>NC_053144.1:27239402-28439402 GCF_016808335.1 Panicum virgatum | reverse complement strand
GGGTCATCTAACCAAAAAATATCAAAACAGGGTGGGTTAGAGTGGGTTAGATGCATCTAACCCACCCCAAAAAACTATCCCCTCTAAGGGGTGCTTATTTGGGTTAGAGTGGCGGCGTCCGAGCGCTGCCCCGTTCGAGTGACTCCCCGGCGCGGCCCCCTTCGAGCAGCTCCCTGATGCCGCGTTCCCCAGACCAAGCGCCCCCCAGGCCCCGACCGGCGCGGCCTCACGTCCGAGCGGCCTACCGACCGCCCCCCGTCAGAAGCTCCGTGTCCAGGGAATAGAGCGCTCTATTCCGGCGGGGCCGCGACGCGCGAGGATGCAGTCCTCCGGGAGTCGCTGCTGGAGCAGCCGGCCGCGGCCGCGACGGAGGGCGGCATGCCCAAGGGGTACTTCGCGGTGTACGCCGGGGAGGAGTCCCAGCGGTTCGTCGTGCCCACGGGGTACCTCCGGGAGCCAGCATTTCGGGACCTCATGGAGCACGCCGCCGAGTTCGGCTTCACGCAGGCCGGCGGCGCGTGCCGTGCACCCAGGATGACTTCGAGGGTGCAAGCAAATTAAAGCAGCCACACGATTTGAGGAGCAAGAGGCCACACAAGAGGTAGCCACACCAGATCTAGCCAAATTATTGAAAAAGTGTCTTTAATCTAACTCTAACTCTTGCATCCAAACACCACTTAAGTTAGAGTTAGTCTAGAGCTAAAAACTAACTCTAAATTCTAACCAAGTTAGAGTATCCAAACAGGGCCATTATGATTCTGCTCCTATCTCATTTATTTTCACTAAAATTGTTTGTCCCTGTTATTGTAGTTTTTATTGGTTTCTTCTATAATTGTTCTTTGTCATCTAGTACTAATCCACAGTTCCACACAATGAATTACACGGATGCTCAGAGAGGCCTGCTGCAGCATTTCTTCAGAGTATTGATGTGAATGAATACAGCTGAAAAGATATTTCCTAAAACATTTGGCTTCTATGTTTGTTTTGATCATAATAAACATGGACTCTAGAAACCACTCACCTTGTCAATATTTTAATTTAGATTGTAATATACAAATCCAAAAAGCCTGATCCGTTCCAGGGAGGGCGCGGCAAAGCCGCGCCGGTGTTTCTAGTTTCTCACTATGGCCGTGATAATATCTGGGGTCAATTAATTAATTAAACCACTGCAAACTGGCAATAATTAAACCACTGCAAATTAAGAAGATATCTGTAGTTTTCTTGTAGTAACTCTATATCTTCTTAATTTCTAGACATAGAAGGAAGAATACAGTAGTCATGAGTTGTTTTGCAGTGGTAGATGACATGCCAAATTGACGGCAAGACACATGTGGCGGCTTTGTTAACATCAGTTCATTTGTGGATTTAGGGCGTTCATATTGTACTTATTTTTTTCATGTGATGTAGGTGTTTAACACAATTGGTGTAGTGCATATACGGTGACGAGGAATTTGTGGAATCAATGTGCTTATTATTTTTATATTTCGATGGTTCCATCATATTCTTTTGAATGGTGAGTATTCATAATTCATTTCACGTAATACAAGTTTGTACTACCTCCGTTCCAAATTGTAAATCATTTCAACTTTTTTTTAGAGTAAAAATATTTTAAGTTTGGTCAAATTTATATAATAAAGTACTGACATTTATCATACCAAATAAGATCATTAGATTCTTCATTAAATATACTTTCATAGTAAATTTTTGTATATTTTTTATAATTTTGATCAAACATAAAAATAGTTGGACTCTCTAAGAAATTTGAAATGACTTATAATTTAAAAGAGATGAAATAGTAAAAAAAAACTCATCGGGGGCTTACTACTTCATTTCCATTGAAATAGAAAGAGTATGAAACGTAGTGGGCCAGTTAATAGGCCAAAATCAGTCAAGTGTACTCTTATATGAGTGTAAAAACAATGGGCCTTGACAAGCCAGAGATGCCCATCAACTGGCAACAGGCTGAGCGGTTTTCATATTTTTATATTTTATATTTTCGTTTTTTACAAAAATATATTTTCGATTTGGAAATTTACAGAAAGCAGGGCGGCCAAGTCCTTCAGCAGCCCGGCAGCGGGGCGGCACTTATGAATTAGCAGCCGGTTTGATTTGCAGGGCAGCGGAGCGAGACGGGCGCTGGAAAAGCCCATATCATGCGAGTGTGAGCGAGTGCTTTTGGAGAGCTCAAGGGTAGGGAAGTCGTCGGTTGTTTCGGGTGCAAGAGCTTCATCGATTTCTCTACTGAACACAGCTGTCATTGGCTCATTGCACAACACACGCTGTACTCAGCTAGGTTGATTATTGGCTGCAAGCCTGCATGTGGTAGTCCAAGACCGCAAGGCCAGTTTCTTTTTTCTTTTTTCTTTTTTACTGTCGGACGAATACTCGGGGACAGCCGGCCTGTTATTATCGAGTGGATTTGGAGTGTTCCATGAAAGAGCGACACGATAGCAATGTCCTGAGGTGACTCTGCTTATACTACTAGTAGCTGTTTTTTTTAGAGACAAGGCAACAAAAATCCGCTGCCGGGCTGCGGCCGCCCCGCTGCCGGGCGGCCTGGGAGGCCGGTCTGCCGGGCGACCGGCCGCCAGGGACCCGTGCTCGCTGCCAACGCCGACGCTGACGCCGCCCGCGCCCTCGCCCTGCACCAGCGTTCGCCCGTGTCCTCCGCTCCCCTGCACTGCAGCACGCGCCGGCTGCCCCGCCGCCGCCCGGGCCCTCGCACCTCCGCTCTTGCAGCACGCGCCGGGCCACCGCCGCTTCGCCGAGCGCCGGAAGCCGGTCGGCCCCTCCTCCCCCACGCCGGTGGCCACGCCCCCTCCTCTTCCTCGCCGGCGACCGCACCCTCGCTCCTCCCCACATCGGCGGCCGCGCCCTCGCTCCTCCCCACAGCTGCGGCCGCGCCATCATCGATCCCAAGCTCGGCGGGGAGGAGAATCCCGAGGCCGAGGTCGTGGAGCTGCAGACCCAGACCGCGCTGGTGTTCCTCTTCTTCTTCAAGTCCAGCTGGTCCGCGTGGTTGCTGGTGTTCCTCTTTTGCGTCGGCGCTATCCAGGTACGCACCCAATTCCAATGAACTTGCTTTACTTCAGCTGATCCATGGAGCAAATGCCCTGGATTGCTTCACCTCATCTTTGATTCATCATCTACAGTATTTTCCAGGGAATGGAATACGTTGCATCATCTCTTGCCATATGGTGTGAATGATAACTGACACCAAATCTTTTGCATTGTATGGTACTTCTTCTTGTAGACAATCAGTAGCACTAAATCAGTAGCATAAATCAATTTCTGAACTGAGAATGATGCTTTCTATATGGAGACAATCAGTAGCATAAATCAATTTCTGTACCACTAATTTAAGCTTGGTTTTAGCTGAAAGTTACATAGCGAATATGAGCTCTGAAATATAAGATTTGAAATAGATAGAAATAAACATTCAGTTGACACCTTGCAAAATTCACAGCACCATGTATTCAAAATGAGAGGGTAGCACCATTCTATCTACCTCAACTATTTTTTGCCTTTACCTTTCATTTTAAATTGTAGAAGCTGTACTGAGAATGATGAATATATATGATGCATACCCAGTGATTGCATATACCCAATGATTGCATATACCAAACAATGGAGGACGAAGATTGTACCCTTGTTCGTTACTTGATTGCTGAGGATAACCCGAATTATGAGTTTCTCGATGATGATGATGACATACACACTCTGGTGTCAGCCATGGATGCAGAGAGCTCCTACCACGGCTCAATACATGTGAGACGATTTGTCCCCAGAGAACGTGTTGATAGAGAGGCAAGAATCATATGCCAATACTTTGCTGCCAATCCTATTTACACCCTTAAAAAGTTTCGTGAAAGGTATAGAACATGGCATGTCAAATTATTGTCTTTTCTCTCAATATGTGCATGTTGCTTATATTTTCTATCTTGCAGGTTCCGTATGAAGCGTCATGTGTTCATCCGCATTCTTAATGCAGTTCAGTCTGTGGACAGCTACTTCCAGTAATGCGAGGATTGTACTAGGCTTTTAGGATTGAGTGCTTTGCAGAAGGTGGTAGCCGCAATGCGCATACTGGTGTATGGTTTGCCGTTAGACGCCGTTGATGAGTATGTGCAAATTGGCACGTCAACTGCTCGTGAGGCTCTTAACCATTTCTGCAGTGCTGTTATAGCTGCCTTTGGGGAGGAATACTTGCGTTCTTCAAACCCTGTCGATGTGGCTCGTCTACTGCAAGAGGGTGAGAGATGAGGTTTTCCGGGTATGCTTGGTAGCATAGATAGTATGCACTGGGAATGGCGGAACTGCCCTACTGCTTGGAAGGGCATGTTCACTGGACGCGGGAAGCACCCATCCATGATCTTGGAGGCTGTAGCATCTCATGACCTTTGGATATGGCATGCCTACTTTGGCCTTCCAGGTAGCTGCAATGATATCAATGTTCTACAGAGGTCGCCTATTTTCTCAGCATATATCCGAGGAGAGTCACCTCCTGTTCACTTCACTGTCAACGGACGGACATATGACATGGGGTACTACCTTGCAGATGGTATATACCCTGATTGGCCAGCATTTGTCAAGAGTGTTCGCCATCCTATGGAGAGGAAGACACAATGTTTTGCTGCTGTGCAAGAGGGTGCGCGCAAGGATATTGAGAGAGCTTTTGGTGTTCTTCAAGCTAGGTGGGCAGTAATCTGTGGGCCGGCTTATGGATAGGACAGGGAGCAGCTTTCTGATATTATGACCGCTTGTATTATCATGCATAACATGATTGTCGAGGATGAGAAGTCTGAGGCCATCAATACCAACTTCGACAACATTGGCAGACAAGTCAATCCTTCAGGTGGAAATGTAGCGGAACGGGAAGCATTTGTAGCAGCATATCACAAGTTGCGTGACCAAGCTCGGCATATCCAACTTCAGAAGGATCTCATCGAGCACAATTGGATGCGATATGGTTCAACCTAGTTTTTTCTTTTTCTTTTGCTTTAGTTGTAATGTGTTTACTGTATGAATGTATCTGTGTCCTGCCTGAGTTATAGTAGAGTCTGTAGTGCAGCTATCCTAAGTTCTGCTACTGGTAATGCAGCATTTTTTCAGTTGCTAGTGTAAAATAATGGTTGAGATGATTTTCTGCTGCTGCTTTTTTATGACAAACTGTTGGAGAACATATTTTTTTATTTGAATGGTAGCAGATATGATTTTTGTTGGAGGAACTTCAGCTTGTTATGTAGGAAGGCATTAGAAAAGGTTTGATTGCCAGTGGTATAATAATGGACTACTAACAACAATGAGATGCCATGTTAGCAAAGCAGTTTGCTGTTTCATCATGTTTGCTGTTTCAGTTCGCACAGCTTCACATAAGCAGTTTGCTTGCTGTTTCATCATGTGGGGATTCAGTTTTCTGAGGGAGCAGGGGGGTCACATGCCTCCTGGGAGGAGCAAAGGCCTCCTATTTCATTTGCTCTGCTAACATGATATACTATCAGGCCTCCTGGGAGAAACTGCTAGTATAATTTGTGAAGCGGTTCTGTCTGTCAGTTTGAGAAAGTACTATCAGGCCTCCTGGGAGAAACTGCTAGTATAAATTGTTTGAGGAATACGATAACTTTCACCTGAAAACAAGTTCCAAACACAATCAGGGAGAGAACATGAGTGCAGTTTCGCCTGCCAGCACTAGTCAGTAAACCACAGCCAAACTTTCAGGAACATGAAGCATTGTCAACTGAGTCAATTATGTGAAGTAAAATTACTGATACAACAACACAGTGAGCCAAGTGCATATATATGATGTTACTCGAAGATCAAAGTTTGAAGTGCTAGGCTTATCCATATTCTCAGGACCAACAAAAAGCCTGACCCATTCGGCTGATTATGAAAACAAAAAACTGAACCACCAGATAGTGCAGTTTGAAATGTATTACTACAGAAGCTGCAGATTACAATACCACAGTAGAGCTGTGATCTTAGATGCTATTACTACAGAACCATAGACAACATTATTATGAACCATAATCCCAGATAACATTACAGAAGACGATGCTGTGATCTCAGATCACACAACAACAGATATATAGATCTCACTGACATGATTTGCCACCAACTTCCTCACTGAGTTGGTCCACGACGTCGAGACATCAACTTTTGAATGATATCTTCTTGTAGCACTTGATAGTACATACGTTGCATTGGTAGACACTGATCAAGGTTAATAGCTAAAATGCGCTCGTCCTCTTCCTTCTCTTTCTTTTCAGCCTCGTTTTGAAGCCGTTGCTTATCCAGAGCCAACCTTTCCCTCTCTATGTCCAGCATCATCTTGCGGTGCTCACGAGCTTCCTCTACCTCTACTTTCTCTATAGTAACAATTTCATCTAGCTGGGTCTTGCGCTCACCCTCTGTTTCCTTGAACAACTCAATCTTCTGAACAGATAGGTCATGCATCTTAGACATGTACTCAAAGGATGATGAAGCAGCTTTCTTCTTAGCCTTTTTTGATGTATCCCTCCCCATGGGACGTTTTCTTGATGGGCTACTTGATGAGGACTTTTCGGGACGAAGATCGAAAATGTCGCGCTGCACACTGGGGGGGGGGGGGCATTTTCCCTGGAACCACTATTTTGAGGGGTGTCCATTTTCCTTTTAAGCTCCATCCATTTGGGCTCATCCTTCAGGATTTGCCAGCAGTGCATGAGAGTGAAATTGTGCTTCTCCACACTAGCAAAATCAGCAGCAGCATCCACTGACTTATCTGCATCCGACATGCCACTAGGATTGGAACGGATCATCTCAGCCATGTATCCGGAGAACTTGCTTACTTCAGCCTTGTGATCCCAACGACTCATAATGGATTTTTGGGTCCTCGTCAGATAGCTGCCGCATTTGGAATTGTATCTGTTGAGCACACGAATCCAAAAAGCTTCCTTCCTCTGGCCGGTGTTGACAACAGGATCGCAGCTAATTTCCAGCCACGATTTGCAGAGCATGTTGTCTTCATACGCTGAGAAGTTGGTCTGTTTGTTCCTTGTTGCCCCCACCTTGGAAGCAGAACCGCTCATGGAAGATTCAGAAACTTCTCCAACACCAACACCCTGTGCTGCATCATTGAGATCGATAAAGAAATCACCCATCCTACATTGTTCCAAAGAAAATTGCAGTCAACATATATAGTAAAGAAAGAGCAAGATGATCAATGAAGCATGGTTTTGGCAGGATAAATGAAGCATGGTTACTGTTTTTGGACTTGCAAAAAAAAAACATGACTACTTGCATAGCTACAGGAGCACCTGCTCCTCTCCCACCAGCAGCACCTGCTTCTGGGCAGAAGCAACACGGTGTCTGATAAGTTTTCCTTGCCATTTCTTCTCCAACTTTGTTTGGAAGATGAAAATATCAGTCCAAGCTGCCAGGCTTTCAAACAGCAGGAACATACACATGCATAGCACATCTAGAATTACCTATCTTATAGAAGGATTGCGAAGAATAGACACTGAAACCTGAATAGTTGCAAGAATATGAGCTGAAAGTTAGCTAATATATGGCACCATGACTTGTTTGGGCGAGCTTATTATTCTAATTGCAGAAACATAAACCATTGGTTTCAAGTGATACTTTAACTACTGATATACATGTGCATTCTATCACAAAGAACAAATCAATTTATTGAAGTACATGTTTCAGCATAGTATGGGCTCTTGCTTAAAATTATTGATGTATACGCATTTCAATAACATCTCATCAAACCCACATGAACAGGAATTCAGAATTGCAGTCAGTAGTCATTCGCTTCATGCATGGATAGATTTTTGAGAATCTCATCAAACATTTTTATTTTGCAGACTTTACCACTGACTTTCTGCAATGTAAAGAGCAAAGCCAGTTCCACACCATCTAGTCTATTCACTTACAAATCCAAGTGGTGCGTAGTATTGATTGATAATCCGGTCCGGCACTAATCTGAACTAACCTGAAAAATCCGGTCTACTCACTAGTGAAAAATTTGCGAACTAATCTGAACCTAGGTGGCTCATCCACACAGCAGTAGAGCAGAAATCTAGATCTAATGATTTGCAGTAGAGCAGGAAACATAATCACTTTGGAGGCGATTGGGTCGATCCGGTGCTCTCCAGAGATGCCTCTGTGGTGGGTGTTGCGTCGCTGTCGGGGACGGGCGCGACGGGTGGTGCCGGCGGCGTGGATGGAACAGGTCGCCGGGGAGATCTAGGAACGCAGCGGCGGCGCTCCCGTGAGCGGCGTCCTCCTGCGACGGCGTCCACGTTCACCTCCCTGGCGCCCCTGGTCACCGCGGCTGCGTCGAGCGGCGCGCTGCGCTCGGCGTGGGGCCGGAGGTAGCGACCCTCCGTGGCCGCGGCCCGCGCCGGCGGCTGTCCGCGGGCGAAGTTCCGGTCGGTGAAGTCGAGAACCGGGGAGCCGGCGAGCGCGCGGATCCACTGGGTGGAGGACTTGGGGGAGGCGGCGACAGCGAGGGGGAAGTGGCGAGGAGGGAGAGGCGGCGACGGTGACAGGGAGGTGGCGACGAGGGGGAGACGGTGACGGCCAGAGGGAGGCGGCGACGAGGGGGAGGTAGCGGAGGAGAAGGCCTCCTCGAAATTTGGAATCAGATCACCTGACGTCGCTGTCGTCGACTTCTCTCGGCAGTCGGCAATATCTGACCGTCCTGCAGCTATCCAAGGGTGGACGGGGCCACGAGACCCCCACGCATCCATCTACCAGACGCTGGGTCTCGGCCCAACAAAAGCACGGCCCGTTAAGCTGCGCCGGCTCCCTTTTTTTGGCGCCGTAGCTCTGTTTTGGCGCGGTTGCTCTGTGTTTTGGCGCGAGGGCCGCGACGGCGATTAACAGGCCGCGATTGCCGCGAGGGTTTGCGAGGAACGTCGTGGTGATCGTGCTGCCACTGATGGAGGAAAAGGTGAGCAACTCTGCACTTCCATCTCTTCCTGCATAATCAGATTGCAATCGCTTTGTTTTCATTTGGTTGCTTTCGACCTCTCCCAGTAGATGTGCCCAAACTGATTGAACGAAGCCTTGCTTGAATGAAAAAAGAAATCTGAATATTTGAGATGGAAGAAAATAGGTGCGTGATGTCCTGATTGTTCCTTTTTCTTCATTAGATGAGATAGATTTTACTTATTCACCACCGAATCAATTTTGTTTTGTAATAGGCAGAGTTTGCTACCTCAAGTTGGTATGCAGTTCAGTACCATAGAAGAGGCTTGGATGTTTTGGCTTAGCTATGGGGGTCAAACAGGCTTCGAGGTTAGGAAAAAATACACAAATAAAAGAAAGACAGATGGGAAGGTTAGATCTTGCAGATATGTTTGTGCAAATGAAAGGCATATATATACATATAAAAGGGATCATCTAACAAAGTGTCCAAGAGCCGAAATTAGAACCGATTGCCAAGTTCGTATGGGTGTTGTAATGGACCAGGAGAAAGGAAACTACCAAGTGTCTGATCTGGTTTTGGAACACAATCACACCCTTCAGTTGCCACAAACCTCGCATTTGATGGTGTCTCAAAGGAAAATTTCAGAGTTACAAGGTTTTGAAATTGAGACAGCCGATGATGCAGGAATTCAGCCCAAAGCAGCACATGAGTTGGCTAGCATCCAAGTTGGTGGCTCACATAATCTTAGTTACACTCTTCATGACCACAAGAACTATTTGCGAGGCAAGCGGCAACGTGAGATGGCATATGGTCAAGCAGGAAGCATGCTTATATATTTTCAAGATAAAATTGCTGAGAACCCATCATTCCAATACGCATTGCAGATAGATCGGGATGAACAAATAGAAAATATATTTTGGGCTGATACAAAAATGCTTATTGACTATGCATATTTTGGTGATGTTGTTAGTTTCGACACTACTTTTGGAACAAACAAAGAGAGCAGACCTTTTGGTGTATTCGTTGGGTTCAATCATTTTAGGCAAACAGTTGTTTTTTGTGCTGCTCTCATGTATGATGAGACATTTGAGTCTTTCAAGTGGTTATTTCAGACCTTTTTGAAAGCACACAATGGAAAGCAACCTAAAACAATCTATACTGATCAAGATTCTACAATGGGAAAAACAGTTAAGGAGGTATTTTTGGAAACATGGCATGGTTTGTGCACTTTTCACATTATGCAGAATGCTGTCAAACATTTAGCTGAATCCGAAGATGAAGAATCAAGTATTTCTCCCAAGCATGTATCTGCGGGCAGCAAGAAGAAATCAAGATCTTCCAAAAAAGTAGATGATGGCAGCAACAAAAAATCAAGATCTTCCAAAAAAGTAGATGATGACAGCAAGGAAGAACCTAGTATTCTCTCAAATTTTAGTGCATGCATGTATGAGTATGAAGATGAGGACACCTATGCTAATCCAAGCTAGCAAGTTGTACACTAGTGTCATATTTGAAGCTTTCCAAGGCGAATATGAAAGGTCCATGGTAGCATGCACGACGACATTAGAGGCAGCAATGAATATCTTGTAGCGATTGGGAGTCTTGATGAAAGTTTGACATTTGAGAAGGAGTATAAAGTTATTGGTGACCCTTTGGAACAAATCAGTACATGTAGTTGTGGGCAGTTTACTAGAATTGTAATATTGTGTGGCCATGCTCTAAAAGTTCTTGATCTAATGAATATCAAAACACTCCCTACACAATATGTTTTGAAGTGATGGACACGGGAAGCACGTAGTGTAACAATACAAGACAACCAAGGACAAAACATAATAGAGAATCCAAGATTAGATGCTATTCTTCGCTACAAGCAAATGACTCGTAAATTTCTCAATTTGGCTCAAAGACCTGCTAGCCGTCCAGGGAGCACCTTGTTAATAAATAGTACACTTGACATCCTTAGCAAGCAAGTTGAAGAAGAAATCAATGGTTGTCCAAGTACCATAGATCCAGTTACAACTGCCACAAATGTCACTCCCCCATCTATGGTTACTACAGCAGGTCTGAAGAAAAAAGAGGTGGAAACTAAAACCTCGAAATGCAAAAGAACTTGGCTTGATAAGAAGCGCAAATTTACAAAGAAAGGCAGCAGGAAGAATAAAGAAAAGGATTCAGAGGTATGCAACACAAAAATATATATATTCTATTTAATTGTATTAAATGATAAAAATTTCAGTTGTACATAATTATTTTTTCCTCTTTTATAAGAAGGCACAAGAAACTACAGAAGCGGCATTCCATGATTGTGCAATGGTACAGGATATCCTAAGGCTTCAACTGCTGGAGCTCGAGCGTTGGGGGCAGCATCTGGAGCTGTGCGCGGGCAACGGGATGCTGGTCTCACACCACCGAGCAGTGTCCGGACATGGCACGACGGCGAGCGCAATGCTGGCAGCCGCGTGGCCAGCAGACGAGGCGACCAATGCCTCTAGGACGACGACGATGTCCTGATGCCAAAGCAGCAGGAAGGCGAGGAAGCCGGAGGCACAAGCTTGCAGGAGACATCAACGTCGGGAAGCCACCAGGAAGCCACGACGAGGAAGACATCACCGCGGGAGGCAACGACTCGCCGAGGAAGATGGCGGCGGCGGAGAAAAACAGTGTACTTTTGTATCTCCTGTCGTGGGCTTTAACTGGCCGTGCTTTTGTTGGGCCGAGACACAGCGTCTGGTAGATGGAAGCGTGGGGGTCTCGTGGCCGCGTTCACCCTTGGATAGCTGCAGGACGGTCAGATATTGCCGACTGCCGAGGGAAGTCGACGACAGCGACGTCAGGTGATCTGATTCCCGAAATTTGGGGGAGGGAACGGCGTCCTGGACAGTGGAGGATGGGATCCAGAATGCCGTTGCGGATAATTTTTGGGAAAAAAAAACGCTACAGTACCGGTTCAGGATGGTTTTGGGGCCACCGTTGCAAATAGCCTTAGCCCCGGGCCGAGCGAGCCCCTGGGTGAGGCGGGCGCTCGCCCCTGGCCGAGGCCGGCCGTGGCTGCCGCCAGTCTTGCCCCTGGGCGAACCAGGCTCTGACCAAGGCAGCAAAACAAAAGTGCATGGTAGCTATGGATTTTGTGAAAACCAAGTAAGGCTACGTACTCTGTGTTTGATTGGGCCTGTTGTTTACTAATTTATATGGTTTGCTGATATATAGTGTGTCACTTGCAAGTCATGTATGGCAGCATCGAGAAGGATAGTTGGCCATGGTGCTGCTGGACAGCTCGAGCGGCCTGTGGACTGTGCTGGGGCTGGCCTCGAATGTGGCGCAGCCGGTCGGCGTGGACGCACTCGTGCTTGTGTGCATCGTCGTGCAAGCCGCGCTGGCGGCGTGGCGGCACCGCGACGTGTGCCGGCGGCTGGCACAGAACGTCGAGATCGTCGGCGGCCTGCTGCGGGAGCTTGAGCTCGCCGAGCTGATGCGGCAGCCGCTCAGAGAGCAGTTCAATTGTGACTTGTGAGCGTGAGCAGATGAATCGATAGTAGAGAAGGGCAAAAGGGTCATACGGTGCCAAATTCATTTATTTCAGTTTACCAAATTGATTAAAAAGACTAAATGTCATGTATAGCAAAGTGACAATGTTTCAAAGGCCATTTTAGCGAAGTCGATGTTTGGAGTTCTATAATTGTGAAGCCCAATGTTTGGAGTCTTAAAATCACAATTTTCTCCGCGGGGAGTGGTGGAGGGGGAGGGACTTGAGGGAGGGAAGGAGATGTAGATGACAAGTGGGTCCAAGGGTAAAGTGGTCTTTTCATCTTTCTTTGAGCTGCAAAATAGTTAGTTTTATTCAGTGTGGTGTGCAGCAGACCAAAACACTTTTTCATGATGTGCTGGATACTAAATCGAGTTTGACGATGTGTGTTGTACAAAACCATATTTTCACAGAGTGTGCTGTGGACAAATTTCCCGATTGAATATGAGAGTCCTAAGCTTCTAGCTCCATCCAGCCTTGGAATGGCCATTCAGAGCATTCCTTGGTCAAATCCTTACCTGTTTAACCATCACACCAGTCCTTTGAATAGCCATCAGTTCTGAAACCAACAATATAGGTACTGGCAGTAGATGGAGCACACCTGCCAAGTCCAGCATGTCCAAAACTTTCTTGTGCACGGCGAAAACATAGAACAAGCAGTATCAATGTTGCAACCTCCATTCATTTTGTACACTTCATCTGGAAAAAAGCCAGCTACCATTGCTTGTATGCAGCAGTGAGCACAAACAAATGTCGGATACCTGAAGCTCCCTTTCCATGAACAGAATAGCGGAACATGACAGATCACTCAGAGGTTTAACCTAACCCCAAGCTATTTACACAATTTATTCGTAGTAGCACCAATTCAGAACAAAACAATGTACTAGTCAATTTGACCAGATTCCTTCAAATGATTACAATTAGGTTTATGTCCAGTACAGAAGTGTAGTAGCAAATACATGCTGAAGCCATGAAGTACAAGCTTACCAGTACGAGCAGCCATTTGTTGTATTCAGCTGGCAACCTCAACTGGCTCAGATCCCTTGTCAATAGAAGCCTTCACGGCATCCAACACCACCTGTGTCTTTCGTGTGATAGCCGGCCACTTCCCTTCAGGCCTGCCACCAGCATCCCGGATGTTCTGTACAAGCCTCGAGAATTCCTGAACCATGAGTGCCTCCTGTGGCAAATCTGTAGTAACAACATGCTTACTTGGCAAAGGATCCCATCCAATAGTGGGTTTGACAAAATTTGACTTTGAGGCCACACTGAACTCCCCATACTTTTCTTCATACGGAATGACCAAGTCAGTCACATGGAGTGTACCATGTGTTCCATATACGGTGACATCAAAAGCGAGGTTCGTAAGAAAAGAGCAGTTGAAGGTGGCAGTCTTGCCATCTGCCCAGTACAATGTTGCACCACAAGCAAGAATTACGCCAGCTTGGTTCTTGACAGGATGACGATGAGCGATCACAGTCTCAGGCAGTTCATATTCAACAGCCCACAAGATTGAACGGATGCTGTACCATCCAACATCACCAAGCACACCCAGGGCATCAAGGTCTGGCTTTACCCTGATGTCATTCTGGAGGAAATATTCGGATGCCCGAAAGCCACACATACTGTGTATCTGCAGCCGAAAAAGAAAAGGCATGACCTTTGTCAATCTTTAAAATTCTGTAGAAAAATGACTATAGTACATTGAGGCCACAAAGCACATGCTAACCTATAACATTACATATACCTTCCTAAGTCACAATACTACCATAATAATATGTCCTACAACCAGCAATTTCTATGGCTGTTTTTAATGGTTCTAAGAAAATTTTCCATCCGCATAAACCAAGAATCACATTGATTTACTATTTGCCCCTGCTCTAATTAAGCTAATAACAAGAGATTAATGAACTTTTCACTGTGGAATCAATTATCAATATCTATTCTTTTCTATGTAGATGGAAATGATATAGCCATACTTGTCCTAATAGCTGGAATGGTATAGCTAAACTCTATCCATCAGAAAGTTGAAGTATGGTGTAAAAATCATGATATGTGCAGTACACTGCAAAATCTGCTTAACTTGCATATTTCGAGGAGTCCATTCATTTTGAGACATGGGAACATTAATGGGAATCATGGGCTCTGAGGAAATACGATTTTTTCCTATGGCTAGCAGTCCGTAATTGGTGTTGGACAGCGTTCAACTTACCCGAAGGGTACTGCCACATCCTAAGAGTTGTACACAGTGTGAGCGGAACCGGATCCTCTAACATTGTTGAAACTACATCCGAGGAACATCAAACGCACATCGCCGTTGATGGTGCATCTGACGGCAAGCTCGAGCGCGCCGCTTACCCCCTTCGGCAATACCGAACAAGCAAGGTCTAATGTTGCGGCCGATCATTCTTGCCTTGCTCTCACCCCATCGAGGAGGAGCGAGCGCCGCCAAGGCGCCAAGCGGTGGAGGCCGTGCCCGCCACCCAAACGAGGCAGCGAAGCCAGTGCCGTCGACTCTTCTTGGATAGCCGTTGTGGTGCTTCCCTTGCCTTGGTGTAATGCCGTATTGGTGCTCTCCATCATTGTGCAGAAACAGCTCTGCAGGCAGGCAGGCAGAAGGAGCACAAAAGGGCTTGCAAAATGCCAAATTGGCGGTGTAATTGATGCGAATTGGGATTGTAACTTATTTCTGCACCACTGCTAGATATTATCGGACTGTCATACTGAACTTTGTTATCAAACTAACAATATTATCAGTTAACATTCTGTATTACTGATGAAACCAAATAATTGAAGTATTCTGAAAGTCTTTGTTTGGATGTCGATCCATCTGGTTTGGATCAGGCTTGGCATCAGTTGCCGCTGCCAGCCGCGCGCGGGCATGAAGTTGAGGACGATATCCCCTAACCAGGAGGTGCTAAAGCCGTCATTATTGCACTCGACCTCCACCGCAAGGTCAGGCCAGGGGCCTGCTACTTAGGGGTGCACAGAGGGATGAGGGGCAAGGAGGCAGAGGGGTCTTCCTCAGGGACCTGCTCCACCGGCACCCAACAGCCAGCGGGTGGCGTCTGTGGCCATGAGGCGAAAGGTCTGCAAATGGTCCGAACCGAGTAGTCATGGCATAAATTTTTCTTATGGCCAGGCGGTGAATTCTACTCCTTTCACGGATGCCGCCATCAGATACTGAAAGAACAATGATGCACATTGAAGGTCTCGTTGACATGATTTCAATTATGTTAAGAGGATCTTGTTTCCATGTGAGCAAGAGGCGGGTGCCATCCAACACCTATTAACCTAAAGTGTTTTGTCAAGATAGCTCTGGTTCTTCCTCCTTTAAAGATTTGGTCTGCATGATCTCTCACACATGCTACTGCCATGGACATCAAATACTGGTGGATGAACTTCAGTAGCATGGTCGCTTAAGCCAGTGAAATGAGAACTCAAATCGTTAGTGATCCTTGGGTCATAGCTAACTTGAAACCACAGGAAAGATTGCATATTCAACAGCATATTTCCAAGCATTCTGAGAGTTGTAAGCATAGCCGGCAAGGAAGCCAACCTTGCGTATTCGAGGAGAAAAATTAAATGAATAAGAATGGAATTTTCAAAACGAAACAACATCAAGTGGAATATAAAACATCAAATTTCAGTTATAAGAACCAATATTCAAACATGACAGGAAAAAATATCTACAAGAATTGAATGCATTTTTGTTATTCCAGCTACGTTCATTCTTACTAATTGAAATTAACTGCTAAGTTGTGTCATTGTCATTTCTGCTCAATTCAGAAGCCAACATATGTCAAGGCTTTCAACAAAAAGCCCTTGCTATACATGAGAAAACCTACAATAAGGTCCACATCACTTTCAATTTCTCTCAAACCTGACAAAATTAAGACAACACGGCAGTTGGTTGATAAATAGGAACTATCGGTCTGGATCGGCATTAACAATGCAAAGAAGTCAATTTTATTCTCTATAGATCTTTTTTGTAACCAAAACAAGAAATCCATTCGTTCTTTAGTCTTTCTTATTACTGGTAAATAGGAAAAGTTCCTTTTTTTGTCTAAAAACATATTCCTTGGCGTTTCTTTTCATACTGGCAATTGACATGAGGCATCATTTTTCTTTCATACTGGCAAATGACATGATGCATTTGAAATCTAGCAGGGAAAAAGTCTTTCCAAGAACTCACCACTCTGACGTCGCCGAAGGCGTCCTTGTCGGCGACGATCTCCCGCATCTTGGCGGTGCGCGGGTTGTGGATCCACATGGTGGTGTCCATGAATTGGACCCCCGAGGCATCGCAGGCGGCGAGGATGGCGTCGAGGTCGGCGGCGCACAGCGCCGTGGGCTTCTCGAGGAGCAGGTGCTTGCCCCGCGCGGCGGCGGCCGTGGCCCAGGGCACGTGGAGGCTGGTGGGGAGCGGGAGGTAGACGGCCTCAACGTCCGGGTCGCCGAGGAGGGACTCGTAGGAGCCGTGGGGGCGCGCTGCGGGGAGGCCGGTCTCGGCGATGAAGCGGCGGGCCTTGTCCTCGGAGCGGCTGCCGACGGCGGCGACGGTGGCGGCGCCGGGCGGGAGCATCAGAAGGGCGCGCGAGACCTTGCGCGCGATGTCGGCGCAGCCGAGGATGCCGAAGCGCACCAGACGCGGGGCCGCCGGCTGCACCGGCACGGCGGGGTAGGACATTGACCTCGGTTGGCGCGGCGGCGGCCGGCGGGTGGCCTCGATTCGGTCGCCTACCCTCTCGGTGGCTGGAGACTGGAGTGATCGTCTGCGTCAGTGTGCGTGTGTTGCGGTGCGTTTCGGAACGTTTCAGTTCAGCTTTCAGCCTCACGACAGGTTGTATTCGTACAATATCGGACTACGATACAGTCTGGAGCTCGGCTAGCAAGACTGCAACAATAGCCCTGTTTGATTTGTGTTACATTAAGAACTGTAGTAACTTTGATTAATAATTAGATATACTAAATAATGACAGTTTACGAATCTAATTTTAGAACTCCTGGGTTAGGAATTTTAAAGAATCTTGAAAAATTTAACCGCATGATTTGAGGATGGTCACTGTAACATCACTATAGCCAATAATCTATTTATTACCATTATTAGATTCATCGTGAAAAATTACACCAACTCTTAAAGAGATTTTGCAAATAGACTTCATCTAGTATTCTACGAATGCAAAAAAAATTCGTGCTAGAAAGTAGCACGGACGGGGCCAATGTCTTCGCATTTGTGACACGATGGATTACTTTTAGCAACAGTTTAATCGTTATTAAAGTTTCCACTTATAGTGATTGCTATTAAATCCAGTTGATCAATAGTCGAGAAATAGGAAAGCTGTGGGAACTGGAAAGTTGAGGCTTGTTTAGTTGGTGAAAAGTTGTTGGTTTGGTACTGTAGTACATTTTGTTATTACGTGACAAATAAAATTCAATCATAGATTAATTAGGTTTAAAAGATTTATCTCGTACTAATCAGTTAGACTGTATAATTAGTTATTTTTAATTGCATTTAATGCTCCATGTATGTGTCTGAATATCGATACGACGTATATTGTAGAAAATTTTTTAGGAACTAAACAGGCCTTAACTGGAATGTCTATCACACTGATAGTTAATACCTCTCCCATGGTATCTGTGTCATGCTGTCAACTAATCAAGTCATAGGTTAGAACTACATTGTATTATATATTGAGCAAGCAGGACTTTCAAACTTGCTCTGTTACTCGTCTCTCTAAGGTCGGTCTCAGGCCTTCTTTAGATTCGAAATCTTTTGGGTGTAAAATATTGTAGCACTTTTATTTGTATTTGGTAATTATTATCTTGTCATGGGTTAATTAGACTTAAAAGATTTGTCTCGCAAATTATAGATAAACTATGTAATTAGTTATTTTGTTTAGCTATATTTAATACTTCATACATGCGTTGAAAGATTTGATGTGATGGAAAATCTTGTAAAATTTTGAAAGTTTGAAGGCAACTAAACAGGACCAGTGTATAATTACGTGGCACAGTTACCAAGAGAAACTAGATAACCAAACTGGATGGTTATGATAATAAAACTTTATTTTGTAGTACTATTTGGATGATCTGGAAGCAAAATTGTAGCTTTGAATGTGTTCGCTATGAGGACGAGACAAATTGCTGAAGTTTTTATTTAATTTTGTTTGTAGTTCCGTCTCTGTTAATTTGTCTTTTCTTTTTAGCTGGTCTTTGAACTTGTTTAGTTGGACATTAACGCGAGCTGGTGTGGATGGGTGTAGCTTTCAAGGAGTCTACATCACAAACTATATGCTGTCCTATAAGCAGGGGTAATCTTTTCTAAAAAAAATCCCAAATTACATCTCCAATAATACTTTCTTTCAGTTTTGAATGAATTGGACATTGAGCTCTTACGTAAGGTAGCGTAGAAGAACAAGACACAGAACCGCCTGTCGCAACCCAAGTATCCATCGCACAATTTTTTTGCATGAATATGCACGTGTGCGACTTTTTCTACCATTACTAGAATTCGAACCCACAACCTCAGTCTCACGCGTGCCCTTCCGCACCACTGGACTACACTATCACATGTGACTAACAATGAGATATTTTTCTTTTATCATCACTTTCAAATGTCTTATATAACCTATTTCACAACTATAACGATCTCAAAAAATGAAAATCTTTTTAACTACAAAGTTGTAGATCTAGTTGTGACCTACAACTTTCATATATACTTTTTTTTCATCCATGGTCATTTGAAAATTTTGAAAATTTAAAATTAAAAAATTATACCATGTATTAGAGTGCCAAAACAACCTCAACTGAAAAAATTTCAACTATAAAGTTGTAGATCTGGTTGAGACCTACAACTTTTGTATATAGACCATTTTTTTAATCTGAGACAATTTGAATTTTTCAAACACAAAGGTGATGCGTCTTGATGTTGCACGTCACCTATGTCATCACAAAGATGACGCGCTTTGATGATGCCCATCACCTTTGACTTGTGAAAGCCCGTCACCTATAGTAACCTTATAGATGACTCGCTGTAGCGAAAATGGCCTCTCATGCCATATTTCAATATAATGTTTTGGCGATTGATGACACACACAACACTTGGACTAATATATGTGTTAAGATGATCATTATCAGGTTTATAGGTCCAAGGGATGAAAAGATACAAAACCCCGAAGAAATCAGGTCGAAAGGACCAAGACAGAGGTAATTTGCTATCACCGGTTGAACCGGCGCTGGGCAAATTACACTCATCGGTGCAATGGGCTTAGAGAAGACCAAGGCAGCAGCATGCACCGGATGAACCGACGAGGAGCAGAGTGAAGGCGTCGGTGCAATGGACCCAGAAGCTGTGGCTAGGGTTTTGCACCGGTTAAACCGACGATAAAGAAAAGACATACGTCGGTGCAATGACTGAAGCGAAGTCAGACACAGAGGGACACCAGTTGAACCGGTGATGAAGAAAAATGAGCATCGGTGCAGTTGTCTAGAGACTCCATTTTTCGGGGGTTTCTGAGCTTACACGCACCGGTTAAACCGACGATCAATTCAAGAGCGTCGGTGCATTGATCAAGTAGCCGTTGGAGCAGTAACGGCTAGTTGCTGGGAAAAATGGATTCACCGGTTGAACCGGTGAAGACAAAACTGGAGCGTCGGTTTAACCGGCGTTAAGGAATTTCGTCAGCCTTTTCCCAACGGCTAGTTTGAGGGGTTGGGCTATATATATGCCACCCCACGGCTCATTTGAGGTTGCTGGAGTTGCTGAAGCATACTACACTTGAAGAACATCTCCAACCACCTTAGAGCTTCATTGTACATCATATAGGCTTAAGCACACTTGTGAGAGTGCTTAGTGCTTGATTAGGCTTAGTTCTTGAGAGAACTAGCTTGAGTGAAAGTCTTGCTGCGGCAAGCATCTTGTGTACTCGTCGTGTGACCCTCCAACTTGGTGTGGAGCGGCGACGACACTTTGTGCGGGGAAAGAGACCCCTCTTGGTGAGAAGCTCCAATAGTGAAGATGGTGCCGTTGGTGACGCTTCGAGAGAGACGGTGGCGGTGGCCTTGTCTTGGTGACTTGGGGTCACTTAGCCTTTGCCTGCCGGGAGCCTTGGTGGCGAACGCAAGACGGTGATCAAGCGAAGAGACTTGGCATCACACTTGTTCTTGTTGGACAAGTGGCCGTGGACGTAGGGAGGGACTTGGTGTCCTAACCGAACCACGTTAAATCGTGTGTCTTTGTGTCTTCACGGGAGTTTGCATATTCTCTCCCTCACCTCTTTACTTATCGTATTACGTTTCCGCATTTACTCTATCTTGCGTGCCTTTATTTTCCTAGTTAGTTTGATTATGATTGGCTATATGTTGCAAGTCTTTTAGGGGTAAGTAGAGAGTAGCATAGATAAATCTTAGTCATAACTAGCATGTGTAGGACGTGTTAGGTTTATCTCATGCAAATAGATTGAGCCCTAGAATAGAAAGCGATTAGCAACCCTATTCACCCCCTCTCCCTCTAGGGTTGGACACCCCGGTGATCCTTACAATTGGTATCAGAGTTTGGTCTCATACCTCTTACGAGGATTAGTCAACTCCATTGGTAAATTTGTGAGAAAGCTCGTAGGAGACCCGTCGACTTCACCATCGAGTGAGTATAATGTCCGGGGAAGGGATGAGTACCGATAGTGCTCCGTTTTTCGATGTCACGGATTTTCCACGTTGGAAAATGCTTATGCAAGCACATCTCCAAGCCCATGGGCTTGATGTTTGGCGTGTCACCGAATTAGGCATGAAAAATGAGAATAAGGCCGAGAGACAATATGATGCCATTGCAAAATCAATTCTATTGTCTTCTCTATGTGATAGTGTGTTTAATCATGTATTTGCAAATGAAAATGCTCATAAGTTATGGAAGCAAATTGTCGAGAATCATGAGGGCACAAAGGATGTTGCAAATCAAAAATATCATATTCTCGGCGAGGAGCTAAGTAGCTTTAAGCAACTTCCAAATGAAAATGCTCATGACATGTACTCACGATTAAATACTCTTGTCAATGAAATTAATGCCTTAGGTCTGAATCAAGTTAAAGATGAAGAAATCAACCGCAAGATTCTCCGAAGCCTTCGCAAGCCCGACTACGATATCATCAATACACTCTTGCAAAAGGAAGACTTGGTCAAACTTACACCCAACCAAGTCATCAATCAAATGATTGCCCATGAATATAGTATGGGAATGACAAAGAAGAAAGAGCAAGAGTCCACCTCTTCTTCAAGCAAAAAGAGTCTCGCCGCCAAGCACTCATGCAAGTACCAACCTAGGCGACAAGACTCATCAAGCTCAAGTGAACAAGAAGAAGAGGATGAGGAAGATAGTGATGAGGAATCAAGTTCAAGTGATGAAGAATACCCAAGGGCCGTGCTATACCATCATCGCAAGATTGCCGAGCATGTACATGAGCTCTATGAGCTTGGGTATAAAACACTAATTAGAGGGAGTGCGATTGGGATGGATAAGATGGCGAAGAAAAAGAACAAATCAAGACCTCAAGCTCTCTCCGCCATCTACAAGCCCAAGAAAAGTGGTGAAAGCTCAAGTCACAAGAAAAATTCCAAGAGCTCCACCACCCATCGCCCTCGGAGATTATCACCACCACCCATGTGTCTTATGGCACTAAGTAATAACGATGTAAGTGATGACTCCTCCTCCAATGATGAATCCAATGATGAATCTGATGTTGAAACCGATGAAATTAGTGAGATGATGACACTTCTCCATAATCAACAAGAATATCTCACTAAACAAAATGAAGAAATCAAAACTCTCAAGGCTAAAGAAAAACTTCATGCTTCATTTGTCTCAAGATATGAGAACTTGCTAAACAAATACAATTTGTTAGACAGTGAGCATGAAGAGCTTAAAATGAAATATGAGAGTCTTGAATCTAAAAATGAATCATCATCGGATAAATCTTTTCCTTGCAATATTCCTTGTGCTATTCCCATTGTTAAGGTAGATGCATCTACCTCTTGTGATCTAACCCCTCACAATGAGGATGTGATTGTAAAAACATGTGACGATCTCATTGCTAAGGAAAATGATGAGCTTAAACAAGAGGTAGAAATGCTAATGGCGGACTTGAGGCGGCTCAAAGGAAAATACACTGAAGAGCAAGTCCAACCTTTTCAAGATAACACCTCCGCGGGCGTGAAGAAGCTTGAGAAGGGAGAAACTGTGACTTGTTTCAAGTGTTGCAAAGAAGGCCACAAGTCCTACCAATTCAAGGAGAAAGAGGGCAAAGAAAAGGGCAAAGAAAATAGCAAGCCCAAGAACTTGAACAAGAGCAAGAAGGGACACAAGAAGGCTAAGGAGATCAAGAAAAACACATCTCCATACTTGAAGGCTTCATACATGTACACCAAGCCCACCCACAAGAACAAGCAAAAGAGCAACCACTACATACTTGAAAAGAAGAAGAATGGCAAGGTGTGGCTCATGTAATGGGGGTGGAGAACATATGGATGGAACCGGCCTATTTGGGTTCCCAAGGATATTATTCATACCATGGATGGCTCTCAAAAGGTTTGGGTCCCTAAGACTTAGGCACCAAACAAGTGCAACGGGGAATTTGGAGGCTTGACAAGGTTTGGGATGCATGAGTAGGGATGCATCATGCAAAGATGAAGTAAAGCCAAGTTATGGATTAAAGATTAGTGACCCAAATTCCCCTCCCCTATATATGAGGTAATGAGGAAGGTAAAAGGATGATCTCAATTCATTTGATATCCTTCATGCATCATTGTAGCTCAATGTCTCTCTAGGATTGCATGATCTTATCTTTACTTTTGGTCTTTCTTTTGACATGCCTTCCTAGAAATTTCATATGGTAGTTTGCTTGTACTAATGTTTATTCTTGAAGCATTCTACATGAGCTTAATCTTGGTGTGAAATGCACCACTCTTGCATGGCACATGCACTTCAAAATGGTACCACCTTCCACAAATAAAATCTTACAAGTGGTATCTCAAATTCAACAAAGGTATGTTGTTTTCAATTGGTGCCATGTTTTTCAAGTTATAGAGTTTGATCCCCATTATGTGAAATACAAGTGCATACATTTGGAGAGGTGATTCAAACACTATTGCACACATTTAGGGGGAGCTAACTCTATAGCTTGTGTTTTTGTGACTAACATGCTTTCAAAGTGATATTTGTTGTAGTCACACTCCTTAGTCCATATGGTAATACACTCAATCCTTCGATATCAAGATGATGCACATTGCAATTAATCTTACAATTGGTATCAATTGATCAAGAAAGATTGGACAAGGGAAGAAGACCAAGCCATAACTCCCAAAGGTTAAAAAGATAAATAATATAGGGAGGCATGGCTAAGTAAAACACCTCTAACCAAGTTAATTTCTTTTGCTACTGATGCTCTTTGTTGCTAGTGGCTATGAAGCTTTTAGGTGTTTGATGACAAAAGGGGAGAAATGTACCCTAAAAGCAAGCAAATGGTTTGGAATAAATGATGCCATTAGCAAGGGGGAGGAATGGAAAATGCAATGCAAAAGGATGCATGGTGATAGGGGGAGGTACTTAGTCAATGTGGGGGAGAAGTGCAATTTGATGATCCCATGGACTAAGGTACAAAAATTTTTCATTGCTCATATGGTTCAAACCACACACAAGTCATTGTTCTACAATTGGTATCAATTTCAAATGACGGTAGCTTTTTAGCTGAGCATTGAAATGTCATCCGAGCAAGCTAAGTAGTTTCTAACTTTTCAAATTGGTATCAATTTCAAATTCTTACAATTCATCTTGCTTGCTTTGGTTGTGTTGTCATCAATCACCAAAAAGGGGGAGATTGTGGCGAAAATGGCCTCTCATGCCATATTTTAATATAATGTTTTGGCGATTGATGACACACACAACACTTGGACTAATATATGTGTTAAGATGATCATTATCAGGTTTATAGGTCCAAGGGATGAAAAGATACAAAACCCCGAAGAAATCAGGTCGAAAGGACCAAGATAGAGGTAATTTGCTATCACCGGTTGAACCGGCGCTGGGCAAATTACACTCATCGGTGCAATGAGCTCAGAGAAGACCAAGGCAGCAGCATGCACCGGATGAACCGACGAGAAGCAGAGTGAAGGCGTCGGTGCAATGGACCCAGAAGCTGAGGCTAGGGTTTTGCACCGGTTAAACCGACGATGAAGAAAAGATATACATCGGTGCAATGACTGAAGCGAAGTCAGAAACAGAGGGACACCGGTTGAACCGGTGATGAAGAAAAATGAGCGTCAGTGCAGTTGTCCAGAGACTCCATTTTTCGGGGGTTTCTGAGCTTACACGCACCGGTTAAACCGACGATCAATTCAAGAGCGTCGGTGCATTGATCAAGTAGCTGTTGGAGCAGTAACGGCTAGTTGCTGGGAAAAATGCATTCACCGGTTGAACCGGTGAAGACAAAACTGGAGCGTCGGTTTAACCGACGTTAAGGAATTTCGTCAGCATTTTCCCAACGGCTAGTTTGAGGGGTTGAGCTATATATATGCCACCCCATGGCTCATTTGAGGTTGCTGGAGTTGCTGAAGCATACTACACTTGAAGAACATCTCCAACCACCTTAGAGCTTCATTGTACATCATATAGGCTTAAGCACACTTGTGAGAGTGCTTAGTGCTTGATTAGGCTTAGTTCTTGAGAGAACTAGCTCTAGTGAAAGTCTTGCTGCGGCAAGCATCTTGTGTACTCGTCGTGTGACCCTCCGACTTGGTGTGGAGTGGCAACGGCACTTTGTGCGGGGAAGGAGACCCCTCTTGGTGAGAAGCTCCAATAGTGAAGACGGTGCCGTTGGTGACGCTTCGAGAGAGACGGTGGCGGTGGCCTTGTCTTGGTGACTTGGGGTCACTTAGCCTTTGCTTGCCGGGAGCCTTGGTGGCGAACGCAAGACGGTGATCAAGCGAAGAGACTTGGCATCACACTTGTTCTTGTTGGACAAGTGGCCGTGGACGTAGGGAGGGACTTGGTGTCCTAACCGAACCACGTTAAATCGTGTCTTGGTGTCTTCACCGGAGTTTGCATATTCTCTCTCTCACCTCTTTACTTACCGTATTACGTTTCCGCATTTACTCTATCTTGCGTGCCTTTACTTTCCTAGTTAGTTTGATTAGGATTGGCTATAGGTTGCATGTCTTTTAGGGGTAAGTAGAGAGTAGCATAGATAAACCTTAGTCATAACTAGCATGTGTAGGACATGTTAGGTTTATCTCATGCAAATAGATTGAGCCCTATGATAGAAAGCGATTAGCGACCCTATTCACCCCCTCCCCCTCTAGGGTCGGACACCCCGGTGATCCTTACACTCGCTTTAATGTTATCCATCACCTATATGAAATTTATAGGAGACATACCATAAATATGGCATGTCACCTATAACAAAGGTGACGTGCTTTGATGTTGCACGTCACCTATGTCATATGAAAGGTGATGGGCAATGTTTTAGGGAGGTCTCGAAGGTTTCAAAAGTGGCGGGCATCATCTTTGCATGTCACCCATATTGCAAAGGTGACGCGCAACAATAACGCATCACTCTGTCCGCGTCACCTTAGGGCGTTTATTTCAGAGTGCTAGTTGCAGCTCATGCCCTTTAGGGCGTAGGTGAGGGTGAGGGCATGATCCGTCTTTAGAAATGAATTGTCATGGGCGAGTCAGGTCACCCACATAAAAAAACAAAAAAGGCCAGCGGCTGCTGCTCCCAGATGCCGTGCTCACACTATGCCGTGCCGCCGCAGGGCTCACGATGCGCGCGGCGCTACCGGCCTCGCTTCATGCTGCCACCCTGCTCGCGCCGCTGTTGCTCCCCTGTGGTACCGTCATGCTCGCACGGCATGGCCGTGGTCATCGGTCCAAGGCCCCGCGCCACGCTGCTGAGGCCCCGCGCTGGCCGCCGATCCTTCCCTACTGCTACCGTGCTCGTGTCGTGACCCCAAGTCCTCCTCTTGAAGCTGCTAATGGAAGAGATAAGGAGAGAAAGGGGGGGGGGGCTGCTGGCCACCCATGCGACCCGAGGGAAAAGATAATGAGAAAGAGGGAAGAGATAAGGAGAGAGAGGGCCTGCCCATGTGAAGGGCTTTGAGGGAAAAGCCTGCCGCTGGTTTTTAATTTTTTTAGGACCACCCTTAAAAATGAGTACCATTTTCATGGTCAGGTGATTGCATCACACACCCTTGAAAATGGTGGTTATTTTTAGGGATGGGTGACGCCACTTTCCTCCCCCTAAAAGTGCATTTTTAGGGGCGGGTCGTTTGCTACAGTAACCCTCTCCCTTTTTTGTAGCAACAGGTTACATTTTCTCCAGTGAAGTAAAAGGACGCTGCTATAAATCATTTTTGTAGTAGTAATTGTTGGATGACCGGGGGCAAAATTGTAGCTTTGGATGCGTGGAAGGGTTCGCTGTGAGGACGAGAGAAGCCCCTGTAGTTTTATTTAATTTTGTCTGTAGTTCAGTTTCTAATAGTTTATCTTTTCCTTTTAGCTGGTCTTTGAACTTGTTTACACTACGTGGTTTTTCCCCTATAGCCACGAAACGTTTAGGCATCACCACTAATTTGGGTGCAATAGGGGGGTTCTATGGCACTGAAACAGTGATTCGGTTGTAATATGCATGCCTATTACTACACATAAATTGTGTTGCGATATTTATTTTTTGTGTTGCAATAGGGTGACGCTAATGCAGCCATTTTTAGGTTTTGTGTTGCAATTGGTTGGAAATTCTGCTACACCATTTCTGAGTTGCATTAGCATGTCGTGTGTTGCAATAGAAATGTGCTATGGCGACCATACTAGCGTTGGTTGCTTCTGAACGGCAATATAGCAACGTCTGATTTGGGTTGCAAATTTCTTGGTGCGTTGTTGCAATACATAGGGAGCTATTGCTTCCTTTCTTGCCTCAAGATGCAATAGCATGTACGTATTGCTACGATATTTTGTGGTTGCACTAGTTGTCATAGTCGTTGCAACTGTATCAGACATATTGCAACGAGGTCTTCCTTGCTTGCAATTAATTTTGTCTATTGCCACGCTTTTTGTTCCTACCGGAGAGAAACGATCAGATCAAGACTCATCCTTGATCGGGACCCGATCTAATTTCAAGTCTTCGATCTCCATTGGGGGCGCAGCGCAGGTCCTCCACGGCGTCGGATCTCCATCTGGATCGGAAGGTATACTCACGACATCTAGATCTCCACCTGCGGTGCCACCGGTACGGTTGTCTTGATCTCGTATATATCTCTGAACCCTGCATATATATGCATATTGCTAGATCATGATCTCTAGCCCATTTCAAACATGCATTCAGATTAATGGCATCACATGAAGATAGGAGTTGGATGCGCTTGCCTCGACATTCAGAGGTCTGGAAGAGGAATTTCCGATCTTTTATTCAAACCTTTGGGACATCATCGCGAGGTCTTGCATCTGTTGCGTGCCCATGTACTTCATGTCAATGCATGATCAGACATCATAATGTGTTTGAGATTCAACTTCATTTAGTTAATAGAGGGTTTGCTGATTGTTTCATCAATAATGAAATCGAAGGCCAAACTAGTTCATCAGCTGAGGGTCATGTGAATCATGATGTTAGTCCTGATCTCAATAATACTGGTATAAGAGAACCTGAAGATGCTCAACCTACAGCTGACACAACACCTTATTTTGAAGAAGACGATGAAGAAGACGCATGTGATGACCGTGCTGCCACCAATACTCTGATTAGAAACATTATCAGTAGCTCTATACATGGACAAATCATAGATGCTGAGGAGCCAAATAAGAATGCAGAGATATTTTTGAAACTATTAGTGCAGGTAAAGAAGGAATTGTATTCAGAATGCAAAAATGCAACTAAGGTCTCTTTTATCGAGAAACTTTTTCAGATGAAGTGCTTGTATGGAATTAGTAACGCAGCGTTGGAGGCCATACTTAATCTGTTTTGAAAGGTTCTCCCGGAAGGCCATTGTCTTCCTGACTCCTTGGATAAAGTGCAAAGGGTGGTTTGAGACCTAGGCTTGGACTATGTCAAGATACACGCATGTAAGAATGATTGTGTGTTATTTTTTAAGGAATACGCAAGTCTGGAGACATGTCCCATTTGTAAGGAGTCAATGTGGAGAGTTGTAGAGAAAACCTATGATAATGACAGTGCAAATGGTGCTACTACTGTTAAGAAGCGGTTACCAGTTAAGATACTACGCTACTTTCCTCTTATTCCTCGGCTGCAAAGAATGTATATGCCGAAGCGCACATCAGGGAAATGCAGTGGCACAAGAAAGAATTGGTCAATGATAGAAAAATGCGTCACCCTGCTGACTCATTGGCATGGAAGCACGTGGATAAAGAATATAGCTAGTTTGCAGAGGAAGGTCGTAATATTAGGCTGGGTCTTGCTTTTGATGGCTTCAATCCCTTTGGGATGCAAAATGTTACATACTCCATGTGGCCTGTTATCCTAATACCTTACAATTTGCCTCCATGGTTGTGTCAGAAACAATCTAACTGGTAGTTGTCAATGTTGATACCTGGTCCAAAATCTCCTGAAATGGATATTGATGTATATTTGAGGCCCCTTATATTGGAGCTCAAGGAGCTTTGGGAAAAGGGTGTTACAACATGGGATGCAGGGACTAGGAAGAATTTTAAATTGCATGCTCTTCTTCTTTGGACAATTAATGACTTCCTAGCTTATGCTATGCTTTCTGGTTGGAGCACGAAAGGAAAGTTTGCATGTCCATACTGCCACAAAGATACTGAGTATTTATGGTTGAAACATGGGAGGAAGCACTGATACATGGGACATCGATGTTTCTTGCCCCCGGACGATCCATGGTGCAACAACAAAGTCAGCTTCAACAACAAGGTCGAAACCAGGGAGGCACCAATACCACTGATTGGTGCACATGTACTTGAGCAGTTTGAAAGTTTTGAACAAGTGAAATTTGGAAAGACGACAACATAAAAAAAGGAAGCACGACGAAGACAAAAGATGGCACAACTGGAGGAAGAAGATATTTTTTTTGAGCTCCCTTACTGGTCTTCTTTGCTCATCAGGCACAATTTGGACGTCATGCACATTGAGAAAAATATATGCGAGATCATATTAGGCACTCTGCTTGAATTGGAAGGTGAATGTAAGGACGGGGAAAAGGCCCGGCTTGACATGGAGCATCTACGGATACGACCAGATCAGCATTCTGTGATTAATAATGATGAGTATACCTTGCCACCATCCTTGTACAAGTTAGATAAGGAGGACAAGGAAAGTTTGTGTGCATTTCTATATGGAGTGAAGATGCCTAATGGGGTTTCCTCCAATATAAGAAGATGTGTTGACGTAAAGTCATGTAAGGTGTCTGACTTGAAAACTCATGATTATCATCTAATCCTACATAAACTGTTACCCTTAGTGGTGCATAGGATTTTGCCAAAAGCTATTGTCATCGCATTGATTCAGTTTAGTAATTTCTTCGATGCACTATGTTTCAAGGAGCTGGTGGAAGCAGACTTGAACAGACTTAGCAGTTCAATTAGGGAGGCTGTTTGTCGACTTGAGATGCTATTCCCACCTTCATTTTTTGATATCATGATGCATTTGCCTGTTCATCTAGCTGAAGAAGCTAAACTTGGCAGGGCCGTGTGTTACAGATGGATGTATCCAGTGGAGCCGTACCTATGTACTGCGAAAGGATATGTGAGGAACAAGGCATACCCTGAAGGTTCAATTGCCGAGGGATACATACTCGAGGAGTTCCTTACATTCTGCTCACAATTCTTGGACATGGACACCAAACTGAATCGTGTTGATCGACATGAAAGAATTGCTGTGATTGAGCCACCATCTGGTCTGAGCATATTTGCTAAAATGGATTACAAGAGGAGAGGACAGACTATCGAGATCATTGAAGCAAATGAGATGCTGAAGATGAGGCACTACATAATTTCAAATTGTGATGAAGCTAGACAATGGATCAAGTAAGATACGTTACTCAACATCATAACTTTTAAATTTTATATTTTAAACTAACAGTAATATTTATTTCTATGTAGTGCGTATTTGGAAGAACTGAAGAAATATGGATCACGAAATCTTAATAAGCGACACGAGGATCAATTTGTAAGATGGTTCGAAGGCAAGATCAGAGATCTATATGCGAAAGGGGAAGTAAGTTCAGAGATGTTTGCACTTGCTCAAGGACTGGATATTCGAGCTCGTACATTGCATAGATGTCATATCAATAATTGGCTGTTTCAAACCGTTGACATTGAGAAAAGCCTCGTAACACAAAACAGTGGTGTGCTTGTCAAGGGCGACGGTACTACTGGCAACATGAACTGGTATGGGGTGATTTAAAGAATGATCTCACTAGAATTTCCTGGACAACAAGAAGTTATTTTGTTCCAGTGTGGCTGGTTTGATGTGCCTGCTGCCACTACCAACAGAGGCAGAGGATACAATAAGGATCAATTTGGGGTTATTGATATCGATACTACTCGATATAGGTATAAGAATGAACTCTATATTCTGGCGGCATAGGCAGAATTGGTGTTTTATGTGAATCTGGTAAACAAACCTGGTTGGAGCAGTGTTATTGCGTTGAAACCAAGGGACTTGTTTGCCATGCCTGAATTTGAACTTGAGGACTCAATTGATGTGAGTATCGAAGGCATTAATTTACTCGGTGGACAGCAGGATTTGACAAATTGGACAAGATCGGACAAGGAAGGCACAACCGGGGATGTCTCAGTTATTACTCAGGTGCAGGTCCAAGCAGTTGATGAACCAGACGATGCGGTATTTGATGTTGATGATGAAGATGACACGTACATTAATGATGGAGTTGTTGCACCAGTTTCTTCTGTGGTATAAGGCCAAGATGATGACTTTTTATTTGATACTTGCACGATTTTGTTTGGCGTCTCAAGAGACAATGAGCCATTTAATTTGTTTGGCGTCCTCAAATTCGGATTAAGTATGACAAAGAAATACCATTTACAAATTTTAATTCTAGATTAAAAGGATAAATACCAACTCTATCTGCATCCCATAGAATTGGGCCAATCGCGTGCTGACACCCATAGATTAAAAGGATAAATACCAAATCTATCAGCTTCCATGATCAAACGCTGAAGTTGTGCAGTCGTAGTGCTTGCACTAGAGGAGCAGCAGGTTTCAGGTTCAAATCCCATTTTGCACTCTTTTTTTTTTGGCACAAATCTGTTTGCCAAAAAAGGGTAACGCCCCAAGCCAAAGCAGGACTCGAACCGCGGTCGCGGCGTTCGAAAGAATATAGCCATACCATTGCACTACTGATGTACGTCCAGTCAGTATCAATATATCTATTTACTCATCCAAATAGATTACAGCTCAATGAAAACAAACTTAGTAGCGTCGCGGCGTCTGATCCCCTGGATTCGTACAACAATTGCGTCCGTTGATGAGTCCCTATTTCCCCTATTTTTTTGTTAGGCTTTATTTTTTTAATGAAAAAACAGCTACTACCTCAATGGTTGTGTGGAGTTCTAAACTCATATAAGTTGGTTTCACATTGTTCATTTTGACATCCAATGTTTACAAATTTTTTAAATTTTGTTCATGAATGTGGTTGTAGGGTGACCACACATGGAAGTTGTCTTATGGTACTTGAAGTGAAGTTTTAGGCGAGTGTGACATGTCAAATTGTTTGTGCATCTAAACCTTATACAAGACCCACATGTTAATGACCCATGAAATTTGTATTGATTTGTCAAACTTGAAATCATTTGACAGGCACAAGCGTATGATTTTGAAGAGAGTTTCCATGATTTGTTTCTGAATTTGCAAACCTTTCAGGATATAAGATTGGCTTGTGGGGTCACTCAGAGTCATTGACATGTGGGTCCGGCTGTCAAATTTCTGCTAAGGCTTGACCATTGCCCGACGTATGTATACTGATTTGTGGGCCATGTGTGATCCAATATGTGGCTGGGTCCACGCGTCAGGGACATAAGGGGATTCAATTCTCAGGAGGACTGTCCCAACCCAATCCAAACATAAAGAACAGCCACCACTCCTTCGTCTCACACTCCCTCATTCGCCTTTCTACAGTGCAGACTCCGATCACTTTGCAAACCACCCCACCGCCGGTCCCCCACGCGATCCCATCTAGCGGAGGCCAGCAGAGCGAAGATGGCCGACTCATCCTCGACGGCGGAGTCCAGGGTTTCGGCGCGCCGTCATGCAAGGAGTCAGGCGCCAAAGCCCGCATTGGCGGAAGCATTGAGGCGCCCGGAGATGGTGGCGGTGGCGGTTGCGAGGGGTCCGGTGGCGGTGGAGTGGGAGCGCTTCCCCGATGTTCCGCCGGGATTTAAGAAAGCGGACGCTGACCCTGCCCGGATGGCTCTGAAGCGCAAGGCCGACGAGGGTTTTCTGCACCCCAACAACAAGAAGGCCAAGAACGAGGATGCTTCGTCAGACGAGGAGGAGGAGTAGCCACCAAAATTTCCGGATTTCGACTGGGTACGTTCGGTAAGTTTTGTTCCTCCTACCAAATTGCCCCCTTTACAAATTGAGAACTCAATTTTTAATTCTCCTGATTATTCAGTGTATTTAAGTGATTTTTTCGATGAGTGCGAAATGGTTTCCGAGTTGTAATTAATTTCTGCAATTATTCAATGTAGAACTATGTAGCATAGATAAATTTCTGCATTTATTCAGTGTAGAACTATGTAGCATCAATTGAGATCACATGTTAACTTCATTAGACACCTAATGATGAGGTAATGCAAGTCAAGCTGCTAATGGTCTGGTGTCGATGTCTTGACCCGGGGGCCCGGATCCCAACTAGTAAATGCCGTGTGTTTCCTCATCCCAGATGATGATGCAAGAGACAACACAGTAACGCACGGTTTATCCTGGTTCCGACCGCGGGGTCATACGTACAGCAAAGGGGTGTGCTAGGGCACTGTATTGTCTTGCACCCGGAGTGCTTGTAGTAGGGGGCACAAGCGAGGCGAGAGAGTGAGGGAAGCTCCCAGGTCTCTGCTAGAAAAGGAGTCGGGTGTGGCGATGATCGTGAATGTAGGTGACCGCAGTAGCTGATGTCCAGCAGCATTCAGAGAGTCTAAAGGAAGCCCGCCTCCTCCTTTTATAGTCACAAGGAGGGGCGGCGCACATGAGTGGGGCGTGGAAGTCGTCATTTTCCCCTGAATCGCCGGGTACTATGGCCGAATACTGTAGGAAGTACACTGTGGGGCATGGCGTCAGGCGTGGCAGTCGTCCTAGATATCGTCCTTGGTCTTGCGAAGATCACGCCAGCGTTCTTCCAGCCCCTGCAAGTGGCGTGATGGCGTTTCGTGGGCCCTGTAGGTCAGGGTCCGGCGTACTCCAGCGGTGGCATTCTGCGGGCCCCGCAGGTCAAAGTCTTGCGTGCACCAGCGGTGGCGGGGCACGCGGCGGTCCCGGACCCCCTGGTCGGAGTACTGGCGTGCACAATAAGAGGTCCGGGAGGCACGTGGAGGTCCCGGACCACTCGAGGGGGATCCGGGCCTCCGGCTGCGAACGATGGGCATCCCTCTTCGAGGGGCCCATGGCGACACCGGACCCCCTCCCAAGCAGGAGGTGGGCCCGGGGCCATACGTATGATGAGGTAGAGTCCGGACGGCCGGAGTTGGCAGAATAGTGACGGGAATAGTGCCGAGCCTATCTTGTCTCGCGTCGCAGGTTCCACAGTGCCGCCACAGCGTCCGGGATGGCGGAGCAGTGACCAGAGGTGATGGATGGGACTCCTGTCACAACTACTGAATGGCGGCCTGACGCCGCATGTCCTGAGCACTGTGGAAGAGCGATGGGCATTCAATGCCTCCGTACGGCGAGCGGTTGGGCGGCGGATCGTTCGTCCCTTGTGCCGAGGGGTGGCCTCGAGCGAGGCGGAGATGAGTTACCCGCTCGAGGGAAGTTCGCTGCCCTCGAGCGAGGCGGAGATGACTTACCCGCTCGAGGGTAGATTCGCTACCCTCGAGCGAGGCGGAGATGTGTTGCGCGGTCGAGGGTCCCAAGGGGAGCCCTCGAGCGAGGCGGAGATGAGTTACCTGCTCGAGGGTAGATTCGCTACCCTCGAGCGAGGCGGAGATTGTCCGGCGGGCCTGAGAGGGGTGCGAGTGGGCCACATGCGGGGCTTCTTTAAGTCCTTTCCTTTCTTCCAGATTGGAAGGAGGCCGTGGGTCTTCGTGGGCCCGGTTACCTTAACATGTGTTTGCGTTTTTTTAGAGCGATCTTAGTTCACCGATTAGGGTGTCCCTAATCGTGGTACCCGACAGTAGCCCCCGAGGCTTTGGTCGAGTCATGGGATTCGGCCAAAGGGTAATTCGGCGATTTCTCGTTTGACGTGATTGGTCAATGTCGTGCACCCGCCAGGCGCGCCTGAGCGCGGGCCCGGCGGATGTGACAACTCGTCGGTCGGAGTAGTGTGCCTGCGGGGAGGGTACTTCGAGGCGCGTGCCTTTTTGTTTGTTTGTTCTAGGGACAAGGCATGCCCGCGTGCTGAGGGGCCAGGGCGACGATGGCGCCTGCTGCTCGGCAGCTGGTGCTTTCATCGCGCTGTCCCGTGCTCAGGGCCTTGGCCCCACCTTCCCTGGTTGCCTTGCGGCGCGCCGTTCGAGGGCGGTCGGCCTGAGCCGATGCTGTGCCGCCTAGCGTCCAGGGGCTCAGCTTCGCTTTATTTTGTTCAGTCACGTCTCGGCGCGGTGACCGAGGGTATCCTTTGCTCGTGGAGTGCCGTGCCATCACGGGCGATCCAAACCTCCGCTCTTCGACAGGCTTGAAGCTTGGTGCCCGGCGCAGCTATAAATAGGGGTCGTGGGGTTCCCTTTCCTCTCCAACCTCCCAGCTCTTTCTTCTAGCATCGCCTAAATCTTGTAATGTTTTCCTTTGCCTTTCGTGACCGGCCCCCAGATGGGGTGGCCTGGCTTTTTTAGGCTTTGGCGCTAGAAGAATGCTTGCGAGTGGCGGGGGAAGACCGGAGAGGGCGTGCGCACCATCCCTCAGCTTAAGTGGGTTCACCAGAAGAGCATTGGGCCCGTGGGGTCCTGCTCCTGCGATGTCCCCTAGATTGAAGGGGGATGGAGACACCTGACCATGGCACTGGTGCCAGGTCTGGTGGCTGTTCTTCGCATCATCTCCCTTGGCAACAAGGTTGCTCTCGGGGAGACGGTGCGGAGGGTGCTGTCTGCCAGCTCGACCCCCCGCGTAGTCTTCGGTGGAGGAGATGTGGTGCGGAGGGTGCTGTCTGCCAGCTCGACCCCCCGCGTAGTCTTCGGTGGAGGAGATGCTAGAAGAAAACTTGCGAGGAAAGCATCCCGCTAGACCCGTGCGGCCTGGGGGCTGTTCCTAGCATCCCTTGCAGTCTGGCCATTGCGTCAGCCAGGGGCTCGGTGCCTTTCTTCGTCACTCGCTCCTCCCCAAGACAGGGAAAATTGCCATGTAGGTGGCAATGTGTTTGTATCTTTTGACGGCTTTGCGCTGGTAACCCTTTGTAATCTTTATTTGCATTGAGCAATAAAGTCCCCTTTCTCCTTCGCGGGGAGGATGACCGAGGGTATAGGGATGTACAGAGAGTTACGATCCTCGAATATGTGTGAAGTTTCCTTCATGGGGGCGCGTCAGCGCACCCGCGGGTGTAGCCCCCGAGGCCTTGGAGGAGTGTTTGTACTCGTCCATGGGCTATAAACGTCGCCTTGCTGGGTTGCCTCACGGGGGTGTCCGCCCAGCGTCTTTTTCAGCCGGCAACGGCATTCTTTCAGCCACCCTCGGCATTCTTGGTGTTGGAACAGCGACCCGGTGTTCAGCTTAACCATCAGGGGAGCGTATGTTGACAGCGGGGGATTTGGTTATACACGTGGAGCTTCACAATTGACGGTCGTCGACTTATTCAAGGGTGCGGTTTGAACCGTGGTGTGCGAGGAGCCCCCGAGCCTAGGCCCGTGTGAAGGCGTTCAGGGGAACCCTCGACTTTGATTACGACCCTCGTCGCCCTTCCGCAGGGAGGAGGGGTGAAGCGCACCATGCTACCCATGCCCGGGCCGCGAGCTATGGCTGCTTCGGTGAGCTGTTAGCGAGTTGTTCAAGCGGACGTCCGTGCCCCGTTCGATAAGGGTCGGCTCGTGGTCCATGGACACGTCACATAAAGCGCTTGCGAAGGTTCGCTAGGCGGGGCTCGGACCCGTTCGATAGGGTCCGAGGGCTCGATGCTCTCCCTCGATGGGATCCCCCTTCTAGGCACCCTCGACTGGCCTTGAACACTGCGTAGGATGTCTCGAACTCCGCGTTCGAGGGTGGCTAGTACGGCACATCCCTGCAGTCCCTGACTCTGGTGATCTGGGGCGCCTGTCGAACCCCCGAAGGGCCAGGCTTCGAACCCCTGATCGGTAAGGCCTCGGAATGCGATTCCTTCGAGGGTAAAGGGACTCCCGAAGGAATATTCCGTCTTGATTCGAAAACGACGCAGAGTCGCGAGTCACGCGCGTGGGTCTCCCGCTGGTGGTGGGCGACGTGGCCCGATTCGTGTAGTGCAGTGGGGGCGCGCCTTTTCAGGCGGCAGCCTCGGGCAGACGAAGCGGTGTGGGCGGCGGCTGACGGTTGGGATAGTGCAACAGTCGCGCTGTGCCCGCCGGTTACCGTGCCGTAGTTATTGCTGCGTGCACGCGTGGGAGACTCCACGGTCGTGGGGCCCAGCCATTAGCGACAGCAAAATCTATCGCATTCAATGTGGCAGATTCGGGCTGTGGCTGCGGATCCGCCCGTCGCGGTGAATAAAAACAAAGAGAAGGGGGTTGTTTGGGCTCACCTGGCTATTTGCCTTCATCTCGCTTTGCCTTCTCTGCCTCCCCTGCATCCTGAGCCCGCAGCCAAGAGCGCACCTTAGCCATCCCGAAACCTTCACTCCCGCGCCCCCCTTGACTTGAAGAGATGTCTGACATCCAGGATCCTTTGCCGTGGGGCAAGTCCTCCGCCACCGTGGCGGTCCTGGAGCAGTTGGTCGCCGACCGGCTGCTGCCGCGGAACCCCGACTCGGGAGCGCCGGCGTGGATTTCCCCGCATCCGGACGAGACCGAGCCGAAGCCCCCGCAGGGCTACGTCGTGAGCTTCGTGCGCCTTCACGAGTGAGGCTTCAGCGTCCCCGCCTGCAGGTTTATGCGGGCGTTGTGCGATTATTATGGAGCGGAGCTGCACAACTTCAGCCCCAACTCCATCTCGCAGGCGGCGGTCTTCGTCGCCGTCTGCGAGGGGTACCTTGGGATAGAAGTGCACTGGGATCTCTGGATCCACCTGTTCTGCGGCGAAATCTTCATCGAGAGCGTGCGGGGCCAACCGAGGTGGTTCGCGCGTGCTGGTGGCCTGACGTTCCACGTGCGTCACTCCCGGAAGAACTTCTACATCCTGAGCAAGATGACAACGAACAACGCCGGGTGGAGTCGATGGTGGTTCTACCTTCGGAACTACAACGGCGCGCTCCCGGCATTCACTAACAGGGTGTTCCGGGAGCGACCACCGAAGTGGGACTGGGGGGTGTCGCCCCAAGCGCAACAAGCGAAGCTCGAAGTCCTCACCGACGCGCTGGTGCATCTGGCGAGGAAGGGGTTGACGGCAGCGGCCGTCATCGCAAACTTCCACCGGCGGAGGGTGATCCCTCTTGTGGAAAGGGCCCTGCCGATCTTCCAGCTCACCCCCGGGAGCCAGGCTGAGGGCTTGAGGACGTCGTTCAAGCTACTTTCCCACACCACCGCCGCCCGGAGGGCAAAGTATGCGATGGCGTAGTTCCCCCACGATCCCGAGGATCTTTGGAGAATCAAGATGCGCCCCGAGACGGGGTACATTTCTTTGGTAAGTTTTGATTCCGAATCCGCCGTGTCTTGGGTAGCCCCTTTTCCTGACTCCAACTCGGGCATGCTTTGCAGGGGTTGAGGTGCGGCACCTCGAAGCCCCCGGTCCCGAAAGTACGCCAAATCAACCGCCTCCACGCGGAGAAGATGAAAAGGCGGAAGGACGCAGCGGAGGCAAAGGTCGAGAGGAAGAGGAAGAGGAAGGCGAAGCACGACAAGGCATGCAAGCTTGCTCGCACGGAGGGGAAGCCGCGGCCCGCCACGCCCGAGTCCATGAAGGAGGAAGAGGAGGAGGCCTCAGATGCCGAGGACCATGCTCTGGGGGGCAACGGGGCGGCAGCGGGTGCGAGCTCCCCGCCGACCTACCAGTGGGATGATGACGAGGGGGCACCGGTGGCGCCAGAAGAGACAAGGGCCGTGGCGGAGTCATCGGCGGATCTGTCCCTCGAGGGTGCGGAGCGGGAGTCGTCCCCTCCGGCAGCCGGTGAGGAGACGCCCGCGCCCCAGGTCCTGATCCGTGGCGACGAGTCTGCAGCGGGCACAGAGTCGTCCATGCTGGCAGCCTCGAGTCACCAGGCCGACAAGAGGGGGGCGCCCTCGGGGCAGTCTTCGAGGGGCGGCGCGGTGCTGCGGGCCCAAAGAAGCGCCACGAGTAAGCGGAGCATGAGTGCTCGGTCCGGGTAAGTAAACTTGGGTTTCGTTTCTGTTGCGTGTTTGGTCAATTTGTCGATCCCGTTGTCCTAACTTTTGTTTCTCGATTTCCAGCCCCTCGGCCGTTGACAAGGACGCGGTCTAGCTTGCCCCGGCTAAGGCCCTCAAGACCGGGGTACGCAGCACGCCGCACACGGCGCCGCAGCCCCTGCCTGCCGTGGACCTCGTGGCGGAGGCCGCGAAGCTGCGGGAGGCAATGGCTCGAGGGGCTCAGGCGGCCCAGCAAGCTCGAGCCCAGGAGGATGGAGGCAGCGTCGACCAGAGCAGTGCTGAAGCGGCCGCTCCGGCTAACGTCATCGAGGAGACCAGCCGGGGCGGTGCGGACGGCGCCGCCCGGGCTGTCATTGAAGTTGGGGCCGGTCAGGGCGACGCAGCTAGCACCGCCCGATCGGACATAGGAGGACAAACTGGTGGGGGCGAGTAGGAGCGCCCTGCCGACCAAGCGGAGGAGGAGACCCTCGTCCTCGAGCCCCCGAGAGCCGAGGCCGAGGGCGTCACAGAGGAGGAGACGGTGCTGAGGACGCCGGGGGTGAAGGGAGCCCCCATCTCGGAGCCCACTGAGGCCTGGGACGAGGGTATCCTCGCGGTGGTACCGGTGCCAACAGCGCAAGGGAGCATGACGGCGGTGGTGGAGCTGCCGGATAGCAGCGAGGAATACGGGGACTCGATGGACATCGACCCTGCTGCTGCGGCAAGCGCCGCCGCGCACATTGCCGAGTTCGCATCGGCCAGCGCGGACGCGCTCGAGGCGGGGACATCCGAGGGGCGTCATCACGGGGCAATCGTCCCGTCCGGGCTCCCCTCAGAGTTTCTTCGCAAAGAGCAAGAGGAGGAGGAGGCCTGGAACGCGCAGCTCAACGTCGGCCGTGAGATCCTAGAAGCCCTCGACCGCGCCTTCCAGCTCCATCAGAGGACGGATTACCAGGTCAGCCAGGTAAATACTTTCCCCTGAAAATTGCTCGGATTCGATTTCGGTTTTTACATGCTTTTACCCACACCTTTTCTGCTTACAGCGGCTGAGGGAAATCTCGTGCGAAAAGAGCGCCGAGATGTCCCGGATGTACTCCCAGATGAGCCAGCTTGGGCAGCACAATGCCGAGCTAGTGCTCAAGAACATCGAAGCCAATACTAAAATGGCGGATCTGGGAGCGCGTCAGCAGGCGCTTGAGGAGGACTTGGCGTGGGTAACCGGTGAGCGGGACATCTAGAGGGCTGCAGCAAAGCAGAAGGCTCGAGAGGCCGACGCTCAGGCTGCCGAGTTGCAACACCTCCGGACGGCGCTCGAGGAGAGGGCTCGGGAAGCCGAGGCGCAGAGCGCCGAGCTGCAGCGCCTCGGAGCAGCACTCGAGCAGCAGAAGGCCGAGCTCCTCCACAGGGAGGTGACCGTTGTCACGCTCACCGGGACCCTCCGGGAAAAGGGTGAGGCCCTCGAGGAGAAGGAGGTGGCCCTCCAAAACGTGGGGACCGCCCTTAAGGAGAAGGAAGACTCCTTGTCCTCGCTTGCAGAGGCCGCCCGAGTCCAGAGGGAAGATGCGCAGAAGAGTATCACGGGTAAGTACCTTCGAGTTTTCGTTGTTTTGTTTCTTTTCGTAGCTCACGTTGATTTCCTTTGCTCAGAGCTGAGGCAGAAGGTGGCAGATGAGTCCGCGGCGAAGGAAGCAGTTCACACCGCGGTCACGGCGGCACAGGCGAAATTTGCTGAGCTGGAGCAAACCGTCGTGAGTGTGTGCCAAGGGCTCGAGGGAGAGTCTGCCATCTCGGGCAGTTCGGTGATCAGCCGCCTGCACGCGCTAGGCGGTCGGATTGCCGAACACGCCAAGAGCACCTTCCGCCTCGGTGTCCTGCGGGCTCTCGCTGTGGCCTCGACGCATTACCTCATGGATATCCAGAGGGTGTCGTCGGGGTACGTCGTTTCCGATGATGCTGATGCGGATGCCGCGTCGACCATCATGGACAAAGCCGACGCAGCCGCGGAGGAGTTCGCCACAATCCTTGCCGAGAAGCTCGAAGCCGACATCCCTCCCATTGCCGAATTCGACACCACTGAAGACCCGCAAGGGGGGATGGTAGCCTGTAGGAAATCTGGGCCTCGAAGCCCATGTAATAGATTAGCATTTGTTGTAATTGTACTTTATATTTATGAATAAAGCATTTTGTTATCGTTGACATTGACTGTGTGGCCCATCGAGGCCTTGTGCGTTCGAGCCTATGTTTTCTTTACTTTATTTTTGTGTTCTCGTATGCGACTTAGATGAACGTCTGCGAGGAATTTCACGTTCATAAGCAACGTAGGAGTGGGGTGGTGAGGGGGGTGCCGTATCCCGTAGGCGTAGGCGGCCCCGCGACTCGGCCGACCCCGTACCGTAGTTTCTTACGCCTCACGTCCGTTTTTTCCAAGGATATGAGAAGCTTAGGGTCGAGACGGAAGTATTTCGAAAAACATTGGCGATTTTTGGGGACGTTCGGGGGTTCCCCCCATAGTAGCCCCCGAGGGAGGCATGGCTTTGCCGGGGGTAAAGCCAGGCATACCTCAGTGTTCGTGCGCATTCGAGCCGTCGAGGGTCCGGAAGGTTCCCAAAAATAAACAAGTAAAGCATACTTCTTTATTGTTTCGAGAAATTGAAAATGCGAGTACAAGCGATGTACAAATAGCTCGAAATTCTAAGGATAGAAGTGACGTAGCTGTTGTATGTTCCAAGCGTTGGTGAGGACTTCGCCTTTGTCGTTCGCCAGCTTGTACGTGCCGGGTTTGAGCACCTCGGCGATTATGTACGATCCTTCCCATGGCGGTGAGAGCTTGTGGCGGCCCCTGTTGTCCTGTCGAAGCCTCAGCACCAAGTCCCCTTTTTCGAGGTCTCGGCGCCGGACTCTCTGCGCCTGATACCTTCGTAGAGATTGCTGGTAGCGCGCAGAGTGGAGGAGCGCCACGTCTTGAGCCTCGTCCACTTGGTCCAGCGAGTCTTCGCGAGCTTGCTGGTTTTGCTAATCTTGGTATGCCTTGAGCCTTGGCGACCCATACTCCAAGTGCGTGGGGAGTATGGCCTCGGCGCCATAGATAAGGAAGAACGGGGTAAAGCCCATGGCTCTACTTGGGGTCGTCCTCAGGCTCCAAATGACCGAGGGTAGCTCCGTGAGCCACCTCCGGCCAAATTTGTTCAACTTGTTGAAGATTCTTGGCTTCAGTCCCTGGAGGATCATGCCATTGGCACGCTCTACCTGCCCGTTCGTCTGTGGGTGTGCCACAGCCGACCAGTCCATACGTATGTGGAAACTGTCGCAAAATGCAAAGAACTTCTTGCTTGTGAACTGGGTGCCGTTGTCGGTGATGATCGAGTTCGGGACCCCGAACCTGAAGACGATGTCGGTGAAGAATAGAACTGCTTGCTCGGATTTGATTTTGCCGATAGGTTGAGCCTCGATCCACTTGGAGAATTTGTCGACCGCCACCAGCAAGTGGGTGAAGCCCCCGGGCGCCTTCTGCAGCGGACCGACGAGGTCCAGTGATGGGGATGGTTTGTAGAGCATGGGCCGGGAGGTGTATCTTTCGAGCGTAGAACTGGCAACCCTCGCAGGTCCGCACGACGTCAGTGCCGTCGGCGACCGCGGTGGGCCAGTAAAAACCTTGCCGAAACGCGTTACCCACGAGGGTGCGCGGCGCAGCGTGGTGGCCACAGATGCCAGCATGGATGTCGCGATCAGCTCCTTGCCCTCGGGGATGGGGATGCATCGTTGCAGGACACCCGAGGGACTGCGCTTGTGTAGCTCATTGTTGATTAGGACGAAGGACTTAGCCCGCCTAGTGAGGCACCGCGCCTGGGCGTGGTTCGAGGGCAGGATCCCTCGAATCATCCAGTCGAGGTACTGGATGCGCCAATCTAGCGAAGTGGGGGCCTTGTCAACTTCCATTGCCTCGGCCTCGTCCACGGAGGTGGTGCCGAAGTCAATGTCCATGGGCTCGACCTCGTCCGCCGGGGGGTTTCTGCCAGAGGGCCCAGCGGACGAGGGGCCTGGCTCCGTCGGATCCTTGAATTCGACGGAGGGCTTGGTGATGTCGCGAGCGAAGATGTTCGGGGGTACGGTGGTCCGCCCCGACGCGATCTTGGCTAGCTCGTCGGCGTCCTCGTTGTACTTGCGCAGGACATGATTGAGTTCTAGGCCGTCGAATTTATCCTCGAGGCGGCGCACTGCTTTGCAGTATGCCTCCATCTTCGGGTCGTGGCAGCTAGAATCCTTCATCACTTGGTCGATGAATAGTTGAGAATCACCGCGTAAGTCGAGGCGTTTGACGCCGATCTCGATGGCGATGCGGAGGCCGCCGAGGAGGGCCTCATACTCCGCCATATTGTTTGACGCAGGGAAGTGCAAGCGTACCACGTACCACATGTGTTCTCCAAGTGGTGAGATGAAGAGGAGGCCGGCACTGGCGCCGGTTTTCATCACCGACCCGTCGAAGAACATGGCCCAGCATTCGGCCGGGATTTGCGGCGGGGGTAGCTAAATGTCTGTCCATTCAGCCACGAAGTTAGCCAAGATTTGGGACTTGATCGCTTTGCGGGGGGCGTAGGTAAGAGTTTCTCCCATCAGCTCCACAGACCATTTGGCAATTCTACCCTCGGCTTCCCGGTTGCGGGCTATCTCTCCCAAAGGGAAAGACGAGACCACGGTGACGGGATGGGCCTCGAAGTAGTGGCGCAGCTTGCGCCGAGCCAGAACTACTGCGTAGAGCAGCTTCTGAATCTGCGGATTGCGTGTCTTAGTTTCAGATAACACTTCGCTGATGTAGTACACCAGCCGTTGGACGGGCAAAGCATGGCCCTCCTCTTGTCTTTCGACCACGTTCACCGCGCTGACCACTTGGGTCGTCGCAGCTACGTACAGATAGAGGGGCTCGCCGTCCGTGGGTGGTGTGAGAATGGGAGCGTGAGTGAGCGATGCCTTCAGCCTTTCGAGGGCTTCTTGAGCTTCGGGGGTCCACGTGATGCGCTCGGTCTTCCTCAAGAGTTGATACAGGGGCAAGCCTTTCTCGCCGAGGCGCGAGATGAACCGGCTGAGAGACACTAGGCATCACATGACCCTCTGTACCCCCTTTAGGTCTCGGATCAGTCCCATCCGAGTGATGGCCGAGACTTTGTCAGGGTTGGGTGTTGGCGCTCCTTAAGTACCCCTTTTATCCCTTGTTTATCCTTGATAATGACATGAATTCAATATCAAAATCACTAACCGTCCTAACCCCAGCATAATTATTGGTCATTTTCACATATGCACATATATTTTGGAAGAACTTCGTTTTTGCAGGTTTTTGGCCTATTTTGGAGCATGAAATGACGAGGCCCGTGATCGAGCGCTAACATGGAGAAAGACGAAGGCCAAAGCCCAAAGGAAGGACCAAAGCCCATGTTGATTCGAAGCACATTCATGCACATCCATCCTCCAAGAGAGCCCAAAGGACCAAGCCCACGAAGATGAGATCAAGATACTTCGGGATTAAGCAAAGCAAATGAAGATTTAAGGAAGGATTCCCTATCCTATCCTTTCCTCGAAGATATCTCCAAGATAACAACGTCCAAAGGGGTGCAATCGTGAAGGACAGAAACTCTAGAAGATGCGAGGAGTCTACACGCCAAAGATGAGACCGAGGCGAGCCCGAAAAGGGGTAGGCCGGCCGGCCTAGGACCATGGGGCTGGCCGGCCCAGCCCTTTTTTAGGTTGGTTCGGCATCCCCTTCGACCGGTGGCTTCCTCGTCTTATAAATAGCTCGCACCTTATTCAACTCGAAGCATCCATCCACCCAGAACTCGACGAAAACCTAGGGTCAAGACCGGAGGGAGACGACGGCCGCCGCAAGTCTTCGAAGTTGTCTAGGAGATGGCTTAGGCCGACCCTAGCTGCCGTGGCCTCCCTGCGTGGTTGTGCCATGGTGGAGTTCATGAGCTAGTTGGATTCATCGATGGTGTGCACATGGTGGTGATGATCCAAACGAATCTATTATGTGAGTAATGATAATCATGTCTTCCGAATCTATTAGCGACCATGTTCTCCTATTTCGATTTCGTTCTTCTCTTTGGGTTTGCTTCATCTTAGATCTATTATCGAGATAGATCGCTTAGCATGATCTTGTAGTCATGGTGGCTAGAGGTTCATGGCGGAACTACCAGAGGGGGGTTCGACTTGCTTCAGGGTATCCCGTTGAAAGGGGTGGCGTCGTGACAGGCCGTTGCCACTTAGTAGGTTGGGTATCGAGGGATCGGATTGGAGATTTTGAGTTTAAAGATGCTTTTGATTGAGATGCATGATTTATCCACTCGTTAGCTTGAACTACAACTAGATGACGATAGGCCTAGTCATATCTTTGGTTTTGCTATGATTAAACCTATGTTGATGGATGAGATCAACCTTTACATATCACTCATATCTATTAAAGGTTTACCCTTTATATGCAATCAATGCTTCATGTTAGGATAGATCCATTAGATTAGATGGAAAACCTTAGGTAGTTCTTTGTCGATCCATGGATTGAAAAACCTTGGGAGAATACTCTAAGGGAAAAGCTACACGAACCGTGCGCTTGCGGTATACAAATCGGGGCGCTAAGGAGCGTCAACATTGGGTTCGATGCCCCGTTGGGAGACAATGAAGCCCAAGAGCATGCCTCGAGGCACCCCGAACACGCACTTCTCGGGGTTGAGTTTTACCCCTTTGGCCTGTAGGCAATCGAATGCGATCCTGAGATCGGCAACCAGGTCGTCCGCCTTCCTGGATTTTACAACGATATCGTCAACATATGCCTCTACGCTCCGCCCGAGATGGTCTCCGAAAACATGGAGCATACAGCGCTGGTATGTAGCTCCGGCGTTTCGGAGGCCAAAGGGCATCGTAACGTAGCAGTACATGCCGAAAGGCGTGATAAAAGAAGTCGCGAGCTGGTCAGACTCTTTCATCTTGATTTGGTGGTAACCGGAGTAAGCATCAAGAAAGGACAAAAGTTTGCACCCCGCAGTAGAATCTACAATCTGATCAATTCGTGGCAAAGGAAAGGGAACCTTCAGACATGTCTTATTTAAACTAGTGTAATCTACACACATCCACCAGTTTTCACTCTTTTTCTTCACTAATACTGGATTAGCTAGCCACTCGGGATGGAATACCTCCTTGATGAATCCGGCCGCCAGAAGTTTCCGCAACTCCTCGCCGATCGCCTGGCGCTTGAGCTCGTCGAAGCGTCGCAAGCGCTGCTTCACCGGCTTGGAGTTGGGTCAGACATCAAGGGAGTGCTCGGCAACCTCCCTCGGTATGCCAGGCATGTCCGAGGGGCACCACGCGAAGATGTTGGCGTTGGCGCGGAGAAAATCGACAAGCACCACCTTCTATTTGCTGTCGAGGGTGGTGCTGATCTGCAACGCCTTGTCGTCAGGGTGGCTCGGGTCAAGGGGCACCTTTTTGATACCCTCAGCGGGTTCGAAGCTCCCTGCATGTCGGTGCGTAGAGTCCAAGGCCTCGCTTGCCATCTTGTCGAGGGTGGCTGCGAGGGCCTCGTCCTCCGCCTGAGCCTCCGCGTGCTCAACGCACTCGACGTCGCACTCGTAGGCGTGCTCGAACGAAGAGCCGATGGTGATGACGCCCTTCGGACCCGGCATCTTCAGCTTGAGGTAGGTATAGTTGGGGACGGCCATGAACTTGGCATAGCAGAGACGTCCAAGGATGGCATGATAGGATCCCCGAAACCCTACCACCTCGAAGGTGAGCACTTCCCTGCGGAAGTTGGCTGCCGTGCCGAAGTAGACGGCAGATCGATCTGGCCGAGGGGTTGGACTCGCTTCCCCGGCGCAACGCCGTGGAATGGCGACTTGCTGGGGCGAAGCTTGTTCGGTCCGATCCCCATGAGCTCCAAGGTGTGGGCATACATGATGTTGAGCCTGCTGCCTCCGTCCATGAGCACCTTAGAGAAGCGGGTGTTGCCGATGATGGGGTCGACAACGACCGGATACCGTCCCGGATGCGGGACGTAGTCGGGGTGGTCCTCGCGGCCAAAGGTGATGGTATCCTTTGACCAATCGAGGTAGGATGGCGTGGCCTTGGTGACGGAGAAAACTTCCCGGCGCTCACGCTTGCGCTGCCGAGAAGTCATGTTTGTCGTTGCTCCTCCAAAGATGAAGAAGGCATTCTCCACTGGGGGAACTCGTCATCTCCACCTTTGTCGCCAGCATCCTTCTTCTTGTCTTCGTCGCGATGTGCGACACGGTTGTAGTATTTTTTGAGCATTTCGCACTGCTCGAGGGTATGATTGACTAGGCCCTTGTGGTAAGGGCACGGCTTCTTAAGCATGTCGTCGAACTGGCCACCACCGCCTCGAGGGGGCCTCGAGGTCCTTTGCGGTCCGAGGCAGCAGCGAAGGCCTCCTCGGAGTCCTCTGCCCGCCCCGACCCGTGCTGGTTCGGTGGGACTGGCTTCTTTCCCTTCCTCCCCCGCTTCTGTTTCTTGGCGGGGGTGTTGAACTTGGGGTTGCTGCCCTCCGCGGGCGCCTCTTCCTTGCGCTTGCTCGGTTTGTCATCGAAGATGGCACCAACAGCCTCCTCGCCGGCGGCGTAGTTGGTGGCGGCGTCGAACAACTCATTGGTGTTGGCGGGTCGGCTTCTCGCAAGCTTGTGCACCAGGTTTCTGCACGTCGTACCCTCGAGGACGGCGTTGATGACCTCGACGTGGGTAACGCTGGGGAGCTCGGTGCATTGCTTGGAGAAGCACCGCACGTAGTCGCGCAGGGTCTCGTTGGGCTTCTGTCGACACCCTTTGAGGTCCCAAGAGTTCCCAGGTCGCACGTATGTGCCCTGGAAGTTGCCCACGAAGATTTGGACGAAGTCGGCCCAGTTGTGGATCTAATCCGTAGGCAAATGCTCGAGCCACGTTCGTGTGGCGTCAGCAAGGTGAAGAGGAAGGTTGCGGATGATGACCGCATCCTCTGTCACGCCGCCTAGCTGGCACGCTTAGCGGTAGTCGTTGCGCCAGACTGCAGGATCAGTCTCGCCCGAGTACTTGACGAGGGTGTTGGGTTGTCGAAAGCGCGGGGGAAAAGAAGCAGTTCGGATCTCCCGGCTGAACACCCGGGTGCCCGGAGGCTCCGGTGACTCACCCCTGTCGTGCTCGGTGTCGAAGCGTCTACCCCGTCGAGGGGTGTACCTCCTGCCGTCGATGATGTAGCGGGCGTCGCTGTCGCCGGCATGCCCGCGAGTGTCACGGATTCGCTCCCTTACGGGAACTCTCCCGATGCGCTCGTGCACCGAGGGTGCCTTCGCACCGGGCGCCATGGCTGCCTTGCCCTTCCCTGCTGGCGGTGTGTGCACAGAAACCTCGCGATCCTGGTGCGCAGTCCCACCAGGCTGCTCCGGGGCTTTCGAACGCATACGAGACGCAGAACTCTCGCCCTGCTGCACGGCAGCTTGCTCGATGAGCTCCTGTGCCTTGCGGCGCAGGTTGCGGCCCGAAGGCGTCGATGGCTCGGGCATAGCTTGGAGTAGGTAGGCCGCAGCGACGAGTTTTTCGCCGGCCGTCTTCAGTTCCGGAGGTTTGTCGACGTTGTCGCCGGCTAGGATTAGCTCCCGAGTGATGCGTCCCGCTGCCTGGACATGTGCACCTCGCGCGGTACGCTGCTGCTCGAGTGCGGTTCGCAGCTCCTGGGTTTGCTGATACTGCTCGTCGAGCTTGGCCTGAAGCTCCTTGAGCTGTGCCAGCTGAGCCTGCCGCGCCACCGAGCTTGACGAAGAAGAAGGGGCTGCAGGCTGCACCAACAGTTGGTTCGCCCGCACGTCTGCCCCGCCATTCCCGTCGTCACCCGGGGCGTTGTCGTCTTGCCCGTCCCCGAGCTGGACCATGAAGCACTCCCGGGCAGGATCGTCAGGAGTCTTCGGAGCAGGTGAGGCAGTAAGCCGTTGCCAGCTGGAACGAGCAGAGAGCGTCGGGGTCGCGGACCCCGGAGTAGTCCTCGGCCTCCTCGGCCGTGAAGTTGTTCATGAAGAAGTTGATGTCGTCGGCGATTGAGCTCACCGTCTCGGGGTAAGATTCGTCAGGAGACGATGCGATGAGGCTGCAGATCGACAGAAGATGATGACCCGGCAGATCCTCATACTTGGTGAAGTTAGCGATGGTTGACGAGGTGTGGGCGGCAGCGTTGCGCATCCCGAAGGGGAAGGGCGACGGCGAGGTCGAGCCCCCCCTGGGAGGCACTGGTGCTGTAGCAGGTGATGTTGCCGGCGCAGATGACGCCGAGGCACGTGATGACGAAGCAGTGGCCCCGTTGGCCGTGATGCTAAGTTGCGACATGCCAGCCTCAACCCACGTGGGGGAGCCGTGGCATGCCGCACGACGCCGTTCCGCGCGTGCTTGACGCGAATGCTGACCCGAGCGCCTGTTGTGTCGGGCTGGTGAAGTCGGAGTGACGGGGTTGCGTCTGGGCGAGAGGAGCTGCATGAGGTAACCGTTGCCGGTTGCTCTAAACTCGAGACTCCTGAACCAGATCACATGTCCTGCTGGAAGCGGATCCGAAGCACCCATGGGGTATGGGTTGGATCTGCCCGCCATCCCTGGAGATCAAATGGGAAAAAGAGAGAAAATGTCACGCAGCAGGCCCCTACCTGGCGCGCCAACTGTCGATGTCCCGACCCGGGGGCCCGGATCCCAACTAGTAAATGCCGTGTGTTTCCTCGTCCCAGATGATGATGCAAGAGACAACACAGTAACGCACGGTTTATCCTGGTTCCGGCCGCGGGGCCGTACGTCCAGCAAAGGGGGTGTGCGAGGGCACTGTATTATCTTGCACCCGGAGTGCTTGTAGTAGGGGTACAAGCGAGGCGAGAGAGGGAGGGAAGCTCCCAGGTCTATGCTAGAAAAGGAGTCGGGTGTGGCGATGATCGTGAATGTAGGTGACCGCAGTAGCTAATGTCCAGCAGCATTCAGAGAGTCTAAAGGAAGCCCGCCTCCTCCTTTTATAGTCACAAGGAGGGGCGACACACATGAGTGGGGGCGTGGAAGTCGTCGTTTTCCCCCGAATCGCGGGGTACTGTGGCCGAATACTGTAGGAAGTACATTGTGGGGCATGGCGTCAGGCGTGGCAGTCGTCCTAGATATCGTCCTTGGTCTTGCGGATATCGCGCCGGCGTTCTTCCAGCCCCTGCAAGTGGCGTGATGGCGTTTCATGGGCCCTGCAGGTCAGGGTCCGGCGTACTCCAGCGGTGGCATTCTGCGGGCCCCGCAGGTCAAAGTCTTGTGTGCACCAGCGGTGGCGGGGCACGCGGCGGTCCCGGACCCCCTAGTCGGAGTACTGGCTTGCACATTAGGAGGTCTGGGAGGCACGTGGAGGTCCCGGACCCCTCGATGGGGGATCCGGGACTCCGGCTGCGAACGATGGGCATCCCTCTTCGAGGGGCCCGTGGCGACACCGGACTCCCTCCCAAGCAGGAGGTGGGCCCGGGGCCATACGTCTGATGAGGTAGAGTCCGGACGGCCGGAGTTGGCAGAATAGTGACGGGAATAGTGCCGAGCCTATCTTGTCCCGCGTCGCAGGTTCCACAGTGCCGCCACAGCGTCCGGGATGGCGGAGCAGTGACCGGAGGTGATGGATGGGACTCCTGTGACAGCTACTGTGGGAATGGCGGTCTGACGCCACATGTCCTGAGCACTGTGGAAGAGCGATGGGCATTCAATACCTCCGTACGGCGAGCGGTTGGGTGGCGGATCGTTCGTCCCTTGTGCCGAGGGGTGGCCTCGAGCGAGGTGGAGATGAGTTACCCGCTCGAGGGAAGTTCGCTGCCCTCGAGCAAGGCGGAGATGACTTACCCGCTCAAGGGTAGATTCGCTACCCTCGAGCGAGGCGGAGATGTGTTGCGCGGTCGAGGGTCCCGAGGGGAGCCCTCGAGCGAGGCTAAGATGAGTTACCCGCTGGTGGGTAGATTCGCTACCCTCGAGCGAGGCGGAGATTGTCCGGCGGGCCTGAGAGGGGTGCGAGTGGGCCACATGCGGGGCTTCTTTGAGTCCTTTCCTTTCTTCCAGATTGGAAGGAGGCCGTGAGTCTTCGTGGACCCGGTTGCCTTAACATGTGTTTGCGTTTTTTAGAGCGATCTTAGTACACCGATTAGGGTGTCCCTAATCGTGGTACCCGACATCTGGTTTGCAACCGGTTATATCAGATTGGGTTTCAACTGGTTGAGCTTTGGTCTGGTGGGAATTGAATGGGACTAGAAAATAGTTTGGTTCGGTTTGGTTTGTAGGCAAAAGTAGTTTGAATCGGTTTGGACTGGGCTTGAATGGTTCTTGCAAATGTCCCAGATGCCGCTCTTCGCGGCTCCGACGCTCCGCACGCCACCACTGATGAGAAGCAGTGGTCTGTTCGGTTAGCTTTCTAGACCATTAGCAGCTTGAAATGCAAGCTGACAACGTACCATGTGTTAGGAGACACATTGCTTGAATTAATTGAACTTGCACTTCGTTTAATCAACACTATAATCCAGTTTTCCAATTTATGTGCATATTGTCCTTTGTTTTTTGGAAAAGCATATCATGCAAATGTCAACGGACAACTAATTTTACTAGGAATTTCATATACCATGTTAGGCACTCAGTGCTAGCTAGTATGCAAACTATAATATATCTGTTATTGGAAAGTTTGTTGCATCCATAAATATTAATGTATGTTACATTTTCTGCAAATATATATCCCTGCTGTTCATTCATTTTAATTATTACATAATTCAGTATTAATTCATGACTCAATTTCTTAATTCAGGGATGTGGGCCGAAGGTGACGTATGAGCTGAACTTTCCGCGAGTGAGGATTTTCGTGGAATGCACTGATGACAGCGATGATGAGCTCTGTCGGCCCCTCACGCGTAGGGCCCCTCCTAACGCCAAGGTATTTGCTTCATTCCCTATGTTCCATATGCCAATATTGATGTACTTATCTCTGATAATGCATACTTAAAACATGTCAGATCGAGGCTATGGTGGAGGACCTTCGCGTGGCGATCAAGCGTTGGACTTATTTCTGCCCATAGGATAGGAGTCAGCCTGAAGTAGTAGCTAGGAGCCACGTTTTAGCTTTTGTGTAATCACCAAATAGGAATCATGGCTGGCTTTTGTGTAATGAACTAATGAACAAGTAGGTTTGATGAATTGGGAAGTCCTTTTGTGTAATGACCCTTGTGAAGTGGCATTACTTCAGTGTAAATATATGGTCGCTCACCTTTACTGAATTAACTGAATTTGAAATTACTGAATTTTTATGCTCTTCTTTGAAATTACTGAATTTGTATAGTGTTGTATTACTGTATTCATATGTTTAGAAGTTTTGCAGTTTGATGCTATTCTAAAATTGGATGTGGGGACAGGGGGATTAGTGAATTTATTACTGAATTTATGTTTGATGCTATTCTGAAATTGGATGTGGGGACAAGGGGACATGTTTTTGATCCATCCAAAGTAGTAGTTCATACATATACATAGCAAGAAAATTGGATGCTATTCTGAAACATAAACAGCCACTGGAATACAACATAAACCAAAGTAGTAGTTCGTAAACCAAACCCTTTCTTGTTGCCCGGTGTGGCATAGGAAAGGGTAGCAAAAGATTCAAATGTTTCCAAAAGAAGAAGAAACGACCCCAAACAACATCAGTCGTCGCCCTCCTCGCTGGTATCATCAGAGAAATCATCGTACTCAGCTTCAGTAGCCTCCTCCTCGTCACCATGAAGGTGTTCGCGAGCAAGCCTACGATGCTGCTCGGCGAGGGGGTCATCCGGGTTGAAGTTGAGGGCGTGCTCGATCAGGCGATACATGTTGTCCGTCTCATGGCGTCAGGGCAGAACGGGCGTTGGAACCACACCTTGCCGCTGGCTGTGGTCCTTTCAGAGAACCGCAGGGGCTCCTTGGCATGTCCCTACGGTGGCGGCGGTGGCGAGGGAGCCCGATGGCTAGGACCATCGCCACCGGAACCCTGCGGTGGCGGTGGCGGCGGCGGCGGAACCGCCGAGGCCGCTGGGTCGATGCTAGGGCAATGCCGCTTTGCCGGCGGCGAGGGAGTACCCGCTGCGCCAGACGAACGATGCTGGCGGTGCGTCGGAACTGCCACTTGACTGCAACATGCAATGGACAGTAATCAAGAACACAAAATCCAAATCGATCTCACCAATCAAGATTAACAGCAGGTTTTTTTTGCCAAAAACTTATCGACAACGAGGAGCGAGGAGGGGAGCTTGCCAATGGGATGCTTGTCTTTCGCTTCCCCTTGGGGTCCATGGCGTCAGTCGACGGCGGTGGAGCGTGGACAGGAAGCGAGGAGAAGGCGGAGAAGTTGTCGAGGAAGATGAATCGTGGCTTGGGCAATGTGAATTAATGGAAGTGATGGGACGGTTTGGGGGAGAAAGGGGAGTAAGAGATAGAAAGAGGCAAGGCCCCCCCGGCAGTGAATTGTTTCCATCCAAAAGAGAAACCCCTTTTGTCCCCGACATGCGGGACCCACCGACCCAGGCCAGGCCCACCTGTCGGTGCAAGGTTCATGGCGTAATCCTCTTGTGTGCTTTCGTATGTGTGACTGAAACGCAGGCCCCACCTGTCGGCGCCGGGTTCATGGCCAAGTCTTCATCAATTCTTCATGGATCTATGCATTTTGTGTTTTGATTCATAACAAAAACTTAAAACGTGGTTAGATTTCTCATTTCTTGTCCGACTCAGTTTGTTCTTTTTTCTAACTTCGTATATAATCAATATCTATGTCGTGGGTTCCACTGTGCACAGAGACTCTAGTTTGATTTTGTACCTTACTAGCATTGCAGACACTGAGTCCTAATAACTCTCCAATGTAGGTGTATTTGTCAATGAAAATTGGTGTATAGGCCAATATGTCACACATGTACATATAGAATTATATGATTGACTGTTTAAATGCACCATTTAAACTACATGGTCTATAAGGACCATATAGCATAGGTCGCACCTTATGGAATAGGCACCACGAGTAGTGGTCCATGTAGGTCTATTCAAAGTGTAGGTGTATTCATAAATTTTAATACAACGAGAATACAAATAAGTTGAAGGTGTGCATGAGGCTCATTACCAAATACATATTCATATGAGAGTGAGGAATAGGGTTTTTTGGGTCATATTTGGCCACAAGTGTTTGCACACTCATTAATTTGCGGCCTTTGCCCCCACAGTATGCAATAGAGATCAGAGAACCTAGGAAAAAGAATAACGTTATTTGGTCAAAAAATGTGCATTTTAAACATGATCAAAGTTTTTGTTAAGAATCAAATTACAAATATAACAACTTCGCCAAGAATTGACATGAATTGGAGATGAACACACGCATACGCACAAGTGGGACTCATGAGTCAGTCAAACAGCCAGTAGGCACTGGTCAACCCTGCATGCAGTTTGCCCCCCTCCTCTTTGGGTTACACAACATACCCAATTCTGTCTCTATGACGCGTGGGTCCAATGATGATGGGACCCAGGAGTCAGTGATTGATCACTAGACACGGCCCTTTACATGCACTACCGAAGCGGTGCCTGCGGATTCTACCAATCCACCCCCATGTCTCGCCCCTTCACCGTGCCTTTCTCCCCAATCTGTCCCATCAAGTCCTGCTTGCCGCCACGCTTCCTCCATCGGCGACATGGTTCGCGCAACCCATTCCCGCAGCTTCGCCCCCGACTCCACGACGGGTGTAGAGGCCAGCAGGCGCTAGGGTCGCCCTCTCGTGCCCGCTTCCCCTCCTACGGCCACCATTATTGTTGTGCCGCCTGTAGTGGAGCACCACTCCACCCACCAGAGCTGCAACCGGTGAGGAAGGTTCGTAAGGACCAGCAATGCGCGCCCGAGGAGGACGACGACGAAGAACCGGAGCCGCCGCCAGGCGGCAGAGGAACCGGTGGTGCCGCTCGTCCCCAGACCCGAGGAGGACGAGTACGACGACGTCGAAATCCTCGATGTGCCTCCTGGCTTCGCGCCACACGATGCCCACGCGCAGCCTTCACTTCTTCCGGTTAGGACTCGATTTGGGGTTTTTTATTGGTTAGGGTCGAATTGGGGTTTTTTAGCATCTACTGTAGCTATGGATTTATGTTTTTTTCTATTGAATCAGATTACTAGAAGTAGTTTAGAATTGAGGTTTTTTAGCATCAAGTGGAAATTATTAGCATTTGTATTACAATCTAGTTGAATGTGTTGATATAATCATTCATGTCCAATTATATCAGTACTGACTTATATAGCATCATATGGTTTTTTCTATTGAATCAGATTACTAGAAGTAGTTTAGATCTATATCTATTATGCTATTGTTTGTAGCAATTTTAGCGAATTTAGTGTTGATGGTACTTAGTAGAGTGGATTTCTTTATTTTCATGTGGAAATTATTAGCATTTGTATTATAATCTAGTTGAATGTGTGGATATAAGCATTCATGTTCAATTATATCAGTACTGACTTATATAGCATCAAATGGATTCAAAATCTATTTTGATTTGTTCGAGTTTGATTTAGCTCTTGCATTCATTTTCATGTTAAATTATTTGAATATTGACTATATGTACTGACTTATGAAATAGATTCTAAATCTATTTTGAACTGTTTGAGATTAATCAAGCACTTGCATTAATCCTATGTTTGAGATTCTAATACTGACTTAGATTTTGTTAATGAAGATTCCTGACCACGAACATGTCTTCCTGTTCAATGAAAAGATCACTGTCCATTGCTCATTTTCTCATGACAGCGATGAGGAGACTGTGGAAAGGCCGAAGCCGTCGAACAGGGAGGTGAGATATGGCGCCCCTACCTTAAGATTCCTTCATTCCAATTATATATATGCTAACTTGCCCTTTGTGAATTTACAGCTCAAGTGAGAGGCCGAGAGGCTTCGCGTCCTCCTCAAGAGTAAATATTTTGGGTCACCGCCATCCTCCTGCTCCTTTTGAAGCGAGATGGTGCATGGATTGTCCATAATTATGTTCTATACCTAGGAGAACTATGTAGTTTTAGAAATGTGCATGTGCCTGATAGACAACTATTGTATTGGCACTATTGTTGCACCTTATGAAATTTACATTCCTTTTGTTGTTATAATATATATCTTTTAACTATTTGTCGCTGGTGAATGGTTGTGTTCTTGAGTGTCATAATTCTATCAGTATTGCTGTCAATAGTTTTTGAGTGAAAATGGAATTATACAAGAGTGGTCCAGTGTCTTTCTCCATTTGTGAATTTTCATTGTGATGGGTCCCACATGTGAAAATGAGTCAGGAGAAGGCAACTTCTGTTGCAAAAACTTGTTCTTGTTTTTTGCATATCACCTTAGTTCGACAAGAATTGCGGAATATAGACATGTTTTTTTTAAGTACGAATCAGCAAAGCAACAAATAAAAAGATAAAAACAGGACCTTGTTATCAAAACACCGAGTGGCACAATGGTTTGCGCAATACATTCTCGTTTTCGAGATATAGGTTCGAACCCTGTCTCCACCAAGTTTTTAAATTTATTTTTAATTTAATGTGCTATTAAAAATACACATTCTGCACACAAATGTGGGTCCTACCTAAAATTGACACAATGGCGCGGGGTTCTTGGCGTAATCCTCCTGTGCGCGTTCGTGTTTGTGACTGAAATGCGGGTCCCACCTGTCGGCGCCAGCTCTTCACCTATTCTTTATCGATTCTTAACGGCGCTTATTATATTTTGGATTGAATCCAAAGCAAAAACTTTAAACAAGTATAGATTTCCCATACATAAATCATGTGTTTTTTTAACTTCGTAGAATTATATTTTCCACCAGGTGCACTAGATTTTATAGTAGAATATGAGTTTGATTTCTAACATTCTTTGACAAATATGATCTTTGCTCACCATAGTCTCCAATAGAGATGAAAATTGACAAGTACCTTTTGGGAGTATGAACATCTTATACCCCACTACTCATTTTAGTTGTCATTAACCTTGTCAAAGAAGTAAGACTTGGATACATGGTCAAGTATCCTACCACAATAGCACAAGAGCCATAAGGATGTACTCATCCTTCCTAACACATTCATGGAAAATATGGACTTAACAATTGTTTTAAGTTGTATAAGGTTGGATTTGTTAAGGAGCACGATGCAAACAATATAATTAATTTATAACTACACTTGTTCAAAATTAAAGCTGTGGCAAATATTTGAAATTGATAATAATGGCTGCTTTACGTGTTCTCAATATGGAAGCGTAATTTTGTTTGTCCCCGACAGGTGGGACCCACGATAGTGTGATAACGTGTCCGCCCTATAAAAGCGCAATCTTGTTAAAGCCAATACCGTGCGACCACCTAAATCTAATTTTCCGTGGATCCAATATTTTGCCTCCATCTTCCTCCAATAATTTCATTTCAAGTCTAAAATTCCCACCCCTAATCCCGCGCATATTAGCCATCCGATCCCGCACATGGCCCGGCGGCGGTTCTTCTCCTTCTCTCCTGGCTTCTCGCCTTCATCTGCTACCTGATCTTCGTAGGGGTGCACCACCCCGCATATCCACTCCGCTCGCGCGTGTGACGAACTACAATCACTCCACATCATAAGGTCGCCGCGACACGCTACGAGGCGTCGAGGCTGGTGCAACTCCCGACGGAGCTGATGATTGAGATCGCCTCCCGTGTCGCTGCTCAGTCAGAGGACACCATGGCGGATCTCGACAATCTGCGCACAACCTGTAAGGCAATGTGCGTGGTGTGCGGCGCCGCTAAGGTCGGCCAACGCCTAGCCCTGCGTCGTGTGCTGCGGCGTCGATTCTACCTGGGATCGGAATATCGCGCGACGCTCATCACCAGACTGGCCACCGTCGGCAACCTGGAGGCCTGCTTTCGCAGCGCGGCGCAATCATGATGTGCCTCGACCCACTTAGGCAGGCCGTGGAGGCGGGCCACAAGGTAGTGATTTATGCCCTTGCGCTCTTGCTCTACAGGCCCAATAGCGGCGATGGTGACGACGACGAGGCCCAGCGGCTCTTGCTCATGGTCGAGGGACCCGAACCGGGCGCGCCGATGCTTCCTTGGAGCAACAAGACTTGTACGAAACGCCGCTGCTGGATCATTTCGGCACTGTGGGACTTGGCGCCGTCGGCGGTTGGTGTGCCGACACCTGTGCATCGCCAGGACGAACATCAGTGTGCGGGAGGTGGCTGTGGCGAGCACACAGGATGGTATGCTTGGTACTCGTGGTGCAGGCTCTGCAGTGAGGAGTGTCGGATCCGCAACGAGTGTGATTGGTTCTTCTTCACAGTCATGGAAATGTTGAATGAAAAAAGCTTTGCCAGGTAAAAATCCCCATGACTCTACCAAATGCAAAAGACCAATTTCAGTGCGACCTGCAAGAAAATACGGCAGGTTTGCCGCATGCCAGAGGTCGGGCGGTGCCTTGCAGTGCATCCCCTGCTGCCGATTGGGTCGTGTGATCTGTACTACGACAACGGCTTCCGCCAGAGCCAAATCATCAATCTGTCCAAGGTCGGCAACCCGGTGGCATGCTTCTTCGCGGGGATGCGCGTGGTCTTGGTGGAGGCGCACGGTGATCTCCGGCCTAGCCTCGACATGCTCGAGTGCACCGCCAAGGCCGGGCATCAAGTCGCCATGTACGTCCTCGCCGTGTACAAGTACAGGCCCAACAGCGGCGCCGAAGAAGATGCCAGTGCCGTGGAGCTATTCAGGAAGATCGAGGGCGACAACGCAAGGGCGGGAGCACCGGCGACATGGGCGAACACGGCTTGTGTGCAGTTACACCAGCAAGCCCTGCTGGTGTCGGCGAACGTGGTGCCCCTAACTCCTCGTAGGGTTCCCGTGCAGAAGCCGGTGTCTCGCGTTCACAGTGACCATCGGTGCGCCAGCTGGCCCATGTGTGGTTCGAACGCCGCCTGGAAGGACACCAACTCTTTTGCAGCGAGGAGTGTAGGATTAGATCAGAGAACGCAACTTACTTCAATTCAGTGTGGCCTTGATTATTGTAGCTAAGGTAGCAATGCAGGTTGATTATCTTCTGTGTGTGGTGATATATTTTGCTGAAGATCTTGCAGACTAGATGCACCAGAAAAGGCATTCAGGAATTTAGTTAACATGTTTGCTTTATAAAGTAGCAAATGGCATTGCGGACAACACTTTAGTTGGATTGGTACAATCTTGGTTTATGCAACTTTGTGATTGGTTATATATTTTACTAAATATCTTGCGGACTAGATGCACCGGAAAGACATTCAGGATTATATTTCAATTAACATGTTTGCTTTCTTTCTTAACTGCTACTCATCAGAAATTCAGTTAACATCAGGAATTCAATTGTTCTGACAGTTCAGTTGACTGCTTTCTTTCTTTCAGTTAACAGGATTTTAGTTAATATTAAGAATTCAGTGAGGAGAGCGATGATGAAGACAAGAGGTTCTTAGATCCTATCAGATGATGGTCCTTCACTTGAAGCGGTTGGGCGTGCTCTCAGGCAGAACTTCAAGAAGTTCAGCAAATAAACTCGAAGCATGTCTCTGAAGTTGTGTCTTTGGTCGATGTGCCTCTGAACTTGTGTTGATGTGGATCATGTTTGTGATCCTTAATTAGTGTGGTGTCCTCACGGCTCGGGAAGCCTATGTGTAAACTCAGTCCTCATATATCGTATGCACTGGTTGCCTATCCTTAGTTGGTTACTTAATTTGTGTGATGCATGTTACTCTGGTACTAAATTTTTGTGATGCATGTTATTCTGGTACTGTCTGTCTGGATGATCTTGTGTGATCTAGAAGAATGTTATTCTGGATGATCTTGTTATTCTGGATGATCTTGTGTGATCTGGATTTAGTTAAATAGTTAACTAGTTTAATTTATATAGAAACATTATTAATAAAATTCGATTAAGTTCAATCAATCATCTTTACAAATATAAATTAAACTGAGTGGGACCCGCACGTCAGCGGGACACACGAAAACGCACTCCTCAAATACACCAAGCGTTCTGAAAATTTTATAGCCAGCGATTTGGAAAGTGGCGCCAGTTTTTCCATTCGAATTTTTTAAGAAATCGCCAAACTACCGTGCTACCATCACTGGGCCCACGTTGTCGCGAAACGCCGCGTTATTTGACTACTACTCGTGCGTCTTTCCCTCCCTAATCCCCTTGCAAAACCAATCTAGATCGGTCAGTTAGGGATAGTCGACGACAGGCACCGCCAAGTTGGTTCTCGCCTTCCACCACGCAGGCGAAGAGGATGCCGACGTCCAGCGAGGCAGCAAGGGGGACCCCTTCCTCGTCGGAAACACTGCACACACCTGCGTCGGCGTTGGCGATGCTACCTACCTCTGGTACGGCGACTGATGAACCTTCCATCTCCACCAGGCCTAGGGCGACGACTTCGCTCTTTCGGTCAACTTCGTCCCAAAGAGCATCACAACGTTCGGCCGACGAAGATGCACGCGATGACGGCCAAGATCCAGAAAATTTGCTACCTTCGTCTCAGGACGAGACCGAGACCAGGTACGCTGTTTCCCCGTTCGATCATACCCTGCTACTGCCACCCTAGATTTCATGCATTTGTGCAGGCACTGCTACCCTAGATTTCATGCATTTGTGCATGTGATTTACTGCAAATTACTGCAAATAATTGAAATGCCATCGATGAATACGCAGAACAGATGATAGATGGATCATGCATGTCATTTGCAAGGGGAGTGAGGAGGGACAAGAACGTGTTAAGACCTATAGAGCTTACTTGGGTCAAATCACGATTGGTAACTTAACAACAATGAAATCAAAATTGGGGTATCGGTCCAGGGACTACATGTACTACAAGAAGAGAAGTGCTAGAGCTCCTGTGGAAGCAACACTTAATGAGATCGAGTTCGATTTTGATGTAGAAACAATGATAAAGAGTAACGAGGAAGAGAGGAAGGTCAGAATAGTTTTGTCGAAGAATCCAATAGTAGACCCATCTGTGGCCATAACACCAATAAAATCCAATAGAGTTTCCTCAGATCATGATGAAGAAGAAGTGCAAGAATCTAAATTAGATGCATACAAAGATTGGCTAGCTTATATGCATACAAGGAACCAAGCCATGGGTGAGTTATGGTAAAGACTATATATATATATATATATATATATATATATATATATATATATATATATATATATATATATATATATATATATATATATATATATATATATATATAGACACACACACACACACATGGATTTTGCAATTCACTCATGACTGATATTATGGATCCTTTTTCAGAGTTTCAAGACATATACAGGGAGGACACAATCAAGACATACCAAGAATAGTTGGGGGTTGAAGAAAAACTTGATGACATCAGTAATATCCCTCTCCTAATTGTCAAACAAATTACCATTCTTTGTCAGACTTCAAATTATGCTAGCTCATCATGTGACAAAATTGTCTGCAGATGCGTTTTTGAATCCTACCATTCATATACAATCCAGTCAAGACAGCAACCCAACACCTCCAGTGCAGCCACCATCTCATGCTCGGCGTTGGACACAGGGGCAAGGAAATGGTAACTTGTGTTTATTAGGAATTAATTGTGTATGCATATTATGCCATTTAGTGTCTATTATTACATTTTGTTCCCATGGAATAAGCTCAGAAAATGGGCAGAAAAGGGGACGTGGTCCCCTAAAAGGCTTGAAGGCAATCTCCAAGAGAATCAAGGCGGGCAATCAGAAGATGAAAGGTGACTTCTCCAGACTTGGAGGACCGGTAGGTGATAACTACCGCTCATTCGTTGATGAAATAGTAATGTTTACAAGGAGAAGGGCGCCACTCATTCTAATGTCCCGCCTCCCCGAGGCCGAGGCCGCTTACATCTGGCAGCTTTCTAGGACACAGACTATCCTCACAGACCAACACATGTCCTTTCTGGACACTTTGTCCTCAGTCGTGCGCACCCGGGAATAACTTCCCGGTCGGTCACCCATCCCCAAATTACTCCGGGCCAAGCACGCTTAACCTCAGAGTTCTTTGGAGACCGGCTTCCAAAAAAGAAGTTGCAACTTGTTGGTATAAGTATCCTATTAATCCTATTATGTCCTGGGTCGGGATGTCACACTCATTGGAGTGAAAACATGGAAACATGTCCATGAAGATGTAAAAGAGTCAATAGCATATGATATATTGGTAATCAAAATCTTTGCTTCTGTATACATTTCAATTTTAAACTAATATAACAACTCACATAGTATTTGCATGTTCTTGTAATTATATAACAGGCCAGGTGGGACATTGAGGATAATGATCATTCATGGAGAATCATATGGGACATTGCTAAGGAGCGTTACAAAGGATGGCATCCAACTTTCAGTGCTACGGCCAAGACATACAACAGCTACCACCAGAGAACGCTACATAAGCCTAAAGAATTAGATATTGTTGAATGGCACTATCTGTTGAAGTATTTTAGGACTGCAAAATTCTAGGCTTGTTCCACATTGTTACTGTTACTGAACAATACCAATTTCAAACAAATGGCTATGTCTGAGTCATTAAGATTATTGTTGAAATATTGACATTCTATAGGCAAAGAGCATACAAAATTCTGGGATTCGTGCCCAACAATGGACCAGACATTTGTCAGGCTCTAAGCCTTATGCTCAGCGCAACTATGAGAAGGTAATAACTGGAGAAGCACATGTACAAGCTTTCTTGCAGGATGAATTACTAATTTATTATGTTCTTGTCATATCCGAGAGACCCAGAAACTGGTGATGAGCCCAATGATATGGAACTTGGGTTTATAGCTCACACAAAGGAGGGCCACTAGAAAGACCAAGAATCTAGGGATGTCTACGTGAGTTCTCAATGAATTTGTACATACATTACTATATATAGTCCATGCAATTTCTTATTCAACTAACTCCTCCATCTGTGCCTTGTAAATGTTAGGACAAAGCAAGCAGCCTTATTACTGAGGCGGAATCAAATGCAGAGGATAACTTCATTACCCAAAAGGAAAAGAACGAAATTTTCCAGAAGGCATACAAGGCAGTCACAGAGTGCAAATCAACCAAGTTGCATGGTAATGGGTACCTGGCAAAAAAACCCATCTGGAAGGCAGCTGCTAAATGCGGATCGCCAGGAACAAATTCGTAGGGAGGAACAACAACATCAGGAACACGTCGAGCTCATGGAATCATTTGGGCAGCTACAACAACAAATCAACATGGGAAGCTGACAGGGAAGCTGAAAGGAGAGGACATGCATGACAAATTGAAGAAATTAACAAGGCAAGGGAGGCTGATAAAGAAGAGCTTGGGCGAGAGTTCCTATGAATGATGCAAGCAGCAAATGTACAGGCACCATTTCAGCAGGTACTAGTCAAGCTAGTTATTGAATGACTTTCTTTCCTTAGGTTCTATATCTAAATGTCTGTATCCTTTCATAGATTGTCCTACCAACATCTGTCCAGCCAAACAACAATGTCACTGCATCTGCAGAGGTGGCGGCGGCTGCATCAAACATGAGTACTGAAGAAGTACAAATAAACTCACCGAATGTGCTCTCTTCTAGTCAGGTTGTTCGTGAATTGACAACTTTTTACTTCTATCATCAGATACAGAACAAAATCGAGCCTAATTTTTTCCTTCCAAATTTTTTGTTCCAGGAGAAGCCTCAAAGCCACCCAGAGCAATCTGAAGTCGGTGCTAAACCAAGGGCAGCTAGCATTCGCACTACAAGAAGTAGTAAAGCTGGTGAAGCACATTCCGTTCTGCCCGCGGCATACGTTTCATCACAATAGCTACAGGAAAAAGCTGCAAATAAGAAACGACAAAACGCCAAAAAGACATGAGGTGAAATTTTTTGTAACTCCTCTACCTGCTGTGAATGTTTCTGTTTCAACTGTCAAAGTTTTTATAGTTGTGTTAATTATTTGCTGTCATTCTGATAATTTTATGATTCACAATGAAACTTTGGTTTGCTACATGATGTTGTTGCACCCTTTCCATTATTACAGATTATTTGATGCTTACAAATGTTATTCATTTTTTTAGGAAACTAAGCCATTTGGAGTGGAGCAAACAGGTGATGGGACCTTCTTGAAGTCACTCTTTGCTGATCAAGTGATGGGATCGTCTTGAAGTCATCCCAATAATGTGTTGAAACAATGTCCTGTTGAAAACTTATTAGTATTATCAGTGAATGGTTGAATGGTTGAATGTTGCTATGTGTTGCTACATGCTGTTGTTGAACGGAATTTAGCAGTGAATGTTTGAATGTTGTTTCATGAATTATAAATGCATAATTATTATTGATCATGTATTTTAATGTTTTAAATTATTGCTACTATAAATAAATGAGTGTGGCGGAATAGACATATGGCGAGCTACAAAACTATGGCAGCAACACCTTTCGTTGCAAAAGAGAATTCATCCTATCGCAACCCATATTTTTCGGTGTCACAAAGACTCGTGGCAATAGTAAATTCCACTTGTAGCAACCCTGTATTATGGTGGTAATAGAGACATGAACTTTTGGCAACCAAAACATTTTTGAAGCAACAACGGAGGAAACATCTTACAACCAATCAAACTAGGTGGCATTAGCGTGCTCCACCTATTGCCTCCAACCTATATATTTTGGTGATAATAGAATGTTCCACCTATAACAACCATCTCTGCTGCGTGGCAATAGAGGACACCACCTATAGCACCATAATCAACTTCGTGGTAATAGAGAGAACCACATATAGCAACCAAACAATTTTCATGGAAATAGAGAACACCACCTATAGCACCGAAATCAACTTCGTGGTAATAGAGGGAACCACATATAGCACCCAAAACACTTTCGTGGCAATAGAGGTGCTTCCCCTATAGCAACCACAACTAGAGTGTAGCAATACAATACTTTGCAACGCAGGATTTTACGAATTGCAACGCGTTGGGTACGATGCAATTGCACCTCTGGCAACAGCAAATGCGTCGTACTATGATAATTTGCAACCTACACGAGCGAGCCCGTAGATGTTAGTTGCAACGCCTCATTGTGTTGTAATAGAAAAACTAATGCAACATAAAAAAAAGACATGCGTCGCTACAGGCTAATGCAGCGAGACATATAGCTGCATTTTCTTACGAAACAAATTGGGTGCAATTGCAGCTATTGCAATCAAATATGGCATATTGCAACACATTTCGTGTGTTGTATTAGGGGGGAAATCTAGTAGTGTTAGTTGGTCGTTAATGCGAGCTGGTATATAGGTGGTGTGGATGGGGTGTGGCTCTCATGGAGTCTGTATCACAAACTACAGACTTTCCTATAAGTAGGGGTAATCTTTTTTAAAAAGAGCACATATCAGGTGCAAACAAACCCCTTCATGCAAACCGTGCAAACTTCAATCTAGGCCATCGAATCAACATCTAAGGGAGTAGGGGGAGGGGAGATTCGCAAAAGTGTGATTAGAGACGGGCGATTTATTGTAAAAGTATTCAATCCTCCATGCCCCTTAAATGTTGATTCAGTAGTCCAAATTGAAGTTTGCACGGTTTGCATGAAGGGATTAGTTTGCACGTGATATGTTCCATTTTAAAAAAATCCCTAATTATATCTCCAATAATACTTCCTTTCAGTTTTGAATGAATTCGACACTCGGCTCTTACGTAAGGTAGCGCAGAAGAATAAGACACAGCAACCATATGTCGCAACCCAAGTACCCAACCCAACAGTGTCCGCATTTGACAAAACAGCCTCCTCTCCTTGCGCGCTGGCCAAGAAACAATGCACCCAATTATATAGATAGATTCCATCCACCGCATGCATTTAACCAAACCATCCATCGATCCGAAAAAACTTTCGTGTCGAGATGTCGCGCATCCACGCCATGTCCCTCCTCCTCCTCCTCCTCCTCGTCCTTCTCCTATCGTCATTGTGCTTCACCCACGCCAAGCAGATCAAGGCCAAGTCGACGCCCTGGAGCATCCACATCTCCAAGCCCGGCGGCGGCACCAGGAGCCTCGCCTTTGAGCACATCTGGCTGCCCCATGGCGTCACCGGCGCGGAGAGTCTAGCCTTCGACAGCCGGGGCCGGGGCCCCTACGCTGGCGTCTCTGATGGCCGCATCCTCAAGTGGGATTCTGCCAGCCCCAAGGCTGGACGACCTTCGCGTACAACCCATGCTACAAGAACACCCCCATGTGCACGACGTCCGCGGATCGGCCAGACGGCGCGGAGAGCGCGGGCGCCCACTCAGCCTGAAATTCCACCCCAAGACCGGTGATCTGTACATCGCCGATGCGTACCTGGGCCTGATGAAGGTTGGGCCGGGCGGCAGCGAGGCCGAGGTGCTGGCGATGGAGGCCGACGGTGCGCCATTCAACTTCTTCAACGGCGTCGACGTCGACCAGGGCATGGGCGACGTCTACTTCACTGACTCCAGCACCGTGTACACGCACGCGTACAACACGGGGATCATGATCCACCGTGACGCGGCCGGGCGGTTGCTCAGGTACAACGCGTGGGCCTGGCACGCCACCGTGCTCAAGGCCGGCCTGCCGTACCCCAAAGACATCGCCCTGAGTGCCGACCGGACGCACATCGTGGTGGCGCACACAGGGCCGTGCCAGGCGTTCAGGTACTGGCTCAGGGGGGCCAAGGCCGGGCACTACGGGCTGCTCGCTGACCTGACGGGCTACCCAGACAACGTCAGAAGCGACGCCAGGGGAGGCTACTAGTTTGCGCTCAACCGGGAAAAGATCAACACGACGGATCCAAAGCACCTCGTCGGCGTCTGGATCAACGCCAAGGGAGCCGAGCACGAGGTGATGACGGCGCCCAAGGGCGTCACGCTTAGCGACATCGCGACATCGCGGAGAAGGACATCCGTGGAACTCAACTACGTCGGCCTAGCTAGCTAGTTGATTATTATAAATAAATATGCAATCAGTTTTTTAGGTAAATATTAGATAATTAGTTGTGAATAACTTGTTTGCATTATTAGGCAAGGTTTATTTAGGTTTGCAAAATATTAGTAGCGAATTTGTGTCTTGCATATTTGAATGGATTTTATTTATTTAAACTTGTTACGTGTGTGATTCTTAATTACTTGCATCGTTTCGTTGAACGTGTTCTTGGTGTGCGATGAGTTGGTGGAATTGTATCTTACAAACGAGGAGAGGGCCCACTTTTGCAATCAGTGGCGAATCCAACAGCCAAATCAAGAGGGGGCTCATCTCTCGTCTTCTTCTTTCTCCTCTTCTCTTCTTTTTCTTCCTCCCCCTCTTCTTCATTCTTTGGTCTCAGAAATGGAGGGGAACTTAGGGAGGCATCCATTGATATTGGCAAGGTAGGGGGCTTGATCTCCCCTAGCCCTCCTTTAGATCCGACTCTCTTTGCAATGTTAGCAGTGTGAAGAAAATCCTGTTTGTATGGGTAATATTCCTTGGAGTTCGACCGGCTCTTATTATTTTCATGTGTCCCTTCATCAAAAGAAAAACACCCAAAACGGATTTCCCTCGTGATGCAAACATTATATTGGCACTCTGTAGTCATTAATGCTTGGACTCTGACCCGACTAAAAAATATCAGACACCCTTCAAATTCATCCCCTTCCGTTCTTATCCGGTGAACTGCGAAGTAGTAATATAATTGTCTTCTCTGTCCTGCTATGTCTAGTCATATCTCTCCTCACCGCAGCTCCATAGCCAAGCAAAATATCAGTTTTAGGGCCCCTTTGGAAGGGCTCCAGCTCCGGCTCCTTCAGCAGCTTCTGTTGTAGCCCTACCAAACAGGGGAAGGAGGTGGAGTGGGTCCACGAGCTAGTTTTGCAATTTTGCCTACAGGATGGTGGAGCAGGCGCCCAATAGACCTAACACAACACAAGATCCTTTAGCGAAAAAAAAGAGAAACAACTTAAACAAGTTTTACATGGCTAAGGCAACGAGTAATGCAATAGTGTTTTCCTATAAACTTGAAGATAAGGTCTCAAAAGAACAAGCATGGAGCTGTCAGTTTTGTTATAGTCTTTTCACAAAACAAAACATGTTAACATTGAAGGGAGAAAATTTGCATAAAAAACTATTTAAGAGAAACGTCCATATGGTGGACAGATCACCTGCTGCATATCCACCATGGAAGAATTAGCAACTGATGCCTCACCACTTTGCATAGAACATGGGGCTCGCATATGCCTTCTCTTTTGTTAGATTTCACGGGCTAAATTCTCAGGATATCATGAGCAAGGACACAACAGATTTTAAAATTGATTGCACCGGCTACGTACAATGTTATTCTCCCAGCCATGCTAGTGAACAGAACAGGCTAATTATCATGCTATATTTTGCCAGCCATGCAAGTGAACAGAAGAGGCTAATTATTATGCATATACCAGCTTGCTGCTTTCAATTTTTGCAGCCTTTGCTATTTGTAAGATACTAATTTCTCTAAAAAATTAACTCATATTGCACCATTGAACACTGCTGCATCTTTCATTTAAACAAAATTGATACTGAGCAAAAAGGCAAAAAGAAAAAATTGCTACAGTCAAGGGAATACTTGGTCCTTTGTGCTGCCTCAGGGTCATTGATGCATTGCTCAATTAGCTTTTTCAGTGAATTTGTGTCAAATGTGTGTTGGAATTGATCTCCAACGGCCAGATCCAAAGATCTGGCCAATCCCTTAATTTGCGCCCTGGTCGGGGGCGTTCAGCCAAACATGGCTGGTGGGCCCCCGTCGCCCGCGCTATAAAGAATAGGGAGAGGGCCCGGGGCACGGTACCCCAAGTTCACCGCCGCCATAACCCTCTTCCACAGTCCCTACCGATCTAGGGTTAGTGCGAGGCCGACGGGAAGCTCCGCCACCGCAACCACGACGTCCTCCTCCGCCAACCCCATCATCGGTCAGTGCCGGTGGAGGCCTGAAGGACGCCGGGACTTGCGCCGTCCACTGCCGCCGCCGGATCAGCGCCTCGAAGAGCCGGACTTCCTCGCCTCCATCCTCGGCTCCATCGACGCGATGGCGCCCACCGGCAACGGCTCCTCTGCATCCACTCCCGCGGATGGTCTGTGTCTCTCATCCACCTATCTCTCTTTCTCTGTCTCTCTCTTGTACTAGGTCTAGAATGAATCACTTGATATTATACCTAGAACTTGTACCCCAGTACTCGATTCGTACACTAGATGTGATCCTAGTCCAGAAACAGAGAAGATTAGAATCCATCATTGGTATCATTCGCCGATCTAGTTGTAGATCGAGGTTTTTGGGTTTCGTTTTACTCAGATCTATGCTCAGAAAGTAGAAGGAGATGAAAGAAATCGAGTTTCGATCTCGAATCGAACAAGAACAGTAGAACCCTAACCCTACACCCAAGAAAAACCCACCTGCAGAATCAAGAACCCGACCGGGGAAAGGGGGGGACTTACCTCCTCGGCCGCCGTCGGCTCGCCCGCGTAAGGTGCAGAACCGGCCGCCGCCGCTCGACGTCGCGCATCCGCGCGCAGGGCCGCGTCCGCCAAGCAGAACCGGCACACGGCCCGTGCACCACAACCAGTCCGCTCGACGGCGGCGCGCTCCCACTCGGTTGAGCGCACGCGCCGGCGAGGGGACCGGCGGGGGGCGCCGCCGTGCTGCCGACTTCCCTGGGCCGCCATGGCCGCTGCTCGCTCGCTCGGGCGTGAGAAACGGGGGGGAGAATAGAATGGCGCTAGGGTTTCCGGGAGATCCGGCCGGCCGTGGCCTTTTGTTCCGCTGAGGGCGTTTCCCAGCCGTCGGATTTGATCCGACGGTCTGGGGGCGGTCGCCGGCCAAGTAGGCCAGAAGAAGCCCAAGAGGGCGCACCGCGCGGGCCGTTTCGGCGGCCCGGCTGTCGGCTGCTGGGTTGCGGGCCCAGGCGCGGGGGAGCGGCCGCGCGGAAACGGGCCGTGGGCCGTTTTTCCGTCTCGGGCCGCATGAACAGTTCGAGAATTCGCTTTTTCTTTTATTTCATAAGCATTTTGAATTTGAATTTGAATGAATTTGCTTAGAATTTGATCTCTGTAAATAAATGCACCAATGTGTATTAATTTTAGAGCAGAAATTTACAAGAATTATGCTTCTGAATATTTAGAATTTTACATGTTTCCGCTGCAAAGAATTTATTTTGTCTCTATGTTAATTTGAACCAACGAGATAATTGATATAGAGGCCTATAGAATTTATTTCTTAGAATTTTCAGTATATTATAATGTTGTAATTTCTGACCAAAGTTGATATTGCAATATTATAATTTTGTTCAGAATTTTGTATACATTATATCTTTTTCTTCCCAACGGTGATTTAGATTTAATGTACAAATTATTGCATGTTTTAATTTTGACCAACGTTAAATTGATACATGCATTTATTGTTGTCCTCACAAATTTTGAATTCAAATTTCAGGCTCCAATGCTATGACTTATGTGAATGCCATTCCTGAACTGGATGGCAACAACTATGGGAAATGGTACCAGAAATTGGAGATAGCTCTGGCGATGGCCAATATAGATTTGGCCATCACAACACCAGCTCCTCAAGAACCAGAAAAGCCCGTAAGGGCACGGAATGAAGAAGCTGCTGCTTGGGCTATCCGAGAGAAGAATTATGACTCTGCTATGACCAGATATGATGCTGACAAGACACGTTGGAATGATTCCAACCGCAAGTGTCTTATGGTCATGAAGGGTTCCACTTCAGATGCCATCAAGATGGCGATCCCAGATTGTGACACCGCTTCAGAATATTTAGCAAAGGTGAAGAGTCAGTTTACTGGTTCTTCCAAGGCTTATGCTGCCATTCTTGCTGAGCAGCTTATCACCAAGAAATACACTGGCGGTGGCATCAGAGAACATATCTTAGAAATGAGCCACATGGCCAACAAGCTTAAGACAATGGACATGCCTTTGCCAGAAAAGTTCATTGTTCAGCTAGTCTTCAAGTCCCTACCAAAGGCGTTTGAGGCATTTCATGTCAACTATAACGCTTTTCCAGAAGATTGGGGTATTGACAAGCTGATTGGCATGTGTGTTCAAGAAGAGGATCGCCTTAAGAACTCCAATGGTGGTGAGCTTGCTTTTCAAGTTCAACACAAGAAAAAGAATTTCCAGAATAAGAACTTCCAGCATAACAAGAGACCTTTCCCACCAGGCAAGAATCAGCATGAGAGTGGCCCTTCCAGACCACCTCCACAGAAAGACTGGGAAAATTTTCCAGTTGAACAAGACCAGTGCCTGAAGTGCAAAAAGAGAGGGCACTACAAGAGGGACTGCCCAGAATTCCTGAAAGAGTTGTTAAGAAAGGGTGAGGACACCATTACTTTTGTAGATGAATCCCTGTATTTAAGTTATGACCAATCCACTTGGTGGATTGATTCTGGTGCAACTACTCATGTTGCTAATTATTTACAGGGATCAAGTATGAGGAGGACCCTGCCAAGAGGCGCAAGAAGAATTAAAGTTGCAAACGGTGTAGAAGCTGAAGTCGAAGCCATTGCAGAATTTCATTTAGAATTACATAGTGGCTTTGTACTTTGTTTGAGAGATGTTCTTTATGTACCGTCTTTATGGATCAGATGTAGATGGTTGGGTCCGAAAGGCAGAAAAGTACTTTGAGTTGGTTAGGATTCCAAATGAGGATAGAGTCCAAATTGTTGTTTTGTACATCAAGGGAAAAGCAGAGTTTTGGTGGAGAGGCACTTGATGTAGTGCTACACAGTTACCATGGCATCAATTCGGTGCTATGCTGGGTGACAGATTCAATGAGACATCCATATGTGATGCTATTGGATAGTTCCATAATTTGAAACCGACTTCTTCATAAACAACATATGTGGAAAAAATTGAAGAATTGATGGGTTTAGTGAAAAGAAACAACCCTTCCTTAACTGAAGCCTATTTTGTCGGTAGTTTTGTGTCTGGTCTCAAAGATTACATACAGCATCATTTCCAGTGCTACAAACCACCAACTTTGAGTCAAACTTTTTGGTATGCTAAAAGACTTGAGCAAGCTAGCCCTATTCCCAAGAAAACAACTTATGTGGTTCCCACACAGAGACCACATCAACCCTGGGTGAAGGACAGTAAAGAAAAAGACCAACAAACCAACAATATAGCAGAATCGAGGGCTGCTGGCAAATGCTTTAAGTGTAGAGAGCCATGGGCTCCTGGTCATGCTAAAGTTTGTAAAGGGAAACAGATCTATTCAGTACTAGTGGTGGAGAATGCAAATGGGCAGGAGGAAATCTCGGTGGTGGAAAACAGTACCCTCTCTGAAAATTAAGAATTCCATGATGCAGAAGCAGTACCAGTGCATAATTTATCACTGCATGCTTTGACTGGAACATCTACAACTGCTACTACTTTTACACTGAAGATTCATATAGGCAAACAAATTGCTACTACTTTGGTGGATACTGGAAGTGACTTATCTTTTATCCAAGCAAAATTTGCAATCAAGTCCAACTGTAAGATATCTGCAGTTGAAAAGATTAAAGTGGCTGCTGCTAATGGAGAAACCATGTTTAGTGAATCTGCATGCTTACATTGCCCTTACACTATTCAAGGTCATACGTTCTCTTCAAACTCTAGAATTTTGGAAGTACAAGGATATGATATTATCCTAAGCAATGACTGGATATTTGCACACAGTCCTGTTGGCCTCAACTTGAAAACTACATAATTTTCTGTCACCAAGAATGGGAATCAACTGATTACATTCAGTGATGAAACTGTTATTGATAGTAGACTCAATCAGTCACAGGAAGCTGTCACAGATCATGAAGAAGAAAGCATTCAGATCTCTACTACTACTCCATACCAATTCTACAATGCCTAATGATACTTCAACCACTCCAACAATACCTCAGGACATTAAGCAAATCTTACATGAGTTTGCTAATGTCTTCAAAGAGCCAGACAAATTACCACCAAAGAGAAAAGTTGATCATGCCATTGCTTTGATGGATGAGAAACAAATAGTGTCTTAGAGACCATACATGTTACCATATCACCAAAAAAATGCAATGGAGGAACTCATAAAGCATATGCTACATTCTCAACAGATCAGGCCCAACATTAGTCTTTTCTCTTCTCCAGTTATCTTGGTTAAGAAAAAGGATGGCACTTGGAGGATGTGTGTGAACTATAGGCAATTGAACTCCAATACGGTCAAAAATAAATACCCCATCCCAATAACAGAAGATCTGTTGGGTGAATTATTTGGAGCTCAATTTTTTTCAGAAATTGATTTAAGATCGGGTTATCACTAGAGAAGAATGAGGGATGAGGATATACCTAAGATAGCATTTACAACTCATCTGGGCCATTTGAGTATGTTGTCATGCCCTTTGGGTTGACAAATGATCCTTGATGAACAATGTCCTATCTGAAATCTTGAGAAAATTTGCCCTAGTATTTTTTGATGACATACTGATCTATAGCACTAGCCTGTCTGAACATGTGCAACACCTCAAAGCAGTTCTAGTAGTTCTGAGGCAACACAAATTATTTGCAAAAATGAGTAAATGTACTTTTGTCCAAACTGAGATTGAATTTTTTGGACATGTCATCAGTAAAGATGGAGTTGCTACTGATCTAGCAAAATTGCAGATCATTCAGAAATGGCCTTCTCCACAAACTATCACTTAGTTAAGAGCCTGTTTGGGATTAACAGGTTATTATAGTAGGTTTATCAAAGGTTATGGAGTTATTTGAAGACCCCTATTTGATGCCCTCAAGAAAAATTCTTTTGAGTAGACTGCCAAACAAGAAAATGCTTTTCAACAACTCAAGAAGATCATGTCTGAACCACATGTGTTGGTATTACCAATTTTCAATGAGCCTTTTGTTCTAGAAGCAGATGCTAGTGGGCATGGTATTGGCGATGTCATTATGCAACAAGGAAAACCAATAGCTTTCTCCAGTAAATCCTTGGGACCAAAGGCAACTGCTACATCTACATATGAAAAGTGTAACACCCAAAATTTAAATTTGTTTTAAGTTCAAAATAATTTTATTTCAAATGATGTTTGTGTTAAAAAAAACGTTTACTCTCTTTCTTTTTCTCGCCCAGCCCACCTTTCCCTTCTTTCTCTCCTTTTATTTTTTCTACACTCGGCCCATCTCCTTCCTGGCCCGGCCCAGCAACCCGGCCCGTCTCACCCTCCCTCCTCTCACCCTCACCGCTAGGTGGGCCCCGCAAGTCAGGGTCATCCCCTACCTCTGGCGCATCGCCTCGACGTGCAGCGCGCTCCGCCTCCCCACCCAACCGTGTAGCACTGCCGGTCGTTCCCCCTCCCCTGCACCCACTCTCCTTCCCCTTCTTCATTGACCGCCATCAAGGCTCGATGATGAGCCCGAGCACCCGCACTCCCTCGTCTACCCACTCGCACCGCAAACGGCTGCCGCCTTCACGGCCATTACGACCATCATGGCCACCCGAGTTCCGCCGCCTCCCCTGCCTCTGGCCTTCCTTCTTCCTCCCTTGTTCTATAAAAGGAGCACCCAAGCCCAACCGCACCCCTTTCCCCGCTCTCGCCTCGCTCACACCTGCTTGCATAGCGTTGCCACCACCCGAACTCGGAGCTGCCGTTGATCCGCCATTTCACCGCCCTTTCTCGATGACAAACCACAACCGGAGCTCCGTCTTGAGGTGAGCAAGGTACCCTCTCATTTCCTCTTTCTCTTTCACCCCCTCGCGGATAGAATTGCTCGCTAGAGCGCCTTGCCCGCACCTCACCAGCGACAGACATGCTCCAGTCACCTTCTCGCCATTCCAACCCCGCCATCGCCTTTATTGTGTTCCCCTCTCCCTCCTCGACCTTTTCCCCACACGAAATCGAAGCCGGGCGTTCGGTTTCGTCTTGCTCCGACGAGGCCCGCCGCCTAACGCCGCCGTCTGCTGCCACCGAGCCACCGGTGCAACACCGAGGCGAGCCGCTGAGCTGTTCGCCCGCAGCCGAGCCACATGAGCTGAGTCGTCCCGAGCCGCTTCAGCCCATCCACGTCGTCGAATCAAGATTCGACGGATCAGGACTCATCTAGCTGGAGTCAGCACCAGTCAACCAGATCCGTCCCCGGAGTTTTTGCAACAGAGACATTGGGTTTTACCAGAATCAACCCGCAGTCCGCTTTAGTTCAAAAGTAATTCCAGAAAGGCTCATCTTCTTCCATTTTAACCCTTGAGTTCTTATAAAATAGATACCATCATCCATGTACCTCTCTTTTACACTCTGGACCCTCTGTATATATGTTTGTTTATGTTCTAGCCCACGGTTTCTTCATGTTTGGCCCCTTAAACTTCTGTATCTCTCACAAATAAGCCCACGGTTTCTTTCTCGTTCTAACTCCGTTTTCAGCGATTCTTGCGCTCATGCGATCCTTGCAACGCGCACAACATCTTTAGCATCGTATCTTTCTCTGTTTTTACTGTTGTTGTGTTTTTTCTTATTTGTTGTTGTGTTTTGCTTGTGTGATCGTGTAGACAACACGTCGTTCGAGGGAAATCAAGAGCAACAATTCGAGGAAGGGACTCAGCAGTTTGGCAAGGAAGGCAAGTGGACTTCTCCCCTGCATATTCTATTTGATCCCAATAATATCATGATAATTCACTTTACTTTATTGTTGAATTGCATAAACTTGAAGGGGACAACTATTAAGGATTTAACTAGTCTTTTACTCTGAAACCTTGAACACTGGGTTTAATTTAATATGTTGAGTAGAAATGCTTAGATTCTTTATCTTGGGATGGCGATATAATGAACTTTTGAGAAAGGTTAAACATGCTTTATGTTGTTATCTTGGTTAATTTGCAAGATCATGATGTTTAATTGGAAAATGGCGAACCACCCAAAAAAACAATACAACTACAATGTCACATGGCTCTGACCTTAGCCGATTAATTAGGGATGTGTTTAACTGGTGGCCTTACCGAAAGGGCAAGGAGGGGGCCGGTGCAGGGGTTATAGTTCGGTCCTCTTGGGGTAGCAGCATTTGCTAAGGTGCTGACCATTAGGGAGGGTTATGGACCACACCGCTACTAAAACTCTAGCGGGCCATTAGTTATCTGCATGTCTTTGTAAAGGCTTCATAGTGGATCCCTTGCCACTCACCTAAGGAAGTGTTTAAGTGGCTACCTACCTCGGGCAAATCGGGAGACACAAGTTGTGGTGAAAGTCTACAACTTCTGTAGAGTGTAAAACTGATATATCAGTCGTGCTCGCGGTCAAGAGCGGCTCGGAGACCCTCACATGATAATCAAACTTGAAGAATAATTTAACCTAAGGTTTCTATGGTTTTGATATGAAGATATATCTTTTATGCTTAAGTGGGTTGGTATAAACTTACTGTTGACGCTCACTAACGATCATTTCCAGGCGTCAACTTGATCAGAAAATCATGAGGGTTTGCATTTCTTACACGCATCCTTATCCAATAAAGTCCCTAAACCACACTTTACCTTTTAGAAAATGCAAGTTGTGTTTTTGAGCTAATATGCAGGTTACAAGCACACTTTGGCCCGACATAAAATCACAGAAATTATCAGAGCACCGATTTAGGCACAAATTGACCAAAAGTGATGCAAGAACACAATTCAGACAAGCCAAAATAGGCCAAGACCACCATGGACCAAACTAGGAGGCCCTGGACAGCCTGCTCGAAGAAGATCGGGGCGGTTGGCCCCACGGGCAGGCCGACCGACCTGGCCCATGGGCCCCACCGCCTTAGTCAAGCTACGTGTCGCCTCCTGGTTGATCCTTTAGGTCGGTTTGGAGAGTCTTACCCCGTGGCTCCCTGCTATAAATATAAAGGGGGGGTAGAGATTAGAACACACACACACACACCTCACACCTCTCCTCCCTTGCTCATCTTGCATAGTCTTTAGGCTTAGTGGAGTTTAGGAGAAGTCTAGGAGTCATCGAGTTGCCGGAGTTGCTCGAGAGTCTGGTATGGGTTCATCACTAGCTCTCTCTTGTAATATTCGGTCGTTTGAAATAGAATTAGACTATGATTACCGATATCTGCTTAAAGTATGTTCTAAGTTATTGGGTATATGCTTCTTGTCATGGTTGCGTTATTATTCAATGCTTGCATTGCATGATCGCCCTCTGCTGGAGATGGTTAGTCTTTTGTTCTTAGAACTCTATCAACTGCTCCAGTATTCGTATGATTGCTCTAGTGTGATGTCTGTCCATCCGGAGGGTGGGGGCTCCGCGCGGGACGCTAGAGTATCCCTTACTAGTGTAGACATGATGTCTAGATTAGCTAAGAGTTGCTGGATGTCAATTATACCCATGGTTTGTAGAGGTAGCCGGCAGGTAGTGACAACCCTGTCCGAGCCCGAGTAATCCTCCACGTTCGATATGGGGGGTAGGAGGTACATAAAGTCGCCGGGGTGTATGGGCTCCTCCCGTTGCTTCGATAGCGATCTCCCTGTTGTGTAGTTTAATCTCTGACGAGCTAACCAATGAGAAAGTGTAGATACAGCTAGCCTAGCATAGTTGACTCGAGCTCTAACTTCTGCCTTGCTCCCGGCCTAGAGCATCTTTTATCTTTCTTTTATTTATTTATCCAAGAGGTTAGTTTGTGTGTGTATCACACTCTCTCCTACCATGTTATTATCTTACCCCTGTTTATGCATGAGAATATCCAATCTAGATAAAGTTTATCAACTGGTCTATATATCTCTTCACTCATCGCATTCCCTGCGGAAATATAAATGACACCCCGGTATACTCCCGGGGAAAATGCTACAGCGGTATTCTGTGCGCTTGCGGATTTATTCGTGGTTCATGAAATACTGCCCCCCCCCAAATTGGCGTCTGCAGGCGTCATCGCTGTTTCCCGGTGGTGACATTGGTAGGCGCCAACAAGCAATTTTGGTGCCGTTGCCGGGGAAGGCACATATTGAAGAATATAGACAAAGTGATGAACGAAATCGAAATTGGTATTCGCTTGCTAAACAGGCTAACTTGGCTTTCTTTTCTTGTCTTTGATGATATGAAAACAGGGTAGTGTATGATCGGTTTCGACTTGCCGCAAAACTTTCACTCCGATCCAGAGTCACTCTGATCCATCAATTTTCCCTACCACTATGTGTGTTCAGCTGGCGGACTCCACGATAAGATATCCAAAAGGAGTTGTGGAAAAGTTAATGGTAAAGGTTAAGAATACCTACATATTAGTGGACTTTGTGGTCCTTGATATAGAAGAAAATCTTGGAATCCCGCTCATACTTGGGCGACCATTCCTCAAGAATACAAACGCCAAAATTGATGTAGGGACAGGAAGAATCAGCCTCCGTATCATGGGGAAGACCATGGAATTCAAGTTTCAAAACAAGAGGGAGGTATTCCTTATTCATGAGGATAGTAAGAAACAAGAGTTATGGGCAGAGCCCAGTTGGAATGATCAAGACTATCATCCCCCTTCCAAGCCAGCTTGGGAGGATTGGGAAATTCATACTCCACCGAGTCATTGGAAGACAACCAGAAGATCCCTGATTTCATCACCAATACAGTATGGGAAAATCTGGAAATCGTCTATCCAACATCCGAGGATCCTGTTTCTGCGCCGACTACGCCATCAAAGAAGACCAAAAAGAAATGGCACAAGAAGAACAAGACATCATCGACCGCTACTACTTCTCCAGGTATGGACGAAATGACCTCAACCTGATCAGGTATGGAGAAAGGTCCTGCTTTTCAGACCCTAAACTAAGAGCTAGCTTGGGGGAGGTTCCCTCCCCTAAGTCAACTGTATCCCTTTACTTGCTTTCAATAAAATACAATAAAAACTTTCAAAAACAAAATAAAAATTTATTGCTTTATTTCCCTTTTTCATCATGCGCGGTAAGAATGTTTTAACTCTTTATGATAAGTTGAAAGGATGAGTTTTGCTTTGCTCTATCATATCTGTTGTGCCTAGTTTGAAAATGAGAGTTCTCTTGAGTTTAAATCTGTTTGTTATGCAAATATCTTGCTAATGAACCTGAAAGTTCCGTGGGTTGCGTATGTTTGATCCAAGTCTAAGTTGTTGTGAGTTCAGATATGGTAAATAAGGTTATGCAAGTTTGTTCTAGTGATGCTTGAAGTCTGGAGTTGTTTTCGAAAAAAAAACTTAAAAAGCACTACAAGAAATGTGACCTTCTATGACGAATATCTCATGACACTCGATCAAAATGTCACTAGGTCATTCCCTTTTATGACATTTTATATAGGGTGGTACAATTTAGCGACGAAAACTAGGTGTTCGTCACTAAGACAAGATGAAAATTGTCATAAACTAGTTTTACTTCATGTTGTGACGAATGCATTTTTGTCACTTGAGTCCAACTACAAACGTCATAATTTTATGACAATGCTAAATTGTCACTAGGTTAGGTGTTCGTCACTAATGTCTTCGTTAGGCAACGACGGTGACCTACGTGCAAACTTATTAGGTCCCGCACCCATTGTTCATGTAAAAATAAGTGAAAGGAAAAAAAATAGAAATTGTGATTTTAAGATGGAAATGGTACGATATGAGCCATGGCTAAATATAATATTTTACCTGTAGTGTATTGAACTCATTGAACATAATAGCCCATCCTAACGCCCTCAAAAAGAAAAATAACAGCCCACCATAACCTGGAGCTATTTGGCGGTCCATGTAAATAAAAAAGCAAAACAGGAAAGAAGAGAATGGTGCCACGGATCGAACCAGAGACCTCCAGATTCCAAACTCTCACCATTTCCACTGAGCTAGAGAATGTTTCCTACTTTTATTTGTAAACAAAGCATATTTCTACAATTATTAGTTACTCTCACCAGCACAAAATCACCGCTCCTGGGAACTGGGCGCAGACGAGATCCAATCGGGGGCGCCTGGGCTCCCTCGACGGCCGCACGGCTCCGCCCGTCGCCCGCACGCCCGCTACCGCCCTGCGCGCCGCTCCCTCCCGCCGCCCGCCGCCCTGCCGCCCCTTAGCGCAGCGCGCAGCGCGCCTGTGCCTTGTGCGGCCGGTGGCTCCACCCGCCGCCCTGCGGCTTGCGGCCTGCGGCCTGCGGGCGCATCTGTTCGCTTGGTCCAGCCTGCGCCGTGCTGTGGCCACCCGTCACATCCCGCTGTCAGTCACCCACTGCATCTCTCCGCCCATCGCTACTGATTGGTATTGCTACTCTTTCTCTTTGCTCCAATTGCAATCAGCAGACTAGGGAATTAGAAATTACTAGTGCATTGCGCGCCCCCTGCGCGCATTCTGTTGTCTGAGATTTTATTTGGGAATCTTAAGTGGATACAATATATGTACACAGGGAGCTGCTCTACTACATAGCAGATGTATGTACATGGATGGTAGGAATACATAAATAAGGCTAGTTATTGGAACATAATTTTTGCTTTACTATGCTATTATTCCCTGGTTTTGGTTCCCAACCTTTGAATGGTAATAAATTGATTATTTAAATGCTGGTGAATAGCATTCAAATGTTGAGGGTATTTGTTCCTTTGTTTTTTGCTCAATCTTTTCCCTGCTATTGTTCACGGGGAGACAAATAATCATCACAGAAAGTAGTACGCATTACAATGAATTCACCCATGGTCAGCTTTTCATTTCTAATCATACACTGAAATACGAATATCCTACACAAATGGTGAGCATAGAGGATAAGGTCCTCAAATGTACATATTGTATTTCCATTTTGCGGAACTCCATGCACAGTCCCTGTTCATAAACCAAAATCTTGCAAATGGAAAAGGTAGAATATTGATGCATAAATGAAAAGCATACATAAATTTGACAGATTTTCTTTATTAAATTAAGTCTGCAACAAAATTTATATTCATTTACCTAGTTATTTAACTATAAATTTTATCTAGTTTCTTGGAGATGCTCTTAGGTAAGTAACGAAGGACTAACAACATTAACCTATATATACACACACACACACATACGACCGGATGAGCACGTTCACTACTGCATAAAACACCCTTTCACTGCTATCACTGCCGGTTATGGGCAGAGCGAGGAGGGCCCATGTTCGAATCCTGGATACCACGTGCTTGATTAAGAATGCATCATACTACAAAGTAGTACTGCAGCTTGATACGGATTTATGTGATTAAGAATATATCATACTACTCTCGCAAAAAATATATCATACTACAAAATATTAGTTGAAGCGTGATGATGAATAGTACCAAATGGAATAAAGATTTGATCACTACATCAAATTCTTTAACTAACATAGTCTCTTTTGGTTTGAAATAATTAAGCATGATCGACTATGTATGTCTGTGTGTGTGTGTGTGTGTGTGTGTGTGTGTGTATAACGTGTACATATACATCAGAATCCAATTTAAGAGAGGGACACAACATAGAAATATGTCATTTCTTCCTTAATGTTTAAATTTAAATTTTAAAGAACTTTTGAACACCTATTTGTTTTATCTTAGATGAAGAAAAATAATAACTTTCAAAAAAAAGATGAGGAAAAATAATAAAAAGAATGGAAGCCAACAATTAGAGGTGGCTGTAGGCGCCATCTCCCCCAAAAAGCCACATGCGCGTCAAAACCCGCCAACGCCAAAAATTTGGAGGGCGAAATTATTTCCTCCGAAACCATGGGCGCGTCCAGACCCCGCCACTCAAAAAAAATTCGGGCAGAAATTACAATTCTGTCCAAGACATATGGAACTTGTAGGGGCACACCAAGGGTAAAATGGTAAAAATTCGGACCCCATATAACCTACCCGTGTGCTTCTTGAACCCTAACCGAGCCCATTTCGCAAGTCCCAGGTCATTTGTCGCTGCCGGTCCATCCCTCTCCTCCACCCACCCCCACAGCTTCTAGCCAGGTCCGGTGTCGCCGGCCCGGCCCTCGGACGCCACGCCTCCTCCACTCCTTCCTTCCCCTTGCCGGCGTCTCAGGCGCTCCGCTTCCTCCTCGCACCAGGGAGGGGGACAAGAACAATCCTTCAGCAGTCTTCTCGGTAAGGAAACTCTGTGCCAATGCCTATGCTTCTTCCTCCTCTTCCCTGTGCTTGTGCGCGCGACGCCGCCGGCTTGCTCTACTCTCCTCCCGTGGCTGCCTCCCGCCTCATCGCTCCCCACCGTGTCGCGCTCCTCCTGACCCCTCTGCGTCGCCTCTGCATCTCGCGTTGCCTCTGCTGTGCTGCTGGGCAGCGCATAGCAGCTGGCTACTCACACTGCCACCAGCAGCAAGCTGCTCGTGACCATCAATTAATTGGATTGTGTAGAGTAGATCTGCAAATCGTGTTTGTAGGATGGCTGATTTTGAAGTCCGGATCACACATTTTCTGAGCTCATTTGATTTAGGCCACAATTGATTGCTTAGGCCTACTACATATGGTTCACGACAGTGTTTTAGGAGTTTGTCACTTTCCTTTTGGTGCTGGATAAAATCTCATGATTTGATGACAGTGATAACCACTAGATGGTTGCTGGCAATTTTTTTCGCCTTCTACGAATTTTAGGATCTCACAAATTTTCTTGGCTTCCAGGTTCTAACGCCTCCCTTCTCTACCGACCAATATAGTACAAGATGGCTCCCGGCCGGAAGGTAGGATCAGGCAAACGGCAACCAGCAGGTAAAATCATTTTGATTGTCATCGGCTTGCTAATTTACAAGTGTATTGTCATCTAGCTAGCTAATGTAGATTGTCATCAGGACTTGTGGCATGTTGATAGAACTGCTAGCTAGTCTAATAGTTTAATCCATAATGTTTACAAATCATCAATGCCTTATTTCACACTTTGGAAATTTGAATACGTTAAACTATTGTTGTCATGCCCCTAGATAAAATGAGGATTGCCTGAATAAAGTTAGGACTACCAATGCATTGAATCTGAATCTGATTACCTGTTTCTAATATTTGGACATGCATCTGAATTGTTTGTGAGAACGGAGTAACTTGTAAGATGATGTTGAACTTTATTTATTCATCAATGTACAGAACAAGAACTAACAGATTATGAGAAAGAAAGAACATTAAATATGTGGTAAGGAATACTAAACACTTCGCATCTGTGTTCACTACTTTCACTTACACTTATCCTATGTGGAGCTAACAAGTTCTAAATTGTATTGCATATAATTTTAGACCGAAATGCTATATCCCGATGCACCACCCAATGCAATTGAACTTTTCAAGGAGTGCCATCTTAGCAAAAAGAAAGGCCTTGCTGAGCCAGTCCAGAAGGCTATTGTAAGTAATTGTTTCCTTCTAAATTTTGTGCACTGGTGTGAATAAATATATGCTACTTGAGGGCTTTTCCCTAGTTTCCAATCCTATGCTGTTATTTTTTTTATGATCAGTCTGCAAAAAGATGAATAAATTCATATGTAGTGTGACCACACATGACATATTTCTTTCACATGCATGAAAATTATCATGGCAATCAGATTCTAATTAAGATTGTTATAAGGAACCTTTGTGTGTGTGTGTGTGTAAATTTTCAACAGAAGTACAGAACTACATTCTAACATTACATCATACAATATTTGATTAGTTATTCACTGAACAAATCTCTAATTTCTGTTATTTAATATTCTTTACCTGCTCCTTTGGCTTTACCATGAGCCACATCACCTGTTATTTAATATTCGTTATATGAATGATGTAGAGATTTAAATTTTTATTGATTCTGAACATTCATGTTGGAGCTATGCATTGCTAAACTAGCACTTCTAATACCAAATTTTTAATGATGATTTCCATGTCAGTTTACTATGATCAAATTTGATGTATAGCTTTCGCTTGAAACTTATATCTAATATTTTGTTATCCTTTCATCGCTAGGATGACATGAACGCTATTATGGCAGCTCCAGTTGAAGATGAACAGCAACCCAATACTGCAATTGAAGCAGTTTCTCAAGTTCTACCATCAAGTAAATTCCTTCAAAATGTAGGCCTTCAGCCAGCCTTGAAGAAAAGATCTAGCCGAGCTGAAACTTTGCGTGTGCAAGAGCTTGAAGCGCAACTTGAGAAGGAGAAACAAGACAAAGAGGAACTTCGACAAAAGCTTGATGGTCAGCAACAAGAGATAGACAACCTAAAGAAACAGTCAGAAGAAGCAAAACAAAAGCATCTAGAAGATGTTGGAGATCTCAAGAAGCAATTAGAAGAAAACAATGCTCTCCTTTGTGGTTTGATCAGCTTCAATCAGAGTCAGTGATAGGTGAATACTTATCCCTAACGTGGTTTATGCTTTCATGGGACTATGGTATTTTGGGAATATTATAGCTAACTTTGGATCTAGGAGTTGATGTGTCCAGATGTGAACACTAGGTCCTTTTTGGCTTGAAGTGCCATACTGCTCTGCTGTTTTGTGAACTTGTTGGCTGCCAAATGTGCAAAATGTGAAGATCCTGTTATGTGTGTGGATCTAGATGGTGGTTGTCATATTTTGTGAGATGGTTCTGTTGGTGGAATATATGGATTATTGCTATGTCAATGAACTATTGAACTGTGATAATATTATGTGAATGAAGTATGGTTATGTTATTCTATACTACAAATACCATTTTGTGAGCTGGATGTGGATGTGTTGGGTTACAAATGAGATTAAATTAGCATTATACGATTCATGTTTGGACGGCCACAATAGTTGGGCAGCACTATAGTGGGCTGGTCTCATGTTGGCCCAATTGCGGGCCTTGATATGAGCTGGGCCAACATGGATTGGGTCCAGCTACAAATGGACTTCGCATGGGCTGGGTCAAGCATAGTTGGGCCTCAACATGAGCTGAGTTACCTAAATATGTCTGGGTTAGGCTGAAGTGGGCCTAAACATGGGCTGAGCCAGGCTACTAGTGGGTCTAAACATGGGCTGGGCCAGGCTGTAAATGGGTCTAAACATGGGCTGGACCAGGCTGCAAGTGGGCCTAAAAATAATGTGGGCCAGATAAATTATGATGAAATAAAAACGTCACAAGGTAGAGCCACGTCAGAACCACATCACCCAGCTTGATCCTATGTGGCGAAATCACATTCTACAGCTTATGACAATTTTCTCTCCAATAATAACGATTCTAAGGCGTCATAAAAATCTGTGACGATAAATGTATCGTCATAAAATCTATGACAATTTTAATATATTTCGTCACTGATTGTCATTAGTGACGCACATTCAATGACGAACTTTTTTTTTGTCACAAAGTCGTCATAGATTAGATACAATGACAAATATTTAGTCTTCTGTGACACAATCTAATCGTCATGGAAGGCCAAATTTCTTGTAGTGAAGGCAAGTTCCCCAGTGATATGCAATGTCCTACCAGAGTCATATGTCATATTCCATGAAAAACCTTACACATATGCTGCTTGTTGTTCTGTTGAGTTTTGTCAAATTGTGTGACCCTAGCGAGATGCTTTTTATGCTTTCTCGATCATAAGTACGTATACGTCCCATCCATTTGCTACATTCCTACACTACATTCCTACACTGGGAATTGGCACCACCATCCATCCATTCCACATTAATAAATGATCCATGTCTTGGTGATATCTCTCGTAGAACATCCCTGAAATAAAATAAAGTCAGACTATGGTTGCCCCAAAAAAGAAAAGATGGCATGCCAAGGAAGCATGACCCAAAAAAAAGGGGTAACCATGTCTCAAAAAAAAAGAGATACAGGGATGACTCGAGAGAGAAAGCCATTACGTCAAGGAGTAAGCCACATCTATCCATCCATCCACTCATATACTTGCACTTTTTGATCGAGATTGCATGACTTGTTTCTCCATGGATCATCTCTTTGACTTTACAACATATAGAACACAAGTGTGCCCGTTCTTATCCTACCTTAAGCTCCACAAAAGCTTGTAGTAGTAGGAAAGATCAAAGGCAGATATTGCCCTGGTAAGGAAATACAAGTTGAGTGCCTCGAGAGAGTTATCCTGGGAACTTTGCCATATTTTCAAAAATCTTTCAAAAAAGTATCTCCAGATGGATTGCGGATCTATGAGCAAGTACTACTCTATGCACCGTTCTAACTCTCAACAGCCCAAGACAAGGAGACAGTTAAAAAGCACCATGAAGGAGTAAAATAATTGTGCAAAGGTATGGTAGCAAACTGTAGCGAAAATGGCCTCTCATGCCATATTTCAATATAATGTTTTGGTGATTGATATAGACAACACAACACTTGGACTAATATGATTGTCAAGATGACCATTCTCAGGCTTTTAGGTTCAAGTGATGACAAAGAGAAGATAGGTGTAGCTAGGCCCGAAGGGCCGCCCCTACGGTGGTTCCGCTGTCAAAGAGACGGGCACTTTAGTATCACCGGTTGAACCGATGCTGAGAAAATTACATATGTCGGTGCATTGACTTGGAGCACACCAGGAATTCTGGTTTCACTGGTTGAACCGACGTTAGGGAAGTTGAATACGTCGGTGCAATGGACTCAGAAGCTGAGGCAAAGTCTACACACCGGATGAACCGACGATTGGGTCTTGGTGAACGTCGGTGCAGTTGTCTAGAGAGTTTGTTTTCAGAGTTTAAAGGACAGCTACACTCACCGGTTAAACCGACGCAGCATCGGTTGATTGCCCGTACACGTAACGGCTAGTTTTTGAGACGGGCAGTTTAGTATCACCGGTTGAACCGACGATGACTATTGGAGGTGCGTCGGATTAACCGGCGTCAAGTGTTTTTCTGGCAGCTTTTCTCCAACGGCTATATTTGCTTGTGTTGCCCATATATACCCCCAAGGCCGGGTCATTTGAGTGTGCTGGAGTTGCTGAAAGCTTACTACACTTAAAGAACACCTCCAACCACCATAGAGCTTCATTGTACATCATATAGGCTTAAGCACACTTGTGAAAGTGCTTAGTGCTTGATTAGGCATAGTTCTTGAGAGACCTAGCTTGAGTGAAAGTCTTGCTGTGGCAAGCATCTTGTGTACTCGTCGTGTGACCCTCCGACTTGGTTTTGAGCGGTAACGACACTTTGTGCGGGGAAGGAGACCCCTCTTGGTGAGAAGCTCCGATAGTGAAGACGGTGCCGTTGGTGATGCTTCGAGAGAGACGGTGGCGGTGGCCTTGTCTTGGTGACTTGGGGTCACTTAGCCTTTGCTTGCCGGGAGCCTTGGTGGCAAACGCAAGACGGTGATCAAGCGAAGAGACTTGGCATCACACTTGTTTGTGTTGGTCAAGTGACCGTGGACGTAGGGAGGGACTTGGTGTCCTAACCGAACCACGTTAAATCGTGTGTCTTGGCGTCTTCATGGGAGTTTACATATTCTCTCCCTTACCTCTTTACTTACTGTATTACGTTTCCGCATTTACTCTATCTTGCGTACCTTTACTTTCCTAGTTAGTTTGATTAGGATAGGCTATAGGTTGCAAGTCTTTTAGGGGTAAGTAGAGGGTAACATAGATAAACCTTAGTCATAACTAGCATGTGTAGGACGTGTTAGGTTTATCTCATGAAAATAGATTGAGCCCTATGATAGAAAGCGATTAGCAACCCTATTCACCCCTTCCCCTCTAGGTCGGACACCCCGGTGATCCTTATACCAACTCATTTAAGCTTATAGATGTCTCTTTGCTTCAGACTATGACATTACAGCTAAGGTACGAGTCAAAGTGATTTTCTGATCAACAACCTGATTTGTCCTACTTTGCTTGGGACAAGCAAAGGACAGCTTGGGGGATCTTGTTGACGCACACTAACGATCATTTCCAGGCGCCAACTTGATCAGAAAATCATGAGGGTTTGCATTTCTTACACGCATCCTTATCCAATAAAGTCCCTAAACCACACTTTACCTTTTAGAAAATGCAAGTTGTGTTTTTGAGCTAATATGCAGGTTACAAGCACACTTTGGCCCAACATAAAATCACAGAAGTTATCAGAGCACCGATTTAGACTCAGATGGACCAAAAGTGATGCAAGAACCCAATTCAGACAAGCCAAAACAGGCCAAGACCACCGTGGACCAGACAAGGAGGCCCAGGACAGCCTGCTCGAAGAAGATGGGGGCGGTTGGCCCCACGGGCAGGCCGACCGACCTACAGGTTGGCAGACCTGGCCCATGGGCCCCACCGCCTTAGTCAAGCCACGTGCCACCTCCTGGTTGATCCTTTAGGTCGGTTTGGAGAGTCTCACCCTGTGGCTCCCTGCTATAAATACAAAGGGGGGTAGAGATTAGAACACACACACACACCTCACACCTCACACCTCTCCTCTCTTGCTCATCTTGCATAGTCTTTAGGCTTAATGGAGTTTAGGAGAAGTCTAGGAGTCATCGAGTCGCAGGAGTTGCTCAAGAGTCTGGTATGAGTTCATCTCTACCTCTCTCTTGTAATATTCGGTTGTTTGTAATAGAATTAGACTATGATTACCGATATCTGCTTGAAGGATGTTCTGAGTTATCGGGTATATGCTTCTTGTCATGGTTGCGTTATTATTCAATGCTTGCATTGCATGATCGCCTAGTGCTGGAGATGGTTAGTCTTTTGTTCTTAGAACTCTATCAACTGCTCCAGTATTCGTATGATTGCTCTAGTGTGATGTCTGTCCATCCGGAGGGTGGGGGCTCCGCGCGGGACGCAAGAGTATCCTTTTCTAGTGTAGACATGGTGTCTAAATTAGCTAAGAGTTGCTGGATGTCAACTATACCCACGGTTTGTAGAGGTGGCTGGTGTGGCAGAACCGCCCGACATAAAAAGGCTTAAGTGCGCTAACCATCGTTGCAAAGGCAATTAGGTTTAACTCGCACAGCAGACGGAGCACATCGGAGGTCTGTCGGGTAAATTCCCGATAAAACCACTTAAACCTAGATCGAACAAAGCAGCATAACTCACGTGAAGGCGAGTCCAGAGATTACGACACCTCACAATATATTATACATAGAGTTTAACATAAAAGTAGCATTACAAACCAAGCTCCAAATTTACAAAGTACTTTTTAAAGACAACATATAAGAAGTTCACCAGAGTCCTTTATTTTAGCGGAAAGTAAACACGAGAACTAACGACGAAAGGGGTGTAACGAAGAAGCCCATTTCATGACATCACTCGTTCTTGTCATCGGTGGCCGGGGATGGATCCCACTCCACGGACCAACCAGGCGGGAGAGTGCAAGGCCAGGTCAGACTGGCAAACATGTCCTCCAAAGTATCTCCTGAAACAAAATTGAGCCACAAGCAAGGCTGAGTATACTAATACTCAGCAAGACTTACCCGACTGAGGGTATACTTTAGCCTTTTATCTAGACATGCAAGGCTTTTGGCTTGAGGGGTTGTTTTGCCGAAAAGCAGTAAAGAGTAAATCCTTAATTGCAGGTTATAGTTTTCAGGTTATAGTTCAATTATCCATTCTAGGTGAGCATCTATCCTATAGCATACATGGTGAAAACAATTATCTTTTATCATCCAATCAATCATATTCCTCATCTTCATCTTTCACTTCTTACTCTATGTGACAGAAGGGTTAAGCAGTCTCAATAACCGGTGAGAAACGGACGATTCGAATCGAATTTGTTAACCTGGCAAGGCAGACCTAAACACACGCATGGGAACAGAGTCACCCACGCAATAGTTCCCTTCAATTCCCGCTTCACGGAACAGGCCCACCGCCCTCAAGTACAGCAGTACGACGACTTTGTACTCGCCATTAGCTAGATGTGAACGAGTTCAAGACGGTGGAGAGTATATTCCGGCTGCGGTTCAATCCAGTACTTAAGCTTACCGATTACCATATTCTCGGCATGTGATTAGTACGTTCAAACGCTTAACCACCACTACCGCACACTGCGGCCTTATCACTTTTCACTAGACAGACGGGGCATCCCGAGTATCACGACCCCGCCCGTCGACCTTATAGTTGTAACAAGTAATAGACAACCAACTCCTACAATTTCTCGCGAGTGACAGGAAATCACTCGACTTCTACCGAACCATTAGCATAGCTAACTAGCGACCCATACATACTAGTGTTCAAACATAGGTACCTAGGATCATGCAACTAAGGTTCCAGTCAACTCCTGTAACTTAAATGCACAAGTAGATAGGAACAATAATAAGTTGCATCTTTTAAAATAGAAGGACGTGCTCCGGGGCTTGCCTTCCTGGGCGTAACTGGATCTGGGCTCTTCCGAAATCGGGTTCGGGTCTTCAGTAACTTCAATTAGATTCACCTGAGCTTCACGCTGCTCACTCTCGGACTCGGGCACCAGCTCGTATGTTCCGTCAGCAAGAGTAGTCGAATCTATATGAAATGCACATGTATGAGTTGTGTGACGATAACAACTTATAACTTGCTTCACTATAAAGTTGTAATTCGAACAAAACCCGAAGTTAAAGAGTGAAACACTTTCATTCATATTTTACTGGGCAATCATTTATAGAGTAGAAAATAACATTAGTTAGTTCACAAAGTCAAAATGGGGTTTTCATCATAAACCAAAACATATAAAGGTTGTTTTCCTTTAACAAAACTAATGATAACATGCTAGGATCAAAATGAATTTACACAGATTAAACCACCACACTTTTGAATCTCAAATTTTTACAAAGAAGTCTACACATAAAGCTAAACACATTTTAAATTTATCAGAATTTTTCTAGACATAAAACAGGAGTAATAAAATTGACAAATTTAAATCACATATAACAAGACTATTTAATATAGAGAGTTACAATGTGTTTTTGTCTCTCAAATTTTGTATGCTAGCTTATCTTCTGAAGACTAAGTCATGGTAAAAGTTTCAGATTTTTCCAGATGCAACAACTATTTATCACAATATATCACCACTTTTAAGGATTAAATCACAGAGCTAGCTACACACGTCTAAAAATAATGAAACGTTGACAGTGGTGTTAATTTAGTATTGTAAGTACACAGAAAATGTTTCATATACATATCTATATCATAACATCCAGAAATAAAAAGTAAGTTATTCTACTAGATCTAGCCAAGACTAGGGTTTCATCTAGTTATCTGTGTCAACTTGTGCTCAAATTTTTACACAACACTAAGCATGGCATGGATTAGCTACCAACTAAAAATCACCTATAGATGCTAAGTAGAACTCCTAGAATAATTGTAGTCTATGAAATCTAATCTTTTTCCTAGATTAAAATACAGACAAAAAATAAACATGTGCATGTAATGAAAGTTGTAGATATTGTTGCAGGGATTCCAGAGCATCTAGATTTGCATTTTTCTGATTTTTCTACGAATTTCTAGGCATTTTCAAAGTTTGCTGTTTTTTAAAACAAAAGAAAAAAGAAAGGAAATCTTGCAGCTAGACCCCTGGACTTCTATTTACTTCTCAACTTGGGTCCCTGGCCGGTTTGGGAAACAGAGGAGGCGGCGGGCGGCGCAATCTGGCGCCTGCGGTCACCGGCGGCGAGGGGGAGCAGGGGGAGGAGAAAGAGAGCGGCGAGAGGAACCTAGGGGTGGCCTTGGTTGGGCGCGGGGCGACCTGAGGAAGCTCCTCCGCGGAGCAGAGACTCCGGCGGCAGCAGTTGGAGGCGGCCGCGGCGGTCCGGTGGCTGGGGACGGCGGTGAGCGGGTCGAGGAGCACCAGTGAGAGGCAAGGAAGCTAGCTGTGGGTGATATTGGGCACGAGGAAAGGTGGAGGAGGGGGTTCCGCGGCGGCTTAGGAGGGGGCGGCGGCCATGGTGGCGGCGGCGGCCGTTCCCGGGCAACAGGGGCAACGGAGCTCGGCGCTCTCGCTCAGGAAGGAAGGAGAGAAGGATGAGGACGGCTCGGAGCTCGAGGGAATGCTCTAGGCGAGTCAAGGGCGAGACGGGGGCGAGGCGCGGTCGGTCGGGTCGTCACGGCATCGCCGTGGCACCTCGGCGGCCATCCTCGGCGTGCACGCGGGGGATCGGCGACGCGTGGCGGAGTCGAGATGCTTCAGGAGGGACCGGGGCAGAGCGGGCTGGTGGCACGGCGAGGGCGCGGCCCGTGGCCATCGGCCTCGGCGTCCGGCGCAGACAGGGGAGGGAGAGAGAGGAAAAGAGAGAGAGTAGAGAGAGAGATTAAATTGATTCAAAATTTGAATTTTTCTCAAAGATTCCTTTTGAAACATGAGAAACTTTGAATACAGAAGTTGTAGAGAATTTAAAAACCTACAACTTTTATTTCAGGTAAAAGTTTATTCGAGCAAAGGTTTAAAAGTTATTTTAAATTTCCGAAAACTATAATTCAAACAACTTATAATTTCATGTGATTTTTATCATTTGTACCCCTAGAGTTCAACTGGACATTTACAATTCTTTTCATGGTGAACATGTCTATTCATTTTCATATGCCTATTTGCATTGGGGTGAAAGTTATTTGAGGTTCCTGACCTATGCACATATACACACATACACATACACACATATGTTATTTTCCAAAAAGAAATGCATAAATTGACTTTCTCTTGTTTATTAAACATGAAATCACATTTAACATTTCTTGCTTATCATTTTAAAACTCTGAGATGTCACAGCCTACCCCCTTAAAAAGAATCTCATCCCGAGATTCGAGTAACTAGGCTAAGTGTGGAAGGTGTGTGTACCTTGGAGAGAAGCTAGAAAACCACGGTAATGTTCATTTAGATAGGTTTCAGTTTCCCAAGTGGATTCTTCTTCCGTGTGATGAGTCCACTGGATTTTGTACACTTTAACTACTTTTCTTCTTGTTACCCTTTCTTTCCGATCCAGAACTTTGATAGGATATTCCACATAGGAAAGGTCTGGTTCTACCCGTATATCCTCTTGTTCGACAATCTCCGTGGGAACTCGGACACATTTCTTAAGCTGAGAAACATGGAAGATGTCGTGTATGGTGGATAGTTGCAGAGGAAGTCTCACTCTATAGGCCACGGGTCCACAAATTTCGATGATTTCATAGGGACCAACATACCGGGGAGCTAGTTTTCCTTTCACTCCAAATCTTTGTACACCCCTGGTTGGGGAAACCCGAAGGTATACATGATTTCCAACTTCGAATTGCAAGGGATCTCTTCTTTTGTCGAAATAGCTCTTTTGCCTAGATTGTGCCGCTTTAAGATTTGCTTGGATTACCCTAACTTTTTATTCTGCCTCGTTTACAAGATCAGGTCCGAATACCACTCGTTCTCCGACTTGCGACCAACTCAAAGGAGTACGACACCTTCGACCATACAAGGCCTCAAAGGGTACCATTTTCAGACTCTCTTGATAGCTATTGTTGTACGAGAATTCTGCTAGAGATAGGCACTTATCCCAACTCTTGTCAAAGTGAATGACACAAGCCCTCAACATGTCTTCTAGGATTTAGTTTATTCTCTCTGTTTGTCCATTAGTTTGAGGATGATAAGCTGAGCTTCGAATCAGTTTGGTACCAAGAGAAGCTTGCAATTGTTCCCAAAAACGTGCTGTGAATTGGATACCACGATCAGAAATGATCGTTTTAGGTACGCCATGTAGGCAAACAATGCGATCGAGATAAATCTCGGCATATCTCTTGGCATTATAGGTGGTGTGCACTGGGATGAAATGGGCCGTCTTTGTAAGTCTATCCACGATAACCCAAATAGAGTCGTGCTTCTGGGATGTGTTTGGCAATCCAACAATGAAATCCATACTTATGTCTTCCCATTTCCATGATGGGATAGACAAAGGTTGAAGAGGGCCGGCTACCTTCAAGTGGCTGGCTTTTACTCTCCGATAGGTATCACATTCAGAAACATATTTAGCAATTTCCCTTTTCATCCTAGTCCACCAGAAGTTTTGTTTAAGATCTTGATACATTTTGTTACTGCCTGGATGAATGGAGAACTTGGAAAGGTGTGCCTCATCGAGGATTTGCTTTCGGAGCTCATGATTCTTTGGAACGACTATGCGGCTTTCGAACCATAGAATTCCATTGTGGTCTTGGCGGAAACATTTATATTTTTCTTCCCCTTGGGAGAGCTTCTGCTTGATGATCTTAACACCTTCATCATGTAGTTGCGCCATGATAATTTGATCGTGAAGGGTTGGTTCAATGGAAATGTGGTTTAAAGTGCCTTGGGGAATCATTTCCAAATTTAGTCTTCTCATTTCAGAGCACAGTGTCTGGTCATATGATTCCACAGCTAGGCAATTACAATGAGTTTTGCGGCTTAGTGCATCCGCAACTACATTGGCCTTGCCCGGATGGTAGTGCACCTCGAGATCGTAGTCTTTGATTAATTCCAACCATCTTCTTTGTCTCATATTTAGATCGGCTTGGGTAAAGATATATTTGAGACTCTTATGGTCTGTGTAGATATTGCAATGAGTGCCCATAAGATAGTGTCTCCAAATCTTTAGAGCATGAATGACAGCTGCTAACTCGAGGTCATGAGTAGGATAGTTCTGCTCATGAGGCCGAAGAGATCGTGAAGCATAGGCAATGACTCTATTGTCTTGCATGAGCACACAACCAAGACCCGTACCCGACGCGTCACAATACACGTCAAAGGGCTTGGCATTATCAGGTTGAGCTAGGACAGGGGCCTTAGTCAGCAACTCCCTTAGAGTGTGGAAAGCTTTCTCACATCTTTCATCCCAGACAAATTTTATTCCTTTCTTCAACAGTTCGGTCATAGCTTAGCAATTTTTGAGAAGTCCGGAATGAATCGACGATAATATCCAGCTAGACCAAGAAAACTGTGAATTTGATGAACGGAAGCAGGAGGTTTCCAGTCCATCACTTCTTGCACCTTACTAGGATCAACAGCTATGCCTTCACTGGATATAGTATGACCCAAAAATTTCACCCTGTCTAACCAAAATTCACACTTGGAAAACTTAGCATATAACTGATGATCTCTAAGACGTTGAAGAACGATGCGCAAGTGTTTGGCATGGTCCTCCTCATTCTTGGAATAAACAAGGATGTCGTCAATGAAAACCACGACAAACTTGTCAAGCTCAGGCATGAACACCGAATTCATAAGGTACATGAAATAAGCAGGTGCATTTGTGAGGCCAAAGGACATGACTAAGTATTCATATAATCCATATCTTATAGAGAAGGCAGTTTTAGGAATATCACAGGGTCAGATTTTGATCTGATGATATCCAGAGCGAAGATCCAACTTTGAAAACACCCTAGCTCCAGCCAACTGATCAAATAAAACATCAATGCGGGGAAGGGGATATTTATTTTTGATTGTCACCGCATTGAGAGGCCGGTAGTCCACACACAACCTTAAACTATCATCCTTTTTCTTCACAAATAGGGCCGGACAACCCCAAGGTGATGCACTAGGGCGAATGAAACCTTTGTCAAGAAGTTCTTGAAGTTGAATCTTTAATTCGGCCAATTCCTTAGGTGGCATTCTATAGGTCCTCTTTGAAATAGGTGCAGTACCAGGCTGCAATTCAATAACAAACTCTATGTCCCTATCCGGTGGCATTCCTGGCAAGTCATCCGGAAAAACATCGGCAAACTCGCATACCACTGGGATTTCTTCTAATCTGGATCCGCTCATGGCATATGCACAAGAATTGGTGCACTCTGGGGAGGGTAAATAAAGAGTAGTGGCTCCTTGGGTTGGAGAGTTTATTTCAACGGCTCGGGAAGGAATGTCTAGGGTTACTCCATGTCGAGTCATCCAATCCATTCCTAAAATAACATCCAGGCCTTCCAGTCCTAAGATGACAAGATCGTTGTTGATGATTTTACTACCCAGCTTGATTGGCACAAGCCGTATCATTTGATTAGATGCAACTTTACCATCGGGTGTTGATATCATGTATGACCCCTTCGTATGACAGAAATCAAATCCCATTTTTGCACCAAATTTTGCACAAATGAAACTATGTGATGCACCGGAATCAAATAATATCACTGCAGGCTTGTGATGGATAGAAAATGTACCCGTCATTACTGGCGCTCCTTCCGGCAGTTCTGCAAGAGTGGTGAAGTTGACCCGACCTTGCTTGACCTGAATAGTCTGCCTTCTTCCCTTGTTCTGGTTGCTTTGAGTAGAGCCTTGACCTTGGTTTTGTTTCTTAGGCTGCGGACACTCTCGGGCAAAATGAGTTGAACTCCCACAGTTGAAGCAACGATTTTTATCGCCTAGACGGGTTGGTGGTGGGGCAAATGGTCTGGGACCAGTTAGCTGAGGAATAGGAGGTCGCATCACACCCTATTGCTGTGGCGGCCTAAAAACCCAACGCCCTGGCGGAGGGGCCTTCTGAGGAATTGTAGGAGAAACATTCTGCACGAAACGATACCTCGGTGACTGAGCACTCGAGGGTCTAGGTGGAGCCTTCCGCTTCTTCTCAGCACGATGAGCCACAATGCAATCCTCTTGGGTAATTGCCAGATTAACCAACTCATTGTATGTATCGACTTTAATGGGGTTCAAACGTTCTTTGAGTTTGGTATTGAGTCCTCTGCGGAAGCAGTCATGCTTCTTAGCATCTGTATCAGCATGATAGCCCGCGTACTGACAAAGACCATTGAAAGCTTGGGCATATTGGATAACCGTACGAGTCCCTTGAGTAAGAGCCAGGAACTCATTCAGTTTCCTTTCCATAAGACCCTCTGGAATATGGTGACCCCTAAATGCATCCTTGAATTCATTCCAAGTGACAATTTGATCGGCCGGGAGCATGCCATGGTAGTTATCCCACCAAAGACGCGCAGAACCGCGAAGCTATTGCGCGGCAAAGCGAACTTTATTTTCCTCCGAACATGGCACCAGAAGTAGTGCAAACTTGGACTCGATTGTGCGAATCCAAGCATCCGCATCCAGTGGTTCTTCTGTCCTGTTGAACAGAGGAGGCTGGGTTGCAAAGAAATCCTGATAACCAGCAGCTTGAGGTTGATGGGCGTGGTGTCCATCTCGCTGCTGCCCTTGGACAATTTGGCGAAGCAACTCAGTCTGGGCGGCCAGGACTTCCGCAATGCCTGGTGGTGGGGGTGGCGGCTGCTGCGATCCGCTACCACTCGCGTTCACGAAACCCTTCGGATTGCCACGCGTAGATCCCACCATCTGTAACATGCAAAAACTCTTTTGTGAGCAAGTGATATACCATGCCCCAAAGTACAAAAGAGTAAGTGCAGATAAATGAAACTTGCAGGAATTATATAACAACATGGACAAAAGGTTGTTCGTTTCGAGAACTCTTGACAGCAGAGGGGTATTTTAACATTCTACCTCTTTGTATTCTACTCAAGCACTTCGGCAAATAAAGTCCTTTGCTGAGTTCGGTAACTTCCTATATCCAGACACGGCAGACAGAACAGAGTCTAGATAGACCTTAATCGTGAAAAATAACACGTGCTCAGGTGCAAACCTCAGTATTCCCCATTACCCCGTGTACTTTGATTGATTTTCAATTTAAGATCATGATGCATGCACAACCTATTCGTCCTCACAAAACAAACAACTGCCAAATAGTTTTGGACTTACGGGGTTAGCGCCGGTATCATAGCACAAAATTACATCTCTCCCTATATATGTCTAGCCGAATTCTAACCGTTCTTAACTTAACGTAATCGCGGTTAGTGTACCTACAAAATATGCATAGCATGTATATATATATGAATATTCACAACTGGACCCTTCGTGCCAGCACTCACGAACGGCCCCATGTGTCCTACGCCACATGGGTAACGCATATGCAGTTGCCCACATATTCACCCATACATTGCCATTTACTATAGAAACGGCAGCCATACAATTTTCCGCCGTATGGCCAACGTTAACATACACTACTCAGTGGCGTATTCACAAGTTCCTTTACTCCCAATATAATCGACCGAGATCGGTATATTGGTAGCAGCTCAAGTAGGCCACTGCTTGAGCACAGCATTCGGTTCGCATCACCGACGAGAAGGTCAGTCTCCCTCAGCTGACTGAGTATACTTTACTCCCAATATAGTTAACTGATAGTTGGTATATTGGCAGCACCTCAAGTAAGCCATTGCTTGAGGGCAACGTTCGGCTCGCATCACCGACAGGAAGGTCAGACTCCCTCAGCTGACTGAGGATCCTTACCTTCTTACCATAGCGTAGGTGCGTCGTTACAGAATTTAAGGGTTGATTGTGCACATAAATAAGGTCTGATGGAAAGTAAAGTGCTGGAAGTCAGATAAATAATGACATAAGTTAAATAGCCACCTAGTAACTTCCCATAATTCTCCTAGGGCTTTAAGAACTAGACACCATCCTTAACGAACCAACATATTTTGCAAACACAATTTTTGTGGTCAAATTTTAATAAAATTCTTCGAAAACTTGTCACTTTCTCTGGTGCACGCTTTGTTCGGCTCTGATACTAGCTGTGGCAGAACCGCCCGACATAAACCGGCTTAAGTGCGCTAACCATCGTTGCAAAGGCAATTAGGTTTAACTCGCACAGCAGACGGAGCACATCGGAGGTCTGTCGGGTAAATTCCCGATAAAACCACTTAAACCTGGATCGAACAAAGCAGCATAACTCACGCAAAGGCGAGTCCAGAGATTACAACACCTCACAATATATTATACACAGAGTTTAACATAAAAGTAGCATTACAAACCAAGCTCCAAATTTACAAAGTACTTTTTAAAGACAACATATAAGAAGTTCACCAGAGTCCTTTATTTTAGCGAAAAGTAAACACGAGAACTAACGACGAAAGGGGTGTCACGAAGAAGCCCATTTCATGACATCACTCGTTCTTGTCATCGGTGGCCGGGGACGGATCCCACTCCACGGACCAACCAGGCGGGAAAGTGCAAGGCCAGGTCAGACTGGCAAACATGTCCTCCAAAGTATCTCCTGAAATAAAATTGAGCCACAAGCAAGGCTGAGTATACTAATACTCAGCAAGGCTTACCCGACTGAGGGTATACTTTAGCCCTTTATCTAGACATGCAAGGCTTTTGGCTTGAGGGGTTGTTTTGCCGAAAAGCAGTAAAGAGTAAATCCTTAATTGCATGTTATAGTTTACAGGTTATAGTTCAATTATCCATTCTAGGTGAGCATCTATCCTATAGCATACATGGTGAAAACAATTATCTTTTATCATCCAATCAATCATATTCCTCATCTTCATCTTTCACTTCTTACTCTATGTGACAGAAGGGTTAAGCAGTCTCAATAACCGGTGAGAAACGGACGATTCGAATCAAATTTGTTAACCTAGCAAGGCAGACCTAAACACACGCATGGGAACAGAGTCACCCACGCAACAGTTCCCTTCAATTCCCGCTTCACGGAACAGGCCCACCGCCCTCAAGTACAGCAGTATGCCGACTTTGTACTCGCCATTAGCTAGATGTGAACGAGTTCAAGACGGTGGGGAGTATATTCCGGCTGCGGTTCAATCCAGTACTTAAGCTTACCGATTACCATATTCTCGGCATGTGATTAGTACGTTCAAACGCTTAACCACCACTACCACACACTGCGGCCTTATCACTTTTCACTAGACAGACGGGGCATCCCGAGTATCACGACCCCGCCCGTCGACCTTATAGTTGTAGCAAGTAATAGACAACCAACTCCTATAATTTCTCGCGAGTGATAGGAAATCACTCGACTTCTACCGAACCATTAGCATAGCTAACTAGCGACCCATACATACTAGTGTTCAAACATAGGTACCTAGGATCATGCAACTAAGGTTCCAGTCAACTCCTATAACTTAAATGCACAAGTAGATAGGAACAATAATAAGTTGCATAATTTAAAATAGAAGGACGTGCTCCGGGGCTTGCCTTCCTGGGCGTAACTGGATCTGGGCTCTTCCGAAATCGGGTTCGGGTCTTCAGTAACTTCAGTTAGATTCACCTGAGCTTCACGCTGCTCACTCTCGGACTCGGGCACCAACTCGTATGTTCCGTCAGCAAGAGTAGTCGAATCTATATGAAATGCACATGTATGAGTTGTGTGACAATAACAACTTATAACTTGCTTCACTATAAAGTTGTAATTCGAACAAAACCCGAAGTTAAAGAGTGAAACACTTCCATTCATATTTTACTGGGCAATCGTTTATAGAGTAGAAAATAACATTAGTTAGTTCACAAAGTCAAAATGGGGTTTTCATCATATACCAAACACATATAAAGGTTGTTTTCCTTTAACAAAACTAACGATAACATGCTAGGATCAAAATGAATTTACACAGATTAAACCACAACACTTTTGAATTTCAAATTTTTACAAAGAAGTCTACACATAAAGATAAACACATTTTAAATTTATCAGAATTTTTCTAGACATAAAACAAGAGTAATAAAATTGACAAATTTAAATCACATATAACAAGACTATTTAATACAGAGAGTTACAATGTGTTTTTGTCTCTCAAATTTTGTATTCTAGCTTACCTTCTGAAGACTAAGCCATGTCAAAATTTTCAGATTTTTTCAGATGCAACAACTATTTATCACAATATAGCACCACTTTTAAGGATTAAATCACAGAGCTAGCTACACACGTCTAAAAATAATGAAACGTTTACAATGGTGTTAATTTAGTATTGTAAGTACACATAAAATGTTTCATATACATACCTATATCATAGCATCCAGAAATAAAAAGTAAGTTATTCTACTAGATCTAGCCAAGACTAGGGTTTCATCTAGTTATTGGAGTCAACTTGTGCTCAAATTTTTACACAACACTAAGCATGACATGGATTAGCTACCAACCAAAAATCACCTATAGATGCTAAGTAGAAATCCTAGAATAATTATAGTCTATGAAATCTAATCTTTTTCCTAGATTAAAATACAGACAGAAAATAAACATGTGCATGTAATTAAAGTTGTAGATATTGTTGCAAGGATTCCAGAACATCTGGATTTGCATTTTTCTGATTTTTCTATGAATTTCTAGGCATTTTCAAAGTTTGCTGTTTTTGAAAACAAAAGAAAAATGAAAGGAAATCTTGCAGCTAGACCCCTGGACTTCTATTTCCTTCTCAACTTGGGTCCCTGGACGGTTTGGGAAATAGAGGAGGCGGCGGGCAGTGCAATCCGGCACCTGCGGTCGCCGGCGGCGAGGGGGAGCAGGGGGAGGAGAAAGAGAGCGGCGAGAGGAACCTAGGGGTGGCCTTGGTTGGGCGCGGGGCGGCCTGAGGAAGCTCCTCCGAGGAGCAGAGACTCCGGCAGCAGCAGTTGGAGGCGGCTGCGGCGGTCCGGTGGCTGGGGACGGCGGTGAGCGGGTCGAGGAGCACCAGTGAGAGGCAAGGAAGCTAGCTGCGGGTGATGTTGGGCACGAGGAAAGGTGGAGGAGGGGGTTCCGCGGCGGCCTAGGAGGGGGCGGCGGCCATGGTGGCGGCGGCGGCCGTTCCCGGGCAACAGGGGCAACGGAGCTCGGCGCTGTCGCTCAGGAAGGAAGGAGAGAAGGATGAGGACGGCTCGGAGCTCGCGGGAATGCTCTAGGCGAGTCAAGGGCGAGGCGCGGTCGGTCGGGTCGTCACGGCGTCGCCGTGGCGCCTCGGCGGCCATCCTCGGTGTGCGCGCGAGGGATCGGCGACGCGTGGCAGAGTCGAGATGCTTCAGGAGGGACCGGGGCGGAGCGGGCTGGTGGCACGGCGAGGGCGCGGCCCGTGGCCATCGGCCTCGGCGTCCGGCGCAGACAGGGGAGGGAGAGAGAGGAAAAGAGAGAGAGTAGAGAGAGAGATTAAATTGATTCAAAATTCGAATTTTTCTCAAAGATTCCTTTTGAAACATGAGAAACTTTGAATACAAAAGTTGTAGAGAATTTAAAAACCTACAACTTTTATTTCAGAAAAAAGTTTATTCGAGCAAAGGTTTAAAAGTTATTTTAAATTTCTGAAAACTATAATTCAAATAACTTATCATTTCATGTGATTTTTATCATTTGTACCCCTAGAGTTCAACTGGACATTTACAATTCTTTTCATGGTGAACATGTCTATTCATTTTCATATGCCTATTTGCATTGGGGTGAAAGTTATTTGAGGTTCCTGACCTATGCACATATACACACATACACATACACACATATGTTATTTTCCAAAAAGAAATGCATAAATTGACTTTCTCTTGTTTATTAAACATGAAATCACATTTAATAGTTCTTGCTTATCATTTTAAAACTCTGAGATGTCACAGCCGGCAGGTGGTGACAGCCCTGTTCGAGCCCGAGTAATCCTCCACGTTCGGTATGGGGGGTAGGAGGTACATAAAGTCGCCGGGGTGTACGGGCTCCTCCCGTTGCTTCGATTGCGATCTCCCTGTTGTGTAGTTTAATCTCTGACGAGCTGACCAATGAGAAAGTGTAGATATAGCTAGCCTAGCATAGTAGACTTGAGCTCTAACTTCTGCCTTGCTCCCGGCCTAGAGCATCTTTTATCTTTCTTTTATTTATTTATCCAAGAGGGTAGTTTGTGTGTGTGTCACACTACCTCCTACCATGTTATTATCTTACCCTTGTTTATGCATGAGAATATCCAATCTAGATAAAGTTTATCAACTGGTCTATATATCTCTTCACTCACCACCTTCCCTGTGGAAATATAAATGACACCCCGGTATACTCCCAAGTAAAATGCTACAGCGGTATTCCGTGCGCTTGCGGATTTATTCGTGGTTCATGAAATACTGCCACCCCAAATAGGCGTCTGCGGGCGTCATCGCTGTTTCCCGGTGGTGACGTTGGTAGGCGCCAACACTTACACCTAGTTAATAGGTGCTTGCTAATAATATGTGATCAACTTAATAAAATGCTAACCGCTATAAACCCTAGCCTCTCTTGATGGCCATGCATTCTTTCCCTACTTGCTGAGTACCAACGATAAGAGTACTCATCATTATCTAAATGTTGTTCAGAAGAGAATGTTGAAGTGGAGAACTACGATGACTTCGAGGAATTCTAGGCGTGCGTTCACCAGTCAACTGCCCGTGGAGGAAGCCACAACTGTAGTACTCGTTTAGGATATCAGTGAAATGATTAAAGACATTCGTGTCTATTTGTCAAAATGTAATAAAGTTATTTATTCTTTCTTGCTTACATTTTGAACACTGTCTTTTAATATATTCACTTATAATGTCTATCATATTAGTGTAAACTTGATTCTAGCACACATATGAGATGCATTCGATTTTATTCTAAAAACCGGGTGTGACAAAAAGGAAGCTTTGGATGAAAAGTGTCAAGAAGCGTCCAAGATCAAAATTTTATTTGGATGAACTTTGAGCAATGCTGTTACACTTGGAATTCAATAATGCACTTAAACAGTTTGAGTACATAAAGTTGCAAGATGCTTTACCGTATCCCTAATAGAAACTTATGGACATATTTGGTAGTTAATATCTAAATAATCTTGGAGGTATTACCTTTTGATCTTATCGGTCATTTTAGTTTTGGTCATCAATATCTAGACCAATAATATAATATATTCAATTAAACAACATGAAATAACTTTTCATAATGAATATAATCGAGAAGTATATTGAGCTATGTAATGTATTGGATGCTTGGAGGTATTATGCCTGGTGTATTCTTCATACCTTCATACTTTAGAAGATAAACAACATACGGCTACATTTACTCGCAGCAGTATTGCAGCAGGAACCAGGAGCTGGTATCTGATCTCTGAAATTCCTTTTTCATTGGCAACTTTTGGCAGCTGGGCCATGCCCTCAGTGGAATACATAGAGATTCCATCTGCCGTTTCTTTCCACAGAGAGAGAGAGAGAGAGAGAGAGAGAGAGAGAGAGAGAGAGAGAGAGAGATTCCATCTGCCCACAACTACTACAAATATCCGAAATCACGTGTGACTTGATACGTTGCAACGTTTTCTTTGACAGATTATTACAAGTAATGGTCTTGTGTGGGATAGATCATATAAGTAGAGTAGTTATATATCAAGTGCAAGCCATTGCGTACAGAATTTTCACCAGGACGAGCAGCTGTTTGTGTCATTTAGTTGGCAATCTCAACTGGCTCAGACCCCTTGTCTATCGAAGCTTTCACAGCATCCAACACCACCTGCGTCTTCCTGGTGATAGCCGGCCACTTCCCCTCAGGCTTGCCACCAGCATCCCGGATGTTCTGCACAAGCCTCGCGAATTCCTGCACCATGAGGGCCTCCTGCGGCAGGTCCGTCGTGACGACGTGCTTGTTTGGAAGTGGATCCCATCCAATGTGGTGGAGCAAAGTTTGACTTCGAGGCCACACTGAACTCTGCAGACTTTTCCTCATACGGGATGACAAAGTCAGTGACATGGAGAGTGCCATTCGTGCCAACTAAGGTGATGTCCATGGTGAGATTGGTGAGAAAGGAACAGCTGAAGGTGGCGGTCTTGCCATCCGCCCAGTACAATGTCGCACCACAGGCAAGTAGCACACCAGATCGGTTCTTGACAGGATCACGCAGTGCAATCACGGTCTTGGGCAGCTCGTAGTCAACAGCCCACAAGATTGCACGGATGCAGTACCACCCGGCATCGCCTAGTGCCCCCAGGGCATCTAGGTCTGGCTTTACCCTGATGTCATTCTGGAGGAAATCCTCATTTGCTCGAAAGCAAAACACGCTGTTTACCTGCAGCGAATGAAGAACCAATGAACTTTGTTAACCTACAAAGCTTTGGAGGACAAAGAAATGAAGTGGAATCAAACAGTTTGAGTCAAGTAAAACATCATTCCAAGCTATGCATGTTAACCCATAACATTTCATAAATGCTAAGAGGTCAGATGGCTAAAGCCAGCACCTTTTCAGCTTCCAGAGACCCACAATTAGGTGAAATTGTGTGGTGACCAGTGTATTCCTGAAGTTCATGTGTTTAACAAGTTCTGTGTATTGGTATGGCGCTCTGTATTGTTAGGTATTGTAGTTTCATCAATGTGAATGCACATAAAAAAACTTCAACAGCCCTCCTGCGTGTTCGAGAAAAAAAATAGACTTCATAATTTATCTCAATCATAAATCTATTGGCTGCCGTCTAATTCTTTTCCTTGCAGAATCCTAATAGCCGATAGGTTTAGTGATCTTTGTTTTATACTGAATGGATCAAATCTTGTACCTTATTACAAATAATCTTATCGGCTGAGTCGTTTAACTTAATTTCACTATCTCAGATAGTCTCGGTTAGGTCCAATCTTGGAATAGTGCTGTTGAGTTAAATCTTATTGGTTCGGCTTGATCTAGTGTAACTTGAGTTATGAATTGGCTATCTTAGCCGATAACAGATGGAGCTAAGAGTAAATCTTGTTGTAATTAGATTCATCGTCAAGTTTCACCTAATTTATCGCTCTGACTGTTAGCGTTGTCTTGGTTAGATTTGATCCGACTAATGGTGACAATAAATTGAGTTTAATGAGTCAGATGTGTTTCTTTGCAACTAGGTTTGTTTTTAGTCCCAGCTGTCATTCATGCATCGGCTCTATAGCCGATGTCTCTATGCACGTATCGGACCGTTTGGCCGGTACCCCTTTTATGGAACTCGGAATCCCTGTCGATATGTTCCTGGTTAGTTATTGATTATATTTCTTTTCCTTGTCAATTGCACCGCGAACATCGAAGATAGGACCTACACTGGAGATAAGCAGAGCTCCCCGTCCTTAGCGTGTCGTGCTACACAAGATTCATCGCACCGAATTTTGTGGCAACAGTAGTAAAAGAACTCATTTACATACTCATAAAAATGGCATCATCTATCTTAACTCTTAAGCATAGTGGGGTATTAATGCATAGAACAAATAACACAAAATTTATCAGTCCCATTGACCAGAGAAAGAAAGGCAGAGTGGTAAACCACCATATCGTCGACGGGATATGGGTGTGCATATATGCAATGGTTTACTATTCGTAGACCTTCACAAGGATAGCTTCAAATAAGTTTTTGAATGAGCAATAGAAGAAATGAATTCTACATTTGAAACAATATGGTATCCAAGTGCTAGCAACGAAATGTCGCTATGCTTCATCTGATCAAATTGGTCAATGAGACAAGGATATACTGGTTATGTAACTTGATCAATAACGACTTAATATATGTTTATTGGTTATAAAAAATCACATGGACAGGGACCTTTAATGTATCTTGGAGAAAGGAACAGATTAATAGAGTCTGAATTTCAAACAAGATAGTAGTTCCAAGTAGCTAGATACAAAAAGTCGCCATTTGATTGCCGTAGCCAACATGGAAAGGAGACATAGAAAGGTACCTGATATGCCTTGCCTGGTAACTCTACCATCATTTTTGTATTGCGTTGGAGTACCATTGCAGATTTGCCAGTTAATCATGGTTCTATTTTTTTTTATTTGTAGCAAAAGGCTTTAACATTTATCTGTGGTATTGCCTGAAAAGTAATAGTTATCTGTTGTTTCCAAATATTGAAAGGATCCCGAATTTGATGTCAGTTATAGAAATTAGAGTAAAATACATTGGCGGTCCTCGAACTTGTCTTAAGGTGTCATCTAGGTCCCTAAACTCTCGAAATGCATTTTCAGATCCCTAAACTTGTTCCAAGGTGTCACAAAGGTCCCTAATATCTGAAAATGCATTTTTAGACACATAAACTTGTCTCGCGGTGTCATGCAAGTCCCTAAACTCTCAAGATGCTATTTTAATTTAATATAAATGTTGTTTTTCTACTTTGAGCTAATGAAAAGTTCTTTTGCTACTTTAAATTTAATAAAAAAATTGCTATTTTAATTTTTATTGAGAATGAGAACAGATTATCTTAATAAACTTATACAAAGCGCATGCCAAATATAAAGTAGTTAGTAGAAAATATTCAAAATTAGCATTGATATCTCCATGTTAAATAAGAAAACTATATATATACATCGTTGATATCAATTGATCTAGATTAACTCACGACGTATGATTAATAAGTAGCTAATTCAGAATTAAAATAGTCTTAGTGGTAAGATTTATAAATGAATTGGCTGAAAAAATAGCTTAATAAACAATCCATTTTGAATAAAATTAATTGATGGTAATTTTTAGGGATTTGAAAATTCATCTTGAGATGTTAGGGACCGAAATGATATATCAAGACAAGTTTGGGGACCTGAAGATGCATCTCGAGAGTTTAGGGACTCGAATGACACCTCCGGATCAAGTTTAGGGATCTAAAAGTGCATTTTGAGAGTTTAGGGACCTAAATGACACTTTGAGACAAGTTCGAGGACCGACCATGTATTTTACTCTAGAAATTAAATTTCTCATGAATGGTTTCTGTCACAACATTTTCACGAGGAATAAAATGCAGTGCTGGTCCTAGAACTTGGTTGAGGTGTCTTCTAAACTTTCAAAATGCACATTCAGATTCTCAAACTTACATATCATATCATTTTTTAGTTATAAAGTGAAAGTATTTCAACTTAGGAGAAGCTAACATGTGGGTCCAAATTTTATTTTTGAATTCGGCATTAACAATAGGGAAAAAGAATCGGTTTTGTCTTAGTTCCTTTTCTAAACATCTTTTTTGGTATTTCTTGCTGGTAAATGAAATCAGACATTTCCAATCTCCATTCAACTCGAGCAAGAAGGTTCGGAGAACTCACCACTCTGATGTCGCCGATGGCGTCCTTGTCGTCGACGAGCTCCCGCATCTTGGCGGTGCGCGGGTGGTGCATCCACATGGTGGAGTCCATGAACTGGACCCCCGCGGCGTCGCAGGCGGCGAGGATGGCGTCGAGGTCGGCGGCGCAGAGCGCGGTGGGCTTCTCGAGGAGCAGGTGCTTGCCCCGCGCGGCGGCGGCGGTGGCCCAGCGCACGTGAAGGCTGGTGGGGAGCGGGAGGTAGACGACGTCGACGTCCGGGTCGTCGAGGAGCGCCTCGTAGGTCCCGTGGAGGCGGGTGGTGGCGACGTCGAGGCCGTTGTCGGCGGCGAAGAGGCGGGCCTTCTCCTCGGAGCGGCTCCCCACGGCGGCCACGGCGGCGCCGGGGGCCAGCAGCATGGCGCGCGCGAGCTTGCGCGCGATGGAGGCGCAGCCCAGGATGCCGAAGCGCACGGGGCGCGGCGGCTGGTCCGGCGGCGCAGAGGACGACATGGTTGGCGCCGCGCGGGTGGGGCTCTCTCTTCGTCGACGCGTGGGTCACTTGTGTGTGGGGGTAGTGGTACTGGACTCTTCGACTCAGGTGTGTGTTGATAATGGCTTCGTCGATGTCAGCGTCGCTACTACTACTGCAACTAGAATCCTCCTGAAAAAGAGCCGAATTTGCTCTTCCCATCTCCATGGAGATGTCGATAACTAGGGGGTGGTAATAGTTCATGGGCTTATGGCCTTAGTGGTGTCTTCACGATCCAACAAAAATTTTAAATTATTTAGCTCAAAATTATATAAAATTAAAATTCAGTCTTTAGATTTTTCTAGTTCAAACTCTTAGGCTCTTTACCGCCCCTACCGAGCACCTTGCATTATTGGAGTGATTGGGATTGCTTGATGATGCTAATTTGGTAATATACTATGTGTGTTCATCAACATTTTGTCTCACTAATTTACCCGCTATGAATCCCATGGAATTTTTTTAAAAAAAATTATTGCCAACTAGAGGTTGAAAATTAGGCTACTTATTTTATATGAAACATTTTTTTCATAGTTTAATGTAACTTTTTTCAAGATATAGTGTGAACTCGAGTTTAAAAAATCAAATAACCAATCCCCCCCCCCACCCACCCACAAAAACACAAAGAAGCTCCAAGGCCGATTAAAACATTCACAATATTTATTAGTAGAGTGTATTAACACAATATTAAAATTTTAAGTACTGAACTTTTGTGATTTTTGGTTCATCTTGGACGAAGTCAGACACTCAGACGTCCTCCATCTTGTATTGGTTTTAGATTAAACAATGATTTTTTTACTTGGATTTCAATTAGATTCTTCCATCTGGTTTTCAATATGGATCTATTTCCATCGCTGTCTTAGACTTCAGCCTGTTGCGGTTTTTTTATTTTTATATTTTATATTTTTGTTTTTTATAAAAATATATTTTCAATTTGGAAATTTACAAGAATATACTCCGGCCGCCCCGCTGCCGGGCGGCCGTGACCTGGCCGCCCGGCAGCGGGGTGGCAGGGGCATTTCTGGAAAAATAATTCACAGAGAAAATTGCGTGTAGGTCCCTGTGGGCCGGTCGCCCGGCAGCGGGGCAGCCGGCCTCCCAGGTTGCCCGGCAGCGGGGCGGTCAGGTCCTTTAGCAGCCCGGCAGCGGATTTTTGTTGCCTTGTCTCTAAAAAAGCAGCGGATTTTTGTTGCCTTGTCTCTAAAAAAAACAGCTACTAGTAGTATAAGCAGAGTCACCTCAGGACATTGCTATCGTGTCGCTCTTTCATGGAACACTCCAAATCCACTCGATAATAACAGGCCGGCTGTCCCCGAGTATTCGTCCGACAGTAAAAAAGAAAAAAGAAAAAAGAAACTAGCCTTGCGGTCTTGGACTACCACATGCAGGCTTGCAGCCAATAATCAACCTAGCTGAGTACAGCGTGTGTTGTGCAATGAGCCAATGACAGCTGTGTTCAGTAGAGAAATCGATGAAGCTCTTGCACCCGAAACAACCGACGACTTCCCTACCCTTGAGCTCTCCAAAAGCACTCGCTCACACTCGCATGATATGGGCTTTTCCAGCGCCCGTCTCGCTCCGCTGCCCTGCAAATCAAACCGGCTGCTAATTCATAAGTGCCGCCCCGCTGCCGGGCTGCTAAAGGACTTGGCCGCTCCGTTACCGGGCGACCGGCCCCCAGGGACCTACGTGTAATTTTTTTTTTCAAAAATACCCCTGCCGCCCCGCTGCGGCCGCAGGGCGGCCGGATATATTCCTGTAAATTTCCAAATCGAAAATATATTTTTATAAAAAACAAAAATATAAATATAAAAATATAAAAACCGCCTCACGCGCTGGCGATGGGCGCTGGGCCACGCGTGACCCCGTCCAGGAAGCCAGATCCGACGGCGATCAGATCACACCGGCCATTGTGGCCATTCGAAAACTGTTTGACTTCCACTTCAAAAAAAAAAACTATCTAACTTCCATAGATACATGCCTTAGAAAAAGAATGGTACTTGCATCGTTAGTACTTCGTACCTGATCGAGTGATCCATTGGTACATAGTAGAAATTATATATCCAGATTTGGCAAAGCAATCTATAATTTAGAATGGATGGAGTGCCAGACACTTGTATAGAATGTTCATGTAGGTTAGCTGTTAGCACATTCTCAATCTGTAAAGAAGCTGTCAGGAAAAGAAATAAATTTCCCCCTTTATGCCACACTCCAAAATTTTAATTTTAGACCGTGAATATATTTTTGAAAATAATTATCCATCTAATTATCCATCTTCTAAATTTTCCGTGAATTTTCTAAACTTTTGTGGCAATTATTCTCATTTTGAAGGAGCTAGATCCATTTATTGGAAGGCTTTAAAAACCTTTATCACGAGTCCCAAATATTTTATTTGGACTCCTTGTGGTCCAAACTATCTCCAGAATTTTTTGTTAAAATTTTTAGATTTTTTTATATTTCTTTGTGGTCTAAAAATAATTTTTGTAGCCTTTACAGATTTGTTTTAGACTAAATAATACTTTCCCAAAATAATCCAATCGTTACTGGAATTGTACCATATACTCGTGCAGTACAACGGATCGTCCAGGTGAGCATCAGTGCAAATTTATTTGGACAGCACAATTTCCGAATCCCAGCAGCATACCAAGACACATGCTCGACCTCTCTTGAAGAATCGTGAGGTAGATCTTAGATTTTGCTAACGGAGATATACGCAGGAGCATCCCAAGAACTCAAATCGGACCATTTGGCAATTCTACAGGACCATGCCCAGCGTCTGCATGCGTGCATAGGGAAGAAGAGTGGGGAAAAGATGAACCACGAGAAAAATTCAGAACCGCAATTGCCCGATGGGGCAGCGCCGGCGAGCGCGGAAATTTCAAACATAAGTTGAGGAGAAAAACCATAAAGGCAGAAAAGATGGTGATGGTAATGGTGAGAAACCAAAGAGAAGAAAAAAAGTTTGTTTCCTGCAAGTTGCAGCCAGAAACAGAAGCCGTTACGATTGCGTCCATCTCATCTACACGCCCCTGCAAGAGGAGGCCAAAAACAACTTTTCCAGACCAGTCCATCCAATGTTTATGCCTTTCACACATGCCAATCCTCAAATTCCACCAGACAGCGCATTTTTCCTAGCTTTAATCAAATTCTCCACTGAGATATTCTGTGCTGGCGAAACAAAAAGATGCAGCATATGTGCAACATTTCGGCGAAGCTACATTTCGGTGCTTCACCGTATGACTCACAACTAAAAGGAAGCCATTAGTTCAGACAACTGCATAACTTTGAAAGTTCAGAAAATGGTTCAACTGCTGCATAGACGTCAATTCCAGGATGTGCAACGGGTGGTAACGTTGCAAACAGGAAGTGCAAGACGTGACAGCTAAACAAAGACAACCATCTGAGATGCACAGGATGAAGGTTACAAATATCCAAACAATTTGCCTTTTCGTGTTTCAACAAGTGAGCAGGCACAAAGTTGAACTCCTTATCAGAATAACAGATATGACTAACAGCAAAATTATTGAGGTCCAGTTCTACATGCAATGCATTCTGTCAAATGTTGCAAACATCAGCAGCAGTAGTTCAAGCACACACCAAATCATATATGGGGAAAAAAAGAATGGATAACATTAGTGTTCAGAGTCAAAGGAGGAAGCTTCACGCCGCACACAAGGACAATAATGTATACATGCACAACTTGCGTACCTCCATCATAAAGTGATTCCATTCCACAGGATAAAGTTATAAAAGCCTATCGATAGTTCTGCAACAAGACAACAGGTCTATCAAGTTGAACGGCTATAAACGGAATTGGAATGACACATGATTCGACCAAGTTGAACAACCATTTTTGCTGCCGAGAATCCAAAGAAATGTAGTTGCAATGCTCGAGCAGAACCCAATCAAGTAAACAAGCTTGTTTCATCAAATAAACAGGTAGGCATCTCAAATCAGCCAGATTTCCATCAAGAACAAGAATTCAAAATACTATTGAAATTTAATTATGGCGTGTGAAGATTATTTTCCTACTTCCAATTCACGCCACACTTCTTATTTGCCCTGCTTTACTATAACAGGTTGACATCTAACCAAATTATTTGCCAGTTCAAAATTAATTAAACTACTTTATAAATAAGATTTTTTTTTCATACTGGATGAACCTCACTACTCATCAATATGGTATCCAAAAGAATAACCCTATACAACACATAACAGTGCAAAGAGCCCTAAACTACAAGCTTGTAGTTATGTTACAGCTCATGGAAAATGGTGGATCAGGATTCAGGAACAGGCTAGCCATATCAAGATAAAGAAAATAAAGAAAAGAGATGTATCAATTGTTAAAATAAATTCCTGTCACAGTCAGTTATAACATACTACTGATGTAGCTTTTCAGTAAGTTTTACAGTGGCAGTGGAAATATCAAATGTTTAAACAGTTTGGAAATTTAGCTATGCAAAGCAGCCAAACTATTATGATTTTCTGACCAAGGACCAAATCATTATGCTTGGTAAATTATGAATGATTCTCAAGTGGTCAACAATGTATTAGTTCTATATCCCCAGTTCGCCCTCCAAACTTTTGTGTCTCACTTCACAAAGGAAAAATGTATCATATGCGCCCACTAAAAATTTCAACAAAACTGACACCTACAAGTAATCCATGGGTCATTTAGAATTCATCAGTCAAATTTTGCTTTCCAGGGGTTATGCGATGGACAATACAAAGAGGTACTTGTCCAAAAAGAACCTGGCACTCACAAGAATCACAAGTTTAGAGTCGTGAAGCATGATAAATTCATGTCCCCAAAAAAAAAGAAAAAAAAAGAAGCATGATAAATTCAGGTCATGAACATCAGCTTCTCCAAGGTATAAAAGAGCATTTATCAAATTACAATTATGCTTCACCTTGAATAAATTCCTGACGGAGCCTATAAAGACATAATAGAAGTGGCAACAGAGAAAAGCATGTAATGCATATAGCTACCAAAAAGGAGAAAAAAACGGAACAATTATGTTAAGGATCTCTCCAATCACGCGACCAGATCAAAGTGTAAACTTAAGCATTTAGAGGGGTCATAATGGTTGTGATTACAAAAGGATATATTTCAGAATGTAGAAAGGAGCCTAAGTTTCAATTTTGTACCATCCTCACTGAAACTTCGACACAAAAGTGATACAACTAAACTTTTACCATATTTGAGATAACAGTAATACGGACCTATTAATACAAATAACAATGTAATGAAACAATATCAACAGATTCACATTTGTGTATAATTGTTTTCACCAAAACAACCATCAAACAGAGAAAGTTCAAATAGAGCATTCTGATACATAATACATATATAGCACAAGGATCTCAGAGCAGATAAAAGGAAAAGGAAAAGGAAAAATATTCCACAAGCAGTGAATGAATCAAACAAAATGCCTGCAGGTCCATTGGTTAAATTTGCAGATATTATCTGAGTAAATTTTAAGGGAAGCAGAGACAACCTAAAAAAGATTACTCCAATATGTAATCGTGCTCTACTCAAAATAGTTTGACTGGAACCCATGCTACTCAATATTTCCAAAGGTCATTCAGCCAAATAAACCCATAAAGGAAGACATCAAAGTTTAACAAATATGGTAACTCAAAAATTAGGCATGCATGAATAACATGATGGTCACACTTTGCTGCAGACATAGACAATGAAATACGATCAAAATAACTTGCTCTGTCACCATAATTGATGGAAACCCTCTAAAATTTAATATTTCTAGATTATTGGTATGATATTTTTGCATGGTATCATCTTCTAGATCATAAGATTGATCGGAATGTAAATGAAAAAAATGGATTAGCGGGGGCGGAAGCTGATGTATGAACTCAAGGGATACAAGATCCTGCTGCTGCTCTGCTGATGCCAACTAAATCAGCTACCAGGTCGAAGGCAGAAACTCATGATGAAGAAATGAGTGCTGGCGCTAAATAGGCCTTGTCTTTGTGCATACCTCTCTTTGTAAACAACACACCCTTGATCCAGTGAACTCAGCAGCCCATCACAGCGCAATTATACACAAAATTCCCAGATTGCCGCCTGGCAATCAAATTCCACACAGGTGGCTTGTCATCGGGAATCCATGAGTTGAGCTCAATCATGCCCCCAACAGAAGTTCTTGGTCCACCAATGACGATCAGCCTTTCACCACATGCCCTGAATGCAAGGCCCCAGCCATTCATGGACACAGATCGCTCAGGCAATTTACCAAGAGCAATCCACTTATTATTCTTCTTGTCATACTTCTTCACATCTTTGTCACTATAATCAGCGGCATACAGCTCATTCTTCACCACTGAAATAAGCGGGGGTGCACCACTCACTCCATTTAGGCCCCCAGACATGTTGTCAATCACCCTCCAAGACTTGCTCTGCACATCATACTCTTCACCGCAGGTCAAGATCATGTTGTTGTTGGTCACACCGCCAATCACATAAAACTTGCCATCCATGAACACCCCAGAGCAATTTTTTCGTGCCCTGTTCATGCTAGGAAGGGGTGTCCAAGTGTGTGTTTCAGAGTTGTACAGCTCTGCTGAGCTGAGGATCCTGCCAAGAGAATCAGTGCCACCAGCAACATATGCCTTCTCTCCGATGCTTGCTGACCCAAACAGACACCGTGGCGAATTCATCACCTCGCCTCGTGTCCAAGAGTTTGTCAGTATGCTGTATCTGAAGACAATGTGCCCCATCCCAAATACAAGCAGCTCGGTGCCCACAGCCAAAGACTCCTTGTCCGAGCACATGAAGCACTCATCAGGCGGCATCTTGGGAACCGTCATCCAGCGCTCCCGGTAGGGGTCATATGCATCCCACTCCAGAACATTGCAGGAGAAGTACACCCAATGCTCAGAGATGTTATTCTGCCGCCGCAGCCTGTAAATCTCCCCTCCACGCACCAGAGACCTGAAATCCCGGTTCAACGACGCCACCGAGCCATATTCTGACCGGGATAGCCGGAGGAGGCAGTTGATGGACAGGTCCCGGCCGATTTCTCCTATGAGGTTACCCCCACCGCCGGCCGCCGCGGTGCAGCGGCGGCCAGGGGCATGAGCTTCACGGATGTCCGGTGTGTGCGGCTGCGGCGACGGCGGCTTGCTCTGCTTGCCGCCGCAATCCACCTCATCCATTTTCTGGACATAGTCCTTGGATTCCTCCGGCGCGCGGCGCTTCCGGCCGCCACCTTCGAGGAGGCCCTCCGCCCAGCGCGACTTCATCTCGCAGCCGCCCCGCGAAGCGCGGGGCGTGAGGCAGGAATCCCCGCCTTGCAGCGCCATGTCCTCTCTCTTGCCGCAGAGATCCATCCTCGCCGCTGGTTCTTTAGAGAACCGGACGCGGCAACAACAAGAACCGAGCCGCCTCGATCCCCTTCCTCCTCTCGAGATTGACACCGCGCGCCTTGCTCCGATCTGCACGCAGAAAATAGAAATGGGGTGAGCGAATTGGGCAAGAAATTGTGAAGAACGACGGATCAGTAAGATGGGATTTGAGATGCACCCAGCTATCCCCCGATAACGCGAATCCCCTTCCCCAGCCAATCCAACAATCCCTACCCCGAACCGATGCAAGAACGGACGGATGACCGCACGCACCTAGGAAGAAGAACGCATCCAATCCAAGAACTCCGAGACGCCGACAACAGTAGGCGGCGGCGGCGGTTAGATCCAGGAAGCAAAGAGAAGAGAAAGCGCAATCACATCAAACCCTTCCCATCAACTCTCTCTCTCTCTCTCCCCCTATACAAAATTTCTTTCCCCACTAGTACCTCTCTAACCCCCCGTCTAATCTCTATCTAATTGGCCATATAATTATACCTGCATATATTTATTGGGAAAATTCGATTCATGCCACCACAACTCCGTGAAATTGGGTTTCACGTTGAAAATCATGCCACTCAATGGCATGAATTTCAACATGAAATCCAACTTCGTGAAATTGTAGTGGCATGGATCCAACTGACCCTATATTTATAGAGGATGGATAGAAAGAGATATATAGGTGGCTCCCTCCTCTTCTACCGCGGCGTCTGGTCTGATGCTTTTTTTTTTATTCAACGTCTGGTCTGATGCTTGATGCTTCTTCTGCTGTGCCACCGCTACAGCGCGCGCTCGCTCTCAGGTGGCAATGTCTACTTTTGATTCTTGGGTTTTTTTGAATTCTTGTCATTATAATTTTTCGAGTTTGGAAGAATGCCATTACTATTCACACGTTATTGGAAATTTGCCATTACAATTTTGCATACCTCACACACATGCCCTGATCTACGTTTGCGGCGTACCTGGGCCCACTGTCAGGCCGCATATTTCCGTATAAGATGGTATTGCCCCTCCTCTTTCTCTGTTATCCCGCACGCCACAACCCCGAGTCGTCCCCTCCTTCCTTCTTCGCTTCCTCTTCTCTCGCACGCCATTGCCGTCGACGCCCGGTAGCCCTTGCCGCCGCCGCCCTTCAATAGTTGGCCCCTGGCTTGGCGACGATGAGTGGAAAGAAGATCTGGCGGGCACCATGCTCTGGGTCGAGCTCAGCGCAGAGCCTGGCTCATAGTCCGCCGCTGCCCCAACAGGTGGATTGCCCTTTTTGCCGCATTGGGTTGGTTCGGATCGTGAGCAAGCAACCCAAATCTTATGGCCAAAGCTTCGTGAAGTGCCCTAACAACATCAAAGTAAGGCGTTTTGCATCCAATTTGTGTGCAATTTGGGGTTCTTGTTTGTGTTCATGCGGCTAGGGTTCAATCCCATATGAAATGCAGGACGACCCAACTACATGTGGCATCATCATGTCCGAGGCGCAATATGCTGCTTACTTGCACAACCCAGGGGAGCTTCCAGCTCGCTGGAAGAAGGTGATCCCACCCAGCTGTGGAGACCATGGAGGCGGTTCTCATGACTGCATTTTAGAGATGAAGCAAGAGGTAGATGCATTGAAGCTGAAAATTGACAGTGTCGTGGATGGGTTGTGGGATCTGAAGGTGCAAGTATAGAGGTTGAAGTCGGAATCTGTTGTGATAGCAGCAGTTTGTGTAGGTGTAGCTTTGGGTTGTATTGTGAGCAAAATCTAGTAGTCTGGAAGTAGTGAATTAGCTAGCCATGTGTGTTTGGGTTTCTGTCTTTGAAGTTGTATGAGACTGACTCCAATAACACAACGCAAAATGAGAGAGGCATTTGGGAGTTTGCATCACGCACAGTGTTTGCATCGCGCACGCAAAAAATCGATCTCCAGCAGCGCGGACGCAAAATCCAGCCCCTCCGGCTATCTCCAACAGCACGAACCCAAAACCGAGACCCATTCCGGGATTTAACTGTTTAACTGTTTTTGCATCCAAATTTAAACACCCTGCTGCCCTTTTCCATGAGAGTAAATGGTACCTTTGCGAAGCCTAAACATCCAAGTTTCCATTTTGCAGCTTTGTGGTTAAAGGTTATATATAAAAATCTTTACGAACAACATGCAAAGAGGGCTAACTGCTAACTGAAATTGATTGACCGATTTGTCCTGTCAGTTGACCGACGCATTCAAGCTCCGTTTTTGCATCCAAATTTAAACACCCTGCTGCCCTTTTCCATGAGAGTAAATGGTACCTTTGCGAAGCCTAAACATCCAAGTTTCCATTTTGCAGCTTTGTGGTTAAAGGTTATATACAAAAATCTTTACGAACAACGTGCAAAGAGGGCTAACTGCTAACTGAAATTGATTGACCGATTTGTCTTGTCAGTTGACCGGCGCATTCAAGCTCCAAGCTCCGTTTTTGCATCCAAATTTAAACACCCTGCTGCCCTTTTCCATGAGAGTAAATGGTACCTTTGCGAAGCCTAAACATCCAAGTTTCCATTTTGCAGCATCCAAGTTTCCGTTTTGCAGCTTTGTGGTTAAAGCTACACTGAAAACCGATGACCGATTTGTCCGGTCAATACTTGACCGATTTGTCCGGTCAAGTTGTTCGAACACCGAATTAAATTCAAATAGCTTGTTCACGTTTACAAGCAGCATACACAAACACACAAAAGCTTGTTCACGTTTACAAGCAGGACAGGCCATGATAGGCACCAACACACAAAAGCTTGAAAATAGCTTGTTCAAGTTTACAAGCAGCACACACAAAAGTATTACAAACTTGTTCTAGTTTTCAAGCATTACAGGCCATGATAGGCACCCACATCTCCAATTCACAGTTGCAAAATACATTGCCACATTGGATTGACATACACCATCAGGTTCAGTGTCCATCACCAGAAAGTAGGTCCAACAAGTTTCTGACTACCTTTGCTGGAGGAGCAGCAGCATCTCTTTTCTGCTTCTTCTTCACAGGTGTTTTCTTCTTCTTAGGGGTTTTCTTCTTCTTTGATGCCTTCTTCTTCACATTTGATGGTCCTGCTGCAAGTGTGTCATCTGTCCTCTTCCTGTACAAGTTTGTTTTGGTAAATAACAATAAATGCATATAGTTTGGTCTTAAATAATTGATAGCAATGACTACCTTTTAATGTCAGTGACCCATACTCCACATTCCACTTCAGAACTCGGCCTTTTGTGTATGTTTTCCTACCACTCGCGTCTTTACAAAATAAACCTTCCAATTTAAGCTCTAACCCAAGCATCACATCCCTACCAAAAGTCAATTTCATCCCCAAATTGCAGAAAGCAAATCCAACGCCTAAATCGACAATTGTTTGGTCAACAAGGACACCAAGGATGAAGATTGGTACCTACTACCGTTGTCCCCCATAGCTGCAGCAGAAGTGGACACGCACGGCGGCGCGAAGCCTGCGCCTTCCACCATCAGGGTGCCTCCATCACTTCCGGTCGACGCGAGGTTAGGGTTCGTCTCCGTGGCCGCCACTCCATGTCGGGGAAGCCTCCAATCGCCGCCGGCAATCACGCCGCCGCCGCCAATCGCCGGGGTTAGGGTTTGGTTTGCTCGAGAATGGGGAACGGGAGGAAGGACGGGAGGGGAGATGAATCGGGGCTGGCCCGAGTGTGGCGTCTCCTTTAACCATGGAAAGGAGGGGCAATACCGTCCTATACAGAAATACGCGGCCTGACAGTGGGCCTAGGTACGCCGCAAGCGTAGATCAGGGCATGGGTGTGAGGTATGCAAAATTGTAATGGCAAATTTCCAATAATGTGAATAGTAATGGCATTTTCCAAACTCGGAAAATTATAATGGCAAGAATCCAAAAAACCCTTGATTCTTCTCCTGATTTTAATTCCTTTTCCGCTCTTTTTTCCCACTGCTTTATATATCCTTCACGATTTTTCTAGAGCTGGAGCTATATCAAACACATTCCTTCTTTTAAGAGTATATAAATTGCACCCACCATACAATAATTTGTAAGATAGGTGTAAATTGATTCAACACTATGTAAAATGATTAATTTAGTGCAACCAATTGGCCCATCACCCCTAAGGCTTCGGTTTGTGCACTCTGCTCCTCGATTCTTTTGAGATAACTTGAACCCCTTTATTTCATCGGAAATCCTACTCGAAGAGGGCTCTCGATTTACTTTTATCGGAAGACATATTCTACGGGCTGTGCCCTTTTAAAATTTTGCTTCTCTCTCCCCCATCACTTTTCACTACACTGTTTAATATACATAACCTTCACTACACTGTTCTGAATTGTACTTGAGAGTTCCCTAGGTATTATAAATTTGGGTATTATTATATTTTGTGTTAATAAATTTTTGGAGTAAAATAAATAATTTTGGAATTTTTATGTATTATAAAAAATCTATATTGATTCCCAGCCATAAATATAAATTTTACGGTCCTAGAAATCGAGTACAACTTTTTGGAGTTCAAAACTAGAGCAGCTATGTTGTAAAGTAACACAAAAGAAGTTCTACTTAATGAGGTATTTATTTTAATTTATGAAATGATTTTGCTCTCTAACTTTTTGGATTTACTAGTGAAGATGTGGTATTTAACTTTCCTTCCATCAAGTAACCATATCATTTATTTTTTTCCAAAAATAATACACGTCATTATTTTTTCCATAAAATAATGTTGTCAATTATTATCCTTCCAAAATAGATAATTACGTGAATTATGAGTGAATGTATGTGCAAAGAAAAGTAAAGTGCGTGCCGTAGGAAAGCAATATGTGGGTACAAGGGGTGGGTGTATGAAAGTGCTTGGTGTAAAAAGTACTAGAATTTTGGTGAAAATATTTTTCTTTTTTGTGGGTCTACACCTTTTTTTCGTCAAACCTTTAGCCTGACAAGGGGGACTTCCGTGATGGGTACGGTGAGCCTAATCTTAGTGAGAAAATTTTTTAATTGTTTCAACTTTTATAGTATAGAATAGAGATATAGATATAGATTTTAGCGTCTTAAGATTATAAATGTATACGAAAGTAGTTGTCATGCATACTCTATTTCGTGGCATATATTGCTAATATGCCATTGGTGGATAAATGAACGTACAAGATGATTAATGTCGCGCATTTTGGATATCACAGTTTAGTATCGTCCTTAAGAAATAGTAGTTTTAATTTGTTGCAAGCCTTAAATATAGGGGCCGTAGTATCAACTATCAAGACGAGCAATACGGTCCTGGAAACTGACATTTGATCGTATAAAGTTTGTTGTATGATTCTATATATGTATTTAGGATTTTTTTTTTTGGTAAAGTCTCCTGTATGACAAAGTGACCAAGGAAAAAAAACGTAGTTGCCCTTCCCAGGTTCGAGCAGCGGGAGATGGTCCAGTGACCCCCACCCAAAGGATTCGAGCCGCCCACTCGGCTTTGCAAAAGCCGCATCTTCTAATAAAATACTCCAACTGATTAAGTACACTTTGCCGTGTTTAATTTGCTCTTGAATCCAGTTGGCTACCTTGGGTTTGTAGCCTATAGTTTCGCGCACAAATTAAGTCACTGTGCGCACCAACAATGTGAGGCAATTGTCGCCAAACCCATCATGTGTTTATTACAAATTTTCATCTAATTTCTCCTAACATCACACGTACGGTTGTTGTTGGTAAAAACAAGAGTTGTTTTCTATTGTAGGAAATATATAATATCAACAAATTTTATTCTATTAATTTTCTGCTAACACCACACTCATTGCTTGAAGCGTCCCCTCATAAGAGAAGACTTAAATGTGATACAAATATCAGTTCCAGAAAGCTGATACACATTTATTACATCAGATGGTACATCATCGTACAAACCTCCGAGGAGGTGGACACTCGAGATAGCCAATAACAAGAAGTAAAAAGGCTACGGTGATACACCAGAGCACGACCCACATGGGATCCAGCTCTGGCTCAGAGTATTGCGACAGCGAAAGCATCCTGAACAGGGCCAACACCACAGGCAGAGTTGGGTGCAGGACGGAACCCCTACTCAACGTCTTCGGGAATGAAGTCTGGATCTTCCTCTGTAAAAATTAGGAAAGAGGTGAGTACAAATGTACTCAGCAAGTCCAACCACACCCACGGAGGAGGTATAAACAGAATATAATGCATAGGGTAAACCCAAGATAAGGCTAGGGTTTAATTTGCGGTAAGCTAATTTTATGCATGAGTTTATTTGAAAGAAAGGGGTTTTCAAAAGCCATTATCTTGCACTGAGTAACACGTAGGGTTGATCCTCACAGGATCCAAGTTTTAAATTGCTACCGGACTCCTCATCCGCCGTAGCACACGGCACAACTGCCGGACACTTTTCCAAAACAACTCACGCCAACCCATCCATTCTCAGAAAAAACACTAGTTGTGTGACCAAACCGTAACTCGCCCAGTACCGTGGGCACGGCTATTCGAATAGATTTTAACTCTGCAGAGGTGTGCAACTTTACCCACAAGCGGGGTACCACAGGACGGTCACCTTAGTGTCGGTGCAGATCCCAACAAAGCCATTACCCACCTTAACTAGACCTGACTAGCCAACACGGAATCCACCAAGGGGCCATTGACCTATCACCGAGGTTTAACCGGGGCATAAGTCACACAGAGTTTATCCCTTCTCCTTGGTCACCCGTTGCTCTCAGCTCTCCTGATGGCTATCAGACTAACTAGTGGGATTTATGCTAAGCCGTTGCCACATACAACGGTCGAGTGATTTGCACGATAGTGGAGTTAGGCAAGATGACACACCAACTCGGTCCTTAATTGTGACAAGGTGGATATCTCCCAACCTTGCTCAACCACACAGGTACGAGCACACCATTCGGCAATTCACACAGAAGTGCCATCCATCCCGTCTAAACTCATCTTTTGAAAATTCCACATTTTTCCTTCCTACACACTCACACATTTTCTTTTTATAAAACAAGTGATACCGTGTTCGAGGTCCTAAGCGTTCTAGCAGCGATTAACATCCAAATAGAATGAATCATATTCAGACATTAATCTAGGTAGTCAAGGAATGGTTATAACAAATCAAGGGGTGGCTATCCAACCATGTTTTCGGCAGCAAAAAAATATGCAATTTTGTAGAACAGGCCAATAGGTTGTGTTTATAAAACTGGGATAAAATATGCATCAAAGGATGAGATTGAACTTGCAGTTATCAAAGCCTTCCAGGAAGTCCTGATCGAGGTACTGTCCTTCGGGTTCAGGGTCGCGGAACTAGTCCTCGTTCACTTTCTTGCGGTACTACTCATCGACGGGTTCTCTCTCATTCACACTATGATCTACGACGCACACAAGCAAGCACCCAATCAAGAAAAAGAAATAAAGGTTTTATCGTTGAGCTCGAATCGGAAACAATTAAGATACGGACACAGGGATAATATTTCTGGAAGATTTTCTAATGGCATGGCCAAAACTATTTTAGAAATGGCGTGGTAAGGTTTCGGAGTGACTGGAGGATTTTTGGCGCATGAAATGATAGATGGAAGAGGGGTTTAGGGTTAAATAAGGGTCCAGGGGCTTATTTGTAATTAGTGAAAGGACTTGATTATAATATTTGGAAATATTAGGGTTACTCTCGGAAAGGGTAAGGACCTATTCATAATTATTTCTATATGGCAGAGGGACTAATTCTTAATTAGGGCGAACATGGGAGTTTATTTGGAAAAAGAAACACAAAAGGGGGGCTCTTTAAAGAATAGAGGGAAGGGAAGGGGCCTTTGGGCAAAAGTGCCCTCCTTCCTCCTCCCTCTCGAACAGAATAGAGGAGGGGGTCTGGGGCGCCGGCGGTTGCTGATTCCGGCGTCCCAGGGCACGGCGGCGGCCGGGGTGTGTGGGAAAATGGTGAGGAGGAGGAGGGGGTTCGATTCCACTGCCTAGCTCGTGCTGGTGCGAAGCGAGACGGCGGCGCCACGAGGGCAAGCGGGCGGCGGGCTGCGGCGCTTGTGGCGGCGGCACTGTGGGACGCGGCGGTGGCCAGGGCTGGGGCAGGAGCACGAGGCGGTCAAGGGGAGTTGATTCCCTCACCTACTTAGAGCTGGGACAGCGTGAGGTGGTGGCATGGCTAGGGACGACGGCGGGAGGCCATGGCAGCCGTGGTGGTGGCGCTGGGAGGTTGTGGAGTGGGCGCGTGGTGGTTGGGCGGCTTGTGGAGTTCACCGGCGACGTGAAGGGCCCTTTTATAGACGCTGGAAGGCGGTGGAGGGAGGGGGCACGGTGGCCGGCCGGCCGGTGGGCACCCCGGTGGCCATTAATGCTGTTTTGGAGCTAGTGTCGTGGAGCGGCGAGGCGGCCACAGGACGATGGGACAGCTCGGGCAAGCACGAGCGGCGCGGCGAGCATCCGGGGCGCACAGGGACACGCGTGGGCAGGGAGCAGAGCGTGCGCGGCGAGCTTTCCGGGCACGCGGAGCACATGCGCGCGTGGAGCAGGGGAGGGAGGGCACTATGCGGCTCTAGGCTTGACGACGGGCGGCGCGGCGAGCGGCACGACGGCGTGGGGCGCGTGGGGGGGCGCGGCGTGAGGGGCATGGCGGCACTGAGCTCGCTCGTGGCCGAGCGCGGCAGAGCAGGAAGAAGAAGGAAGAAAGGAGGAGGAGGGAGAAAAAGAAAGGAAGAAAAAGAAAATGGGGAAGGGAAAAGAAGGAGGGAGAGAGAGAAAAAGAAAGAGAGAAAAGGAGATCGCGGCGGCGGGATTCGCGGCGGCGAACGCGGCCGGACGAACACGCGCGCCGGTCGGCGACGCGCGGCGCATTGCGCGGAACGAGGAAAGAAAGGGATGGGAATTTGTATTGGTGTCGGGACGGCGGGTCGCCGGGTATAGTTTCGAGGAATCAGGATTTTGGACGAAGGGCTTTAGGAAGTTTTTGTGCTCAACGAGGGAAGGAAATTACTAAAATTATTTTTAACGCATGATTTATCTTGGTAAATTTTTCGGGACGTTACAAACTTACCCCACATAAAATGAATCTCGTCCTCGAGATTCGGCTGGCTCCTAAACAGATGGGGAAACTCTTTCTTCAGGGCATCTTAACGCTCCCATGTAGCTTCTTCTACTCCGTGTCTCCTCCACTGAACTCTGCAAATTCGTACTTCGGAGTTTTTTGTCATCCTAGTGACAGTGTCCAAAATCTTGACCGGTACTTCCTGGTACCGAAGGTCTGTTTGTAAATCTATTTCTTCTTCTGGCACATGCTCTTTCTCAGGTACCCTCAAACATCTCCTTAGCTGGGATACATGGAACACCGGGTGTATATCTGACATTCCTTCTGGTAGCTCCAGACGGTATGCTACAACTCCGACTTTCTTCAGAACTTGGTACGGTCCAATGTACCGAGGGGCCAACTTTCCTTGTACTTGAAATCTTCGAGTTCCCTGAATAGGTGAAACCTTAAGGTAGACAGACTCTCCCAGGTTGAAGCTTATTTCTCGTCTCTTCTTGTTTGCGTAGCTCTTCTGCCGAGACTGGGCGGCCTTCAGCTTTTCTCTAATCTCGGCCACTCTTTCTTCCGCTTCCTTTATGAGTGCGGGTCTAACTAGGGCACGTTCTCCAACTTTTGACCACATCAGAGGAGTTTTGCATTTCCTCCCATAAAGAGCTTCGAATGGTGACATGCCCAAACTTGCTTGATAACCATTGTTGTATGAAAATTCCGCATAGGGCAAACTCTGCTCCCAATCCTTGCCATAGGTAAGAACACATGCTCTCAACATATCCTCCATAATCTGATTTACCCTTTTTGTTTGGCCATCCGTTTACGGGTGATAGGCGGAGCTGGAATCCAATTTGGTGCCCATGGCTTTATGCAAACTTTTCCAAAACCTAGAGGTGAATTGGGTCCCTCTATCTGAAACAATTCTGCTAGGCACACCATGCAACTTTACTATATTTTCCACATAAAGCTTAGCTAGCTTTTCTCCACCGTAATTGGTCCGCACGGGTATGAAATGAGCCGCTTTAGTGAGTCGGTCCACTATTACCCATATGGAGTCATGTCCTTTCTATGTTCTGGGCAAACCCACTACAAAGTTCATTCCTATCTTATCCCATTTCCAAACCGGGATGGGTAGGGGTTGCAACAATCCTGCTGTCTTCTGATATTCGGCCTTGATCCTTTGATAAGTATCACAATATGTGACAAACCGTGCAATATCCGCCTTCATTCCCTTCCACCAATATTTTTGTTTTAAATCCATATACATCTTGGTGGATCCTGGGTGGATGGAATAGGCCGAGTTATGGGCCTTATCCATAATTATCTGCCGGAAGTCTTCTTCCTTGGGCACACAAATCTTTTTTTTATACCATAAAGTTCTCTCATTATCCACTCTAAAGTCCGGTTCCTTATTTTCTCCAGTATGTATTCAGATTTTCATCAAATCCTTGTCCGAACTTTAGGCCTTTCTGATTTTATCCTCCAGAGTGGGTTGAATGCTCATCTTGCGAATGGAATCTCGAGGGACACTGTGCACATTCAATCGTGCCATTTCTTCCTGCAGATGGGCATCCTTGGGTCCATAAGATTTCTGGTTTAAGGCAACGGCTACCACACTAGCTTTGCCAGGGTGGTAATGAATTTCCACATTATAATCCTTAACCAGTTCTAACCACCTTCTTTGCCTTAAGTTCAAATCTGGCTGGGTGAAAATATACTTCAAACTCTTATGGTCGGTGTAGATCTCACACTTATTCCTAATTAGATAATGTCTCCAAATTTTGAGGGCATGCACTACGGCTACAAACTCCAGATCATGTGTTGGGTAGTTCTGCTCATGAGGCCTGACCTATCAGGAAGCATAAGCTACTACCTTTCCGTCTTATATGAGGACACATCCTAATCCTTGTCGGGATGCATCACAATAAATGACAAAATCCCGATGAAAATCTAGTAGGGTCAGCACTGGGGCGGTTGTCAACCTATTCTTCAACTCTTGAAAACTTCTTTCACATGACTCTGTCCAGATGAACTTCTTATCCTTCATGAGCAGCTCTGTCATGTGCCGGGCTATTTTGGAAAATCCTTCAGGGTCCGTTTGGATGTTGGCATTGGAGGGTGGAATTCGGAATTGGAATTGGCTACCACCAATGCCACCGTTTGGATGTCAAAAGAATTGGGAAACGGAATTACAAGCCGATGCCGCGCGGCATTCGACTCGATTGCGCACGCCTCCTCCCGATTCAGAGCCTCCCCCCTGGGTATCGTGAGGCATTCGCTCTTCCTCTCCGCTCCTTCTTCCTCCCTCCCCCTCCCCGGCTCCCTCTTCCTCCCCGCTGCCCTCCTGCATCTCTCTTCCTCCCTGCCTCCCTCTCCTTCCCCTCTCTCCGCTCCCTTCTCCCTCTCCATCTCCCTCTCTCGCGCGCATCTTGCTGCGGGTCCCCTCTCTCTCCCCGTCCGTAGCCATAGCGGCTCGATACCCTCTCCCTCTCCTCGCTACTCTCTCCCTCTCCCTCCCTTGGTGTCGAGGGGAGGGGTGGAGCTGGCGGCCGGAGACGAAGGGGGGAGGGAGCAGGCAGAGGTGGTGGGCGGGCGCGGTGGAGAGGAGGGGAAGGGGGAGGGAGGTGGGGAAGGGAGCGACCACCTCCATGGCTGAGGAGAGCTCTTTGCCTCCGCGCGCCCTTCTGGTGTCTCGATGGGGAGGAGGAGCGGCGGACAGGAGGAAGATGCTTATGTCCCTCACTCTGTCGGCAAGGCGAGCGAGGTGCGGAGGAAGATGGCAAGCTCCACCATGGCCGGGGTGCCCTCCTCCATCTTCCTCCCGACGGCTCCCTCCGTAGACGCGCCCGAGCGGGAGGAGAAGAAGGCTGCAGGGTGAGCAAGGAGCCCGTGCCCCTCCGCCGGTGAGCCGCGTGGCTCCTCCCCTACCTTCATCCGCAGGCGAGCCCCTCCGCCGGTGAGCACCCCCTCTGCTCCCCTCTGCTCCCCTCCAATTCCATGCTTGTACATCCAAACATAAAATTGAATTGAGTTGTTTTCTAGGATCCCAAACTCCAATACAATGACATCCAAACAATAGAATTGGAATTGTATCTCATTTCAATACCATGGTTGATTTGGTATTGATCCCAATTCAATTCCATGCCCTCTAATATCGACATCCAAACGGAGCCTCAATGAATCTCCGATAATACCCAGCCAATCCAAGAAAGCTTCTGATTTCACTAATATTGGTCGGTTGCTGCTAGTTGGAGACTGCTTCGACCTTCTCAGGGTCCACTACTACTCCTTCTGCGGTCAGAATATGACCAAGGAAAGCTACTTTCTCAAGTCAGAATTCACACTTGCTGAATTTGGCATATAGCTTATGTACTCTCAGCTTTTCCAATACCACCCGCAGATGTTGCTCGTGCTCCTGGACACTCTTGAAGTAAATAAGTATGTCGTCGATAAAGACTATGACAAACTTATCTAACTCGTCCATAAACACCTTGTTCATGAGATTCATGAAATAAGCAGGTGCATTGGTGAGTCCAAAAGACATCACCGTAAACTCAAACTACCCGTAACGGGTGACAAAAGCTGTCTTTGGGATGTCGCTTTCTCTAATCTTGAATTGAAAATATCCCGACCTCATATCAATCTTGGAGAAGTACTTGGCTCCTTTTAGTTGATCGAAAAGGTCATCAATCCTGGGGAGGGGGTACTTATTCTTGATGGTAACTTCATTCAGTGCCCAGTAATCTACACACAACCTCATACTCCCATCCTTCTTCTTGATAAATAGGACTGGAGCTCCCCAAGGCGACGAGCTTGGTCTGATGAAGCCAATTCGTTGTAGTTCTTCTAGTTGATTCTTTAATTCTGCCAATTCAGTGGCTGCCATCCTATAGGGTCTCTTGGCTATAGGAGAGGTTCTAGGGACAAGGTCGATGACAAACTCTATATCCCTATCTGGTGGCATTCCGGGAAGTTCTTCAGGGAAAACATCTAGGTATTCGTTTACTACCGGGACTTCTTCCAAGGACTTGGCTTCCATGCTAACCACCATCGGGTCTGGTCTACTTCCCCGGGTATGGCAGGTCACTCGTACTCCTTCTAGGTTCGTTAGGTGTACCACCTTATCAGTACAACATATGTGACCATTGTGTAGGCTTAACCAGTCCATTCCAAGGATCACGTTTATTCCCTTAGACTTAAGTACTACTAGGTTTGCTAGAAATTCTACCCCACTTAAAATGATCCTTACCCGTAGACAACCTAGTTGACACTTGATGTCACCTCCAGGCATCCGGGTTAATAGGGGTGTTTTTAGTAGTACTGTAGGTATTTTATGCTTATCCACAAAGCTTGACGATACGAATGAGTGTGATGGTCCAGAATCAAATAATACTGTTGCTAGATTTGAGCTGACTAGGAACTCACCAAGTACCACTCCTTGTGCACCCTGAGCCTCCTGTGCATTGATGTGGTTGACGCGGGCTCATCCATACGGCTGCTGGCTATTGTTGTTGCCCTTGTTGTTGCTGCAGACGGGAACACGGTTGGCTCCGGACACCGGTGGCCTAGGCCCATTCACCGTGTTGGAGAAGGCTGATGTAGCAGGCTTGTTTTTGGCATATGGGCAGTTGGCAGTATAATGCTCTGTCTCACGACAGTTGAAATAGGCCCTAGCATTGTTGTTGTTGGTGGTGACTTGGCTGGCATTGCTCTGCGGGGCCTTCATTGTGTTCTGGCTTCTGAATTGTGTGTTAGGGGCTTGGGATCCTGTCACTTGTGACTGGGTCCAGTACTGCATTGGGGCCTGAGATCTTGGTGCAATATAGCTAGAGCTTCTTGGTTTCTGGAAGTGGTCCTGCTGGCGAGCTTTGCTTTCCAGGAACTTGCGCTTGTTTTCCTTCCTTTCTTCAGCCTTGGCCCTTTCTGTGAGGATGGCCATGTTCATCAGAGTATTGAAGTCTGGGTATATCTGAGGGGTAAGCAGGGTTCGGAGTTCTGGGCTCAATCCCTTTTTGAACATGTCCTGCTTCTTTTCATCATTGTCTACTTCTTCTGGTGCGTAAAGGGCAAGCTCCATGAACTGTTAGGTGTACTATTCCACAGACATGCTCCCTTGCTGCAGTGCGCGGAACTCATCCGCCTTGCGCTTCATGGTGGCTGTGGGGATATGGTAGCGGCGGAACTCTTTCACAAACTCGTCCCAAGTGATGGTTGTGGCATCTTCGGCAGCGGCACAGTAATTCTCCCACCAAGCTAAGGCAGTTCCGGTGAGTTGGTGAGCTGCCAGGAGAACTTTGTCTCGGTCTTGGCATTCGAACGGCTCGAGCTTCCTTTGGATCACACGTAGCCAGTCATCTACCTCCAAGGAGTTGCTGGATCCTGCAAAGGTGCGTGGCTTGGTCCTCAAGAAAGCTGCCAGCTTGTCAATCATGGTCTGCTCTCGTTGCTGCTTGTTGATGAGGGCATTGGCCAGGGCTTTCGGTATGAGGGTGTGGCGGAACCACCCAAAACTACTGGGCCCGGGTGCACTGATCTTCGTTGCTAAGCAACTCTGACCCAATCTGGCACTCACCGGTAGTTCCTCGACTGAAGCCTCGATAAAAGCCACGCTATTCCAGGATCAGCAGACAACACTCACACGAAGGTGAGCCCAGAGATTACAACACAAACCATTTCATACATCTCAGAGTGATTGCAGCGGAAAGAAAATTTATTACAAACCATATTCAGACTAGCGAAGTACTACGGAGTTCCAACTCCTCAAATTATTCAAGTCTCAAAGTTCAGCGGAAGCATTAAAAGATAACTAATGAAATAACGTGACGCATCGGTAAAGCCCGTACGAATGCGTCACTCAGCGGGAGGGTGATTAGCACCAGCTGAAGGGCCATCCCACTCAACAGACCAACCCGGAGGCAGAGTGCAAGGCCAAGTAAGACTCGCAAACAGATCTTCAAAGTTAGTACCTAAAAAACAGTGCCACAAGCAAGGCTGAGTATACTAATACTCAGCAAGACTGACCCGTCTCCGGATATAACATAGTCCGATAACTAGACATGCAAGCTTTTTGGTTGGTAGGGTTTGTTTGCCAAAAATGCCGCTAAGTGTTGATCCTTACTTTCAGGTTTTACTTAGCCAGATTCTAGTGGAATTAACCATTCTAAATTTGCAACTAACTCTACTCAAACATGGTAGAGCAACCATTTAATCAACCAGCAGTATTTTCATCATCGTATTCCACTTGTTACTCTATGTGACCGAAATCATTAAGCAATCTCATGCCGTGAGAGGCGGACGATTCCGAATCGAATTTCAACCTGGCCAGGGGAACCTAGACCACACGCATGGGGATCGACTTCGCTCCCGCCCATGCTACTTTTCCCCTTTCTTTCCAGTCCGTGGATCCGGAACACCCTCCCCGACTACAGAGTCCGACCACTCTGCACCCGTACGTCGCGACATAAAAATAAACCCTACTTCTACCAGGAGGGTGCGAGATCGTTCCACTCGCCGGTCCAATCAGGTACTTAAGCTTACCGATTACCATATTTCTCGGTATGTGGCTAGTACTTTCAAACGCTTAACGAAATGAGCCACACACCGCGACCTTAGCCATTTTTGACTACACCAGCGGGGTATCACAACTACACAACCCCGCCCGTTGTCCTTACATTTCAACAGGAATTAAAGTCAGTACAATTCCTATTTGCTCGCGAGAGGCAGGGAACCACTCGACTTCTACCGTACCTATTTAGCATGGCACTAGTCGATAAAAAGATCCGGTATCAAACATAGGTTCCTATGGATCATGCATCTAGGGTTTTCGATCAACGCCTAGAGACTTAAATGCAGAAAACCAACTATTACCATACAGTAATAAATAGATAGCAGAATGATAATTCGGAAAAATAGTGGGATTATGCTCCGGGGCTTGCCTTCTTGGGCACTGTCAGGCAGAAAAACTTCTGGGGCTTGGCCCAGGTCTTGAGACAAGTTAGTACAGTTCAGATTAACCTCCTGCTCCGCACGAGAGTCTGCGGGCACCAGTTCGTAGTCTCCGTCCGCGAGGTTAACCGTTTCTATATGCAATGCAAGATTTTGAGTTATTCAGGGATATAATTTCTTTCCTTCACGATAAAGTTGTAGTCCACGAAAGTTAATTTAGTGATGATTTCACATTTCATTGCATGTGCAATCGTTTATAGAGTAGCAAGCATAACTACGATTATTCATGAATGAGTGGGGTTTTGGGTTTTCATTTTCAATTTCAACACATAGCATGCTTTCATTATTCCTTAACAACACAACTACTAAAGAGCTAGTGATGAAACACTAAAGTAACTCAGATTCAAACTTGAACATTCAGGGTATAAATTTCAGCATCTACCATAGAGCAAAAACTATAACTATTCATGCAAATGGATTACTCTAGTTGCTTCATCTTTTTGTACAGAATGTTCAACATGGGTTCTGGTGCTACAAATTTTATGCAAGCAACTTCAAAGTATAAACTCAGTACTGAAATTTTTCCAGATTTTATACACTTATATAGCAGAGGTGATAAAAAGATTAAAAACAGCAAGCCATTAACAAAGATTAAATCTACAGAAAGTTTTACTAAGGATTTGGTTCTCAAATTTTTACCAGAGACTAGTCCTGAGTCAAACATACTCCAGAAAATTTTTCAAGATTTAACTCACTATGATAAATTAGTTATTCAGTTAACTTAACATGAGTTTGCATGAATTTCTCAAGATGCATTTGACCAGTATTGCATCTGAACTTTTTATCACAGGTAGAACATACTCTAGACAAGATCATGCCCAAAAATAAAGATCATAAACATTGTAGATTACTCAAAACAAAAATAGTAAATCTAGCCCTAAGATGCTAAGCATGATTATTCGACAAAGCCAAACTCAGTAACTGCAGCTCAAATTTTTTTGACAGGAACACAGAGCTAAAAAGAGACTCCAGAAATAAATATGGATTTTTCTGAGCATAAGAACTATATATGAGGAATTAAGTTGATTAAACAAGCATAAATCATGGTATATAGCAAATTAACTCTAATAAATTTGAAATTTAGAGATTTGCAGGAATTCAGCGGCACAAGGCTGTAGTAAAATTTTCAGAGCAAGTTCATGTACATATTTTCCAGAATTAAATCGAGAATGCTGACAACAGATTAGAGAATCTTGATTGTTCTAACCTGATAACTGTTTTGGTTTGGTATCATATTTTTACTGTGATCTTAGCATCCCATTAGTTATAACATATCCAAAAATCAAGGTCATTTGATGAGCAGAACTTCATGAACATGCATAAGGTGATTTTCTTAATCTTTTCCCTAGATTAAATTCGGTTGAGTTTCTGCAAATGTGAATGTTACAAAATTTGTAGATTTTGTTACAAGGATTCAAGATCAGTTGAGTTTGCATTTTTCTGATTTTTCTGTGATTTGTTTCGCATTTTAGAAGTTCACTGATATACACTGTAAAACTTGCAGAGACACCCTTGAACGAAAAAAAGAAATTACAACCGGGTCCTTCGCCGGCCTTCTCCGCCGTGGCATCTTGCCAGTGGTGTTCTGCGGTGCAGGGCTTACCGGGGCTGCCACGGGGAGGCGCGTGGGGGAGAAAGGATCGAGGAACACCTACCCTGGTCGACGTTCGAGCGTTTGGAGCACAGGTTCAAGCTCGTCGGCGTTGATGACGGGTCGGTTGTTCGGTTCGCCGGCGCTGGAGGCGAAGGAGGGCTCGGGGTAGGGGAACAAGGTGCGCACGAGCACCGCGTGAGCTCGTGGATGCTTCTGGGGTAGCTGTCGGGCTCGGTTTTCCCCGGAGCTGGCCGGTCCGCGGTGAGCCTGAGCTTGCCGGCGGCGGCGCAAAAGGGGAACGGCTTCGGGAGGGGGTTTGGATTCGATTCCGCGCGCGTGGAGCTTAACTGGGAGGTGGCGAAGCTGCTGCGGTGGTCGGAGGGGGCAATGTGGAGCTGGGCTAGCCGGTCCTCGCGAGCTGGATCTCGGCGGCCATGGCGGAGCGGCGGGAGGAGGAAGAAGGGGAAGAAGGGGCGCGACTGTGGGGTGCTGGGGGTCTTTATAGGCCAAGGAGCTCCTGGGGGAGGAATGCAGTGACTGGGGGCGGTTGATTTGGTCCTGGGTGGCTCGACGGCGAGCGGGCGGAGGAGGCAGCGGCGCTGCGCCGGCCGGGGTGTCGTGGCGGCTCGGGAGCGGCCTGGGACGCGTGTGCGCGCGAGGAGGTGCCAAGGGGCGGGCCAGGTGGCGTGGAGAGGTTTCCCCGGGTCCATTTGGCCGCGGGCGCGCGGTGGACGAAGTCCACCGGCGGCGTACGGCGGGCGGGCGGCCAGCGAAACAGAGCCAGCCGGGAGAGAGAGATGGAGATGGGGGCTCTTTTGCGATTTCTGAAATTTCCAGGGACCTCTCGGTAAACTAAAATTATCTCCTAATTGGAGGGCTCAAATGGGAAAGTGTTGAATACCATTTTTGCATAACTTTTCAAGATCTACAACTTTTGTGTTATGCAAATTTTCGTTTGAAACTCACATTTTGAACTATTGGTACATTTACATATTTGCACAAAAGGACTTTAGTTTTATTCAGTTTTTGACTTGATTTTGGCTGAAGTTCAATTGAGCACATGTTAATTGAAACACCTCTCATGAGCCAACAAAAATTTTGTGCACATTTTTGAAATAAATTTTGAGTTGCTTCCCACTCCTTTTTCTTTTTCCTTTAATTTCTTTTGTATGATTTGTCTTTTATTTGATCCTTTCTTTTTGAATTAATTTCTCAAATGTTTCGTTTAACTTTAACTAAGGTACCTTGATTGTATTAGATGTGCTAACACCTGAGGTGTCACAACCTACCCCCCTTAACAAGAATCTCGTCCCGAGATTGGATGATTGAATTGAGGTGGGAAAAATGATATACCTGAGGTAGAGCTAAGGAAACCCGGATAGTGTCGATTAAGATAATCCTCCGTCTCCCAAGTGGCTTCTTCTTCAGTGTGATGAGACCACTGAATGTTATACATTTTTACCACCTTTCAACGAGTACCTCTCTCTTTTTGATCCAGAATTTTGAGTGGATATTCGGTATATGAGAGATCGGGCTCCACTAAAATTTTCTGTTGATCAATGATTTCCGTAGGAATTCGAACACATTTCTTGAGTTGGGATATGTGGAAAACATTATGGATGGCGGCAAGTCGTGAAGGAAGTCGCAAACGATAAGCCACGGGTCCACATTCTTCAATGATTTCATATGGCCCGACATAGCGAGGTGCGAGCTTACCCCTAACTCCGAAACGTTGAACGCCTCGAGTTGGGGACACTCGTAAATAGACGTGATTACCAACCATGAACTTCAAAGGATCCCTTCTTTTATCGAAATAACTCTTTTGCCGAGACTGGGCTGCTCGGAGGTTTGCTTGTACTATTTTTACTTTCTCTTCAGCCTCGACTACTAATTCAGGTCCAAAGATTTGACGTTCTCCAGTCTGGGACCAACTCAAAGGAGTTCGACACCGTCGACCATACAAGGCCTCGAAGGGTGCCATCTTCAGACTGGCCTGATAGCTGTTGTTATAAGAAAACTCAGCCAAGGATAAACATTTGTCCCAGTTTTTGTCATAATGGATGACACATGCTCGAAGCATATCCTCAAGAATTTGATTCACCCTTTCGGTCTGTCCGTCAGTCTGTGGATGGTAAGCTGAGCTTCGAATTAATTTAGTTCCGAGAGCCTCTTGAAGTTGCTCCCAAAACCTTGCCACAAACTGAGGACCACGATCCGATATAATTGTTTTTGGTATACCGTGTAGGCAGACAATCCGATCCATATAGATCTCAGCATATTTCTTGGCTCGATATTCAGCATGCACTGGAATAAAATGAGCAGTCTTTGTGAGCCTATCAACAATGACCCAAATGGAATCATGGTGCTGAGAAGTATTTGGTAAGCCCACAATGAAATCCATGCTGATATCTTCCCATTTCCAAGATGGAATTGGTAGAGGTTGGAGAGTTCCAGCAACTTTCAAGTGACTAGCTTTCACTCTCTGGCAGGTGTCACATTCTGCGACATATTTGGCAATCTCTCTCTTCATGCGAGTCCACAAAAAATTTTGCCTGAGATCTTGGTACATCTTGGTGCTGCCCGGATGAATAGAGAATTTAGAGAGATGTGCTTCGTCCAGGATTTGTTTCCGCAGGTCAGGATTCTTGGGAACGACTAGGCGATCCTCGAACCACAAAATTCCTTTATGGTCCACTCGGAAACACTTATATTTATTTTCACCTTCTACTACTTGCTGCTTGATGATACCAACACTTTTGTCGTGTAATTGTGCCATGATGACCTGGTCATAGAGTGTCGGTTCCACCGAAATATGATTCAAAGAGCCCTGAGGAATAATTTCTAATTTCAGCCTTTGCATTTCAGCACACAATGTGTCATTATATGACTCCATTGATAGGCAATTGCAGTGAACCTTGCGACTGAGCGCATCGGCTACAACATTCGCCTTGCCCGGATGATAATGAACCTCCAGATCATAATCTTTGATTAATTCCAGCCATCTTCGTTGCCTCATATTCAGCTCACTTTGAGTGAAAATGTATTTGAGACTCTTATGGTCGGTATAGATATTGCAATGAGTGCCCATAAGATAATGTCTCCAAAGCTTGAGAGCATGAATAACGGCGGCTAGTTCCAGATCATGAGTGGGATAATTTAGCTCGTGTGGCCGAAGAGCTCGGGAAGCATAAGCTATCACCCGATTGTCTTGCATTAGAACACAACCAAGACCAGTGCCTGAAGCATCACAATAAACGTCGTATGGTTTATTGTTGTCAGGTTGAGCCAAGACTGGTGCAGTGGTTAGATGTGGTCTCAATGTATGGAATGCTTCATCACACTTCGTGTTCCATTTAAACTTGACATCTTTCCTTAGTAGTTCTGTCATGGGCTTAGCAATTCTGGAGAAGTCCGGAATAAATCTGCGGTAATACCCCGCCAAGCCGAGAAAACTGCGGATCTGATGAACTGAAGTAGGAGGTTTCCAGTCCATCACTTCTTGTACTTTGCTGGGATCAACTGAAATGCCTTCACTAGATATAGTGTGACCCAGAAATTTGACTGTGTCCAGCCAGAATTCACACTTGGAGAATTTTGCGTATAGCTTATGATCTCTGAGGCGTTGAAGAACAATGCGCAGATGTTGCTCATGTTCTGCCTCATCTTTGGAATAGATCAGAATGTCGTCAATAAAGACCACGACAAACTTGTCAAGTTCCGGCATAAATACCGAGTTCATGAGATACATAAAATAAGCCGGAGCATTGGTGAGACCGAAAGACATAACCAAATATTCATAGAGACCATATCGGGTTGAGAAGGCGGTCTTGGGAATATCGCAAGGCCGGATTTTAATTTGATGATAACCCGAACGAAGATCAATCTTGGAGAAAATCTTTGCTCCAGCCAATTGATCAAACAATACATCAATGCGGGGAAGTGGATATTTATTTTTGATGGTCACCGCATTGAGAGGCCGGTAATCAACACACAACCTCAGACTATCATCTTTCTTCTTTATGAACAATGCTGGACAGCCCCAAGGTGAAGCACTTGGGCGGATAAAACCCTTGTCCAACAGTTCTTGTAGCTGGATTTTTAGTTCAGCCAATTCTTTAGGCGGCATTCGGTATGGCCTTTTTGAAATAGGTGCTGTACCAGGCTGAAGTTCAATGACAAATTCGATATCCCGGTCTGGCGGCATACCAGGTAAATCCTCCGGAAAAACATCTACATATTCACGGACTACCGGAATATCTTCGAGACGAATATCTTTCATGGCATAGGCACAAGAGTTGTTGTATTGGTGATGAGGTAAATATAGAACCGAATGACCATGAGTTGGAGAATTTATTTCAACGGCTCGGGAAGAGATATCTAACATTACCCCATGTCTTTTCATCCAATCCATTCCCAGAATAATGTCCATACCTTCTAGTGGCAACAAGATTAAAGTGGTAGGAACAGTTTTACTACCCAAACTAAGTGGCGCATTATGAACGATTTGGTTTGATGCGACTTTACCACCCGGGGTAGATATCATGAATGACCCTTTTGTGTGACAGAAATCTAACCCAACCCTTGCTCCGAATTTAGAACTAATGAAGCTATGAGAGGCACCAGAATCGAATAAGATAACAGTGGGGTGTTGGTTTATAGAGAATGTACCCGACATGATTGGTGCTCCCTCAGGAAGGTCAGCAAGGTTGGTGAAGTTAAGTCGGCCCTGCCTGACTTGAATGGTTTGCCTCTTGCCCTTGTGCTGATCATTTCTGCGAGAAGCCTGCCCTTGAGATTGTCCCGCCTGGGGGCACATCTTGGCAAAGTGATCCGGACTCCCGCATCTGAAACAACGGTTATTATTATCGGGGCGAGCGGCTGGCTGAGCATTCGGCCTAGGGCCGTTCTGCTGCTGCTGAGGTGCAAATCGAGCTTGCTGGGGAAGCCCGAATCGAGTCTGCTGCTGCTGTTGAGGAGGCCGAATAATCCAACGCCCTGGCTGAGGGGCCTTCTGAGAGGACGCGGGTGGGTTATTTTGCACAATACGATACCTCGGTGCAGAGGCACTCGAGGGTCCAGCAGGTGCCTTGCACTTCTTTTCAGCGCGGTGTGCAGAAATTAGATCCTCCTGAGATATAGCCATATTTACCAATTCATTGAATGAGTCTGCTCGGACAAGATTTAGCCTCTCCTGTAATTTGGTACTAAGGCCTCGACGGAAGCGTTCACGCTTCTTAGCGTCGGTATCGGCATGATGTCCAGCATACTGACACAATTGATGGAATACTTGAGCATACTGCACCACGGTACGAGTGCCCTGAGTCAAGGCCAAGAACTCGTTGAGCTTACGGTCAAGAAGTCCAGCTGGAATATGATGATCTCGAAAAGCCAATTTGAATTCATTCCAATTCACCACATGATCAGCCGGTAGCATCCCGTGGTAATGATCCCACCACATACGAGCTGATCCGCGAAGCTGCTGCGCGGCATAGAGAGTCTTGTTCGCTTCGGAACAAGGAGTAGTCAATAGAGAAAACTTGGACTCGATCGTGCGAATCCAAGCGTCAGCGTCCAGAGGCTCATCCGCTTTATTGAACAGCGGAGGCTAAGTACTGAGGAAATCTTGGTAGCTCGCTTCTTGTGCGTGATGAGCATGATGCCCACCCCGCAGTTGTTGCTGAGCTTGAACCAACTGCCGCAAAATCTCTGTCTGGGCAGCAAGAACCTCAGCAATACCCACTGGTGGAGGAGGTGGAGGTGGATCGCCATTCCCTCCGGCTCCAAAACCACTAGGGGTGCCTCGAGTTGATCCAACCATCTGAAATGTGAGTACTTTTGCATTAGGCTCATCATTATCATCATTTCAAATAGAATATACAACTCAAAATGACATGGAAGTACTGGAAATTGCTTAATCAGGTTGTGCAGCAAAACCAGCGATACGAAAACGCTCATAACTGGAGTTTGGTACATGATATGGACTTGAAATTTTTACAAGAGATAGGAAATTTCATGATCTACAACTTTGGTAGTCATCACAAAGTCAGATTTCTAGAGTAGGTTAGTCGAAAAATTCAATTACTCCTCCTCTGGTTTTTCTGCTTCACAGAAAACAGAGCTTCTGTAATTTGCGATTATCTCCTGCAATACCAATCCATTTGGGCTGAAATTTTGCGAGCAGGTTCCTGATGAAATTTGGAACAACTTTGGTATTCAACTCAGGAGCTAAATCCGAAAGGAAAAGAGGATAAAAATCCGAACTAACTGCTGCCTTCCGCTTTTTGCAGATCACTGATAATTAACACTAGTAGCATTAGGGGTTCATTACATCCATTGTTCTCTCATTTCTACTTGGTCACTCCTAACATTAGTACTAAGGGGGTTACTCAACTCTAAGTTAGCCTAGTAGCCATGATCCAAAAGTAGGCTACACTAAGAGGAGTCTACAAAAGCTAAGGAACAGCGCCTCGGTCTACATGTTGACCGATGCCTCACTCGCCGCGGGAGTGTGAACCTCAACCGGTGCGGGCTGCGGCGCCTGGTCCTCGGAGTCCATCTCTGAAACGCCCTCTATCTCCTGGGGCTCGTCCTCCTCGTCCACCTGCATCTCGTCGGGAGGTGCGTGAAGGGCATCCTGCGCGTGCTGTATCGCGTGGAGCTGCCCCTGAGCCTCGTCCATCTCAAGCTGCAGGTCGTGAAACTGGTCCTCCAAGAAGTTGATCGTAGCGTCACGATCCGACACAGTGTCCTGAAGCTCGTGAACCTGGCCGTGGAGCTGGGCGATAAGAGTAGCCCTGCTCTCGAGCTCGGTACTAGCCTCCTGAAGCTGCCCATCTCTCAGCTGGACCGCCAGGTGCAAGGCCTGAGCGTGGTCCACCAACTGAGCGACGGCGTAACTCTGGTAAGTGTGAAGTCTGTAAAGGCCGTCCAAGCACATCGCTGTCGTCCGAAGTGCCCCGACCGGGTCAAGGGTAGCGACCACGTCCACGTGTGCCATCCGGTCGAGCCAAAGCGGGTCTGCCGGGTCAGGTGCAGGGAACAACCCGAACGCGGTCAGAACCACCTCCAGAGGGCGCAAAGAGCAAAAGGTGGTCATCGCCCTCATGGCGGTAAGCTCCCAGGTGTCCAGCAGGTAGTGACCGACCATCTGAGTCACGATCGGCTCCCACCCGTTGAGCGGGTGCTGCGGGATCACCATCGTCACACTGCAGCGACGAACTCCGTCCTCCACAAACTCGTGGCCATCGTAAACCGGTGGCTGGAGGTAACCGGCTGCACTCAAAAGCTCCCAAAGACGGCGGGGAAACCCGTCCCAGTGCAGGCAAGCGGAGTGCACGTGCCCCTGCGCGTCAACGACCAGCAGCTCTTCCATCTGTCCCAACAAAAGACCGATGGATCAGCTGATGGTAACAAGAATACTAACTCTGGAACAGTGAAAGAAATGGCCAAAACTGTAGAGAACTTGCTTCAAAAATTCTCAAAAATTCACACAAGATCCCTCTGATATTAAGGAACAATTCATCTAGTCACCACTAAGATCAATTCGGACTCCATGGGGGTGATATGCTCAGGTATTCGGAGTGACGTCAACCAGGAAAACTGAGTGTCCAGAGAGGGTGTATTTTGACTATAACTCTCAACCCAGACGTCAAAATTTTTTCAAATTTTTATAGTAAGCTCATCACTTAGTTGTCTACAACTTTCATGTTGAACGATTTTTAGTTTGAACAACTTATAAAGGTCGAAAAATTTCAGCTGTATAGACTGTTCAGAGTTAACAGTGTTACACAGGGTTGATCCAAAAATACAAATACCATGCTAGAAGGCTTCAAAAATTTTCAAATTTTTACAGCAGCTTGATAACTTAGGAAACATCATTTAGTCTTACTACCCCAAGTCGATTTGAGTGACATAACAGAAGGTTAAAATTCGTGGAAACCAGGTTGCAGACTTTCTGGATACTCCCTAGGATAGTGTTTTAACGGATTTGCTTGCGATTTCCCCAGAGATTTATTTGCTAATCTTTTTGAGAATGAATGCAGAGCCTATACGTCCTCACCAAGGAAAAATTGCCAAGTAATCTTGGTCTTACGCAATGACTTTGGTGGCATACATATTATGTCTCTCACTATATAGCTACTCGATATAGCTAGATAGCCTATAATTCGATTTCGAGTTAGCGTACCTGCAGAAGATTGACAGAATATAAAATGAACCTTTCGTGCCAGCACTCACGAAAGCGTCCCCATACATTACCGATCACTATAGAATCGGCATCCATACCATTACCGCCGTATGGACAACGTTAAGCATACGTTATCGAAACAACGTATTGACTGAGTACCGTCTTTGACGGGGAATTGAATTCCAATTTCGAACCATTACTCCCCATATACTCAACCGAAGTTGGTATATGGGCAGCAGCTCAAGTAGGCCACTGCTTGAGCTCCAGCGTTCGGCTCGCATCACCGACGGGAAGGTCAGACTCCCTCAGCTGACTGAGTAAGCATACCTTCGTGGCGACGACGTAGTTGCAGAATTTAAATTACAGAATTTAAATACTGAAAGGTAATGTGCTGGAAGTTAGCCATACAAAATAAGCAACCTGATTATACCCATAAGATTCCCTAGGGTTTTACATCCTAGACTTGTCCTTGGAGATCCTAAACTCTTTCAAAAACTTTAGTAGCTTTGAAGTCAAGTTTTAAATTGTTGTTTTGAAAACCGAGGTTGCCATCCCTGGTAGGCTGTCTGCGAGCTCTGATACCAGCTGTGGCGGAACCACCCAAAACTACTGGGCCCGGGTGCACTGATCTTCGTTGCTAAGCAACTCTGACCCAATCTGGCACTCACCGGTAGTTCCTCGAGTGAAGCCTCGATAAAAGCCACGCTATTCCAGGATCAGCAGACAACACTCACACGAAGGTGAGCCCAGAGATTACAACACAAACCATTTCATACATCTCAGAGTGATTGCAGCGGAAAGAAAATTTATTACAAACCATATTCAGACTAGCGAAGTACTATGGAGTTCCAACTCCTCAAATTATTCAAGTCTCAAAGTTCAGCGGAAGCATTAAAAGATAACTAACGAAATAACGTGACGCATCGGTAAAGCCCGTACGAATGCGTCACTCAGCGGGAGGGTGATTAGCACCAGCTGAAGGGCCATCCCACTCAACAGACCAACCCGGAGGCAGAGTGCAAGGCCAAGTAAGACTCGCAAACAGATCTTCAAAGTTAGTACCTGAAAAACAGTGCCACAAGCAAGGCTGAGTATACTAATACTCAGCAAGACTGACCCGTCTCCGGATATAACATAGTCCGATAACTAGACATGCAAGCTTTTTGGTTGGTAGGGTTTGTTTGCCAAAAATGCCGCTAAGTGTTGATCCTTACTTTCAGGTTTTACTTAGCCAGATTCTAGTGGAATTAACCATTCTAAATTTGCAACTAACTCTACTCAAACATGGTAGAGCAACCATTTAATCAACCAGCAGTATTTTCATCATCGTATTCCACTTGTTACTCTATGTGACCGAAATCATTAAGCAATCTCATGCTGTGAGAGGCGGACGATTCCGAATCGAATTTCAACCTGGCCAGGGGAACCTAGACCACACGCATGGGGATCGACTTCGCTCCCGCCCACGCTAATTTTCCCCTTTCTTTCCAGTCCGTGGATCCGGAACACCCTCCCCGACTACAGAGTCCGACCACTCTGCACCCGTACGTCGCGACATAAAAATAAACCCTACTTCTACCAGGAGGGTGCGAGATCGTTCCACTCGCCGGTCCAATCAGGTACTTAAGCTTACCGATTACCATATTTCTCGGTATGTGGCTAGTACTTTCAAACGCTTAACGAAATGAGCCACACACCGCGACCTTAGCCATTTTTGACTACACCAGCGGGGTATCACAACTACACAACCCCGCCCGTTGTCCTTACATTTCAACAGGAATTAAAGTCAGTACAATTCCTATTTGCTCGCGAGAGGCAGGGAACCACTCGACTTCTACCGTACCTATTTAGCATGGCACTAGTCGATAAAAAGATCCGGTATCAAACATAGGTTCCTATGGATCATGCATCTAGGGTTTTCGATCAACGCCTAGAGACTTAAATGCAGAAAACCAACTATTACCATACAGTAATAAATAGATAGCAGAATGATAATTCGGAAAAATAGTGGGATTATGCTCCGGGGCTTGCCTTCTTGGGCACTGTCAGGCAGAAAAACTTCTGGGGCTTGGCCCAGGTCTTGAGACAAGTTAGTACAGTTCAGATTAACCTCCTGCTCCGCACGAGAGTCCGCGGGCACCAGTTCGTAGTCTCCGTCCGTGAGGTTAACCGTTTCTATATGCAATGCAAGATTTTGAGTTATTCAGGGATATAATTTCTTTCCTTCACGATAAAGTTGTAGTCCACGAAAGTTAATTTAGTGATGATTTCACATTTCATTGCATGGGCAATCGTTTATAGAGTAGCAAGCATAACTACGATTATTCATGAATGAGTGGGGTTTTGGGTTTTCATTTTCAATTTCAACACATAGCATGCTTTCATTATTCCTTAACAACACAACTACTAAAGAGCTAGTGATGAAACACTAAAGTAACTCAGATTCAAACTTGAACATTCAGGGTATAAATTTCAGCATCTACCATAGAGCAAAAACTATAACTATTCAAGCAAATGGATTACTCTAGTTGCTTCATCTTTTTGTACAGAATGTTCAACATGGGTTCTGGTGCTACAAATTTTATGCAAGCAACTTCAAAGCATAAACTCAGTACTGAAATTTTTCCAGATTTTATACACTTATATAGCAGAGGTGATAAAAAGATTAAAAACAGCAAGCCATTAACAAAGATTAAATCTACAGAAAGTTTTACTAAGGATTTGGTTCTCAAATTTTTACCAGAGACTAGTCCTGAGTCAAACATACTCCAGAAAATTTTTCAAGATTTAACTCACTATGATAAATTAGTTATTCAGTTAACTTAACATGAGTTTGCATGAATTTCTCAAGATGCATTTGACCAGTATTGCATCTGAACTTTTTATCACAGGTAGAACATACTCTAAACAAGATCATTCCCAAAAATAAAGATCATAAACATTGTATATTACGCAAAACAAAAATAGTAAATCTAGCCCTAAGATGCTAAGCATGATTATTCGACAAAGCCAAACTCAGTAACTGCAGCTAAAATTTTTTTGACAGGAACATAGAGCTAAAAAGAGACTCCAGAAATAAATATGGATTTTTCTGAGCATAAGAACTATATATGAGGAATTAAGTTGATTAAAAAAGCATAAATCATGGTATAGAGCAAATTAACTCTAATAAATTTTAAATTTAGAGATTTGCAGGAATTCAGTGGCACAAGGCTGTAGTAAAATTTTAAGAGCAAGTTCATGTACATATTTTCCAGAATTAAATCGAGAATGCTGACAACAGATTAGAGAATCTTGATTGTTCTAACCTGATAACTGTTTTGGTTTGGTGTCATCTTTTTACTGTGATCTTAGCATCCCATTAGTTATAACATATCCAAAAATCAAGTTCATTTGATGAGCAGAACTTCATGAACATGCATAAGGTGATTTTCTTAATCTTTTCCCTAGATTAAATTCGGTTGAGTTTATGCAAATGTGAATGTTACAAAATTTGTAGATTTTGTTACAAGGATTCCAGATCAGTTGAGTTTGCATTTTTCTGATTTTTCTGTGATTTGTTTCGCATTTTAGAAGTTCACTGGTATACACTGTAAAACTTGCAGAGACACCCTTGAACGAAAAAAAGAAATTACAACCGGGTCCTTCGCCGGCCTTCTCCGCCGTGGCATCTTGCCGGTGGTGTTCTGCGGTGCAGGGCTTACCGGGGCTGCCACGGGGAGGCGCGTGGGGGAGAAAGGATCGAGGAACACCTACCCTGGTCGACGTTCGAGCGTTTGGAGCACAGGTTCAAGCTCGTCGGCGTTGATGGCGGGTCGGTTGTTCGGTTCGCCGGCGCTGGAGGCGAAGGAGGGCTCGGGGTAGGGGAACAAGGCGCGCACGAGCACCGCGTGAGCTCGTGGATGCTTCTGGGGTAGCTGTCGGGCTCGGTTTTCCCCGGAGCTGGCCGGTCCGCGGTGAGCCTGAGCTCGCCGGCGGCGGCGCAAAAGGGGAACGGCTTCGGGAGGGGGTTTGGATTCGATTCCGCGCGCGTGGAGCTTAACTGGGAGGTGGCGAAGCTGCTGCGGTGGTCGGAGGGGGCAATGTGGGGCTGGGCTAGCCGGTCCTCGCGAGCTGGATCTCGGCGGCCATGGCGGAGCGGCGGGAGGAGGAAGAAGGGGAAGAAGGGGCGCGACTGTGGGGTGCTGGGGGTCTTTATAGGCCAAGGAGCTCCTGGGGGAGGAATGCAGTGACTGGGGGCGGTTGATTTGGTCCTGGGTGGCTCGACGGCGAGCGGGCGGAGGAGGCAGCGGCGCTGCGCCGGCCGGGGTGTCGTGGCGGCTCGGGAGCGGCCTGGGACGCGTGTGCGCGCGAGGAGGTGCCAAGGGGCGGGCCAGGTGGCGTGGAGAGGTTTCCCCGGGTCCATTTGGCCGCGGGCGCGCGGTGGACGAAGTCCACCGGCGGCGTATGGCGGGCGGCGAGCGAAACAGAGCCAGCCGGGAGAGAGAGATGGAGATGGGGGCTCTTTTGCGATTTCTGAAATTTCCAGGGACCTCTCGGTAAACTAAAATTATCTCCTAATTGGAGGGCTCAAATGGGAAAGTGTTGAATACCATTTTTGCATAACTTTTCAAGATCTACAACTTTTGTGTTATGCAAATTTTCGTTTGAAACTCACATTTTGAACTATTGGTACATTTACATATTTGCACAAAAGGACTTTAGTTTTATTCAGTTTTTGACTTGATTTTGGCTGAAGTTCAATTGAGCACATGTTAATTGAAACACCTCTCATGAGCCAACAAAAATTTTGTGCACATTTTTGAAATAAATTTTGAGTTGCTTCCCACTCCTTTTTCTTTTTCCTTTAATTTCTTTTGTATGATTTGTCTTTTATTTGATCCTTTCTTTTTGAATTAATTTCTCAAATGTTTCGTTTAACTTTAACTAAGGTACCTTGATTGTATTAGATGTGCTAACACCTGAGGTGTCACAGAGGGTCTGATTGCTTATTGCCTGTACCAGGTCCCCGAAAGGTGGAGGTGATGGCAGTGGCACTTCTCCTTGGTTTCCTCCTCCATTCTGGCTCACTTCTTGTTCTCCCTGAGGAGAGTTCTGTCCGTTGAGCGGTATTCCCGCGCCAGAGGCTGCAGGGGTCTGACTGTGGGAGCCTCTTGAACCACGTCGAGAAGTCATCTGTAGATTGGGTAGAGTTTTTGTGAGATTGGGATTAGGATTAAGTGATGTTTAAGTTGTTTAATTCGTACTTTTGAAAAGGCAGAATCTACCTTCCGCCGAAAAGCACACAAACTAACAACAAGCACACAGACTAGCAAACAACAAGCACAAACAACTTTATTACTGCAAGGGGGGTACACACTGGGACAAGGCCAAATGCGTACTACACGTCCGGTTACAAAGGCCACTATTAAGGGTACAACTTAAGCCAAAGGGCTGGGAGGGCTCCCGGGCATGCTACTCGCGGGGCGAGCCTTCTTCTGGGGCGGAGTGTGCGAGTAGTCCTTGCTCGCCGTCCTCTAGGTTCTCATTTTCCAGGGATTGTCTAGCAACTTCCCCTTCTTCGGCAGCGGTAGACCCTTCAGGGTTCTCGGGTGGGGCTTGTGGGGTTCGCAACAGTGGTCCCCATCCTATGACGGGCATTCCAAGTAGGACATGATCTTCCCCAATTGCCGGGGCTGGCGTTCCACTTCTAGTCCATTCTTGCATACGCCGGTCCCGGGCCTGCCTGAGGCTCTCCTGGGCAACCGCTTCGCTGCTGACCGCGGCTGCGGCTCTTGCCTCGGCTTGGGCTGCCCGGATCTGTTGCAGTCTTACCGCGAGCTCTGCTTGCTCGGCTCGATGGACTTGCTCCCTCAGGATGTTGGCTTGCTCGTCAAAGAGCTGATCCAAGGAGGCTAGGTAAGTAGTCACTTGATATAGGGGGTCCTCTTCATGGCGGCACCGTTCGAGGTTTCTCATGCGAGCCTCCCAAACTGGGGTTCTGATGGCCGGAGGGAAGAACCTCATTGGTGTGGGGGCGAGGTGTCCTTCAAAAATCTGGCATAGATAACGGAGTGCCTTCCTGACGGACAGGGGATAGTTGTCTTGGTGCCTAAACCCTGTGGCGGTCACTCGCCATGGCTGGATGTCGGGGTAGCGGTCACTTCTGGCGATGACCAGGATCACCCTACAGCGGAGGGTACCATGGTGCTCGTACTCTCTGCTGTAGTACCTTGGGCGTTCCGTAACCCCAAGGTTTTCTAGGGCATTGATCAAGAGGCTGGGGAAGCCAGGTGTAGCTCGGCAATTGCCCTGGGTCCATCCTCCCTCAGCCATCTGAAAACAAAGATAGGGTGAGCAAGCTTTGCATAAATATTTGGGTACAAAGGGGATAGATGGTACTTATTACAATATGTTGGGGTACAGTTTCCATGGATACACGATTATTAGGATAGGGGTTCTAGCTTAGGTGTGGTACTCTCCTATTATGGGGACTCTTCCTCGATCTGAATAGGGCGCTTCTTTGGTGGAAGACACTGCTCTATCACATCATCTTCGGTCTGAATACCCCTATCCCAATGGGTTTCTTCGGATTCTTCCTCTATCCACCCACCTACTCCTATGTGAGCCTCGTGGTTTTGCCATTGGGCTTGGAGAGTGGCTAGGGAATTCTTAGCTCGTACGGCTCTTATCCATTGTTCTTCCATTTCTTGGACTGCCTTTTCTGCCCTACGGATTTGGTGCTTCAGTTGTTCCGCCTGTTCGCGGTAGAGTTCATCCAGGCCAGTGAGGTAGATGGATAGGTGGGAGACCGTATCTTCTAGGTCTTCTTCTTCTCTCCCAAGTCCTCTCATCCGGGCAATCCATGAGCGCCCTCTTCCTCCAGTAGGCGGGAAAAATCCCATAGGAGTCCGCTGAAGATGATGCTTGTAGACCACACGCAGACGTCGCAGGGCTTTTCGGGCGGCCTTTCGGTAGGTGTCTGGGAAGCGAAAGCCAGTGGTGGAGATGAACCAGGGGTCCACGTCAGGGTAGCGGGCGCTTTTTCCAATGAAGATCATCACGTCGCACCGGAGAGTGCCCCTGGAGTCGTACTCCCGGTATACGTACTCTGGTGGTCCACCACTCCGACGCATTTCAGGCTGAGTAGCAATAACTTAGGAAGGCCGAGCTCCGCGTGGCAGATTCCGTCACTCCATCCATTGTCAGCCATCTGGAGCAGGGCAAGAATCAGCGGTGAGTGTTTGTGTGGGAAAAGGATTAAGCAAGAATAAGTCCTAATGTGAAAAGACCTGAAAAATGGGTCTCGCTCCTAGGGTCACGTCCTACGGCCAACTTACGGCTCTGATACCACCTGAAGCGTCCCCTCATAAGAGAAGACTTAAATGTGACACAAATATCAGTCCCAGAAGGCTGATACACATTTATTACATCAGATGGTACATCATCGTACAAACCTCCGAGGAGGTGGACACTCGAGACAGACAATAATAAGTAAAAAGGCTACGGTGATACACCAGAGCACGACCCACATGGTATCCAGCTCTGGCTCAGAGTATTGCACCAGTGAAAGCATCCTGAACAGGGCCAACACCACAGGCAGAGTTGGGTGCAGGACAGAACCCCTACTCAACGTCTTCAGGAACGAAGTCTGGATCTTCCTCTATAAAAATTAGGAAAGGGTGAGTACAAATGTACACAGCAAGTCGAACCACACCCACGGAGGGGGTATAAACAGAATATAATGCACAAGGTAAACCAAGGATAAGGCTAGGGTTTAATTTGCGGTAAGCTAATTTTATGCATGGGTTTATTTGAAAGAAAGGGGTTTTCAAAAGCCATTATCTTGTACTGAGTAACACGTAGGGTTTATTCTCACAGGATCCAAGTTTTAAATTGCTACTGGACTCCTCATCCGCCGTAGCACACGGCACAACTGCCGGACACTTTTCCAAAACAACTCATGCCAACCCATCCATTCCCAGAAGAAATACTAGTTGTGTGACCAAACCGTAACTCGCCCAGTACCGTGGGCACGGCTATTCGAATAGATTTTAACTCTGCAGAGGTGTGCAACTTTACCCACAAGCGGGGTACCGCAGGACGATCACCTTAGTGTCGGTGCAGATCCCAACAAAGCCATTACCCACCTTAGCTAGACCTGACTAGCCAACACGGAATCCACCAAGGGGCCATTGACCTATCACCGAGGTTTAACTGGGGCATAAGTCACATAGAGCTTATCCCTTCTCCTTGGTCACCCGTTGCTCTCAGCTCTCCTGATAGCTATCAGACTAACTAGTGGGATTTATGCTAAGCTGTTGCCACATACAATGGTCGAGTGGTTTGCACGATAGTGGAGTTTGGCAAGATGACACACCAACTCGATCCTTAATTGTGACAAGACGGATATCTCCCAACCTTACTCAACCACACAGGTACGAGCACATCATTCGGCAATTCACACAGAAGTGCCATCCATCCCGTCTAAACTCATCTTTTGAAAATTCCACATTTTTCCTTCCCACACACTCACACATTTTCTTTTTATAAAACAAGTGATACTGTGTTCGAGGTCCTAAGCTTTCTAGCAGCGATTAACATCCAAATAGAATGAATCATATTCAGACATTAATCTAGGTGGTCAAGGTATGGTTATAACAAATCAAGGGGTGGCTATCCAACCATGTTTTCAGTAGCAAAACAATAAGCAGTTTTGTAGAACGGGCCAATAGGTTGTGTTTATAAAATTGGGACAAAATATGCATCAAAGAATGAGATTGAACTTGCCGTTCTCAAAGCCTTCCGGGAAGTCCTCATCGAGGTACTGTCCTTCGGGTTCGTGGTCACGGAACTGGTCCTCGTTCAGTTGCTCGCGGTACTGCTCGTCGACGGGTTCTCCCTCATTCACACCGTGATCTACGACGCACACAAGCAAGCACCAAATCAAGAAAAAGAAATAAAGGTTTTATCGTTGAGCTCGAATTGGAAACAATTAAGATACGAAGACAGGGATAATATTTCTAGAAGATTTTCTAATGGCATGGCCAAAACTATTTTAGAAATGGCATGGTAAGGTTTCAGAGTGACTGGAGGATTTTTGGCGCATGAAATGATAGATCGAAGAGGGGTTTAGGGTTAAATAAGGGTCCAGGGGCTTATTTGTAATTAGTGAAAGGACTTGATTATAATATTTGGAAATATCAGGGTTACTCTCGGAAAGGGTAAGGACCTATTCATAATTATTTCTATATGGCAGAGGGACTAATTCTTAATTAGGGCGAACATGGGAGTTTATTTGGAAAAAGAAACACAAAAGGGGGGCTCTTTAAAGAATAGAGGGAAGGGAAGGGGCCTTTGGGCAAAAGTGCCCTCCTTCCTCCTCCCTCCCGAACAGAACAAAGGAGGGGGGTCTGGGGCACCGGAGGTGGCCGATTCCGGCGTCCCAGGGCACGGCGGCGGCCGGGGTGTGGGGGAAAATGGAGAGGAGGAGGGGGTTCGATTCCCCTGCCTAGCACATGCTGGTGCGAAGCGAGGCGGCGGTGCCACGAGGGCCAGCGGGCGGTGGGCTGCGGCGCTTGTGGAGGTGGTGCTGTGGGACGCGGCGGTGGCCAGGGCTAGGGGAAGGAGCACGAAGGGGTCAAGGGGAGTTGATTCCCTCACCTACTTGGAGCTGGGGCAGCGTGAGGCGGTGGCGCGGCTAGGGCCAACGGCGGGCGGCCGTGGCAGCCGTGGTGGCGGTGCTGGGAGGTTGGGGAGTGGGCGCGTGGTGGTTGGGCGGCATGTGGAGTTCGCCGGCGACGCGAAGGGCCCTTTTATAGACGCTGGAAGGCGGTGGAGGGAGGGGCACAGTGGCCGGCCGGCCGGCGGGCACCCTGGCGGCCATTAATGCCGTTTTGGAGCTATTGTGGTGTCGTGGAGCGACGGCGCGGGCGGCGAGGCGGCCACAGGACGACGGGACAGCTAGAGCAGGCACGAGCGGCGCGGCGAGCATCCGGGGCGCACAGGGACGCGTGTGGACGGGGTGCAGAGCGTGCGCGGCGAGCATTCCGGGCACGCGGATCGCGTGCGCGCATGGAGCAGGGGAGGGAGGGCGCTGTGCGGCTCTGGGCTTGACGATGGGCGGCGTGGGGGCGCGTGGTGCGCGTGGGGGGGCGGCATGAGGGGCACGGCGGCACTGAGCCCGCTCGTGGCCGTGCACGGCAGAGCAGGAAGAAGAAGGGAGAAAGGAGGAGGAGGGAGAAAAAGAAAGGAAGAAAGAGAAAAAGGTGAAGGGAAAAGAAAGAGGGAGAGAGAGAAAAGGAGATCGCACTGGCGGGATTCACGGCGGTGACCGCGGCCGGACGAGTACGCGTGCCGGTCGGTGACGCGCAGCGCGTTGCGCGGAACGAGGAAAGAAAGGGATGGGAATTTGTACCGGTGTCGGGACGACGGGTCGCCGAGAATAGTTTCGAGGAATCAGGATCTCGGACGAAGGGATATAGAAAGATTTTGAGCTCAACGATGGAAGGAAATTTCTGGCACGGAATATAGCTAGTACAGCGGACGAGTGAAGGCCTACTGAAACTGATCGAATATTTGGATCTGGAGGCGGCGGAGGCATCGCATGGTGCGTTTCCGGCGTGGAACAAGGACCTGACGCGGGACACACGTGCAGCCCGGGCTGGTTGCAGGATCGTCTCTCTCGCACGCCGCTCCTGCCGCTCCTCCTGCATCTCCCTCGTCTGCTGTACTAGCTATATTCCGTGCATCTCATCAATTCATGTCAAGGCAGAGAGAAAGAAAGAAGACAAGCAATTATATGGAGTGTTTTGTACGTTCTTAGAGCGTCCGTAATGGTAATAGATAGTACTAACTACATAGTCTGCTTTATGTAGAGGTAAGAGATGAAAGAAAAGACTATTTTATACTATTGGACCTACACTCTCTTCTCACATGTTCTTGGATTACGTGAAATATATCAGCTATTTGCTCTTTCCTAGTGACTACTCCCTCATACTTTTTCATTACCACATCAGATCTATCTAACTAAATAACTAACCATTACGGACACCCTTAACTCATGTTCATCCTTTGCTCCAACACAATACAAGTAAACCTAGATCGAAATACTCTTATAAAGAGTATGGGGAAACATTTATTGTAGTACTCAAACAATTCAGTTTAGGAGGCTAAATAATACCTAGTTAGCTCCTTTGTCGTAAGTTTTTTTTTTACAAAATACTTATCAGTTCTAGGGTGTTGTTAGTGGTGTTTTAGTTTTGTTGCGAGTAAGTTTTTGCGGAAAATCAAATCAAAGCACCGGCGAGCTGGGTTAACACACTGCACGTAAAGGTGGTAATGGATTATGACCCTAGTTGTCTCTTCACGATCCATGGCTATTATATATTTTTAACTTAAATTATATAAAATTAGAGTCCGATATTTTTAGGATCCGGCCCTTCAAATTTTAAAGCTCTTTACGCACTATTTTTTGACACGTGTCAATTTGTCGAGCAAGTGGCTGATGGAGAATGTAACACCCAAATTTAAACTTTGTTTGAATTAAAAATGAATTTATTCAAATGGTGTTTGAGTTAAAAGAAAAAAAAAACTTCCTTCTCTCTTTTACTCTCCAGCCCAGCCCATCTCTCCCCGTCTTTTCTTTTCTGCACGGCCCAGCAAACCCAACTGAGCTGGCCCAGTTCCCCCTCCCCTCTCTCACCCTCTCTCTCACACTTCCAGTTGGGGCCCGCATGTCGGCGCCTTCTTCTTCCTCCCGCTGTCACCTTCCAAACGGTGACGCTGCGCTCGTCTTGCCGTCGTGGACGCCCTAGTCCCCACCCTCCTTTTCCTCGCCCCCTTGATTGCCATAATGGCTCTGCTCGCACACGCCTCCTCTCTCGCAGGGAAACACCACGGCAATCAATGCCGTGATTGCCAGCTGCCCGAGCTCGCCGCCCCCTCCCTCGCTCACAGCTGCACCAACCCCTCCCTACCTCTATAATCCGCACCCGAGCCCTCTGCTCTCCCATTTCCACTCCACGCCGATGCTCCCCTGCTCCTCCACTGTAGCAAAGTGCCACCGCCACTGAGCTCGGTGTGCCGCCACCGTCGATCTCCCGCACCGCCGTGCCCCATCGCCGCCCGACCATCGCCGAAGCTAGGTGAGGTGGTGAGGAAGCCCCACCCAGACCTCTCTCTCTCTCTCTCTCTCTCTCTCTCTCTCTCTCTCTCTCTCGGCAGCGATTCCGCGCCGGAGCCGCCGCTCGGCCTTCAGCCGCTGAGCGCCCATTTCCAGCCACCGTCGCACCTCCTAGAACCCCCACCGCGTTCACCTCCGCCCTCTCTCCCTCCCCGGCCAAAACCCGGCCCGATCCAAGCCCCGGAGCACCATTTTCGGTGAACTCCGACGGTTTGCCGTCGGCTTCGCTCGCTGCCGTGATGCGTAACCAAGCCGCAGCCTCGCCGAGCCGCGCAGCCGAGCCAAGCCGCCGCCCGCCTGAGCCGTCACCAAAGCTGAGCCGAGTCACTGTTGGATCAAGACCCAACGGACCAGATCTGTCTTGACCCCGGTCAATACCAGTCAAACCAGAGCCGCACATGGTGTTTTTTCTTAAGAGCCACTGAGTTCTGTAGAAATCAACCCGCGATCTTGAGTAGTTCAAAAATAATTAGGTTTAAGCCCTTTCTTTTCTGTTTTAGCCCTTGCCTTTTAGTATATTAGAACGCACGGTCCAGGACCCTAGTTTTTGCATGCTAGCCCCTGCGCATAGGGTTTAATCAGGTTTTAGCCCCTGGTTTCTTTGTAGCTAGTCCCTAGAACCTTATTTTAGTCATATCTTTCACATTTTAAATCTGTTTTCAGCGATTCTTACGCACACGCGATCCTTGCATCGTGCTCTATGTCTTTTTCAACTTTTCCAGTACCATTTTTACTGTTTTTGTACTGTTCCTTATTTGTATTGTTTGTTTTGCTTGTGTGATCGTGTAGACGATGTGCCGTTCGAGGGTGATTAAGAGCAAGCTTACAAAGAAGAGTTTCAGTAGTTAGCCGAGGAAGGCAAGTGGCCTTCTCCCTCTGCATATTCTGTTTTGTCCCATTAATAGCATGTTAATTCACTTTACTTTATTGTTATATGCATAAATTTAACGGGAACACCTATTAAGGACTTTACCTAGTCTTTTTACCTAAGCATCGGAACTCTAAGGTTAATATCTTGTTGGGTAGAAATGCTTAGTTGCTTTACCTTGGGTTGGTTATGTTACAATCTTGGAAAATGATAAATATGACCTTATATCATGGTTAATTGTACAAGATCACTTTGTTTAATTGGAACATGGAGAACCACCCGAGTAAACCGTACAACCACATTGTAACATGGCTCTGACCTTAGCTGATTAATCAGACTTGTGGTTAGCTGGCAGTCTTATCGAAAGGGCAAGGAGGGAGTCGGTGTAGGGGTCATAGCCCAGTCCTCTTGGGTTAGGAGCCTTTGCTAAGGTACTGACTATTAGGGATGTTTATGGACATCATTGTTACCGAAACTCTAGCGGGCTGTCTAGTTTTCTACTTGTCTTTGTAAAGGCTTCGTAGTGAACCCCTCGCCACTCATCAAAGGAAGTGTTTAAGGGCCTTGCAAACCCGGACGACTCAGGGGACCAAGATTTGTGGTGAAAGTGTACAACCTCTGCAGAGTGTAAAACTGTTATAACGTGATCGTGGTCATGAGTGGCTTGGACCCTCATATGATAATTGAACTTGAAGAATAATTAAATTGTGGTTCTTTGGTTTATAATAATGGATCCTTTATGCTTATGCTTAAGTGGGTTGGTATAAACTTTCACTTAGATAATAGGTGCTTGCTAATAAATATGATCAACTAAAATTGCTAACTGCTTTAAGCCTTAAGCCTATCTTTGTTAGCCTTGCATGTTCCCCCACTTGCTGAGTACCCACCATAAATGTACTCACTCTTACTTAAACTACTACTCAGAAGAAAACTTTAAAGTGGAGAACTTCGACGATTTTGAGGAGTTCTAGGGGTACGTTCACCAGTCAACTGCGTGTGTAAGAAGTCGTGATGTGGACTTCGTTTAGGATGTTAGTGAAACGTTTAAGACCTTTTGAGTATATTTCATTCGAAGTGTAATAATGTCGTTCTACTCTATTATCCCTTTAATTACTTTTCGAGCATTGTCTTTTGATATATTCACTCGATATGTGTGTAAACTTGATCTTGGCACACATATGAGATGCATTCGGTTTTTTTATAAAATCGGGTGTGGCAGAGAATAGGTCGACGCTAGATAAGAGGGGAAAATGAAACATATTGGGCCTTTGGGTCAGAGGAAGCATCACAGCTGATGGAGCTATGGAAGGAGCTAGCAAATGAAGTCAGCAAGTTATCCTTTAGATTTTGTGACATTCGATTAGGAAAGTTTGTTTCTTGTTTCGCAAGTGTAATCTCGCCGTATCGGCAAGGAAGGTTCGGGTTAGGCTATAAATAGTCAATCTCTGTCATTTGTAAACTTTGATCAACCACATCCAAACACAAACTGACTGGCATTGATCCGCGCATGCTATTGATATCAGCTGGCTAGCTGATAGCCCCCGGAATTTAACGTCTACCTTCTTTGTCAATTGCAGGTCAAACTGACTGGCACGCCGAGCGCACCGTACTTTACGCGCGCCGATTGGGTTTAGTATGACGGAGCAAAGAAGAGATCTCTCCGCCCCTAGTGTACGTGGAACGCGAGAATCCCGCACGCGGTGTAATTTTCGCGTAAACAGGAACACACATGGAGGCACGTGTGCAGACTCCTGACTAAAACTGGGACTTGGGTCGTGCTATTTTTGAGCGTGCTACGGCACGATCGTTTGGCACGAACTAATATAAAGCACGACACGGTAGGATCTCAGCATGACTGGGTTGTATGGCACACCCGTATTTTGGGTCGTGCTTGGGCTGGCATGACACAAAAATAGCCCATTAATTGGTATGTAGCTCATTGTTCTACTATGTCAGTTAATCTTTCTTTGTAATTAACAGTAATCATGGAAGAAAATATTGCTCATTCAAGAAAATCACATATTTTTTTCTATCATCGATACTTTATATGCTTCCTAATTGCAATTGTAGCATTTCTATATTGATGCATATAAATTCAATTGCAAGTATTCGGAGGGTCGTATTTGGGTCGGCACGGCACGAAGACGTGTTGGCATGTCGTGGGCCGTGTTTGGACTTGATAATAGACTTGTCGTGCCAGCACGGTACGACACGATGTACCGACTGCGCCGAGAAATCTAGACTCGACACAGCAAGAGACACGAGAGGCCGGACCGGCACGACACGGCCCAAGTCCCAGCTCTACTCAAGACTAGCTAGATATAGAGCTCAACAAGCTTGGCCGCCCCTCCTCGCGCGGCGTAGATATTCTCTCGATCTTGTGCTCGTTCGCTCGTCTCCTCCATGTTTTTCGAGATGGATGGATCTTGGAGCGAGGAGCGAGCTGAGGTGAGGGGTGCACGCATGTGCGGGGGCCACTGCACCGGGGCGAGCCACGCGCGTCGGGACGCGGCCACCGGCCAGCAACTTGCACGCCGACTAATTGTTGTGCCTCTGGCTGGCTAGCTTTGCTAAGCTAGCATCAGATGCCGCCCCATTATATTATATATTCTACTCATCACCAAGAGCTTATTAGTTTAATTAATTAATCACCAGTAGTACCTACGAGCTCAGTGCGTGAGGTGCCGGTGACTCAGCACATCATTGAAAGGGCTATAATTAGGCTAGTCTCAGTGGATGTGTCATCGACACAGTTATTTAGACTGGAATCTTAAAAACTGCACAAATAGAGTGTTATGGTGATGACACTCCTCTCATATTTTATGATACTTCTCTCTTCTCTCTCCTCATACTATTAGTATATGTGAGCAAATTTAATGTCCATAACATTCTTATGACACTCCCACTGAAATTGACCTTACACATGCATCGATCGCACAATACTATACTGCCCTGCTGATCGAGACCGCGCGCCTGGCCGGCTGCGTGATGTGTTTAATAAATTAACTCATTCAAATTTCCTCCATCATGTTGGACAATTACGTACTTTCAGGCTTATTTTAATTTCAATATTAAACAGAAACATCAACAATATTTCAATGACATTTGTGAGTGACGACACAGAGCATGTGTACGTGTTCGGGATTAATACAAAATTACACAACCAGAGAGTAGACAGAAGGGTATCGATCTATACCGAGAGACGGGGCCAGTTCCAGAGGAACCAAATGCGCCGTTACACGACATCGTTAGTCGTGCCTGCTTGAAGTAGTCGTACAGAGTCGACGCAGGAAGAGGTTTGCAGTGGAGTCCTGCGAACCGAACAGCAACAGAGTCGACGATGGTGAATTACACAAACAGAGGAGACAGAAGGGTATCGATCTATACCCAGAGACGGGCCAGTTCCAGAGGAACCAAATGCGCCGTTACACGACATCGTTAGTCGTGACTGCTTGAAGTAGTCATACAGAGTCGACGCAGGAAGAGGTTTGCAGTGGAGTCCTGCGACCCGAATAGCAACAGAGTCGGCGATGGTGAACGACGCATCGGTGAAGACGACACTGTTCTGGACGAGCAGCCACGTACGTAGACTCGCTCCACAAAAACTTGATTGTCTTGCTATCCCGAGCACATGCTATGCATGTCACTCACAAATGTCATTGAAATATTGTTGATATTTTTGTTTAATATTGGAATTAAAATAAGCCTAAAAGTATGTAATTATCCAACAATCCAGAAACCTGATTATGATGATATTTATGTCAATAGGCTCTCTATCACTTCGTTTGCTGCATCAATTAAATCAAATACTTTTGATGCTTCCAACTTCATTAGTTGTCATGAACGGATGATACTGTGGCTGACATCTATGAACATCATGCACGCTGGGGGGGGGGGGGTTGGTTAAGCCCGAAATACTCAGTTCTGAGGCAGGGGAGTGCGTTCGACGCGACCAATAACCTCTTTCATGGCTGCGTTCTTGGTGCGTTAGCTGAACACCTCATGGATACATATCTTCGTCTCAAAACTGGGAAGGAGGTGTGGGATGCTTTTGAGGCTCAGTATGGAGTATCTGATGCTGGCCAGTGAGTTGTATGTCATGCAGCAGTTCCTTGACTACAAGATGGTGGAAGACTGTTCTATGGTAGAACAAGCTCACGAAATACACATGCTGGCAAAGGATCTCATGTGCTGCAACAAGGAGAATCCATATGTGTTGCCTGATAAGTTTGTGGCCGGAGGTATTATCTTCAAGTAACCACCTTCTTGGAAGGACTTTGCTACTTCTCTAAAACACAAGAGACGGGAGTTCACCATTGATGGACTCATCGCGACTCTTGACATTGAGGAGAAGGCAAGAGCAAAGGACACATGTGGAAAGGGAGTTGTTGGTGCTAGCGCCAATTTTGTTCAGAAGAATAATAATGGCTAAGAGAAAAACTTCAACAAGGGCAAGAAGAAGCCATAGCAGGCAAACATCCCACCAAAGGCTAAACAAACAACCACTTTCAAGGGAGTCTGCTATGTGTGCGAGAGTCCGGATCACTTCATTGGGAAGTGTCCGAACCAAAGGAATGAAGTCCGCCAACATGGTCATTAGCGAGACTGGAGGGACATCCGGATACTGTTTACGGTCCTTATGTGCGAAATTTGACCGTCAACTAGACTCAATAATAAAGAAAAATTACATGTCTTACTCACATATTTGTATCACTAACCTAGTTCCACAACTATTTTGAAGATTTGCCCATTTCAGATGAGCAAGAGCGACGAAAACATGTAGCAGATGCTACAAAACTATGCAGAAGATCGCATCCGGCATCACCCACTTACAAGGAGGGCCCATCTGGCAAAGCAAACGGGCGCGCCACGCAATATGCACGAGAAGATAAGGTTTAGGGCCCACCTGTCAGCCTACCAGAGGAAGATGAGGCCGGGGCAGGCTCACCTAGGGTCGGCCGAACCTGCACTAAATCCAGTCTAAGTGCATCTCGAGGAGTAGCTGCCAAGTCTCCTTATCACCTTCCATATATGCTTTTGGCATGAACCAGCCTCCAACACTATAAATAAATAGGGCCTCTCCCCTTCCCCCTCAACACACACACACACACACACACACACACACACACACACACACACTTCTCACCACTCTCTCTCTTGCTCTTAGCTTAGGTAGTGGAGCTAGGCTAGTTCTTCCTCAGCGAATCAAGTTGTCCTTGGAGTCGGCGAGTAATCCTCGACTCTCGGTATGGCTTTTTACTCTAACTGTTAGCATTCTATTCATAATATAGAGCTTTGCCATGATTGTTGTCCTATCTCGATAGTTTATCAATCCATGATTTGGTTATTCATGAGTTATGCTAAGGATGTGGTTAGGTCAGATGATCTGGGTATATTGGTTCATTGTACTTTAAGGCTTGCTCTAGCATTTTACTTATCCATCCGAATGGTGGGAGACCTCATACACAGGCGTGGTGCTCAGATATGCATGATCCTTCGAATATGACCATGCTCCACAGTGTGACTATGGTAGATAGCAGGTGGTGACAGCCATGTCTGTCCACCATCATAACTGCGGTGTTGCGATTAGTGCACTCTCTGATGACGTTTGGGTTCGGTGTAGGAGTTCATGCAAAGATGTAACGACTCTAACAGTACCTGGGTCGGGACATTCTCCCTGATACTCCCATTTTTTGGCACCTACAGCCCTAACCATGTACTAACATAACCTTTGCTTTGAATAGAAGCATTAGGACCTTCTAACCTAGCCTAAGCTCCAGCTAACTTATCATAGGATAGTTTAATTTGTTATTTTGTTCTTTCTTTGTTTTATTCCTTTCTTCCTTGAGAGTTGGTTGTGTACTCGTGCCACGTTATCCTGATTTATCTTCTTTATCATGGCTTACCCCATCAGAGTTTGCCTATTGCATAAGGAACAACATCATGATAATTAATGCTAAGTACAATACCTTTGCCACTGCCATCTTTTGAGAAAATATAAATAATGATACTCTTACTCTCCGGGTAAAATGCTACAATAGTATATCCGTGCACTTGCGGATTCTTTCTGTAATCGTAAAGTTATACCACGAGAGTGGGCATTTCTTGGTGCCGTCACTGGGCACGGGCTTAACACTCCCGTTCCTAGTGATTTTGCTAAGGAATGCTGACAAGCATTTCTGGTGCCGTTGCCGGAGACACAAAACCTGGTAGCGATGCTAAGAAATGTCAACAAGCATTTCTGGCACCATTGTCGGGGACACAAAACCGAGTAGCGACGCTAAGAAATGTCAACAAGCATTTCTAGCGTCGTTGCCGGGGATGGCATGTGAACAAAGTTATTGTGCTAGTATTAATCTAGGCATTGTACTTAAGTTATAGTCACTGCTCTTTCAGGCTAATGTCACTTTATATCTTTTTTTATGTTGCTGATTGTTGGCATTTTGTAACGTCACGAACAAAATCCGCAAGAGCACGGATACCGCTATAGCTTTCATCCAGGAGTATTCCTGGGTATCGTATCGACTAAGAAACATGAGTACACTATCTATGAGTTCAGACTCATCCAAGGACACACACTCGTGTGGGAGAAACAGGGTGGAAAGGATTTCCTATGACTTAGAATCTATGCTTAAAAGAATAAATAACATCGCCTTAAACTTCAGGCTACCAGTTTCCCTGACTAATAAGCCAGTTGTTCCGGCAACTGTGCATTATTTCATAATCGAACGTGGAGGATTACTGGGCAACGGACAAGACTGTCACCGCCTGCTGGCTACCTCTACAAATCGTGGGCATATAAAATAACCAAGTGGTAAAGTCTAGTCTAGACACCACATCTACACTATATCGTACTGATCCTAACTCTGGCCAAGATTATCCGTCTCTATCAGGAGTCTTAAGCTAGGATCATTCGCTACTCTAAGCACTCAATCCAGTAAAAGGCAGAAGTTAGAACTTGCAATTAAACTCTAATTCTAAATAAAAAAGTCACGAACACTTATAATGACCGAATAGCCATCCGTCGAGGTACAAACGGAGAAGAGTGCCGACAAACCCGACACTTTCCCCGACTCCTCCTCACTCTCTCCATATTTTCCTACACTCCTTGGCTACCTAGAGCACCTAGGAAGCTCCAAGTGAAGAAGAGAGTTGAAGGTGAGGTGTTGGTCTGTCTTCATTTGCACCCCCGTCTCAAATATATAGGTGGGTACCACACGCGTTCTGCTGCGAGATGGAGCTGAAGCTGCCTTGAACCGACATAAGTAACCAATGCCAAGCCTCCATGTGTCTGGGTTAAGGCGGTATGTTGTTTCACAGCACGACTCCACAGTCAAAATGGATTTTTTGCTCTCTCATAAGTAATTTATAACTTTTTCATATAGAGGCTTGAGGAGACCTCCAACTTTGTAGTTGATATTTTTTTTAATTGCAGCTGTATGTGTACCCAAATCTGGTTTGCAACCTAGCTATATTACATCCACAGCATATTGGGCTTTAGCTCCTTCCATCGTGGTTCACACGTGACATTTAACATGGTATTACGTACAAATTATCAATATAGTAATAACACGATAAAAATAATAATGTTCATAATGCCTAATGTCAGTTTCAGTGGGGAGTGTCATCGCACAGTTATCGAGACCGTAAACTAGATATAACCGAGTAGGAAGAGTGTCATAGTGATACACTCAACTCACATTACATGACACTCCTCTTCTCTCTTTTCTATCATCTCAACAAATTTAATGCTCATGACACTTCCATTAAAATTGGCAACACCAATTTTTGATTTAACATGTTGTATCCATGAAAAGCACCTAAATTTTTGTCCATCTAACTTTGTGCTGAGTTAAACTTCTTTTTGTTCTTTACATCAATCGGGTAAATTAAAGACTAGTGGAAAATGGAGGCACCAGAGCGCTCAGCTCCACTGGTGTTGCCACGCGTCTCCTGCTTTTTTGAAGAAAAGCCATCCAAGTTGATGAAAATTGTCCTATAGACCAATTTAGTTGAAATCCATTGTAAAAGAGTTCACAATTTTACTCTTATCTGCCTAATAAATTGAGCATCTCCAACGGATTACTCATTCCTCTCCCCAATACCAAAAAATTGATGTTTTGGTGATTGAGGTGCTCCAGCAAATTACCATTCCAATCCCATTACCTATATGTTTTTGGTAATCACCAAAACACACATCCCTCTCACCTAAATAAATAGGATTTTTCCTCTACCCTATTCTAGGTGATTGAATTTTGGTAGTCTGCTGCAGCAACTATTACCTAAAACACAAAAGTAGTTATTGGTAACGGAGAGAATATATTTTAGGTATGGGGTATGGGTAATCCTTTGGAGATGCTCTTATTTGGATCAAAGGATTTTTAAAGGAGTTTCAAAGAAATTCTATTCCTTTATTATGCTTATGTCAATAAGCGTTTGGAATGGAGGAACAGAGCTCTCCGTTCTTTGAGGTTTCCGCTGCTTTGCAGAACGCAGAAAAAGAAACATCTAGTCCAAGCTTAATTTTTCGTTGAAGCTCGATGCAAGTGAAATAAGGAGAGAGTAAACGGAGGATTAGCACTGGTGCAGCGAAAGAAGCAATTGGATCAAGCTGCCACCAAGGTGCCGCTTTTGTTGAGCAATGTCGTCCGCCAAAGCAGCCCACCGGCGGGTGTCCCCAGCTCGCTGCCCTCGATTCGATGGAGGGTCGTGCATGCGAAGATAGATGGCTTGCAATCACCCGCTCGCTTTCAATGGAATGAGCTCTTTCTACATAATTTCCTGCATCATCTTAGTACTAAAATCAAATGCATTGTATCTACCTCATGTCTTGTGTCTGTGTTGTTGTTGTTGATACTATCATGTGCCTCTTTTAAAATATACCTTTGTTTTTATTGTCCACATATTTATTTCTATAATTATACATATGGTACGGCGCGCACCACGCACTAATGTTCTAGTAAATAAACGCTATATAGACTGATAACGCATATTAATATCATGATTCATACTTTCATACTATGAAAATTTTTCTATGTACACATTTCAAACATTGACAGTTGGATACTAATTCTCAGTAAAACTTTATGTGAGATGATAATGAACGCCAATGAATAAAAAAATATTGTGAAATATTTTCTTGGAGGCGGCTAGGCCATAGGAAAAACATGGCCTAGCAGAGGTATTATTTTAAGAGTAAATTACATTCACCGTATAACAACTTATTAGGTAGGTGCAAATTAGTCCAACAACTTGTAAAATACTTAATTTAGTGCAATAACTTGACAGATGGGTGCAGATCAGTCCAACAACTTGTAAAATGCCCAATTTAATGCAATAACTTGGCAAATAGGTGCATTCACAGTCCAAATATTACACGACAATGCAAATAGGTGCACTCAGTGTTTAGAAATTAATATTATGTCTTTACATTAATTATTTTTGTATAGTGATTTAATTTTGATTAAAACTATTTAATTTAATATTTAATATTAAAAAATTCACCCTCGATGTGCACCGTTAAGCTAGAAAAGTCAATATGTTGATACAAACTATCGATACCTTTTAGGAGCTTAGCACATATATTTTTAAAGCCTCCTATATTCATTAGAAAGGAAAATGAGCTAAATAAAGTAATAAACAGAAACAAACATGAACATTGTTGATTACATGAGCAGAAGCACAGAAGAAACCTAAGGTTTCAGGGTCTCTCTTATCGACTTTGGAGGAGAACCCAATACCACGTTCTCAAGAATTCCACATTTTAAAGTGGTGGATGGGTAATGCAACCAAGTATCCAATTCTAGCCTGCATAGCAAGGGATCTGCCAGCCATCCCAGCTTATTTTGTAGTTGCGGAATCTGCTTTTAGCACTGGTGAAAGAATAATCAGTGACTTCCGTAGTAGCTTGATGCCTAAAGCTGTAGAAGCACTGATTTGCACCCAGGACTGGTACCGGGCAGAAGGTAAATCAACAAAGTTTTCTATGGCGTCCATCAATGACTTCATAATGGGCGAGATGGTAACTGAACAGCAATAAGGTATATGATACTCCTAAATGGACAGACTTATTCCTCAGACCAACAACGCTTGACCTCAGACCCTTTATTATTCAACTCTCAATTATTAAAACCATTAAGTTTTCAACGTTGGAAATAATGTTTGTAGTTCTAGTTGGAAATAAAAACATTAACTCTCAATTATTAGTTGATGAAATAACGTTGGAAACATTGTCTTGTCAGAAATAATGCTTGTTGAGAGGACAGTTGATGAAACTTGGTCACTAGCTGGGCCAGTGCAAGTAATCTGATTTCGTTGTCTTTTTTTTTTACCTTTGTGCAGTTGCTTGGTAACCATGGCCGGCTTGAGAAGCGAGCTCCTGTGAAGGCTTTCCTTGAGGCTATCACTTAAATTGCCCAGACTCTACAGTAGGAATGTGGACGGATAGGGCTGTCACCACCAGCCGTCTACCCCACAATGCCAGCTGAGCTCGAGTCAAACAAAGGTAATATTGGGCCTAGACACCACGTCTAATCCTTCGACTACTACTCTAGCAGCGATCAGGGTTTACCCGTCTTTATCAGGAGCCCTCTACTAGAGTATCCATCACAAGAACGGAAGATGAACCCACAAACGAATAACAACAGAGAATAACTTTACCAAGAACATAACCAAAAGATAAACTCATGTACTTACTCAAATGATTCGTATCTGTCGAGGTACAAGCAGAAGAAGGATGCATCTTCTATTGTGTTGTTGTGTTGTGTGTGGGGGGGGCTCTCCTCCTCCTTATGTAGCCTCTCCAAGGGTGGATCCACGGTTAGACTCGCGAGGTGGTACTATGCACGTCCGGGATGGATGTAGGGGAGCCGTGGGAGATTGCTAGAGAAAGCTGGGCCTGATTGGGCCCAACAACGGGTCGGCCAAACCCTTTCTGTGGCAGTTTGGGCTCATCTTCAGTCGGTGCATTCCTGTAGATATGTGGGTTTGGCATGTCATTTGGGCCCTAGCATCCATGTGCGCACCACTGTGTCTGTCGGAAGTGACTTTTCTCTTGGACTTGGGCAAATTTACTTCAGGATATGGGCCCTCTAATTCTCGTGCTCGTGTAGAATGCTCTGATGTGTACTTTTCCCTTTGTATGAGCACAATTTTCACCCGTATGCAGACATGGCTTCCTGTAAACAGCGATTCACCAAAACTTGTGGAAATGATTAGTATCAAAGTCCTAATTCTAGTTTGGTGTTTGTTTTGGCACCGATCTTTGCAAGAGTTGACGGTCAATTTTAGCACTTAAGGACCGTCAACAATCACTACTAAGCTGTTGATCCCAAACAGCCCATGGATCATTCTTCTGCATACTTTGCTCAGCACCTTGTTTAGCTGCATTAGACTCCTTTCGTTGAGAAGAATACGATTGAAACAACTGACAGACTAGACTCTCAACCCTTTCAAATTTTTTCTTGGCTTTCTTTGGAAATGATTCCTTGAAAAGGAAGTCAATGAATTTTAGCTTAAACCTAGGATCAAACACAACAGGTACACAGAGCACTATATATGACTTATTCTAATACTTGTTGAATTTTGTCTTCATTGCTTCAAACACTGTGGAAATTTTAGCAATTTGACCTGAGTACTCTCGTTCTAAAGCTAACTTGATCTTCCACATCAGATGGAAATAGAGATTGGAGGTGGGATATTTGCTACCAGATATGATGTCTGTTGCATCCTTAAAGACCTTCAGCAGACTACAGAGAACCTCAGCCTTCTCCCATTCATCTTTGGATGGAACATATGTGTACTTTTGGTCCTCACTTTTTAACCTATCAAAAGCAAACTTGTACTTCAAAGCTGTTTTCAGCATCAACAGCGTTGAGTTCCATCTTGTAGTAATGTCAAGACCAGGCTTTTTCTTGCATGTAATCCCTTCTTCTGCAATTATTTCCTTGAACATTTGTTTACGTGATTGTGAAGAACGAATATAATTTACACTTTCACGAATGTTCTCAACAACAAATTCCACGACTTTGAGTCCATCCTTGACAATGAGATTGATGACATGTCCCACACAGCGGTGGTGAAGCAACTTCCCTTCTGCTGGTGTCAATTTCTTGTCCACCAGATTATGCTTCAACAAGTCCAACATTGTACCATTTGCTAAAGCATTGTCAAGTGTTATTGCAAATAATTTATCTTCTATTGACCAATCTTGATTGCAATTTTGAATATTGTTGTTGGCGCCTACCAACGTCACTAGCAATGACGCCCGCAGACGCCAATTTGGGGTGGAAGTATTTCATGAACCACGAATGAATCCGCAAGCGCACGGAATACCGCTGTAGCATTTTACCCGGGAGTATACCGGGGTGTCATTTATATTTCCGCAGGGAAGGCGGTGAGTGAGAGAATATATAGATGAGTGGGTGAACTCTATCTAGATTGGATATTCTCATGCATAAACAGGGGTAAGATAATAACATGGTAGGAGGTAGTGTGACACACACACAAACTACCCTCTCGGATAAATAAAAGATAAAGATTGCTTTAGGCTGGGAGCAAGGTAAAAGTCAGAACTCGAGTCAGCTATGCTAGGCAAGCTATATCTACACTTTCTCATTAGTTAGCTCGTTAGAGATTAAAGTACACAACAGGGAGATCGCTATCGAAGCGACGGGAGGAGCCCGTACACCCCGGCGACTTTATGTACCTCCTACCCCCCATACCGAACGTGGAGGATTACTAAAAGGCTTGGACAGGGCTATCACCACCTGCCGGCTACATCTACAAACCGTGGGTATAGTTGACATCCAGCAACACTTAGCTAATCTGGACACCATGTCTACACTAGTAAGGGATACTCTAGTGTCCCATGTGGAGCCCCCACCCTCCGGATGGACAGACATCACACTAGAGCAATCATACGAATACTGGAGCAGTTAATAGAGTTCTAAGAACAAAAGACTAACCATCTCCAGCACAGGGCGATCATACAATGTAAGCATAGAATGATAACGCAACCATGACAAGAAGCATATACTCGATAACTCAGAATATACTTCAAGCAGATATCGGTAACCATAGTCTAATTCTATTACATTATGTAAGCATGAAAAGCATTTCACTAGGGTCACACAATTTGATAAAACTCAATAGAATATCAAGCAGCATATGTGTAAAGGGTTTTTCATGGAATATGACATATGGCTTTGGTAGGACATTGCATATCGCTATGGAGCTTGCCTCTTTTAGAATTTTTGAAAACAACTCCAGACTTCAAGCATCACTAGAACAATCTTGCACAACCTTATTTCCCATATCTGGACTCGCAACAACTTAGACTTGAATCAAGCATATGCAACCCACGGAACTTTCGGGTTCATTGACAAGATATTTGCATAACTAGTAGATTTAAACTCAAGTGAACTCTTATTTTCAAACTAGGCACAACAGACATGATAGAGCAAAACAAAACTCATTATTTCAACTTATCAAAAAGAGTTAAAACATTCTTACCGCGCATCATGAAAAAGGAAAATAAAGAAGTAAATTTTTATTTTGTTTTTGAAAGTTTTTTATTAAATTTATTGAAAGCAAATAAAGGGATACAGTTGACTTAAGGGAGGGGACCTCCCCCAAGCTAGCTCTTGGTTAGGGTCGAAAAGCAGGACCTTTCTCCATACCTTATTAGGTTGATGTCGTTTCGTCCGTACTTGGAGAAGTAGTAGCGGTTGATGATGTCTTGTTCTTCTTGCGCGCACACCTTCTTGGTCTTCTTTGGTGGCATAGGCGGCGCAGGAATAGGATCCTCGGATGCAGGATAGATAATTTCCAGATCTTCCCATACTATGTTGGTGATGAAGTCAGGGATCTTCTGGTCGTCTTCCACTGTCTCGGTTGGTGGAGTATGAATTTCCCAATCCTCCCAAGATGGCTTGGAAGGGCGATGATAATCTTGATCATCCCAACCTGGCTCTGCCCATAGCCACTGTTTCTCACTATCCTCATGAATCATGAATACCTCCCTTTTGTTCTGGAACTTGAATTTCATGGTCTTTCTCATGATACGAAGGCTGATTCTTCCTGTCCCCACATCAATTCTAGCGTTTGCATCCTTGAGGAATGGTCGCCCAAGTATGCGCGGAGTTCCAAGATCTCCTTCCATATCAAGGACTACAAAGTCCACTAATATGTAGGTATTTTTGACCTTTACCATTAATCTTTCCACAACTCCTTCTGGATATCTTATCGTGGAATCCGCTAGCTGAACACACATAGTGGGAAATTGACGGATAGCCTAGCTTCTCGAAAGTCACCTTGGGCATGATGTTGACGCTGGCTCCATGGTCACAAAGGGCACGATCAAATTCATAGTCAAAGATTGAGCAGCTGATCACTGGGGTCCCGGGATCTTATCGTATTGTGGCTGCTAACTCGCCCCACACACCTCTTCTTGGGCGTGTGAGCTTTTCTGCATTGCTGAGGGGTGTCCTGCTAAGTGGCTCTTTCCACATAGCATTGATGACATTTACGCTCTATAGAGTTGATTCGGGTTGCCCTGGAATCTTCCCTAGTTCAGCAGCAGGTGTAGCAGCAGCTAATTGAGCCAATTGACTTTCTAGCGCCTTATTGAAACTCAGTTGGTTCTTCATAGCCGTGGAGAATCCGTCCATCTTGGCATGGATAGTCTCCATAGATTTGTCTATAACGGCCAACTTCTTCTGAAGGGACTCATTGATCTTCGCTTGGCCGTAGACAAGATCTCTCAAGGTAGGCTGGTTAGGATCGAAAGAATTCGAATTCCCATTACCTCCTTGGTAGTATGGGCGTGGTTGATTCCACCCCTGACCTCCTTGTGGACGAAACCCATTGCTACCATTGAGGAATAGAGCTTTTTCTTGGGTTTCTGGGCAATTATCGCCCAAATGTCCAACATTTCCGCAGACCTCGCACATCATGCGAGTCTCCAAGGCTTGAAGTGTTTGCAATTGAGCCTTATCTTGGGAATAATCCTCAAATTTCTTGAGGAGGAGATCAATCTTCATAGCGAGCATGTCGACCTCCTTAACGGAGTGCATACCTCACTGGCGCGGTTGGAGGTGATCATCGCTCCAACCTTGGTTGGAAACCATCTTCTCGATCAATGATGTAGCTCTTTCAATGGTTAGCCAAAAGAAAGCTCCACCCGCAGCGGCATCCACATGATCACGGGATGACTGTGTCAACCCGTTGTAGAAGTTCTGTAGAATGAGCCAATTATCCATTCCATGGTGCGGACATGCTAGAATGTACTCCTGAAGCCTCTCCCAAGCCTCCGGAATTGACTCATTTGATGCCTGCTGGAAGTTCGAAATCCTACCACGAAAAGCATTAGTTTTGCCCGTCGGGAAGAACTTCGAGAGGAACGCCTTGGCACATTTGTCCCAAGTATCCACAGCAGCCTTGTTAGCATAAAACCATTGCTTCGCTCTCCCCAAGAGAGAGAACGGAAACAGACAGAGCCGGATAGCATCTTGCGATACACCCTTGATAACAAAAGTACTGCAGAGCTCCAGGAACTGCTGGAGATGAGCGCTGGCATCCTCATTGGCCTTGCCACAGAATGGGCTGGCCTGCACCATCGTAATGAGACCCGTCTTGATCTCGAAATTTTCTCCTTCAGTGTTAACCTCGGGCCTAGGAGGGACCTAGTTAGCAGACGGAGCAGAGTAATCACGGAGTGTCTTCTGGGCTATAGCTCTAGGAGCTGATGATGATGCGATGACTGGATCAACTACCGAGAGTGATCTCCAAGGTGATACGAGATAAGCTCGCGCCCTCCTCAAAAGTGACTCTGGATCGGAATGAAAGTTTTGCAGCAGATCGAAACCGGTCATACACTACCCTGTTTTCATATCAACAAAGACAAGAAAACAAAGCCAAGTTAGCCTGTTTAGCAAGCGAATACCAATTTCGATTTTGTTCACAACTTTTATCTATATGTTTCACTCTGTGCCTTCCCCGGCAACGGCGCCAAAAATACTTGTTGGCGCCTACCAACGTCACCAGCGATGACGCCCGCAGACGCCAATTTGGGGTGGCAGTATTTCATGAACCACGAATGAATTCGCAAGCGCACGGAATACCGCTGTAGCATTTTACCCGAGAGTATACCGGGGTGTCATTTATATTTCCGCAGGGAAGGTGGTGAGTGAGAGAATATATAGATGAGTGGGTGAACTCTATCTAGATTGGATATTCTTATGCATAAACAGGAGTAAGATAATAACATGGTAGGAGGTAGTGTGACACACACAAACTACCCTCTCGGATAAATAAAAGATAAAGATTGCTTTAGGCCGGGAGCAAGGTGAAAGTCAGAGCTCGAGTCAGCTGTGCTAGGCTGGCTATATCTACACTTTCTCATTAGTTAGCTCGTCAGAGATTAAACTACACAACAGGGAGATCGCTATCGAAGCGATGGGAGGAGCCCGTACAACCCAGCGACTTTATGTACCTCCTATCCCCCATACCGAACGTGGAGGATTACTAAAAGGCTCGGACAGGGCTGTCACCACCTGCCGGCTACCTCTACAAACTGAGGATATAGTTGACATCCAGCAACACTTAGCTAATCTAGACACCATGTCTACACTAGTAAGGGATACTCTAGTGTCCCGCACGGAGCCCCCACCCTCCGGATGGACAGACATCACACTAGAGAAATCATACGAATACTGGAGCAGTTGATAGAGTTCTAAGAACAAAAGACTAACCATCTCCAGCACAGGGCGATCATACAATGCAATCATAGAATGATAACGTAACCATGACAAGAAGCATATACTCGATAACTCAGAATATACTTCAAGCAGATATCGGTAACCATAGTCTAATTCTATTACAAACAACAGAATATTACAAGAGAGAGTTAGAGATGAACCCATACTAGACTCTCGAGCAACACCGGCGACTCGATGACTCCTAAGCTTCTCCTAAACTCCACTAAGCCTAAAGAATATGCAAGAAGGAACTTGAGAGGTGAGTGAAGTGAGGTGTGTGTGTGTGTGTGTGTGTGTGTGTTCCTATTCTCTACCCCTCCCTTGTATTTATAGGAGGGAGCCACCGGCCGCAGCACCCCAAACCGACCTAAAGGAGCAACAGGGAGGCGCCATGTGGCAAAGTTGAGGCAGTGGGGCCCATGGGCCCGGTCGGCCGGCCTATAGGTCGGCCGGCTTGCCCTGGCCGCCAACCGCCCCTAACTGCTGGGGGGTTAGGCTTGTCTGGGCCTTCTTGTCTAATCCACGCTGTGGTTGGCCTGTCTTGACTTGTTTTGCTTCGGTTCTTGGGCTACACTTGGTCCATTTGAGCCTGAATCGGTACTCTGATATTTTCTGTGATTTTCTGCTGGGCCAAAGTGTGCTTGCAACCTACATATTAGCTCAAAAACACAACTTGCATATTCTAGAAGGTAAAGTGTTGTTTAGGGACTTTATTGAATATAAGTACGTGTAAGAAATGCAAACTCTCATGATTTTCTGATCAAGTTGACGCCTAGAAATGATCGTTAGTGAGCATCAACAATTGTTCAGAAGCTCAATTCCAGTGTGGAGTGTTTTCACATCGATAAACTTGATTATCCTTTTTTGCAACCTCTAGTCCATATCAATGAAGTGACAAGTTACAACAATGTACCCAAGTGTTTGGTTGCTTGTCCACATATCCGGAGTCAACGAGAACCTACATTCTGCATTTTTCATTGTTTCTTTGAGTGCAACCTCTTCTCATGAAATGCTTTGATGCAACCATTCCTAGTTATAGTTCCGCATGGCACTTTGAACAATGGGTTGAGACTTGCCACAAAACTTCTAAATCCATCATATTCTGTAAAGATGAAGGAAATCCCATGTAATGATATCATCCGCATAAGCTGACTCCGTGATACATCTAGGTCATAGCTCCAATCCTTCAAACTGGTGCCACAAGGAGACCTCAATGTAGAACTCTAGTCTTGCACTATTCTGAGAGCCCTGTATTGACGGCACTTAAGTACCAAATCTAGGCCATCAACTCCTGCATAAATACATAAAATGTAAACATCAACATAGTGGTAGGGGTTTATTATTGACCATTTCCACGAGTGTTGGTAACTATTTGTATGCAGGTGAATTAAGGGAGAAAACACACTTCATGAGCAGGGAAACTTACTCCACAGATTAAGGCAAAATGCGCAACTACATACAAGGATCAAATGGCCCACTAGATAGCCTCACATGAGAATGAATGCAGCCCACAAGCAAGGTGACACATCATCAATCCTTGGCAACATCCTCTCGATGAATCAGACGCGTTCACGATGATCCACAGGCCCACCAGAGCTTCCAAACCGCCTTAAGACAAGCCATGCCCCACATATATGAAATGGGGGCCCACCTAGTAGTGTCCCGATCAAGTTTGGGGCCGAACGGCCACCTTTACAGGTCGGCCGACCTTAGGTCAGTTCGTCTCGGCCCCATCTTCCACATGTTGGCTCCCCATTCGATGCCAAGGTCGGTTCCAGGAGGCTCAAGTCTGAATTCACGGCGGAAGAGGCCATGGAACCCCTCTATAAATAGTAGAGGGGGCTCCAAATGAAGACATTCATCCAAGTGCTCTCTCAAGTCTTCTCTTGGTTTAGAAGTGTCTTAGAGTAGTGAGAGGGTAGAGGTACTCAGGAGGGGCGGTGATAATCGGCGCTCTTCTCTATTTTGTACCTCTACGAGAGTGAGGGAGTAGTTCGGGAGAAGTGCCGGGTGTCGGCACTCTGCCCCAGCTTGTACTTCTATGGATGCTACTACATTCTTCGGCATTTAGTAAGTATTCGTGGTTCCCATCTCTAGTATTTTACTTGATATAGTAGATGCTAGTAGTGCTTGTAGTTGAGTGAGATCAATTCTCTTACTCGCGGGTTTGTCGCTCTGTATTCATACAGAGTGCTGTAGTTTTCTACGGCTCGAGATACGTACTTAGACTGCAATAGTAATCAATAGCGTAGATATGGTGTCTAGGCTAGAGGTTATCCTTCGTTTGCCTTATATCCCACGATTTCTTAGAGGTAGGCCGTAGGTGGTGACAACCCTTTTGGTCCTTTGTAATCCTCCACATTCGGATATAGCGTAGAGCTGTTGGCCGGAGTCGACTGGCAGACTAGTTGTAAGCCGGTGCCCGAAGCGAGTATTGTGCCCGAAAGATCGACCTTTAACTCAGCAGTAGTTCTATCTTAGGAATCCTCTCATCCCTTGCCCTTTACCTTGGTGTGTCCTTGGACTGATTAGAATAAAAGAGAGTGCACACACGTCCCCTGTGGATTCGATAACCCTTGTAATACTCTGAGGTGAAAGCTACAACAGTATCCGTGCGCTTGCAGATTTATTCGTGATGCTAAAATACCCAACACCCTGCTCCATTTCTTACATCTTCTCAAGTGGGTTAGAAGAGAACTTGTGCCTGCACCACGTTTGACAGCCATTAGAGTATCACAATGTTTGCACCTTCCTTGCACAACCACCCCATCTTCAATTATTGGTTCAAATTCTTTCCAGCAAGTGGATCTAAAATTTTTTGATGCCCTATCAATTGCTGCTTGGATTGATGGATTGATCCCCTCAGACTGGCCATGGCCATTGTTAGCCTCAACATCACACATGTCAATATCTTCATCGAAACCTATCAATAAAAGACACAACATGTTCATGTCTATCACAAATTCACAAGCCTGTTGTACAACTGGCAGTTTATATTTAAGTACATAGTACTCACTAGCATTAGTGTTTGTGCCAGTTGGGCTTTGGTCACCCACATGATATTTGGTCGCAAGATTAGGGATTTCGCTGCGGGATAGTAGCAATAAAGCATCGTTAGTGCAATAAAAGAAGAGCCGCACAGGAATTAGGAAAATATACAGTTGCAGCAGGAACATATTAGGAGGTTGTTGATGACTTTTTTTACACTAAACTGTTTGTCTTGTCAATGGCGCGACACTATGATAAGAGGCTACTGTTCTCTCTGAATTTTACAGAATTTCGTCGCATCTTTTGTTGTTGGTACCATAAATATCTCAGATCAGAAGCATACAAAGAAATTGTAAAGAGGAACAGGGATATCTCACCAAAGATCAGCATAAGGAGGGAGAGGGGTGTGATCCGGGCCTCGATGGTGCTCGTCGTGGTGGCGAAGTAAGGTATTTGGGGGTGAATGGGATGCAGGCAGGACCAACCCGTCCGAGGTCGACCTCCTTCGTTGCTCCACCTGCACCACCAGCGGGAGCTCCTCCAACTCCTCCCCGACGCCCGGCGGCCCCGGCAACAACCTCGCCTCCATCCGCGCCACCAAGGCTGACCAGATCCTTTTCGACCAGTAGAAGGGGCGCCGCTGCCAGGCCCTCCTCGCCGGCTCCGCCCCGCCGCTACACGGTGATGGAGAATAGCGACGCGGCTGAGGTCCGACCCTAGGGGGCACCACAGATCGATAGGTTCGTGACCCTTTTGATCCTTTTCCTTTTAGGTTCGACCCGCTTCGATCCATGGGTCAAATTGAGGAGCGGGCCGACTTCACTAAAGGGCCGACCCGAACCCCTTGCAGGGTGATGTAGTTCTAAGAATTAATTGAATTTGAACTACTACAAACTTGTACATAGTTGAAAAGCAGCAATCAAATCACCATCAATAATTTCCATTTATAAAATTTAAGAATTATTGACGTTCATCTACTGTGCTTAATATGTTGATGTTGTAATGGTGGTTAAATAATATATTATTTTTAACAAAATCATAATTAATTTATTCTTAGAATAAAATTATTAGTGTCCATTGCGACATGAAAATCTATGGTCAAATAATACGTTGTGACGTGAATATACTATTTATTGTGACCTGACGCTAGCAAATATATTGTTGTGTAACGTTTGGATTGTGAATGCACTAATTTACCAAGTTATTACACTAAATTAAGCATTTTTTAAGTTGTTATATCAATCTGCACCTAGTTGTCAAGTTATTGTACTAAATTGAGCACATTACAAGTTGTTAGACCAATTTGCACCCACCGAACAAATTGTTATATGATGGATGCAATTTACTCTTATTTTAACTATGACGTTGTGCCACATCTGTTGGACCTAAGGCAGATGATGAACCGGATAGCCACCCCCCAGATCGATGGATCAAGCAAGCTCCAGTGCCAGTCTGCCAGATGTTGTAGTCCCACGGCAAGTAGGAGCTAATTATAAACTAGTGCCCATTGGTCACTACTATTAGAGGGAGCACTCCATTATTTCGTGCTCCTTGCGTCTGATTTGTTATAAACGACGGCAAAGAAGCGACGAAGAACAACAAGATCAAAAACCACAGAAGACACGGGTATTTAACGTGAAAAACTCTTTCAATGCGAAAGGAAAAAACTACGGGCGCTAGCCAGCAAATCTTCACTATATCGGGTGTGTGTTTACAACGCCTAGCGGCGGCTTACAAGAGGAATAATCGGATTGATGTTCTCCTATGGGTTAGATATATAGGAGAGTCACATGGTCTCCTCAACTTTTACTAGCAATATGGGATTAAAAGTTGCACCACATGGGCCTTTGGGATTTATTTGGAATAAATAAAATATTTAATGGGCCAAGCCCAAATTCCAACAATCTCTCACCAGAATTTGGATCACAATATAACATACTCCACCTTGAGACAAATTCTCTCTTGTAGCACAAATCAAACCATCACCTGAACACAACAAAGAACAAAATTTCTGGCGCCAAACAGCCTCTTGGGTTAAACTGTCAAACCAACTAAGCTTGAGCAAAGCTCAAACTTAGTAATAGAAACTGGCTTTGTCATCATATCAGCAGGATTATCATGAGTACTGATCTTGGATACTTTTAATTTACCTTGTGAGATGACATCACGAACATAATGGTACTTGACATTAATATGCTTAGTTCTCTCATGGAATATCTGATCTTTAGTGAGACAAATAGCACTCTGACTGTCACAGAACAGGTCAATGCAAGAATCAACTCCACAAAGCTCAGCAAACAAACCTTTCAACCAAACTGACTCCTTACACGCTTCAACAATAGTCATATATTCTGCTTCTGTGGTAGACATAGCAATAACAGACTGCAAAGTAGCCTTCCAACTAACAGCACAACTGCCAACAGTGAACACATATCCTGTGAGTGGCATGCGCCTATCGAAATCAGCAGCATAATCTGAATCCACACAACCAATAAGTCTCTGATCAGTTCTCCCAAACTTCAAATAAGAATCTGCTGTTCCTCTGAGATACTTGAAAATTCACTGAACTGACATCCAGTGTTCTTTACCAGGATTAGACATGTATCTACCGACCAAACTCATAGCATATGATAAATCTGGACAAGAGCAAACCATGGCATACATCAAAAAACCAACAGCACTAGAATAAGGAACTTTTGACATGTATTCAACATCCTCATCTGAACTAGGACACTGAGCGGTTGATAATTTAAAGTGAGGTGCAATATGAGTACTAACTGGCTTTGAATCATGCATATTGAAACGATGAAGAACCTTTTTAATATAATTATGCTGACTAAGAAATAATAAACCAGATTTTCTGTCTCTAATAATCTCCATACCTAAAATTTTCTTAGCAGCACCAAAATCCTTCATATCAAACTCACTACTCAACAATTTCTTCAATGTAGTGATTTCTACTCTTCTCTTGGCAGTAATAAGCATATCATCAACATATAACAGCAAGTATATAGGTGATCCATCAACAATCTTAATGTATACATAGCTATCATATTCAGATCTTTTAAAGCCATGTGACAATATAAATGAATCAAACCTTTTATACTATTGACGGGGGGACTGTTTCAAACTATACAAAGACTTCTTCAATTTGCAAATAAAGTTCTCCTTGCCTGGCACTATAAATCCTTCTGGTTGATCCATGTATATTTCATTCTCAAGCTTTCCATGTAAAAATGCAGTCTTCACATCTAACTGCTCAAGCTCAAGATCATGCATAGCAACAATACTAAAGAAAGTACGAATTGAACTATGCTTCACAACTGGAGAGAGCACATCATTATAATCAACACTAGGAATCTGACTGAACCCTTTTACAACTAACCTTGCCTTAAATCTTGGAGGCTCACTAGGAGATAAACCCTCCTTTCTTTTGAAGACCCATTTGCAGCGGACAGACTTCTTTTGTTTAGGCAAGTGCACAATCTCCCATGTGCCATTCTTCTCGAGGGACTGCACCTCCTCCTGCATAGCTGAGATCCTCTTGTCCCGATCAATAGAATCAATGGCTTCAGTATAAGTTGCTGGCTCACTAGCATCATCCACTTGTTCAGCACAACTCAAAGCATAATAAGTCAAATTACACTCCTCAATTAAATAATTTGGAGGTCCACAACTCCTCTTTGACATGCGAAGAGCAATGGGTACATCTAGATCCTCCTCTTGCTGTAAAATAGACTGTGAAACTGAAGCTGATTGTTGAACAGTATCAGGAACATTGTCTGGAACATTATTACCAGCAACTTCATTTTCTTGGTCGTCCATAAGCTCCACCTGCACACTGACTTGTGGCTGCAATTTTTCAACTAAAGCATCATATGTGGTCAAGCTGTCAGTAAACATCACAGACTCATTGAAAACAACACTTCTGCTCATGAAAGTCTTTCTAGTTTCAGGATTCCACAATTTATATCCTTTGACTTCCGAATCATAACCAAGAAACAGACATTTAATAGCTCTAGGCTCTAATTTTCCATTATCAACATGAGCATAAGTAGTGCAGACAAAAACTCTCAAGTGTGAATAATTTGCAGGTGTACCAGACCATACCTCAATAGGTGTCTTCTTGTTGAGTAGAATAGAAGGCGACCTGTTGATCAAATAGCATGCAGTGTTAGCAGCCTCCGCCCAAAAACGCTTGCTCATGCGGGCGTTGGACAGCATGCAATGAGCCTTCGAGATGATGATTCTGTTCATGCGCTCGGCCACACCATTCTGTTGTGGAATGTATGGGATGGCGTGATGCCTAACAATGCCTTCCTTCTTGCAATAATCATCAAAAGCATCTGAATAGAATTCTCCACCATTATCAGTCCGAAGTACCTTGACTTTGTTTTCAGTTTGCCTTTTTATCATGACTTTTCACTCTGTAAAAGCAGCAAAGGTATCATCTTTGTTTTTCAGAAAATAAGGCCACACTCTTCTAGAGTAATCATCAATAATTGTAATCATATAACGAGCACCACCAAACGAAGGTTTACGAGAAGGAACCCATAAATCAGCATGTACATAATCAAGTGTACCTTTTGTGGTATGAACAGAGAAATTGAATTTTATCCTCTTGTGCTTACCAATGACACAATACTCGCAGAACTTCTTGCCACTCAAGATGCAGCCATCCAGAAGGTTTCTCTTCATGAATTCTGTCATGCCAAGCTCACTCATATGTCCAACACGCATATGCCAAAGGTCAGTCTTACTAGGTTCAGAATTATTAACAGCAGCGACAGCGGAAACAGAATCATGCGCAGTACTACCTCTGAGAACATATAAATTTGAAGCATTGAGATCACCCAGCAAACATACAAGAGAATCTTTTGATACCTTTACAACTCCACCTGAACTAGTGTATTTGAGCCCTTCTTTGTCAAGTGTGCTCAATGAGATTAGATTTTTTTTCATCCCTAGTATATGTCTCACATTCTTCAGTGCGTGAATCATGCCATCATGGGTCTTGATCTGAACAGAACCGATGCCCACAATCTCACATGGGTTATCATCTCTATTACGCACAAAACCTCCATTCTGCAAAGACTCATATGAACTGAACCAATCTCTGTTAGTGCACATATGAAATGAACATGCGGAATCAAGTATCCATTCATCATGACCAGCAACACAACCAGCAAAGACAACCAGACAATCTGATTCAGAATTATCAGCAGCAGAAGCAACACTAGCCTTACCATCAGAATTATTTTTTCTCTTCTCCTTATTCTTCAATTTCCAACATTCTTCAATATTGTGAATTTTCTTTTTGCAGTACTTACAGAATTTCTTCTTGGGACCTTTGGACTGGGAGCGGCCTCTACCATCATTGCTCTTGAAACAATCGTTGTTGTCGCTCGATGATCTATGCTCAGATCTGCCTCTAACATGCAAAGCGTCGCCCCTTGAGGACGATCCATCCACATGCACCATGCCTTTCATCTTTTCCCTGGACTGGAGTGCCTCACAGACTTCAGCAAGGGTTATTTCATCATGTCTTAATAATATGGTGTCACGGAAACTTACATACGAACTGGGCAAAGAGCATAACAAAAGAAGACCTAAGTCTTCATCATCATATTCGACCTCCATCGACACTAAGTCGGCAACGATCTCTTTGAAGACAGATAGGTGACTCAGCACTGAGTCACCCTCCTGCATCTTAAGCGTGAACAGCTTCAACTTCATAAGCATCTTACTGGTTAGATCCTTGGACATGCAGATCGATTTCAGTTTGAGCCAGAGTTCTGCAGCATATTTTTTCTGCAGCACTTCTTGCAAAATATCATTAGACAAATGAAGCTGAATCAGAGATAGGGCCTTACGATCTCTCCGATTTTCCTCAGCGGTCCACTCATCCTTCTTCTTCTTCCCGAAGCCTTCCAGCGCCTCATCAAGATCCTGAGATTGCGCCAGAACAGCACGCATCTTGACTTGCCATAGCGAGAACCTTGTCTTGTAATCCAGCGGCGGTAGATCATACTTCGTCGATGCCATCGCGGAACCCTAACCAAAGCTCTGGTACCACTCGTTATAAACGACGGCAAATAAACGACGAAGAACAACAAGATCAAAAACCACAGGAGACACGAGTATTTAACGTGGAAAACCCTTCCAATGTGAAAGGGAAAAACCACAGGCGCCAGCCAGCAAATCTTCACTATATTGGGTGTGTGTTTACAATGCCTAGCGGCGGCTTACAAGAGAAATAATCGGATTGATGTTCTCCGGTGAAACCTATGGATTATATATATAGGAGAGTCACATGATCTCCTCAACTTCCACTAGCAATGTGGGACTAAAAGTTTGCACCACATGGGTCTTTGGGATTTATTTGGAATAATTGAAATACTTAATGGGCCAAGCCTAAATTCCAACAATCTCCCACCAAAATTTAGATCACAATATAACAACATGAGTGGCACTGATAATGCGTGGGCATAAGTGGCTTTGCCCTCAAAAGACGCGCACGGCCAACCCATTGTTACGTCTGACGACAAGTGTAACTTTGATTCACCGACCCTTCTATATTAGCTTCGACCAAAAACTAAAGTTTGTACGTCCCGGGATTACATAAATACTCCAGCTTATATTTGTTGCACGTAACTCGATCGAGTGCAGTGATTATACGAAGAAATTTTGGCAGTTTTTTTAGTAGTAGAACGTGAGTCTTCTAATAGGTGGTTGTTTGCACGTTTGAATTCAACAGAAATTTTATAGAGTTTTCGAATTGTGACATATAACTACAAGTCGATCTGGTACCATGCATCACATCGCCTTGCTGCAACTGAAAGAGGTAACAGGGTCTTGCCGCCTTTAGTCCCAACCGGGACTGCAGTTCACAGGACTCTTGCCTTGCGTATAATTTTTTTTTACCATCCAATTTGGTTATCCTTTGGACCTAACCCGTCAACGACCCTTTCACTACGGGAAAAATAAGCATTCGTCCAACATGTTAGTATCGGATGCCAACGTGAGAGATTATTACCGAGTATAAATTTGGTCCACGGAAGCCATTTGGTACTAGTCACCGACCAGTATTAAATGTCACCTTTTAGTATCGGTTGGTGTTTTAGTCCGATACTAAAATGACACGGACATTCAGTATCAGTCAATGACACCACATCGTACTAAAGGGTGACATTTAGTACCAGACAGTATCTTGGCCAGTATGAAATGGTCCTCCACGGGTTAATTCAAAAGGAAAACATCTCTCAACCAATCACATGTGATACATAGACAGGACGGTAAGGACCCCGCGTGCTAGACTAGAGGTCATGTGTTTGAATCGTCGCGACCGCGCACGCGCATTTATGAGGTTCATTGTATTTTTTCTGGGTGGCACATTTAGTACCGAGCGCTGTGATCAGTACTAAATGGTGACCGGTACCGGCTGCGTCACCCGTCTGGTACTAATGCTACTTTTTTTAGTTGTGTTTAGGCCAAATTAGTATTACCAACTCGGATTAAAGAGTAAAGTGTAGTCCTGTTTGTTGACTTCGACCGGAACTGAAGAGCCCCTACGCCACCTAACCGTTAGATTCAGGACTAATGCCTAAATTAGTTCTGGATCCAACTATATATGATAGGGACTAAATGCAAAAACCGAAGACCATTTCTGCACACCAGCCTTTAGGTTGTCCCATCCGTTGCTAGCTGGAAAAGCATTTCAACACGCCTACTAAGACACACGTGCCGGAGTAAGAAGTGAAAGATCCCATGGCATGGCCTGAACGAGCGGAAATTCTTCCGTGTGCGTTCAACATGAGCGGCGGCGGCGGGCGTTCCGTGCGCGTCTCTCTGCCTGGTAACGCAACAACTCAACGGAGCTCTAAAGCTAAGCTAGCTGCTTAGCTAGCTATACCTACCCGTGAGAATTCTTCAACTCAACGGAGCTCAACAAATGTCAGTTGGATAGCGTGTGATGACTGGCTGGCGATGAAAAGCTAGCCTAGATATCGGAGCCACCGCACGCACCACTTGAGGGGAGAACCATTCCAAAGCCGAAACTTTCGGGGCTTGTTGAAAGATCAAAGCGAGCTAGCTAGCTGCTGCTTCTTGAGCGAAGATAGTAGAAGCAATTGCAAGAAGCATGCAAAAAAAGGAAAAAAGGAGAGAGCGAGAGAGAATATAAGAACACTCACAAGCAGTGATGAATTAAAGGGGATCAAAGTTAGGAACACATTTACGTCATTCCACTGAGAGAGAATATATGCACTGATAATAACCTCTCTCTGTCTTTCTCTAGAAAAGCTGTGTGTCTGATCTGTGTGTGCTCCTAGATGTCTGTTGGCGCGGTACCCTAGCTTAGCCTATAGCTTGCAGCTAGACCTTTTGGCATGATGGAAAGACCACGCAAGAGGTGAGGTTAAATTAAGAGAGGAGCAAGCAACACGAACGCATGACAAAAGCGCGGATCACTGGCTGGGCGCGTGCAAGGCGTCGTCGTCGTCGCTATCTTATCTGGACGGATGGAGGATGCAGTTGGCCGGGTTGCCCTGGCCTGCTTTGTCTTACTCGGCGCTCTGATCTGCCAATTTTAATTTCTTCCCGTGCTCATCCGCACCGCACACAGGTGGCACTCTTCCCTTGGAGCCAACAACCGCATGCAATGCAATTTACACGGACGCATGATTCAAACGTGCTGTGCGCGTGTGACTATGACTGTGACCTCTCTATTTCTTCTACTGCGTCGTTTCTAACGTACGTCTTCATCTAGTACGTGTTTATATATCATACTAACAGATTAGTAAGCAATGATCTGCTGTGTCGTTGGGTGGGTGTGGCTGGGTAACCATGGGCAGTGTTCAAAATTTCGGCAAAATTTTGGCGAAATTTCGCGAAATTCGGTGATTTCTTCCCTCTCCGAAATTTAAAAATTCCGGAAATAATAATTTAAAAATAGTTTAAAAATGAATTTCGGCCGAAATTTCATGAAATTTCGCGAAATTCGGTGATTTCGGTTATACCCGAAATTTTTTGACAAACGAAATTCAAAACCCTGACCATGGGCGGAGCGGCCGGCCATGCGCGCATCGACGGCTATGGCGTAGACGGGGACCGGCCGGTCGCTAGAGCGATTTTGGCGCACATGGACGAGGGATTGAGGGGTTAACCAACGATCCAATGCAAGTTGCTCTTTGCATTGCTCTATGATGTGATGTGATGCGATGCGATGTGATGTGATGAGGTTCCAGTCGCTTCCTGCTCAAGCATGGTTACGGCGGCCCACAAATCAATCAGTGGGGGAGACAAGCGCAGCAGCATCTTTGTTTGACATGTTATTAGGGCATATACTAAGGGGCCAAGAATCGGCGCAACCCCGCGAGTTATGGCCCCACAGGGCCACACAACACTATTCACAGTGGGCCATATGACTGTTCACAAGTGGGCCACATGCACTGTTTAGAACTGTTCACAAGTGGGCTCCACACGCATTGTTCACAAGTGGGCCCCGCACGACACTGTTCAGTACTTTTCGTGAGGGTTTTTTTTACCCTTTCTAGTATAAGTCTGCCTTCTGTTTTTTTTAAAAGAAAAAACTTCCCAATATTTTCTTTCTAATATTTAAAACACCTATTATCTAATATACACTTGAGACTTCCTAATATTTATAGCACCAGTTATCTAATATATACTTGAGACTAAAGTTCTAACAACATTTATTTATATGAACGATCCAGCATATAAAGGGATAGCCTATGTGTTAATTTTATATCAACTGAGAATTTTATATCGTTAAAAATATTTACCATCTAACTAACTGATTGTACTAAACCAAACTTAAAAAAATATATCATAGCATCTTATCTGTACTATACGATCTCATAAGTCCATGATGTCCATAAAAGACAATAATACCTATCGTTACACACTACAAGTCTATTGTAAAATAAAAAATATACATTTTTATAAAAAAAATTAATTCCGTATATCACAGTAATATATTTTTTTATATAATTTAAAACATCGTATGATCCTCTTTCGAGAACAGTAAAAAAAATATTACTTCGAGTTAGCAATTTCCTATACGGGCATGCATAGCGCGCCTACCAAGCTAGTTGGATTCAAGTGACCTGGGGCATCACTTCTCTAGCTACCGCTTTCCATACACGTGTTAAGGGTATTGGATTCCAGGGGCGGGGTATATCCAACTTTCCCCACTCGCACAAGAAAGATAAAGCTAAGGGAACCACGCACTTTATTTAGTTTCTTCCCTTGGTTAAGGATATTAGATTCTTCATAGATTCGATGCATGCTTGCCGTCTATGTACCTGTCATTGTTGCTCGGTTCCTAGTTTTAACTAACTGAAATAATATCGATTTATTTGGTTCTAGGCCTCGGGTAACCGAAATACCCAATATAGAGGCCCCATAGCAGAAAAATATCAACTCAGCCCAATAACCTCCTCCTCCCGAGTGACCCTAAGTCACTAACCTAACCTGCTCAACCCCCCCCCCCCCCCCCCCCCTCTCAAACCCTATCCTTCATGCCCGCACCCCTCCGAATCTCACCCGCCGCCCCCATCCCTCTCTAGCACTCACTCTCGTATCCACCCTCCTCACTCTCAGCCACCACATCATGCCAACACCCCTCTCAGGCTCCCGGCGCGTAGGAGGCTGAGGCGGCTGAGTGCCGAGGCCGCCCGACGTATGAGAGGTGGAGGCTAGGGAGCACAGGGGCCGTGCGGCACCGGAGATGGAGGCAGGGGTGCCGGACCCACGCGGTGTTGGATGCAGAGGCGACAGAGCACCGGGCCCGCCCGATGCAGGGGGAGCCTGCGCGGTGCAGGAGGAAGCAACGACAGCGGCAGATTTGTGTTCTGCAGTGTTAATTTGTGCTCCCGAGGCAATTATTTGGGTTGATCGGTAGTTTTTTTCTTTGATTCATCTGTAAAGGAGTGACATGGTTCCATTTTTCCTTGATCTGTCACTACTACAGATTAACCGAGATGTTTTAAAACTGTCTCGGAGGCGAGCAGGCCGGCGGCCCGCCTCTCTTAATGGTGGCCGGGCCGCCGGCAGGGGAACCGCCTCGATTGATAGTTTATCCGAGGCGGCCAACTTAAGGAAATCGTCTCGGTTAATCCTACATTAACCTGTTTTGTCCACCTCGGTTAAACTTTGTGTAATAGTGTGTGCTTCTACGTTTTTGCCTTTTTGATCGGCTGTGAAAACCTGTTCTAGGATTGGATTAGTTCGGTTCAGTTTGGTTATAACCGAAACCGATCCGAATTAACTAAACCCGAAATTGCTCAGTTCCTAGTCTTCTTAGGAACCGATCGCTTCTTGTATTCTGGTAATTGAATTTAGTACAATAGCCGAAGAACCGATTGGTTTGGTTGGGTTAAACGAATGCCCAGGCAATTGTGTGCACGTCTTCATCAACTAGGGTTGCATGGACTATGTATGGTTGGCGAGGGGTCTTCTCCCCCTCCTCGGACTACACATAAATCAAGCAAATCAAGCTAAATGCTTGCTGATGGTATGCACCAATGGGCTAGGCTGGAGCGGCTGGCCAAGAATATCATGCTCGAGTCATAAGTCCAATGAAAGGGAAGTTCAGGTAGAGGGAAACGACAACTAATGGAGTAGTCATAATAGTGTATAGGGGAAAAATCCATTTTGAAGCCCATTTTACACACTCGAACTATCATAAACGTTCGATTTTAAACCTTCAATAATAAAATCTATTAACAGAGGCATCTATCTATTGAAACTGGACAAATTTGGTGCCTTTTCATTTTATAGAACAAAATATTAAAATTGATACTAAAAATTTGTAAGTAATTTATTTTAAATAAAAAAACTAAATGAGTAAAAAATTTCTAAAAAATGTAACCTATCTATTGGCACTCTACTTATCAGTTATTTAGATCCAATTATTTCATTTTCGTAATATCGGTTTGCTTATAGTTATGCCTATTATTTTTCAATAAATAATATTCAAATGAAGCAACAATAGATTTAAAATGAGTTAGTTTTGATTATTTAGATCTAATTAGAATTTTAATTTTTTAAAAATACAAAACCACCTTTGAAACCACCCAAAGAGCTAAACTTGTCCGGTTTCAATAGTTGCATTGGATGATCCTTATTATCTATTTTGTAGTTGAGGGTTGAAAATTAAACTGTTGCGATAGTTCGAAAGCGTAAACCGGACTTTCTCTAAGAGCAAACGGTGTTGAAGCACTCGGTCTATAGTCACCTATAAGTTTTGCTTTGAGTTCTGCTCAATCAATGATCATTTGAAGTTTAGGCTTCCAGTTAGTATTTTATATTTCTTTTTAATATTTTTTTGAAAGAGTAAAATGCCACTGGGTGTTACTTTGATAGCTTATCTATGGTCCTACTAGTATGTGACAATCGAGCTAGGACATCGAAGTTCGGAGTGCTCATATCCACCGTGTTCGGCAGGCTGGAGCTGGAGTGGTGTGAGAGAAAAACACTGTTATCTGGCTGGAGGCTGAAGGGTAGTGATGGAAGAATGTGATAGAGGAGGGCTGCAGGCACCAGCCTCCAGCCGAACAAGGTGGATATGAGCCAGGCCGTCCTAGCTTGTCTCGTGCAGGCCTGCTAGCTTTTGCAGGGGCCCAAAGGGCGAACGGCCCACCCACCCCGGGAGAAAGGACAGGACAGCCCAGCAGCCCACTGGAACGCCGTTCGTTAGTCCCACGAACAGCCCAGCAGCTGCATTGCTAATTTGCTACAAGCGCTTTTGCATGGGAAAAAACTACCTCGCGCTGGGTCGCGCTCGCGCCAAGCGCGCGACCATACACGACCTGCTGCGGCCCATGAAAGATTATTGGGCTAAAACTATACACGTTTTTTGTGTGATTGCCCGTCGATCGACCACGGCCTGCTATGCATTTGGCCCATGCCTTCAAGCCCCATTACTCCTCTCATGTCTCTCTCCTCCTTTTGCGTATCATTCTTTTTGAATCAAACTTGTTGATAAAAATATTTTATCTTCTTCGTACTAGCTCTATTTTCAATACCGATTGCACCATTGTATTCTATGTGACGAGACGAATAAAACTAGATCTCAGTTACATATATTTTGAAGATATTTTTACATGTATAGCAACTTATGTGTAAATTTGAGCTTCCATATATTGAAGAAGTTGCTCTGATGTGTGTGTGTGTATGTATGTATGTATGTATGTATGTATAGGACTGGTCTATTTAGCATCCCGGGTGTTGAATAATATTCAACGCCCAACAACTCAAATTACAGTTAATGTTTAAGTTGGTAGTAAAATTTAGTGTTTGATTGAGACTGTAGTAAAATATAGTGTTTGATTGGCTTTTAATGTGGTTTGTTGTGGGTCTGGTCATAATATCGTCATTTGACGCGGGCCTAAAATATTTAATACAACTTGAATGTCTTGCATGTTATTTTAGCATTGTTTGACCAATAAAACTGGGGCGCCATAATCGCATCATAGCGAGGTGCTTTTGCTTGAAATGTCTGATGGAGTATAAACTGCAATATGTGAAAGTAAAAAGTTAGGTTACAGTTACGTGGGTTGTGGCTTCAAGAAAAAAAATTTGTTCCATGCATGCGCGTAATCAGGGCTGCCCCTTGTCCGTGTCTGACTGAAGTATAAATTAGAGTGTGCGTGAGTAAAAGAAACATGGACTGTAAAATGCGATCTGCTTTTTACTCTTTTTATTTGCTTTCTTGCGTTGATTGCAGTGCTCAAGGTGTAGTAATTAGGGGGTGTAGTAATTAGGCGTAGTAATTAGGGGGTGCGAGTGGGACGGAGCTGGTGCACTGAATATTATTTAACTCATTGGGTACTAAATAGACAATAAATACGGAATCGGCTGGTGTGGGTAGTAATTATCGCATCATGATTTTACTCGCCGGAGCATGTCCAGCGCCGCTGGGGTGTTGAATAGTTATTTAACACCCATGGGGGAGCCAGCACTCCAGCAAGGCAAAATTACGGTGCCACAATGTGAGGGTAGTAAAATTTGGTTAAGTGTGTACTTTTAATGCATACATGGTCCTGAAGCTAATGGTTTTGTCACGGTTGTGTCCTGTTTTAATGCACATTTGACTGCTCGCACATTAATAAAGCACTGATTGACTAGTAAAAAGGGCGCCATGCATGGGTCATTTGCGCGGCATTCCCGTCAGCAACACTAGAGCTGTGGGAAATATGTGGATAGAGTATAAAGTGGATGGTGTGGAAGTAAAAAGCAGTGGTTAATTAGTGATAGCATTGTGGAAATAAACCTAGTGGTTCGTCCGTGGTGGCGCTTTTAGCCGGAGGTCCAGCAAGCCTCCAGGACCATAAAAACCTGCGTGCTCTGTGCTGCAATCGTAAAATTTTGTAACATGATTACAGAATGTGTAAAAACCACATGATGGACTCATACAACACACAGATTCCTTTGGTCTCAATTTTTATTTCTTGTGTATATGGCCAATTATTCCTTGTTCCACAGTATTATTCCTTACTTGGCAATTAATCCATTCATCTATATAAACACAATTTTAGAAATTTTTCATTTACAAAATACTCCTTTGTTCTTAGAAAATTTAGACATGTAATGTCTAGGAGTAATTTACCAAATTTTGAGTAAAATTAATTATGACATTGACACAATGATAGAGAAGCTGTTTATGTTGTTATTACTTCTCTAATTTTATGACAACACTCTTTGCTATTGATAATATTACTACTAATATCAATACTCAATTGTAGTTTTTGGAATTCAAAGTCCGGTCACACGGGACCAACTCAAACTTCTCGGCACTTGTACCATATACTCCAAGCACATTAACTTGATTGTAGTAATTTTAGTACTAAAGAACTGTAAATCAAGCTTACAAGTTATATTCCATATGTTTCAAGTGCATTAACGGGAAAAAATGTATTCCAACCACACACCATAAACCAAGAATTACGCTTGTATGTAGAACTTTTATTAAAAAATAAGGAAGGTTGCAACCAGGTATGTGAGAGAAATAAGGGGAGAAGAAAATGCGTAATTAATTTGCACTGAAAGTGGGCAGAAAATTATGACGTGACACATTATTGTGTATTTATTGTAGCAAGAACTTCTGTTGCAGCAGTAAATATCATGAGAATTTTACTCCGATGCGTTGAATACTATTCAACACTCCGTGTGTATTATATATATATATATATATATATATATATATATATATATATATATATGCAAGGGCTAAACTCTACCCTGGGTATGGAATAGCTATTCCGTACCCGAGGAGGCAGCCACCCACCGTCCACTGGAACGCACCGAGAGGGGGCGCGCGGTTTTCCTCCCTCAGGAGGGGGGCGCCGGTTTTTCCTCCCCACCCAACCGCTCCATGGTTTTCCTCCCCACCCAGCCGCTCTCTGGTTTTCCTCCCACGTAGCGCGGTTTTCCTCTGGCCAGGAACCGATCGCCGGTGTATCGATCTCGCAATCGCCGGCGCCCCTGCAAGGACCGTGGAGGCAGACGCGTTCATCCCTGGCGCTTCACGGGATCGCCGGCGACCCTGCGATCCATGGCCATCAGCCAAACGCCGTGAAGACCGAGCAAGCCTGGTCTCTCCCAGCCCTTGTTCCCTGCGAGCGGAGCGGAGAGCTCTACGCTGGCTGCCGTCGTTCGCCGAGTACGTAGCGTCAACGGTCGCCGGAACCTGCGTCCCCGTCTCTGGGGTGCAGCACGCATTCGAACCCCAGCTTCCTGGCCGTGCTGCTGCAGGACGCGCACGCCGACGGCGGCCTGCAGGCATGCCTCGGCGGACGGTGGGTGGACACATACATCGCCGGCGCCACGTCGGAGAGATGGCGACCTCCTTGTCTCCTCGAGCTGGTCAGCCACGGGCGGTTCGGGAGTAGCGAGCACCGGGTACTGGCCAACCAAAACCAGATCCCGGCGAGGGTGTCCGTGGCATGCCTCGGCAACACCGACATCGCTAGGTTCAAAAGGCTATACGGGCCCTTCGCCGAGCTCACGTCGGGGCCGGGCGGCGACAGAGCGAGGGCGAGCGTGACGGTGACGGAGTTCCAGTTGCAATACAACAAGAAAGGCCTCGACGGCCGGCCGGCGCTTGACCACTTCCGTCTGGACTAGTGCTGGTGTGCTACCGGTATGGTGCTTAGGACATCGTTATGTTCCATTTGGCACAGAAGCTCCTCAACCTCTTTTTCAATAAACTAGCTAAACTAGCTAGTAGTCTAGTGGTGTAGATGAAATTCAACAGTCAACAACAACTGAACACAGAAAGACTGCTTCCATTATTTACAGAGACAGTAATAATACAGAGACAAAGGGCACCATGTAGTGCTTGACACTCAAGTGACATTGAGCTTTGCAATAATATACATTTCTGACTAAAATAATAAACAATGGATTTCAGTGTCTGTGATTGTGTACAAGGCAAAAATCAGTACAGATTTCCGTCGATGGACTATTCCTAACTAATTTACTTGTACAAGCTACATCGATTCCTCTTGATCTTGCTGACTGCCTCCTCAAGTTTGCTTCCAATTTGGTTTCCCCAATCGACTTGGGTGCCAGAATTAGCTGCTGAAGAGCCTCCTCCAGCCTCCAGATGGCACTGATCATGCTGCCTTCGAACACTTGAGTCATCTCCATGATTTGGTAGAATTTCGACCCTTTGGCCCATGAATACACCACTTCCATTATGTCAGGTCAGAAAGAATTCGCAAAGCTTTCCACGTCAATTTGGATCTGCCATTATCAGTTAAGAGCAAAACATCACTTTTTAGAACACAGATTCGATATATACGCAGCACTACAAGCTCACATATCTGTCCAAAAAAAGGAAAAAGAAAACGAGGACAGGCATTTGCCATATATGATGAATTACTAGTATTAACTACCTTGCACTCCAGCTGAAGGTTAGCAACCCTTCTCGCTGTTTCCAGCAATTGGTAGAAGAGCAAATCAATCTGCTCCCTTGGCTTCAGGGCCATCCTGGAGCTTCTTGATGGACTTTATATTAGCTGATAATTCTTGCTTAGCATGAAAGACTAAGTTTTTCTTGGATATGGGTAGAACTATGGTTATCATGCTTCTAAAATAAGCCCTCCAGAGCTTCTATTCTTCTGGTAGCTTTTCGAAAAGATTTTGATTGTATTGTACCTAAAAGGAACAGGTCATATTAGAACCGCATAAACAGAGGAAATCTGACAGCATACATCCTTGGTGTTTTCTTACCTTGATATCCGCTTCTTGATCCAATAGAGATATCCCATCTTTAGCAAACCTTGATAACACTTCTTCAACTTTTCTCAAGGTGTTTTCTAGAGCTTCTAAAAGCAGAAGATCCTCAGGTATGTACATCCAGATGCTGCTTAGTTCCTCAATCTGTTCTACTCAGGTTACCCCCATGATTAGGAAAAGGCAGTTTAGCACAAGATAGAATGATAAGACAAAAACTTCACTGCTGAAATGAGCAAAGTAAATAACCTATGGAAGTGGCGGTGAAATAACAACTGGTTCTCCATGTTCTTTCAGAGGAATAAACTTCATTGTTTTCTTTCCGCTGCTGTCCTTACTTCCAGAACATCTGCTAAGTACATCAACTGTATAATCAGAATCCTCAGGCCTCCTACCTGCAAGAGCAACACCAGAAGTTAATTAAACGGCTATTTTCCCTTTCAGCAATGACCTTTAAAGGCATAGTTAGAATCACAGTAATCTGACTAGTTTTAGGAATGAAAACCAGATGTAATTGCTGCATGAGGTTGAGAATTAAACATCCACTTAGGTACAGTTACATGTTAGAAGCGTCTAAAAGTTCTGCACTTCAAACTGATGAAGTTAAGCCCTGCAAATAGTTAATCCAAACCTAACTTAAATCAAGCTTTTTTTAGATCAGCTTGTCAAAAGAAAAAAAAGGTAACTGCATCGATGCATCTATATAATTTTCATGAAGTCCAAATCATTTGAGATCAAAGTGGTTTTATAGAATTATGTGTAACCCTAAAGAGGCACTTGCCTGCCTGTCAATTCATCACCAAGGTAAGAGACCTAGAAGACACTGACAGGGCCACATGGGTTATAACACCTGTAACAACTGGTCAAAGCTCATGAACATGAGCAGACCCTAGAAAAGCTCTGAATGTGCTTCTCTGATCGTCTGAAACTGAAAGCATGGCATGTCATTCTGCAGGTTTGCTGAGGCAGCCAAATGGGGCCATCTGGGGGACCTGCACAAAGCCATCAAGCAGGTCGAACCAGCCCTTATCGCCGTCGACTCGACTGTCCAGTCCATCGGCAACTACGAGAAGGTCTTGAGCCGGAAAAGAAAAGAGAAAATTCCATCACATTCCTCCTCTGTAAATGTTCAAAGTTGCTCATGACGAGCGATCCGTTGTTTTTCAAGGCATACCTGTCCAGCTACAAACTCCTCCTGTTCAATAGTTGCTGCCACAATAAGAACATGCCCCAAGCTTGGGAGCATTGGGGGGCTTAGGTGCTCATCACAACATCTGTAAGATACAACTACAATTCCCCACCTAGATCGTTGCAGCATGTAATTAGGTGCCTATAACTTTGATTAATTTGTTATCCTACAACGTTGCACGTTTTGTGCAAGCATCCAATAATCTACAGTTTGGAGACCTAACACTACAAATTGCATATTGAGCAAGGATTTGGAGCCACCATGGGCATCCACTAAATTTGGTGCGGCCAAAATAATGTTCTCTGAAGTTTTTTCCCAGTACAGTGATGGGACAATGAAGTAGGGGAGGGGGGCTCACTCTGGAACTCGTGGATCTGCTGGGGTGAGCTTTGCAGAGAACCTTTTGGCTGCGTGTTTGTAGTGGTAGAGCAGCACGTCCTTGGCCTTCTGCTCACTGCCAAACCAAATCCAAATAAAATCCGCGCATCAGAAAATCCCCATCGTGCCCAACATCAACAAATTGGTAACCCCAGTGCAAATTAGAACGGATCGAGCCACAAATTTCATCCCAGCAAAAAGGGCAAGCCTGATCTGGTGCCCACGAGAGAAAACATCTAATTTCCAGCTCAAACTGACGATTAACTGTAAGAACAGCAAAAGAAGAGGAAATCAATGGGCCGGCGGGGGGAATCACCTGATTGGAAGGCAGGCTGGAGGAGGATCGACGGCGACGGGCTCCGGATCGGTCTCGTGGGACGGCGACCGGAGGTGTGAGCGGAGTAGGGAACGGGACGACGTCCGGGGACACGCATGGCCTGGCCAGCAGCTGGCCGCCGGCGGCGCCAGTCCCTCAAATTGGCGACGGGAGGAATGGTGGATGGATCGCGATCTAGCGTTGTTCGAAAACTGATCAAGCTGGGGTGGGGGGAGGGGGGGCAAACCGCTTTCGGAGGCGGGTGGCGCCCGTGGAAGAAAACAGCGAGGGGAAACTGGGGAGCGCGGGAGCTGAGCGCCGGGGGAGGCGGTGAAGGTGGCCGGCTGGCTCGGGTATGGATTGGCTTATTTCATACCCAGGGTACCCAATAGACTTACTATATATATATATATGTTGCTACCCTATAATAGATTCTATTTATGTGGAAATTTTTATTGTATACGCTATGTACGTAGGTTGACACTTATATATTGACAACTTATATAGTAATTGTAGCAACTACTTTAATACGATATATGTTTCAACAACCGATTGCACTGTTGTATTCTAGATGACAAGACAAACAAAATTAGATTCCACATGTATATGATTTGATGATGTTTTGCACTAGTAACAACTTATCTGTAAATTTAAGATTGAAGATTATTGAAAAAGGTGCTACGATATACATATCTAAGTTACTAGTATGTGTATAGTGGCAACTTATGTGTGTGGCCACTGCTCAACGCCTCCATACAACTGTTGTCGGTCGAAACCCACCGGCGAGCAGTGATAGGCAACACGAAGAGCCGGGAGGTCACCGAAGCGCTGGCAGGCACTTCTCCCTCGTCGACGGCCCGCATTTCCGTCACGCGCCCGGAGATTCCGAAGAATGTCGGGCGTGCCACCTGACCTATACCCGATCAGGAAGGTGCGAACGTGTTTGCAACGATTTGCCTGCATACACAAACCGAGGTTGCCATCTCTGGTAGGCTGTCTGCGAGCTCTGATACCAGCTGTGGCGGAACCACCCAAAACTACTGGACCCGGGTGCACTGATCTTTGTTGCTAACCAACTCTGACCCAAATTGGCACTCACCGGTAGTTCCTCGAGTGAAGCCTCGATAAAAGCCACGTTATTCCAGGATCAGCAGACAACACTCACACGAAGGTGAGCCCAGAGATTACAACACAGAACATTTCATACATCTCAGAGTGATTGCAGCGGAAAAGAAATTTATTACAAACCATGTTCAGAGTAGCAAAGTACTACAGAGTTCCATCTACTAAAATTATTCAAGTCTCATTGTTCAGCGGAAGCAGTAAAAGATAACTAGCGAGATAACGTGACGCATCGATAAAGCCCGTACGAAAGCGTCACTCAGCAGGAGGGAGGTCAGCACCTGCTGAAGGGTCATCCCACTCAACAGACCAACCCGGAGGCAAAGTACACGGCCAAGTAAGACTCGCGAACAGATCTTCAAAGTTAGTACCTGAAAAACAGTGACACAAGCAAGGCTGAGTATACTAATACTCAGCAAGACTGACCCGTCACCGGATATAACATAATCCGATAACTAGACATGCAAGGCTTTTTGGTTGGTGGGGTTTGTTTTGCCAAAAACGCCACTAAATGTTGATCCTTATTTTCAGATTTTATTTAGCCATCTTCCAGTTGGATTAACCATTCTAAGTTTCAACCAGCAGTATTATCATGGTAGAGCAATCATTTAATCAACCAGCAGTATTATCATCATCATGTTCCACTTGTTACTCTGTGTGACCGAAAACATTAAGCAGTCTCATGCCGTGAGAGGTGGACGATTCTGAATCGAATTTCAACCTGGCCAGGGGAACCTAGACCACACGTATGGGAACCAAGTCACCCACACAACATTTCCCCTTTCTTTCCAGTCCGTGGATCTGGGGCACCCTCCCCGACTACAGAGCCCGACGTCTCTGCACCCGTACGTCCGGACAAAAATAAACCTACTTCTACCAAGAGGGTGCAAGGTCGTTCCACTCGCCGGTCCAATCAGGTACTTCAGCTTACCGATTACCATATTTCTCGGCATGTGGCTAGTACTTTCAAACGGTTAACGAAATGAGCCACACCCCGCGACCTTAGCCATTTTTGACTACACCAGCGGGGTATCACAACTACACAACCCCGCCGTTGTCCTTATATTTCAACAGGAATTAAAGTCAGCCAACTCCTATAATCTCGAGAAAGGCAGGAAACCTCTCGACTTTTACCGTACCTAGTTAGCGGGGCAACTAGTCGAGAAAAAGATCCTGATAACAAACATAGGTACCTAGGGATCATGCACCTAAGGTTTTCGATCAACTCCTAGAAAACGTAAATGCGCAATAAAAATTATTACAACATATACAAATAGTAAGATGCATATAATGCGTAAAATAATGGGATTATGCACCGGGGCTTGCCTTCTTGGGCACTGTTCAAAAGTAGCCTTGGGCTCTTCCGAACATTGGTTCGGGTCTTGATTCAAGTCAGTACAAATAAGAGAGACACTCTCCGGAGTGGTGGTATTCGCGGGCACCAACTCGTAATCACCGTCAAGTAGATTTACTGTTTCTATATGCATGCAGAAATGATATTGTTACAACATGATATAAATATATTTCTTTCCTTCACTATAAAGTTGTAGTCCAGTTTAGCATGTGTTTGTTGTGGTGGTCTTAGTTAACTTTATTTTATGGGCAATCGTTTATAGAGTAGTTCTAAAATTCACTTTACTTCATAAAAGAGTTGTGTGTTTGGTTTCATTTTTATCATTAAACTTAGCATGCTTTCACTATTTCATAACAACAAATCTACTCATGAGATAGTGATGAAAAACTAAAGTAATACACATCTCAAACTTTAACGTCTCTGGTATAAAATTCAGCATCTAACCATAAAGCAATTATCCATAACAATTCATGTAAGTAGATTACTCTAGTTGCTTCACCTTTTTGTACAGAAAGTTTGACATAGGTTCTGGTGCTACAAATTTTATGGGAGCATACATCTACTCAGTACTTTAATTTTTCCAGATTTTATTCACTTATACAGCTGAGGTAATAAAAAGAACAAAAACAACAAGCCATTAACTAAGATTAATTCACCAGAGACTTGTGCTAGGGATATGATTCTCAAATTTTTACCAGAGCCTATTCATGAGCTAAACATACTCCAGAAAAATTATCGAGCTTTATAACCACCAGATAAATTAGTTATGCATTTAACTTAACATGATTTAGCATAAATTTCTCAAGGTGCATTTAACAAGTACTGCATATGAAATTTTTATTACAGATAGAACATACCCTAAACAAGATCATGTCCAAAAATCAAGATCAGTTATGTTGTAGATTATTCAGAAAAAAAATAGAAAAATCTAGCCCTAAGATGATAAGCATGATTATTCACCAAAGCAAAACTCAGTAACTGCACCTCAAAATTTTTAGAGAAGAACACAGAGCTAAAAAGAGACTTCAGAAATAAATATAGATTTTTATGAGTATAAGAACTATATATGGAGAATTAAGTTGATTAAACAAGCATAAAACATGGTATACAGTAACTGAACTCTAATAAATCTGAAATTTATTAAGTAACAAGATTTCAGTTATAAATGTATGCAGTAAAAATTCCAGAGCAATTTCTTGTGCATATTTTCCAGTATTAAATCGAGAAATCTAGCAACAGATTAGAGAATCTTGATTGTTCCAATATGATAACTATTCTGGTTGGGTTTCATCTTTTTACTGTAATCTTAATATTCCATTATTGATAACATATCCAAAAATCAAGGTCATTTGCTGAGTAGAACTTCATGAACATGCATAAGGTGATTTTCTTATTCTTTTTCTCAGATTAAAATAAAAGCAAAATATGAACATGTGAATGTAACAAAAGTTGTAGTTCTTGTTCTAAGGATTCCAGAACATTTTATTTTGCATTTTTCTAATTTTTATTCAATTTTCTAGGCATTTTTTAAGTTTGCTGTTTTGAGTTTAGGCACATTTTGCAGTTTGACCCCTGGAAGTTTTGGTTCTTCTCAAACGAGGTCCCTGGCGGAAGTACAGAACAGGGGAGGGGTAAGGGCGGCCGGATTCCGGCGATGTCCGGCCCCAGCGGCGTGGGCTAGGGTGGGGAAAACGTAGAGGAGCTCGAGAGCTACCTGAGGGTACCTTGGGTTGGGGCTGGGGCGACTCGAGGCGGCGGCTCCACAGGAGCAGGCGGCCGACGGTGGTTGGTGGCGGCGGTGGCGCCACTCCGGCGAGGGAAAGGCGGTGGGGCTTGGTCGGTGAGGTGCAGGGCGGTGAGAGGAACCCGTTCAGGGGCTCTATTGGAGCCGAGGAGGGGCGGAACGGTGGCTCTACGGAGCTCCGGCGGCGTCCGGCAATGGTGGCGATGGCCGGCGGCCTTGCTGGGCACGCGCGAGGGGCTGGGCTCTGCCCTTTATAGGCCCGGAAGGAGGGGGAGGTCGTGCTAGGGGCGAGCTGCCTGGGGAAGGGTCGCCCGGGGGGGCTCGGTCAGGGGCACGGCAGCGGCCGGCCATGGCAGTCGCCGTGGCGAGCGGTGGCACTGGCAGGTCGAGTGGCGAGCTCGGGTGCTACCAGGGAAGGCCGGGTTCAAGCAAACCAGGGGCGCGGGAGCAGTTTGGAGCTGGGGCGCGACGCGTGGGCGGCCAGGTAGCCGGCGCCGGCGTACGGACGCCGTCGTAGGCGCGGTTCAGGAAGGAGCAGAGGTAGGAGATGAAGGCAGGGCAATTTCGTAAATAAATCAAAGTTCCAAAATCAGTTCTGTAATTTCAAATTTTCTCCCTCTTCTTGTCCTCAAATGAAAAAGTGTTGAATACCACTTTTGCTCAGTTTTTCGGGATCTACAACTTTCGTGTTATGCACTTTTTCATTCGAGCAATGGTTTGAGAGTTATTTAATTATTTCAAAAACTGCCATTTTAAGGTACTTATTATTTCATGTGAATTTTGGCACTTTTACTCCTAGGCTTCAACTAGGTTTTTGTTTAATATGACATGGTGAATATGTCTATTTATTTTCATATGCATGTTTGCATTGTTTTGCAAGTTATTTTAACTTCCTTAACACTAGAAATAGAACTCTTGTTTATTTGATTTGTTTAAATTAGTAGCTCTTCACAAATCAAAGAATGGTTCCATTAATCATTTCATGTGATGGTTTTCCAGTTTGAATTTGATTTACATAGAAAGTTTATCGATCATTATGAAAGGTGTATTTTATTGCCTTATTACCACACATGTCAAGTCAAGTTTAAAAGGGTACCAATTATTGTTTTTCAAACACATTGCACTCAAACACATGCACACATACATTTACACACAAGTTTGCAAGAACTAGCCATAGGGTTCATATTTAAGTTTTCTTAGCTCATTTATGTGTGAAATTCTGTTAATTGCCTGGCTTTGGTTAAACTGACACCAGAGGTGTCACAGCCTACCCCCCTTAAAAAGAATCTCGTCCCGAGATTCAGGTGAATAAGCTAAGTGTGGCAAGTGTGTGTATCTTTGGGGTGGTGAAACCAGAAGGTAGACATGATCACCAACTTCGAGTTGCAAAGATTTTCTTCTTTTTACCCAAATGACTCATTTGGCTAGAGTGGTCAGCTCTAAGATTTTCTTGTATTACCTTTGGTTGTTATTCTGCCTAATGATCAAGTCTGGTCCAATATGTTATGGTCTTTGGTTTGTGACCAACTCAAAGGAGTTGATGCCTTTGATCATACGATGCTTTAAATAGTGCTATTTTCAAGCTTGCTTGATAGCTGGGTGAGAACTATGCTAAAAACGGGCATTGGTCTTCATGGTTGTCATAATGAATGATGTAAGATCTTAGCATGTCTTTTAAGATTTGGTCCACTTTTCAGTTTGGCCGTCGGTTCGAGGATGATAGTTTGGTGACAGGAGAAGATTGCAAGGGATTTCCCAAAAAGTGTGCTAGGAGTTGAGCACCACTATTGAATTTAATTCTATGTGGTGTGATATGCAGACCATAATGTAATCAAGATGAATACCGGCTCTCTTCTTGGTAGTATGAATAGTGTGTAATTGAAAAAAAGGTGTTGGTTGTCGATAATGATCCAAATGGAATCAGGCCTTGGAGAGGTGCTTGGCAAACCAATCATGAAATCCAGCATTAGTAAAAGTGAGATTGTAATGGCTATTTATAAATGGTCTCGGTATAACATTAGGAGATATACTAAGCGAGAAATTTTTGCTTAGGGTCTTGATATACTTTGTTAATACTCAAGTGACTGGAAAGCTTTGGAAGGGGTGACCTATCAAGAATTGGTTTTCAGAGATCACGATTTAGTTGATCCACTATGGAGATTCAAACCATACAACTCTATCCTTATCGCAGTGAAACATTTAGGCTTCTCCATTCTTTAGAAGAGCTTGTGCTTGACGATTTTCTCAGGACAGATTCTGGGTAGTTGATAGAATTGATCATAACTAAGGAATCCAAGGTTGAAAAATTCTCAAATTTTTACTGGGGGTGCCTAAGATAATTGTGATCATTTCCTCTAGTCAACTCCAACTCAGAAACAGAGCTTAAGATAGTCAAATTCTTAAGTGTTTGCCTAAAGGTTGACCCAGATTTCAGACTGAACAGAGGGCTAGTATTTTGACTGTAAGTACCAAACCACTTGAAACAAAATTCTCAAAAAAATTTCAGTAGCTTCTAGACTCAGTTATCCACAACATTCATGTTGAATGTTTTCTCAGGAAAAGCTTTTAAGTGGGTCGAAAAATTCATGTGGCCAGACTGCTACAAGTTGACAGAATTATAGGGGTTTACCACAAGACTGAATTTTGTGGGTTACACTTCTCCAAAATTTCACAAAATTTTACAGCAGTAAGGAGATTTGTTTTAATACATTTTGTTCCACCGGATCAACTTGTTTTGAGGTAGTTGATCAGGTCTAAAAAATTGGGTTTTCCTTCTGTACCTGCCGGTCCACTTATATCTGATAGCTTTCTAGTATGGAGATCTTACTCTTCGGCAGCAGCAAACTTTTCTCAAGACATTCTTGTGCGAGGTGGATTTTATTCGATTGAGTTGGTACTTGATTTGAGAGAGATGCACCATTCCTCAAAGTCGTGACGTATTGTGGAAATAACAACCTATCATGAATTTGATTTTTTTTGGTGCAATGAGGCAATGCAGATATGTGGTTAAATGAGTTAAAGCACTAATGGGAGATAAGTTTGTGTCGTTGTAATATACGGATACAACGACCCATACTCCTAAGAAATATGCACACGGATTGGTGCATTTGTCCTGAGGTAAGCTAGTGGATGTGCGGTTCATGGTGTGATGGTACACATGGTTTATGCACATAATGTGGTACACACAAGTGTGCTGAGTATGTGCATGAGCATGCATTGCACATGTTGCAATGCAGTGCACTGACCAAGAAAGTTATGCAAGTTCTTTATATTTCTGTTGACCTGAATTTAGAAATCAAATCAACACATTACTCATCCTTGATATGCTAACTAGAGAGCCAGGTGAGTTGGAAATAGGGAAGGTATGACGGGTACCATCATGAATTTCTTCAAGAGTGGTGAAATTGATCCTTCCTTGTTCGACCTGATCAGCCTGTTTCTTGCGCTCATCCCGCAATCTTTTGCGCATGCTTTTAATTGTTTGGCTAGAACCTTGGTCCTGATTTTGCTGTGTGGCTTGAGGGCATCTTCGAGCGAAGTGGGTAGGACTTCTACAGATGAAACAACGGTTCGTCTCACTCGGACCACTGTGTTGTTTGCATCGTAAGGATGTCATCACTGGCATATCTACTGAACCATTCTCGGGTATAGTGCACCTAGCTGGGTCCATGGTTTCACGGACAGGCGAGAGAGTTCTTGCTCTTAGGACTGTGTTGGCAGCAATAGCATTGCGGGTTTGTCTTTTACCACGGGGAATGAATTTTGTGCATGTAATTTCCCATCAAGTCAAGTCCATATTGCTTGAGCCATGCTTGGGGGTCAGACACTTTACTTGGTCATCCTTAAGTTTCATCGGAAGTTGTGATGGCGGCATTAGGGAGTCCGAGTGAACATCCTTTATTTCTTGTGTCTCTTCCTGGAGCTCTTGATAGTCTGCAACTAGAGATTGGTGGACCTTGTGCCCATCTAGTTGAAAGTGTTGTGGCTGCAGAAAATGAGAAATCGCTTGCTGTCCCTGAACAAGTTGTCGAAGCAACTCATTTTGGGTGGCAAGTAATTCCTCAAGGCCGGGTGGTGGTGGCTGCGATCCGCTACCACTGGCACCGAAATTATTTAGAGTACTATGGGTTGCTCTCACCATCTGAAATATATGAGTTCAAGCATCAGCGATATGATTCGTATAGCTTCCAAGATGCAATGAACAAGTGTGCAACACAATAGAACACAACAAATGCTGTGTAACCAGTTTGTGCAACGTTAGTTGTTACAAAGAAATTCGTAACTTTCTTTTGGTTCATCGAAACTTTCTAAAATTTTGACAGCAACTAGATAATTTCACGTGCTACATCTTTGGTAGTCAACTCAGAGGCTAATTCTAAGAGTAAGATGGCTGAAATTGTCCATTACTAAACCTCTGGTTTTCTGAACAGAGTCTCTGTATTTAGGCCATAACTCCTACTATATACATCTAATGAAGTTGAAATTTTGTATGCATGTAGCTTAGGATGTTTGGAGAAACTTTGGTATTCAACCCCAAGGCTAAAACAATGGATAAAATGGTTCAAATATTCAGTCTTTGCTTCTCTGTTCTGGCTGTTTTTCAGCAGGCCGGGCGATAGTGTTTTGTCTATAGCTCGGCGTATACTAGTCCTAAGAAGTTGAAATTTTGTGAGAACCTAGATCATGTAATTTGTGACCACTTTGGTATTCAACTCATATCCAAAAAGAGTCATCTACAAGGGTGAAAATTTTAGCAATATCCCGTAGGATATAAACTAGACAATGAGAGTTAAATTGTTCCGGAAGCAACCTTAGAGTTTCATAACTCGAAATTTTAGGGGTCCAAAATTTTTTTGAAATTTTTCTAGGACGTGTATTATGTAATTGTGCAAAACTTTTCTAGTCAAGACTAAGTCTAATTAAAACCTTATGATGGTCTTTTCCTTAAAAGTTTTCCTCACTGGATGTCCAAGAAATTCAGCAAACAGAGAGCTAGTCTTTTCTTCACCAAGGACAATATACTTGGTCAAAAATTCTCAAAATTTTATAGAAGATCCCAAGGTAGTGAGGAACATTTCATCTAGTAAACACTAAGGCCAGTTCAGATCCTAACAAGGTTTAATGCTCAAGGTTTTGAAGTGATGTCAAACCAGAAAACAGATTATCCAGAGAGTGAGTAAATTGACCATATCTCCCAAACCACTGGACAAAGATAATTCAAAATTTTACAGTAAGTTCTTCATCAAGATACCTACAACTTTTGTGTTGAACGAATTTTCAGATGAGCAAATTAAGATTGTAGAAAAATTCACTTTAGACAGATTGCTCTAATTTGACAGATTTGCAGAAGGTTACTATAAATTTGAAAACACTAAGGTAGAGAACTTCAAAAATTCTTAAATTTCTACAGAAGGTTAGAAATGTATTTAGCTACATTTATTCTTAGAGCCTCAACTTGATTTGAGCAAATCTTCATATCTTAAAAATTCGAGAAAGCCAGATTTTCCAGAATTTGCAGACTGTCTAGATGATCCTTAAGACTGTATTTTAAACTTTTCGATTCTGATTTCATTCAAAAGTTTCTTTGCTGATGATTTGAGGATGAATGCAGATCTTAACCGTCCTCACCAAAGAAAAGAATTGCCAAGTAACCTTGGACTTACGTGGTTAGTTTCGGTGGCATACATAATACGACTCTCACTATGTAGCTACTCGATATAGCTAGATAGCCTATAATTCGATTTCGAGTTAGCGTACCTGCAGAAAATTAACAGTATATAAAATTGAACCTTCCGTGCCAGCACTCACGAAAGCGTTCACATACATTACCGATCACTATAGAATCAGCATCCATACAATTACCGCCGTATGGACAACGTTAAGCATACGTCATCGAAATAACGTATTGATTGTGTACCGTCTTTGACGGGGAATTGAATTCCAATTTCGAACCATTACTCCCCATATAATCAACCGAAGTTGGTATATGGGCAGCAGCTCAAGTAGGCCACTGCTTGAGCTCCAGCGTTCGGCTCGCATCACCGACGGGAAGGTCAGACTCCCTCAGCTGACTGAGTAAGTATACCTCCGCGGCGACGATGTAGTTGCAGAATTTAAATTGCAGAATTTAAATACTGAAAAGTAATGTGCTGGAAGTTAGCCATACAAAATAAGCCACCTGATTATACCCATAAGATTCCCTAGGGCTTTACGTCCTAGACTTGTCCTTGGAGATCCTAAACTCTTTCAAAAACTTTAGTAGTTTTGAAGTCAAGTTTTAAATTGTTGTTTTAAAAATCGAGGTTGCCATCTCTGGTAGGCTGTCTGCGAGCTCTGATACCAGCTGTGGCGGAACCACCCAAAACTACTGGGCCCGGGTGCACTGATCTTTGTTGCTAAGCAACTCTGATCCAAATTGGCACTCACCGGTAGTTCCTCGAGTGAAGCCTCGATAAAAGCCACGCTATTCCAGGATCAGCAGACAACACTCACACGAAGGTGAGCCCAGAGATTACAACACAGAACATTTCATACATCTCAGAGTGATTGCAGCGGAAAAGAAATTTATTCAACAAGCCATTAACTAAGATTAATTCACCAGAGACTTGTGCTAGGGATATGATTCTCAAATTTTTACCAGAGCCTATTCATGAGCTAAACATACTCCAGAAAAATTATCGAGCTTTATAACCACCAGATAAATTAGTTATGCATTTAACTTAACATGATTTAGCATAAATTTCTCAAGGTGCATTTAACAAGTACTGCATATGAAATTTTTATTACAGATAGAACATACTCTAAGCAAGATCATGTCCAAAAATCAAGATCAGTTATGGTGTAGATTATTCAGAAAAAAATAGAAAAATCTAGCCCTAAGATGATAAGCATGATTATTCACCAAAGCAAAACTCAGTAACTGCACCTCAAAATTTTTAGAGAAGAACACAGAGCTAAAAAGAGACTTCAGAAATAAATATAGATTTTTCTGAGCAAAAGAACTATATATGGATAATTAAGTTGATTAAACAAGCATAAAACATGGTATATAGTAATTGAACTCTAATAAATCTGAAATTTATTAAGTAACAAGATTTCAGTTATAAATGTATGCAGTAAAAATTCCAGAGTAATTTCATGTGCATATTTTCCAGTATTAAATCGAGAAAGCTAGCAACAGATTAGAGAATCTTGATTGTTCCAATATGATAACTGTTTTGGTTGGGTTTCATCTTTTTACTGTAATCTTAATATTCCATTATTGATAACATATCCAAAAATCAAGGTCATTTGCTGAGTAGAACTTCATGAACATGCATAAGGTGATTTTCTTATTCTTTTTCTCAAATTAAAATAAAAGCAAAATATGAACATGTGAATGTAACAAAAGTTGTAGTTCTTGTTCTAAGGATTCCAGAACATTTTAGTTTGCATTTTTCTAATTTTTATTCGATTTTCTAGGCATTTTTTAAGTTTGCTGTTTTGAGTTTAGGCACATTTTGCAGTTTGACCCCTGGAAGTTTTGGTTCTTCTCAAACGAGGTCCCTGGCGGAAGTACAGAACAGGGGAGGGGTAAGGGCGGCCGGATTCCGGCGATGTCCGGCCCCAGCGGCGTGGGCTAGGGTGGGGAAAAGGTAGAGGAGCTCGAGTGCTACCTGAGGGTACCTTGGGTTGGGGCTGGGGCGACTCGAGGCGGCGGCTCCACAGGAGCAGGCGGCCGACGGTGGTTGGTGGCGGCGGTGGCGCCACTCCGGCGAGGGAAAGGCGGTGGGGCTTGGTCGGTGAGGTGCAGGGCGGTGAGAGGAACCCGTTCAGGGGCTCTATTGGAGCCGAGGAGGGGCGGAACGGTGGCTCTACGGAGCTCCGGCGGCGTCCGGCAATGGTGGCGATGGCCGACGGCCTTGCTGGGCACGCGCGAGGGGCTGGGCTCTGCCCTTTATAGGCCCGGAAGGAGGGGGAGGTCGTGCTAGGGGCGAGCTGCCTGGGGAAGGGTCGCCCGGGGGGGCTCGGTCAGGGGCACGGCAGCGGCTATACCTGGGCATTTCTCGGGTCGGGTCGGGTTCGGGTCGGGCCGAAAAAAACCCGGTAGAAAAACTCATGGCCCGAGCCCGCCCGTGGCCCGGCGAAAACCCTAAAATGTTGGCCCGAGCCCGCCCGCAGCCCGACCCGACGGCCCGCGGGCCGACCCGCTGACCCGACGGTCACCCACATGATCCCAGAAACCACCAGCAACAATCGTACAGGCATGACTAATTTAAATATTACATGATCCGAACATCACAATTCTGATAAAACAACTGTACAACACATGCACCACAGACAATAGTTCACACAGATCACAGATGTGATAAAATAAAATGGCAAATGGCATAAATAAATAAGATAACAGATCACAGATGTGTCTTTTTGACCGGGCCGTCGGGCCGGCCCGCGGGTTTAATTTTCAGCCCGCACCCGACCCGAATTTTTCACCGGGCTGAAAATCATGGCCCGGACCCGCCCGCCGTGTTCCTCGGGCCGGGTCGGGTCGGGTTTTTTTCGGGCGGGTCGGTCCGGGTTCTTCGGGTCGGGCGGCCCATGCCCAGGTCTAGCAGCGGCCGGCCATGGCAGTCGCCGTGGCGAGCGGTGGCACTGGCAGGTCGAGTGGCGAGCTCGGGTGCTGCCAGGGAAGGCCGGGTTCAAGCAAACCAGGGGCGCGGGAGCGGTTTGGAGCTGGGGCGCGACGCGTGGGGCGGCCAGGTGGCCGGCGCTGGCGTACGGACGCCGTCGTAGGCGCGGTTCAGGAAGGAGCAGAGGTAGGAGATGAAGGCAGGGCAATTTCGTAAATAAATCAAAGTTCCAAAATCAGTTCTGTAATTTCAAATTTTCTCCCTCTTCTTGGCCTCAAATGAAAAAGTGTTGAATACCACTTTTGCTCAGTTTTTCGGGATCTACAACTTTCGTGTTATGCATTTTTTCATTCGAGCAATGGTTTGAGAGTTATTTAATTATTTCAAAAACTGCCATTTTAAGGTACTTATTATTTCATGTGAATTTTGGCACTTTTACTCCTAGGCTTCAACTAGGTTTTTGTTTAATATGACATGGTGAATATGTCTATTTATTTTCATATGCATGTTTGCATTGTTTTGCAAGTTATTTTAACTTCCTTAACACTAGAAATAGAACTCTTGTTTATTTGATTTGTTTAAATTAGTAGCTCTTCACAAATCAAAGAATGGTTCCATTAATCATTTCATGTGATGGTTTTCCAGTTTGAATTTGATTTACATAGAAAGTTTATCGATCATTATGAAAGGTGTATTTTATTGCCTTATTACCACACATGTCAAGTCAAGTTTAAAAGGGTACCAATTATTGTTTTTCAAACACATTGCACTCAAACACATGCACACATACATTTACACACAAGTTTGCAAGAACTAGCCATAGGGTTCATATTTAAGTTTTCTTAGCTCATTTATGTGTGAAATTCTGTTAATTGCCTGGCTTTGGTTAAACTGACACCAGAGGTGTCACAGCCTACCCCCCTTAAAAAGAATCTCGTCCCGAGATTCAGGTGAATAAGCTAAGTGTGGCAAGTGTGTGTATCTTTGGGGTGGTGAAACCAGAAGGTAGACATGATCACCAACTTCGAGTTGCAAAGATTTTCTTCTTTTTACCCAAATGACTCATTTGGCTAGAGTGGTCAGCTCTAAGATTTTCTTGTATTACCTTTGGTTGTTATTCTGCCTAATGATCAAGTCTGGTCCAATATGTTATGGTCTTTGGTTTGTGACCAACTCAAAGGAGTTGATGCCTTTGATCATACGATGCTTTAAATAGTGCTATTTTCAAGCTTGCTTGATAGCTGGGTGAGAACTATGCTAAAAACGGGCATTGGTCTTCATGGTTGTCATAATGAATGATGTAAGATCTTAGCATGTCTTTTAAGATTTGGTCCACTTTTCAGTTTGGCCGTCGGTTCGAGGATGATAAGCTGAACTTCGGATCAGTTTGGTGACAGGAGAAGATTGCAAGGGATTTCCCAAAAAGTGTGCTAGGAGTTGAGCACCACTATTGAATTTAATTCTATGTGGTGTGACATGCAGACCATAATGTAATCAAGATGAATACCGGCTCTCTTCTTGGTAGTATGAATAGTGTGTAATTGAAAAAAAGGTGTTGGTTGTCGATAATGATCCAAATGGAATCAGGCCTTGGAGAGGTGCTTGGCAAACCAATCATGAAATCCAGCATTAGTAAAAGTGAGATTGTAATGGCTATTTATAAATGGTCTCGGTATAGCATTAGGAGATATACTAAGCGAGAAATTTTTGCTTAGGGTCTTGATATACTTTGTTAATACTCAAGTGACTGGAAAGCTTTGGAAGGGGTGACCTATCAAGAATTGGTTTTCAGAGATCACGATTTAGTTGATCCACTATGGAGATTCAAACCATACAACTCTATCCTTGTCGCAGTGAAACATTTAGGCTTCTCCATTCTTTAGAAGAGCTTGTGCTTGACGATTTTCTCAGGACAGATTCTGGGTAGTTGATAGAATTGATCATAACTGAGGAATCCAAGGTTGAAAAATTCTCAAATTTTTACTGGGGGTGCCTAAGATAATTGTGATCATTTCATCTAGTCAACTCCAACTCAGAAACAGAGCTTAAGATAGTCAAATTCTTAAGTGTTTGCCTAAAGGTTGACCCAGATTTCAGACTGAACAGAGGGCTAGTATTTTGACTGTAAGTACCAAACCACTTGAAACAAAATTCTCAAAAAAATTTCAGTAGCTTCTAGACTCAGTTATCCACAACATTCATGTTGAACGTTTTCTCAGGAAAAGCTTTTAAGTGGGTCGAAAAATTCATGTGGCCAGACTGCTACAAGTTGACAGAATTATAGGGGTTTACCACAAGACTGAATTTTGTGGATTACACTTCTCCAAAATTTCACAAAATTTTACAGCAGTAAGGAGATTTGTTTTAATACATTTTGTTCCACCGGATCAACTTGTTTTGAGGTAGTTGATCAGGTCTAAAAATTTGGGTTTTCCTTCTGTACCTGCCGGTCCACTTATATCTGACAGCTTTCTAGTATGGAGATCTTACTCTTCGGCAGCAGCAAACTTTTCTCAAGACATTCTTGTGCGAGGTGGATTTTATTCGATTGAGTTGGTACTTGATTTGAGAGAGATGCACCATTCCTCAAAGTCGTGACGTATTGTGGAAATAACAACCTATCATGAATTTGATTTTTTTTTGGTGCAATGAGGCAATGCAGATATGTGGTTAAATGAGTTAAAGCACTAATGGGAGATAAGTTTGTGTCGTTGTAATATACGGATACAATGACCCATACTCCTAAGAAATATGCACACGGATTGGTGCATTTGTCCTGAGGTAAGCTAGTGGATGTGCGGTTCATGGTGTGATGGTACACATGGTTTATGCACATAATGTGGTACACACAAGTGTGCTGAGTATGTGCATGAGCATGCATTGCACATGTTGCAATGCAGTGCACTGACCAAGAAAGTTATGCAAGTTCTTTATATTTCTGTTGACCTGAATTTAGAAATCAAATCAACACATTACTCATCCTTGATATGCTAACTAGAGAGCCAAGTGAGTTGGAAATAGGGAAGGTATGACGGGTACCATCATGAATTTCTTCAAGAGTGGTGAAATTGATCCTTCCTTGTTCGACCTGATCAGCCTGTTTCTTGCGCTCATCCCGCAATCTTTTGCGCATGCTTTTAATTGTTTGGCTAGAACCTTGGTCCTGATTTTGCTGTGTGGCTTGAGGGCATCTTCGAGCGAAGTGGGTAGGACTTCTACATTTACACACCGCAAGAACTAGCCATAGGGTTCATATTTAAGTTTTCTTAGCTCATTTGTGTGTGAAATTCTGTTAATTGCCTGGCTTTGGTTAAACTGACACCAGAGGTGTCACAGACGAAACAGCAGCAGTGCCGATGACGACGACAACAGCGGCAGCGACGACGACGATGACGACGGCGGAGACGCATCGGCGCGAAGCCCCAAGCGTCGTAGGCACTCAAATACCTACAATTGGTAGATGTAGGTAGCATCGTAGGGGTAGGATCACAAAGCCGAAGGATCAATTCCTTTGTAAAAATCGGCTTTTGCTTTTAATGACCTTTCTTTTAATGAAATCAATTTTCTTCAATTACTGTATACTTGTTTACTTTCCAAAAAGCCGATGGCAACACATCAGGCTTCTATAAATATCCAAGAGCTGACGAAATTCAAACTAGAAGCAACCCGCATAAGAGTAGAGTATCACTTCCACCTTGAACTGAACTCGAAACAGACTCTCAAATCCGAGCGTAATTCGAAAACTCAACTCTATAAATCCGAGCAAGAACTCTTCAAGCATCCGGAATTCAAATCAGAGGCCACAGCAACCAAACCCCAAGTCAACGGATCTGAACCATGGCAGACTCTCCAGCTCAGACAACAAATCCTACTATTGATGATGCGGCAATCTGCGGCCTGAAGGTAACATTCAGCCTAATTCTTTTAGTATTCCTCAGCTTACCAAGCTTCTGAAACTTTAAACTCTGAAACACGACACCATATATGAACTTCTGAATTTCTGAACTTCAGGTGTCAGACATCCTTCTGCCGCATCCTTCCAATCCAAAATCTTTCTGTCTTGGCCCACGAACTTATGAAAATCCCATAGATTTGATCTCTTGTGAAGCAAATAGAATCCCTTTCGTGAGTCAAAACATTGATTTGAACCTCAGGGCCGACAGCTTAAGAGCCTGGCCTAACCCTCCTGAGAGCTGGATTACATGGTACAGCAGAGTAGCAAAAACTTATATGCCCTTGTGGCAGGATTTGAACATAGCCGATGCACTTAGCTTATCACTGTCTCCTCTCGACAAAGATGAAAATCTTCTGAAAACCATCGGCTATTTTTGGTCCGATGCTCTGAACTGTTTTCTCTTCGGTCATGGACCCATGACCATTACTCTACTAGATGTTACCATGATAACTAGCCTAGACATTGGATCTCCTAATCCTACTGCCCACAAAATGGCAGAAGTTCCCTTTAAACTTTCATCCAAAGTTAACTGCACAAACTGGGGAACTTACATGAGTCAGCACATGAAAACAAAAGGTCCAGTGACTAAGAAGGAACACACAGCCTTCTTAAATCTTTGGCTAGAACACTTCATCTTCTGTGGTCCTTCTTTAGCTCCAACTAAGAATTATCTTCCCTTGGCCTATCATTTGGCCCATGGCAACCACACCGGCCTAGGAAAACTTTTCCTTGGAGAAACCTACAGATATCTCCATTTGATGACATCTAACTTGTTTAACCAAAAGAAACTGAGAACTGGAGGCCCTTGGTGGTTTATTCAGTTGTGGGCACAACTGTACTTTCAGCACCATATCCCCAACTTCCAAGGCCTGACCAAGAATTCCTTTCCTGATGAGAGTGGCAAACCAATTAGATGTACTAGTTATGGCCAAGATTTATTTAGTCTACCTTGCAGCAAACTGAATTCAACAGATGCAGCAAACTGGTTCAGAGTCTTCTATAAAGGCTTAGAGAACCCTCTCTTTTTCCCATTCACTGAATCTGAATCCTTTGAGAATCCAACTGCCTTTAGACTGGATAATTTTGCCGATGACGACAGCACTCGGCATCTATATTCCCTGATGATTCGACCTGGTTTCCTCCCTGTTGGCATGAGCACTTCCAATAGAATTATCAAGCCAGGTTACGAAGCTTATCAACCAGTCATAGCAGCTCGGCAATTTGGCCTAGGACAAGTCCCTCCCCACTTCCATATTCACCACTTGGTGGAGAGTAGAGCTGATCTGCCTGATGGTCTCACCAGTTCAAGATGTTACAGCATGTTCGATGATCTCCACATTCCAATACCAGCCGATCTATCCTTTGATCCTTCATCGATCGATTTTAGCACATGGTGGGGAATGTGGAAAACCCATGTTTTCAGAAAAGCTCTAGGTCCTCGACTGCAGCAAATTGATCCTAAATATGTAATCCCCGAGGAAGAGGTACTGAATTTATACATTCATCCTTTCTAAGTCCTCCATTCCTTTACTTGACTAATCCTGCTCACCCTGTTAGCAACAACAGGATGGTCCAGAACCTATGACCAGCAACGGGGAGCCATTCCACTTTCTTCCAACTGCCCCTGATGTACTCTTCTGCAAAGGGTCACCATCAATGAAGAAAGTGATAACGACTATTCAGCCAGACTTACTTCAGTCGGCTTCCAAACGAAGACAAGCTTCTGCAATTGTTGCCCCCCGAGTCTTAACCAAGAAAAGGAAGATGATCACGAGGCAAGTTATCAAGAAACCAGCACCAGCTTCCCCGAGTCCATCAGAGTCCAACACCAACCAGGTAACTCATCTTTCTAAAACTTCTTCTTTATTGCATACACATGTATTCTGGTTGACTGTAATTTTATTTTCAGGATGCAGCTAAAGAAATCCCCAATACAGAAAGTCCAGTACGACATGAGATGACTGCAACTCTTAATGTACTGATGGAGGCAAACGAGGAGCAAGCCGATACAGTCGATGTTCTTGATGTCGACACAAGCTCTAACAGGACGATCGCTCTTGAACCGCCCAACGCTTCTTCTTCAGAACAGGTAACATTACAAAACCAATTCTGAATCAGCCGATAGCTTCATAAACGCACATTGCTCTAACTTCAGATATGTCCATAAGGCTTTGACATTTCAGGTTTGCTTTCCTTTGACCCGGCATCAATGGGTCTGACTGCCCCTGGAGCAAAAGCACCATCCTTGTAGCAATCGACTAATTTGGCACATCAGCTTCAACTTATCAAGAATCTACTATCTGCTCTGATCACTGCTCTGGTTGATGATTCCAGCAAGATAAAAGAAATTTTTGAGCAGATAGAATCCCAGCTTCTAGAATTACTTCGAGTCAAACTTTGGCCAGCCGGCCATCTTCCTTTCTATCGGGCAGAGGTGAAGGCAGCTCAACAAAGAATAGAAGCACGTCGTTCTCAAGTCTCTCTGAAAACTGACATAGCTCAAAAGTGCAAAGCCCTCAACCAAAAGAAAGCAACTCTGGATGCTAAAGCTGATATCTCCGAGAACACAAGACGACTCAACCTCTTGGAAAAGGAACTGATGGAACTTGAAGAAAAGGTCCGCAATACCCAAAGACTAATCCAAGAGGAGAAAGCTTCGATCGCAAACTCCAAGCAGGAAGCCCAAGAAATGACTGAACAAATACAGGAAGAGTTTGCAGAGATAAGCACCTTGAGTCGGCAGATAATATCAGGCGATGACAAGGACGACGAAGCAATCATAGCACGAGCAGACGTTGTACGTGCAGAAGCCATCCAAGCCATAGAAGGATTCCTGAACTAGTAGAACTATTCAGAAAACATTTGATGTTGCCTGTAAAATCTGAAACTTGTACTCATTTAAAAACATCTTAAGTCGATGGTTAGACATCGACTGTCTTGCTTCTCATATGTATTTTTACTAGCCAACTCAACGTGTTGGCCTCCCATTCATTTTTTTCCTGCCAACTCAACGTGTTGGCCTATCTCCTTTTTTTTATCGGCCAACTCAACATGTTGGCCTATCTCCTTTTTTTTACTGGCCAACTCAACGTGTTGGCCTATCTCCTTTTTTTTTACCGGCCAACTCAACGTGTTGGCTTATCTCGGTACAGCCAGATGGATGTCATCGGCTCTTGTTACTCGCTTTACCACATGCTCGGGAAGTACTTGTTGAGGTGTTGACCATTGACAGCAACAGGAAACTTGATGCCGTCCAATTCCTCGAGCATGTATGCATTCCCTGGCAAAACCTGATCAATCTTGTACGGCCCGTGCCAAGTTGGAGACCACTTGCCATACTTTTTATCTTTAGTTCCCAATGGCAATACTGCCTCCCACACCAAGTCTCCAACCCGAAAATTCTTTGGCTTGACCTTCTTGTTGTACGCACGAGCAACTTTAGCCTTGTTTTCCTTAATCTTCTCCAATGACCAAAGCCTTAGCTCTGTCAGATCCTCCACATTATCGTTCATCAAGGCTGCATACTGTTCAGCAGATAGATCATTCTGGAACTCGACACGCCTTGATCCAGCCGTGATTTCCCATGGCAACACAGCGTCTTGGCCATAGACCAAATGGTACGGCGATGTCTTGGTGGACCCGTGACATGAAATACGATACGCCCACAAAGCTTCTGACAACACTTCATGCCAGCGCCTAGGATATTCATCGATCTTTCGCTTTATGAGCTTGATGAGGCTCTGGTTGGATGCTTCAGCCTGTCCATTAGCTTGGGCATAGTATGAAGATGATCTGATCAGCTTAATTCCCATGTCATTGGCAAACTTCCTAAATTCCTCTGATATAAAAACCGATCCTCCATCGGTTGTAATAGTTTGAGGAATCCAAAATCTGTGAATGATGTGCTCTTTGACAAAGTTGATCACATCTCTTGACGCTACTGACCTCATGGGCACTGTCTCTACCCACTTTGTGAAATAATCTGTAGTAGCTAAGACCCACTGGTGACCCTTGCTAGATGACGGGTTGATCTGACCAATCATGTCCATGGCCCAACCTCTAAATGGCCACGGTTTGATGATAGGATTCATTACTGATGCTGGCACTATCTGAATTTTGCCAAACCTCTGACATGCCTGACACCCCTTGTAATAATTGAAGCAATCTTCAAGCATGGTAGGCCAGTAATATCCTGATCTCCTAATCAGCCACTTCATCTTATGAGCCGATTGATGAGTACCGCAGGTTCCCTCGTGAACCTCATACAAGAGCCGATTTGACTCTGAAGGTCCCAGACATTTAAGCAATAGTCCTTCCAAGGTCCTGTAGAACATGTCATCCTCTTTCAGAACATACTTCATAGCCTTGAGTCTTATCCTCCTGGGTGCCCCCCGAGCCGAATCCTTCAAGTAATTGAAGATATCGGCTCTCCAGTCTCTGGGTTCTAGAAACTAAACCTCCACATCGACCCCATCGGCCGTTTCCTTGTATCCAGAAGCCATCTGTGCCAAATCATTGGCTTCATTGTTCAGAGTCCTGCGTATCCAGTGGAAATTGATGTACCTGAATTGTGACATCAACTCACGGCACTGCATCTATATCGGAAAAAGAGCCTCGCTCTCACATCTATATTCTTCCGTGAGCTGAGAAATCACCAGCTTTGAATCTCCAAAAATTTCCACCGCTTCTGCACCAGTTCCATTCCTTTGCGAACGGCTTCATATTCCACCAAATTATTGGTGCATGGGGCAGTCATCCTGATGGAAAAGGAGTAAGTCACCCCTCGAGGCGAGACCAACAGAATTCCCACACCGCACCCATCATTACAAGCCGATCCGTCAAAAAACATAGCCCAAGCACGAATAAATAGTGCAGCTATATCAGTGCTGATCCTGTCTGCAACAAGATCCGCCAGTGCCTGTCCTTTGACTGCTTTTGCAGGCTGATACCGAATATCGAACTATGACAATGCAAACATCCATTTTCCAAGCCGGCCTTTCAGAACAGGAGCCGACAGCATGTGCTTTATGACATCCGATTTGCATATGACAATTGTTTCCACCGAGAGCAAAATATGACGAAGCTTTGTACATGTAAAGAATAAGCAAAGGCAAAGCTTCTCGATTTCAGGATACCTGGTCTCGGCATCTAACATGTGCCTGCTGAGGTAGAAAACCACCCTCTCCTGGCCGTCGTGCTTCTGGACTAACACCGAAGCAATGGAAGTGTCACCCACGGATAGGTACACGTAGAACGGCCTATCTTGATGAGGAGGAACCAACACTGGAGGCTTTGACAAATATTCTTTGATTTCATCGAAAGCTTGCTGCTGTTCTGCCCCCAGCGAAACTCATCATCGGATTTGATCTTCACTAAACCCATGAACGGTTCAATGCGCCCAGACAGATTAGAAATAAATCGTCTGACAAAGTTAATTTTACCGATGAGCTTCTGCAACTCTTTCTTCATAGTAGGTGGCTTCATCGTTTTCACAGCTTCTTGACTCTTCAGGCCGATCTCGATTCCCCGTTCATGCACCAGGAATCCCAAGAATTGACCGGCCGACATGCCAAAGGAACACTTCTTTGGGTTCATTTTAAGCCCAAACCTTCGAGTCCGCTCCAAGACGTGACGCAGATCTTCTAGATGCCCCCGCTGATTTGGATTTGACCACGACATCATCAATATAAATTTCTACCAGTTTGCCGATGAGATCATGAAAAATGTAATTCATGGCACGTTGGTACATTGCACCGGTATTTTTCAGTCCAAAGGTCATAACCAAATATTCGAACAAGCCGACTGCGCCTGGTACTCTGAACGCGGTCTTGTTCACGTCTTCTGGGGCCATGAAGATCTAGTTATAGCTGGCATTACCGTCCATAAAACTCATCATTTTGTGGCCGGCAGCTGCGTTGATCAATGTCTCTGCAACAGGCATCGGGTACTCGTCCTTCGGCGTCGCTCTGTTGAGATCTCTAAAATCGATGCAGACACGCCATCGGCCATCCTTATTTTGTACCGGTACCACGCTAGAGATCCATTCTGCATACCGGCACGGCCTGATGAACCCAGCATCCAACATCTTCTCCACCTCTTTCTTGACTTCTTCTAGGACTTCAGCCTTCATCTGACATGCTCGTTGCTGAAACGGCCGAAACCCTTTCTTGAGCGGGAGACGATGCTCGACGATGCTTCTGTCTAGACCGGGCATCTTAGTGTAGTCCCATGCGAAACAATCCCGGTACTCTTTCAGCAGTGCAATCATCTCCTCACGCAAGACCGGATCCAACTTTTTGCTGATAAATGTCGGCCATGGCTTATCCCCAGGACCGATGTCAACCTCTTCCAAATCATCAGCTGATGTGAACCCGTATCCGAGCTTGCCGTCGTCTGAAAAACCAGCTGCGAACGCAGGCGAGTCTTCGTTATCCACAAGATCAGCGGCAAACACAGGGAGATGACAAGAAAAATTATTTGGCCAACCGCATGGGCTGGCCATTTCTATACTTCCATTATCATTCGAAACCAAATATTCAATGAGTAGCCAACTTCTAGAGCAGGCCATCGTATGTACATGATGTAAAAATTCTGACCCCAAATAGGATTTTTCTATTTTTTGGGGCCGGTCGCTGGGACCGGCCTCTCTAACTCTATTACGCCCCGTAGCATGCCAGGACGTGTTTACTCTGTGAGGCCAGTGGATAAGACCAGCCTCAGTCTGTTTTTTGTTGTCTCGATCCGATCACAGTCTTCCAGTGAAATTCCTGAGATCGGCTCTTGTCCTTCTGCGTCCAGGCGTTCATATCCGCGAGCGAGATTGCTGGAATCGTCTGCAGGGACCACTTCTACCTCATCGCCATCCCATTGGACCAGATACTGATGCATTGTGGAAGGGATACAACAGTTGGTGTGAATCCAATCTCTCCCAAGCAACACCGTGTATGTACTCTTGCTGTTGACGATGAAGAACGAAGTCGGGATCGTCTTACGGCCCACTGTCAGTTCCACATTAAGAACCCTCATTGCCTCTGATGGTTGCCCGTTGAAATCATTGAGCGTCACGTTGGTCTTGATGAGGTCGGCAGAAGAACGCCCCAACCGGCGCAACACTGAATATGGCATCAGGTTGACTGCAGCACCGGTGTCAACCAACATCCTGTTAACGGGTTTACCATTGATGAAGCCCTTGAGATACAGCCCCTTCAAATGTTTGTAGCTTTTTTCCTTTAGCTTCTCGAAGATGATCGGCTGGGGGCCAAGATCCAACTGTGCAACAGGCAAATCCTCCGGTTGGGGTGCTCGGAACTCTGATGGGAGCACGAACACCATGTTCACATCAGCCGATGGCTTCTCATCGGCTTTTGTCCGCTTGGGGAGCCACTCTTTTCTTGGAGGGCGCCTTTCCATCCTTCGCGGCTGCCTGACCTGTTCCGCGAGATCCGGACGCGCCTTCCTCAGCACGTCGAGGTACTTTGCTTCCGCCTCTTCTAGATTGCGCAAGCGCTGCACTCTGCGCTTCTGCGAGCGATTAAGCCCGTCAGGACAGCACCGTGGGCGATGGTACCTGTCTTCTTCTTCCGGCTCGAGATCACCCCTGGTCGGCCGCTCAACGTGATCGTCGTGACGCACTTTGGGCCCCAAACGCCGGAACATCGATGTCTCGCCTGACTGGCGTGTCCGAAGCCTGCACTCCAGACAATCATCTATAGTGGCCAATCGGCTCATGCCGGAATTCCAACAGTACCTGAAGAACGGGCAATGCCAGTGATCGTGTATAGCCTAGCGCCTTCCCAGCGTCCTCCCTGTGCGGTGCTCATACTCTTCTTCTTCCGACTGATATCGGCGACGCAGCTTGTGCTGATATTCGTATTTTTCCAGAAGCCGATCGGAAGCTGGAAGCTGATTGCGGATGTGACGCACTTGCTCTTCAGTAATATGCTGTCGTCCTGGCTTATTTTGATCTTGGGGCCGTTTGCCAGAAACGGCCTCTCTCCTTTGCTCGTCACGACGGCGTACAGGCCCCGCCATGTTGATCTGGAATGAAAAATTCTGGCCCGTAGGAGTGAAGTCTGACAACTCTACCACGTTGGCTTGCGGGAAGGGCTTCGTGTCAACCTTCATCGTGTGTTGGGCCAGGATTAATCGGCCTTGCTCGATAGCCGATTGAATCTGACAACGCAGCTCCTTGCATTCACCCGTGGCATGAGTGAACGAATGATGCCATTTACAGTATAGCCTCCCCTGCAATTCCTGTGCGGTTGGCAGCTTGTGATTCTCTGGGAGCTTCAGCCGTTTTTCTTTGAGCAGCAGATCAAATATCTGCTCTGCTTTGGCTATGTCGAAGTCGAAGCCCTTCACAAGCCCCTGCTGTTTGATCCATTTGCATGGGACGGGGTTTGCCCCCCGAGTCCACTCTGCCACGGCCACTTCTTGCTCCTCGCCAGAGTCATCAGATTCATCCGCTTGGGCCATGTTCACATGGCGCTTAAACTTATCCTCGTACATCTCAGGATGGTAAAGCTCGTACGTCGTAAGCTTCTGCACCAGGTGCGCCAGAGAGGTGAATTCCAAATGAAAAGCCAGATCCTTGATCGGCTTAGCGAGTCCCAGAACAGCCAAATCGACTGCCTCCTTCTCTGTGATGCGCGATGAGTAGCATCGGTTCTTGACTTCTCTGAAGCGCTGTATGTATTCCGACACAGTCTCTCCTCGCTTCTGCCTAACTTGGGCGAGGTCGGCAATCCCAGCTTCAGCAGCCTCTGAGTGATACTGGGTATGGAACTGATCTTCCAGCTGCCTCCAAGTTCGAATTGAATCTGGAGCCAATGACACGTACCATCCAAAAGCTGGGCCTGTAAGAGATTGGCCGAAGAACCGGACCCTTAGAGGATCCGATACTGAGATCATCCCAAGCTGCGTTAAGTATCGGCTCACATGCTCTATGGAGCTGGCTCCTTCTGACCCACTGAACTTGGTGAACTCAGGGAGCCGATACTTGGGAGGCAACGGGATCAAGTCATAGTCACTTGGATACGGCTTGGAATAGCCGATCGCTTTCCTCTTGGACAGGATGCCGAACTGGTCTCTCAGTATTGCACTGACCTGCTCCACACTAAGCACTCCTGGGGCTGATGGCTCAGCACTCGGCCCGGTAGCGTACTTTGCCAGCCACGCTTGTTTCTCCGCGTCTGCTCCAGAAGCTCCTGGGTTTACCAACTGCACTGAGCGTGTCGGATTGACGCTGTCAGGGATGTATATGCACGTGTAGCCGTACGGGATCTCCTTGGGTGGCTCGGTGAGGAACTGGCCTTCTCCAGGATCACTACCGATCTTGTGGACGATGTAGATCAGCGAATTCTGCTGTCCTGCTGCCGCGACCGAGTAGGACACTGGCGGCCTGGTTTGCAATGCAACTTCCCCCCTGTGACTCCCCAGGATTGGTCCTAACGGGGAGTACTGGTTCTTGATCACCTCCTGGACAACGCGATGTGCCACGCGCTCGAGTTCGTTCACCAGGCTTTCTGAATGCCGATGAAGCGTATGAGCCACCATATAGTTCATCTCCTGGAGTAGGGCCCTGGTGTGCTCCTCTGAAGGCACGGACAGATCAACGTTGTCGAGAGCACCCTCTGGTGAGAACCCCTTCCATCTGATGCCATGGTTGCGGGTCCTCTCAAAAGAGCCGATGAGATCGGCTTCGAACTGAGCTTTGACTTCATCGTATTTTTGCTTGTGTTCCAGAGTCAGTTCTTCATACGTGACAGGTTTGGTGACCGGCAGAACCGATGCTTGGTCCTGGGCTCCTGTCATCTCTGCGGCGGACGTTGTTGTTGATGAAGGTCCCACCGGGCGTGCCAGAATGTGTTGTCGGTCGAAACCCACCGGCGAGCAGCGACAGGCAACACGAAGAGCCGGGAGGTCACCGGAGCGCTGGCAGGCACTGCTCCCTCGTCGACGGCCTGCAATTCCGTCACGCGCCTGGAGATTCTGAAGAATGTCGGGCGTGCCACCTGACCTATACCCGATTAGAAAGGTGCGAATGTGTTTGCAACGATTTGCCTGCATACACAAACACGTGGAAACGTAAGTCCGAGCCGTGGTCGGCTCCCCGGGACGACTCTTGCATCGACTTTAAAGAGCCGATCGAGTCCCGATGTCAGATTGGATCTGTTTGCATCCGGATATTGGTGAATAAAGCAAATACCTGTAAAGCTGCTTCAATTAGATTTAACTAATCTAATCCACGACGGTAAAAGCTTCACTGTTAGATCGGAACATCCTACACGTGATTGGGCCTAATGAACGTAACAGATAACTAAACCATAACCCAAAACAGAGGCCTAAGAACTAGCAAGAGCCGATTCCCGGATCAATTCCCTGTTAAGACTAAAGCAAAGCATCTAACACGTCACCGGATCATCCAATCCGTTTGCAAGGCCTAACCTAGCAGATATTACGCCAACTCTTAAGAATAAGAGCAAACCATAACAGATCAGATCTACTAAACATAAAAGAAGCAGGGTGTTGTCTCCGTACTACTAATTCTATGCAACAAGAATTAGCATAAGATTGAAACATGATTGCACGGAGACAACATGATATTCGTAGATGATAAGTAATGAAAGCACGATGAATCTACTAAAAGCCATGCTACGAACATCAAGATAACTAGTATTACTCGCCATAAAAAATGCTTCAGTACGAGTAATACCAAGGTAAAAGTAAGAACAACGCTGCCCTGATCGCATGATCTAGACGCGCTCCCATGATTCGTACTTCTTTTTTATGGCAACTTATGTGACGACTTGTTTTCTTTGTCTATCAAACTTTATGGGTATCAACTTACTATGGTGATAATCTATGTGTATAATAACTTTTGTGTTGTATCAACTTTATGTGTATGAGTGTATGCTAGATTTTGTTTACAGTAACTTTATATCTTAGATGTGTGGCAACTCATGTGCATAACAAATTATACTTTTGTGACAATTTTCTTTTATAATAATTTATTTTTTAGACAACTTATATAATAGTTATATGTTTGACAACTTATGTGTACAAAAATCAGCAACTTATATAACAAATAGCAACTTACTACTAGTATAAAACGTCATTAAAATATATGCAAGTGAGATTTAGTTTTGTTCGTCTCGTCACGTAGAACACAACAGTACAATCGGTATTCAAAACGGATATCATATGAAATAGATAAAATATTTATTCAAAAAAGTTGCATGTTAAAAAAAGAACTCTGGATGATATCTCTTATTTCACTTAGTTTGAAAGTGATATTTATCAGTACAAGATGGGAGGTGTGCGCTATGTCGGGAGAAGAGGTCGCGCGCTCTTCGCGGGACTGGTCGCGGGTTATCCGCTTCCTTTTGCATGCCATCCGCGGCGCCGGCCGAGGTCTCTGATGAACCATGTGCATACGTATACAGTGCGTGTATACAGTAGTATATGCAGCCCTGTTCCCCTGGCTAGCTCACTTCACACTGTCGCCGTGCGCGCTGCGCCTACTGTTTTCTGAAATCTGAGCCGGCCGAGTCGGACGCGCTTCTCACACTTGCTACTTGGCTACATACTGATCGAAGCTTGAGCTCCTCGGTCTCGCACGCGGGCTGTATAAATATGAGCTTGAGCTCCTCGGTCTCGCACGCGGGCTGTATAAATATGATCGCCGGTTAATTGTATTGTATTACCACTCTCATCGATGATTTGCACGCGCTGTGTCAAAGGAGGTATTGATTCTTTCCATGGTGATTCAGATGGATTTACCTGCTGTTGGACGCGGCCGGGGATCATACATATCTCATTCCTGAACCGGACACCCAAGCAGCTCCTCCTCCTATCAGCCCGAGAAGATTCATCATACCCATGCGCGCGTCGGAAGGAACATGATGTACTTAGGACTCGCACCAGATTACTACTCCATCTGTTTCAAATTATAGGTTATTTGACTTTTTTTACCTTAAGTTTGATTACTCATCTTATTTAAAAAATCGTTTGTACAAATATAATCAAATTTAAGTCAATATTGAAAAACTTGTGACGACAAGCCAAGCAAAAAAAGAAGTGATATTTCACATAAACTTTTAAATAAAACAGATGGTCAAATTTGAGGTTGAAAAAGTCTAACGATCTACCGTTTAAAACGGAAGGCGTACAAGATTATTGCTCAATACAAAGAGACTCTGATCGGACGACACCACTCGATCGGCAGTGTCGTCAGATTCGGAGGAGCAGGATGCGCATGTGAGCAACAACCTAGCGTTGCCCCTGGAAACTGGAAGGTGAGGCATCATGTGATCCCCACTGCACGTACTAGCAGTAGCAGGTGATCGATATGGCCTTTCCTGATTGTTTATTGGCAGGGCATGTTCGTGTTCACTCGAGCATCGCGTGCATCTGTATGGCGCTCGATTCATTTCTAGGATGCTGGTAGTAATTGAGCCGCCAGGGTCCACGTGAGCGTCTTCATCTGCAGGCTGCTTTGGTGATCCAACATCGTACTGCTCGATAGGAGGCTGTGTCATTAACTACATTGTGCAGAGTAATCTACACGGCAAGTGGAGTTATGCAACAAACTGGTGGGACGATCGACATAACAACAACAACAACAACAACAACAACAAAAACCTTAATGCATGGAGCAGGGGTTGGTTATTAAGATGGCTCCAGTCATAATAATAATAACCATTTAGCGATCCTAACAACTCTTGCAGTTAATGTTAAGTTAGTTACTCTATACACATAATATTGGACATGATGATACTACCGCTCTCTCCAATAAGCAAATTTAACCATAATAATATGATGTCAGAACAAACTCTTATAGGATTATTCTTCATGGAAGTATTAATTATTAATATAGGTCAGATGCTAATGTTGAGGAGGTATAATTTGAGCGGTCAAATTCTGAAGCTACCATACATTTCCGAACGGAGGGAGAAACTTTTTGCACTTCTGTTGCATTGGTCAACAATCTACAAAGATACAGGCTACTAACGAAGAGCAGCGGGGAATAATCAATTAATCACACACAGTGAAGGCAACCAATTAACCAGGGGAGCAGAGCATATACTACATGCATAGATAGATCAACCCACAAATCTGAGCTGTTATTGTTCATTCCAGCAGCTGGTAGTGGATCTCCTGTGAATTAGTGAATATAATTGAGTATTCAGGCCGGAGCAGGAGACAGGCAGAACTTTCAGTGCTTGCATATTCGCTGTGATTGGCTGCCTGGCTGGCTATTTCATCAGATCTAGAATTAGTTGATAAATCCATTGCTGATGCATGCATCATTGCGATGCAGGGGGGCAATTTCGCTCTCGTCGCATCCTAGATCTCCCTCATCTATTCGATCGGGCTCAATAATCATGCATATAATAAGGCAGGAACCTACTGCTACAATAATCAGATATATATAGACAGTCCAAAGGAATCAAACGGTATCAACCAAGCAAACAGCCAGATAATTCTGTTTAAAGAAAAGCTAAGCTCAGACAGATTGGTCCAGCCAGCGCTCGTGCAGCGTGAGGCGATGCGTTGACTGGTCAGAACTCGATGCTTCCACACTAGACAATAGAAAAGCCTGACAAGCGCTATCGTGCAGATTCTTCGCCGGTTGGAAAAGCTGGTGAAAACAGGCTCTGCTATTCCACTTGTTTTGCTTCTGCTGTAGACTCTGTTCATTGATAGGAAAGAGACCAGCCTGTTCTCTCAAACCCTCTCAACTGCGACTCCAAAACTGCTTCAAGTTGAAAAGAAAGACCAGTTGTTTTAGTTCCAATTTTCGCAGTCACCGAGACGGTATGATAAGCACGAGAGCAATGCCCTGGCGGTGCTCAACAGTACACAAAATCGGTTCTGTTCTGAACTTTAGCTGCTTGATGCCGGTGCAATGAAAAATCACATGTTCAGTGAGACCCAGCCGCCGCAACTTTTTATTCAGAGACCAACCCGAAGTGATGCCACGATCAAATCGGCATAGCACAGTGGCGAGGCCGGCGGGGCTCCCACCCACAGGCCGCAGCACGCATCACATATGGGCTTGTCGACGAACCACCGGCACCGGCGTTCAATGCCTCCCAGTGACAGGATCGGATCGGAGCGAATTCGCCGCCGCCGCCGCCTGACCGGCCGCTCCCGAGACACGGCCACATTGTCCTGTCAGGCCGCCGCGAGGTAGACAGCGGCCGTGGCCGCACGCGCGCGTGCCAGCCGATCCACTCCATGGACGCGCGCAAGCGGCCGGATCGGAGGAGGGGCGATCGAGAAGCCGCGATCAACACGACCAGTCGCCGTCGCTGCCACTGCGCAAGCCTGGTCACCGATCGATCGCGCACAGTAACAGGAGACCTACGTGTAGGATTTGTGCCAGGGCTACGTCGTCGTCTCCTGGATCACGCATGCTCCTCCATGCGCAAGAACGTCAGCTGACATTGTAACAGTCTGCAGGGACTGGAGAAAAATTTCTTGCTGATGGATTAACTAAGAAACACGCCCGGGTGAATACAATGCCCAATGGCTTCGTTGATTAGTTATTTAAGTTTTGTACAATATAAGAGTCTTTTTTTAGAACGCGCATGGGCGCGTGTTTCATTAAGAGGAGAGCAAAAAGTGCAGGTTACAAAGTAGCCTTGAGTATCAAGAGCCAGATACCCAAACATAAAGAAAGAACAGAAATTACATCACAAGCTAACAGAGAATGTGCGACCAAAATGACGACCTAGGGCTAAAGCAAGGGGTTCGACAAGAAAGTAGCCCGCAAGCACCCACTGAACTGCCTCATCCGCAATTAGGGGAAGCAGCTGGTGAACCAATCTTGTTTTCCTGTCAAAAACTCTTCTGTTGCGCTCCAGCCAGAGGATCCAGAGGACCAAAATCACTATAGAGTCTAGGTTCCTGCGATCACTCTTTTGCAAGCGCTTCCTGGCGGACGTCCACCAGCACCGCAATATAAGAGTCTTTCATTTCACATGAAACCCAGCAGCACAGCACGAGGCGCTGCCGGCTACGTGTGCGCCAGGAGGAGGCGGGCCGTGGCCCAGGCAGTCAACACACTAGCCAGAGGGAAAAATTCAATAACATATATTCTTCTTTTTTTGCGAGGACAATAACATATATTCAGTATGGTAGCATATATAGATTAATTGTTTTTTTACCAAGAGCCAATGCTGATTATGACATGAGTTGCAGTACAAAATTTTGACACCTCGAGATCATAAATTGACATCGTGATTTTGGTCCCTATTCGTGTAACGTGCCGCTTCATCAACTATTGGAAATAAACCTCATGGTCATATAGTACGTAATAAATGGTCGCCTCTGCTACTCAACTATAAAGCAAATCTCAGAGGGAGTGTTATACGAGTCACCCTGCAAATGGGTTAAAAATCAAACTTTATCCACACCACCCCATTCTCATAAGAGAAATTACATGAACCCACTCTATCCCAAACCACCACCACACACCAATCCAACCCAAATATTTGAGCTCATAATGTAATAACTATTAGCCAAATTATGGTTACAACCTAATAAAAACTTGTTTTTTAAAAAAATTATAATATAGATCTTGTCACATTGTTTTGCACAGAATATCTGTCAGTCATACTGAGTCATCTCAAAAAAAATTCGGTCAGTTTCGATTAAATTTTATAGTGTGAACGCGACGTTTTAATTCCAGGGTCCGGCTCTTGATATGGGACCCACGTGTAGGTCTAGCCACACTGCTTTGCACAGAGTTGCTGCTAGTCATACTGAGTCATCTCTAATAAATTTCGGTCAGTTTTGATAAAATTTTATAGTGTGAACGTGAGATTTTAATTCTAGGGTCCGGCTTTTGACATGGGGCCCACCTGTAGGTCTAGCAATACTGTTTTGCACAGAGTAGCTACCAGTCATACTGAGTCATCTCCAACAAATTTTGGTCAATTTCGATAAAATTTTATAGTGTGAACGCGAGGTTTTAATTCCAGGGTCCGACTCTACACAAAGAATCTATTTCAACCCAACCCAACTCAACCCAACCCGTATTTATATATAATCTGCTCCACCACACCCTATTAACTAATATAACACATTTCAACCCACGCAAATACACTCCACATCAAAACCCAACCCATTAAACCCATTTGAACCCATACCGATTGTAGGGTGATATATGAGTGTCATGACATTAAATTTGCAAATATATACCAATAGTAGAAGGAAAGAGAAGAGATGAGTGTCACAAAATATGAGAGGAGTGTCGTCATCATGACACTCCACTGGTGCAGTTTTTAAGTTTTCAATTTTGATAACTATGTAGATGACACTCCCACTGAAATTGACCTAAAATTGACCTAAAGTCCAAGCTTAATTAAGACTGTGGTTCACGACTTGCCGCGCGAGTAACTCCACCACTTCCTAATAATTACATGTCTTGTCCTTAGCTTCTTTCATCACCAGTACTGGGCCACTGCCTTAGGAGTCGCCACATCGTGATGCAAAAACGATATGATGCTACTGCAACTGCCAATGTAGAGTTAGAAAACGCATGCAGTGAAGCTCTTGGCCTTTCCTTGTTGAGTTACTATGAGTGAATTAACAGAATATTATTTTGGTAGATGTTTTTATCAAAGATTTTGCAAAGCTCTTGAAACGACTCGGGTTTTCGAATGGAGAACCCAAATCCCTGTATCGTTGTAATAGTCCCTGGATCAGTAGCTATCACGTACAGAACTCATTTTAATTAGATATCACAGACATACAACGTTGAAAATCATTATATGGATTTATTTATTACATAACCCAGAGGGTTGTGGTACGAAACACGGAGTACAAGCCCCTTGGGCTAAAGGAAAACAAACAGAAGTCGGAAGCGGTAGCTGCTCTTCTGGACATCCTTCGTCTTGATAACTCTTCTCCACAGGCAGCACTCGAGCGTAGCACGAACCGTCTTTAGCTCTATCCTTCGCCTTCGGGCTTGATCCGCATGTCGAACCCTGCATCTACCAGGCTATCCCCAAGGACGGGATATGTTCACGTCACCATCCGTATGCAAGCTTTAAGTGGAAGCAAAGGTATAAAAAGTAACCAAGGATAGACTGAGGTTTCCTATGCAAGCGCAAGTATATACATATATAAGTCATCTGTCACTCTCCGACACGAGCCATACCGGCACCGGTCAAATCCCGGGGCGGTGCAGGAACTCCCTCTCCCTGCACCTCATCTGACTCCACAGGGGGAAGTGGACTAGAGGGAGGTAGAAATCTGGGTTTACTACTCTAGATGAAGTAACAGAAGAGTAGGAATGTACATGACCGAGTACGCGGCTATACGTATAGTTTTCACCCTGCAGGGGTTGCGCACCTGTACCCACTCGCCCCGTCGCCAGCCAGCAGACAACTCCGACTGACTCCGAGGCACCGGTCTACTGAGAACGAGACTAACTGCTACGACACCATCCTGTCCCCCCAGGTTGGGATGCATCCTCTCGCAAGAGGCCGCCCTGGAGTTGTGTGGCCCCACCTCTTCCCATCCGGAGTTTATATAAGGCCCATGCTACTCCCGCATCGGGCCTCCCCTGCACAACCCTACTTCTAACAGGTCTGGTGACGCGCATAGCTAGCTCGGACCGGGTCCACCCTCATAGTGGATAAGTGGCGTGCTTGTTTACAAAGTCTCACAAATCATAGTTACCGCATATGTCCATAAGAGCCGGGGCAAGCACTCCTCACGCAGTCCTCCGTAGTGGTCCGCCAAAGACACCCATATTGCCTCTCCTTGGGCACCCATAACAGGTATTGCCCCTCCTTCTCTTCTCTTTCCGCACCCGCCACAGGTGCTCCCCAGAATGTGCCCAATACACATTCCCGGCCAGTAGCTTGCCCACGCTAAAAGCCCTATCTCTAGTTCCTCACAAAGTGGGTCTCAAGCATGCAAGACTATCAAATCATGGAATTTCCCATACTCATTCTCTCTCATAGTAGCCAAAGCATTCAAGAATCAATCAAGGTATAATAGGGATGCAAGGAATACGGTATACAAGTAGGCCATGCAGGCTTATCTCTCACACACACACACAAGTAAAGCGATAGCAATTCTAGCAAGCAATGCCTAATAGGAATTCAAGTCATAGATGGGCGTGAACCTGGTAACTGTTTGTAGTTTTCCAGAGTCTCGGGGGCTTCTCGTAGTCCGGGACGTCCTCCTGGGTCTTCTGGTCGTCCGGGGCGTCGATTAGCTTCTCCTCGCAGGGACCTATTTGTAATTACGAATTACTATAGGGACCAAAGTGCAAGAATGCACAAAACTACTCAAATAAGATCCAACTCACAACAAAACCTACTCTAATGCGTAGAGCATGATTTTAGAAGAATTATGAAACTTGTTTCATAATTTTCGGAGCTTCGGTTGATTTATTATGAATTTTTGAAGATTAAACCATTTTCTGGAATTAATAAAAGGTTTTCGGAAAAAGAAAAACACACAGGCTGACACGTGGCAGCACCAGAGAGTGCCACGTGTCCTGCTAACGTCAGCACGGGGTCCGCCAAATGCTGACGTCATCATGGCCTTTAATGACGTCAGCGTTGACTCGGTCAACATTGACCAAATCAATGATCAAACTAGGTCCACGTCCAGGTGGGGTCCACATGTCGGCGGCACTGAGTCGTTGACCAGTGGGTCCCGCATGTCAGGTCCGGTTAAAAGAAAAGAAAAAGGCTAAAAAGGGTCCGTGGGCTCAAAGGGGTAGCGGGGCCGTCTCGGCAGCCCAAACTTGGCTCGGCTTAGCAGATCGGCTCAACAGGCCAACTCGAGGCGACGGCGGCCCCTTAGTCTTCTCTTCTTTCTTTTCTTCAAGGACCGGCAGGGCATTGGCGGCCCACTTCTCCTTCTCTTCTTCTTTTTCTTCTCTTCTTTCACGTCCTTCTCGCTGACAGGCCGGGCCCGCGTGGCAGCGCCTTCTCCTCCCTCTGACGAGTGGGCCCGGTTGTCATAGGCTGTGGGTTCTGGTGCGGCTAGGACGATCCGGTGCGGCTGTGTTCATGTGGTCGCGTGTGCGTGGTCTGTGTGGTGCGGGCACGCGCGCGCCAGGCCGCGACGTCGCGGTGGTGAGCGCGGCCACCGCACCACGGTGTCGCCGCAGCGGCGGCGTGACGCGGCGCGGGGGCAAAGCCGGGCTAGGCTGGAAGGCTACGGCCGCTAGGCTTGGCACAGCCATGGCCGGCAAGGCGGCGGCGGGTCGGCATTGTCAAGGGCGAGGCTTGGCGCGGCGGTGACATATCCACGGAGCGGCGGAACGCGGCTCGGGGCGAGGTTTGGCGGAGGGGGCAGCGGCGAGGCTTAGGCGGCTTGTGTAGGGCGGTCGCGTGCGCGCTGGGCATGACGCGGCCACGGCGAGGCGTGGCGCGGGTGTGCGTGTCCCCGGCCGATGGAGCAGCGGCAGGGTGAGGCGGAACGTCGGCACGACGGCCAGGTCTGGGTAGCGTGCGCGTGCCAAAGGGCACAGCCGTGGCAAGAACACGGTGCGATGGCGGCAAGGAATGGCCTGAGGTTGTGTGCGCAGGCACGCGCATGGCGTGGCTACGGCGGCTTGAGCACGCGGGCACCCAGCATCCTGGGGCTGCGGCGGTGTGCAACGACGGCGGCAAGGCCAAGGGCAAGGAGGTGGCTCAGGGTGGGATGTGCGTGTGCGCGTGCCAGGCCGCGACGTTGCGGCATCGAGCGTGCTCACCACGGGCACGGCAAAACGGCGGGGCTCGACGGGAGGCAGGCTACGGCCGAGGCTAAACCACGGTGCTCGCGGAACTCCAGTGAGGCCGGGCCGCGGCGGACTGGGCAGCAGGGCAGAGCGTGGACATGGCGCCAAGAGAGGGCAAGGCGGGTGTGGTCTGCGGCGTCGCAAGGGTCCCTGCACAAAGAAGGTTGGACTGGGCGATCCTAAGGCTGGCTACGGCGGTCTCATCGGCGGCCAGAGGCAACGCCGGCAGCATGGGATTCAGGAACGGTAGGGGTATGGCGTCGCTCACCCGTCGGGCTTGGTGAAGAAGGGCTTGGTGCCGTGGCGTGGTGTGGCCGTGGTGAGGTGACGCAGAGCAGGCAGAACAGTAGCGTCGCGGGAGTCGACGAAGCTCTGGCGGCGGTGGTCCTTCTACTCCTCGCGGCTCCGGGTACGGCGGCGTCGGCTCGATGTCGAGGCACCAGCAGCGCTCCTGCTCCACCTCGCGGCCGACGGCGTCGAGCTTCTGCTCCCCTCTTCCTTCTCCTCTTCTCCTCCTCTTCCTCCTCTGCTTTCCTTCTTCTTGGCGGCGGCGGCTGGGAAGGGGAAAAATTCCCCTGGCTCTAGGGTTTGGGCTGTGGCCGGTTGGGGTTTTATAGGTGGCGCAGCTAGGATTGGAGCTTCGCGGCGGGCCCGGACGCCGAGGGCGTCGATGGGACGCGCGCGCCAGGGTTGGGACGCGTGGCGGCATCGCGGATCCTCCTCCTTGCGCTCGGAGTCGCGAGCGCGGGCGGTTTCGCTAGTTTGGCTGCTAGCGCGGACAAGGGCGCGCGCGTTACGGCGTGCGTCGCGGTCTGGCGCTGCAGGTGGTGGTGTCAGCGGGCAGGTGGGAGCGGCGCGGAGCGGCGGCGTCCACGGGGGCGGGCGGCGTGAAGAGAAAGGGAGGAAGGGGAAAGCTGGCGAGTGGGGCCGGCTTGACAGCGGCACAGAGAGAGGGTGAGGGTGTGCGGCGGTTGGGCTGTGCAGGCCGCGCGTGAGCTGGGCCGGAACGGGCCGAGGCGCCGCGCGCTAACAGGCCGTGTGGGGCGGATCGGGCCGACGGGGTGAGGCAGGCTGAAGGGTGTGTTAGCGGGCCGCGCGGGAAGGAAGTTAGCGGGCCGGAAAGAGAGTTAGGTTAGCGGGCTGGGTTAAAGGGTTAGATGTTAGTTGGGTTTGTGCCCAAGGTTAGAGTTAGGGATTTGAGTTTAATTTGAATGGCTGAATTCAAATTAAACTCCACACAGTTTCAAACATAAGAAATAAATTCAAATCGAATTTCAAATAAACAAGGTAGATTCAATAACTCCAAATAAAATCCAAATAAATCACTCTATCAATATTGTCCTTACGTTTAATTAGCTTTTAAATTCTAGGAATTTCAGAGAGATAGCATTTAATCTTACGTTTTTCTAGCTATTATCACATTTACACAAAAAAAATTTGAAAACTCGCATTTTTGAAATATATAACATTCCGTAAAAATTACGGGATGTTACAGCTCTCATATTTTATTCAGGAGATATTGGGCCCATGATGCTCAAAACGCCCAAACCCTGACCATTCCTTATTATTAAAAATAAACAAAAAACTGGCCATTCAGAGCTGCAGTTGTTCTCTTGTCCTTCCCCTTTGGTGTCAGCAGCAGCAAGCCAGAGACTGAATGGAAGACGAGGGCCACAGTCACTGTGACGCTGCGGCGCCGCTATATCTCTTTGCTTACTGTTGTTCCCGTGTGTCTCTGGCTCTCGAGTTTTTTCTGCAGCCACCACCGCGCGCGTGTCTCCATCTATTTAACTCCTCGGCACCTGCCTGCCCGTTCCAAAGCAACCTCCCCCCATTTGCCTCGATCAGTATCTCTCTTTACTACCATCACCGGCGCTTCGATCATCTAAACTCCTCCTGTTGCCTAGCTCCGTCCATTTGCCTCGCTCCTCGCGCGCACACGAGCCTTTTGCAGACACCCACGGGCACGCTTTGCGCGAGCATTGTGCCGAGCCGGCACCGGCAGGATGTCGAGCCGGCGGTCGCGGTCGAGGGCGTCCTCCGGCAGCGCGTCGCGGATCAGCGACCTGGTCGCCAAGCTGCAGGCGCTCCTACCCGAGGCCCGCCTCCGGAGCAACGACAGGGTAATTAAGTAGCCCTGCTCATTATAATTAAGAGCAATGAACAATGGTGGTGGTGAGCTAGCCAGATGATGGACGGCGACGCTTATGTGTGTGTGTGTGTGTGTGCAGGTGCCGTCGGCGAGGGTGCTGCAGGAGACGTGCAGCTACATCCGGAGCCTGCACCGGGAGGTCGACGACCTCAGCGACCGCCTCTCCGAGCTGCTCGCCACCGCCGATGTCAGCACCGCGCAGGCCGCCGTCATCCGCAGCCTCCTCATGTAGCCGCCGGCGGCAATCAGAATTCAGACCATCCGATCCGGCAGCTAGCCATCGGAAGTTAATTTGTAGCTTATATTAGTAGGGACAGAAAGAGAGAATGTTTTTGGTTAATTAAGATCACCGGCTACGTACACGTTAATAAGTCTTTTTTTACTAGAGTCAGTTAAATAATTGAATTTACTACCCACTACTAGTTTCTATATATATGTAACCTGGACCATCAGGCTTTTTGCCGTGAAATTTTGCGAGTGCCATTTTTCCTGTGCCAGATGGATCCACTGATGACACACGCCGTGCCTTGTGCTGTGCTAACATGACTGTCTGTCTTTTCGCAGCGAAAAGATTCCAACATTTTGTCTTGTTTTCTCTTGCAAGTTGCAACTCCAGGGATCGAGTGTGTTATATACGACTTTTTTATTTTTTATCCTTCAGCAACTCTAGGGAGTTTGTTATATATACTAGTGATGGGGCTGGGTTTTTTTAGAAAGACACTTAAAGAGTGCATATTTGTTAAAAAAAACAGCAACCAGTGAAAACAGATAACTTGACATAAAACATCTAAAAAATAAAATTAGAATCCATTAAATATATATTCACGTAATTCCTTGAACAATCCCCTTTCCATGAACAGGGGTCAGTGTGATGCGTGATACTAGAAACAGTAGTAAATCAAACTGGTTGGCCGTATGGCCAATGTTCAGACTTGGAAAAGAACAGTGTATTGGTAAGCAGATTGGTGTGCCTGTGCTCCAGAGGTGTGCACTGTTTTGACAGCCCATGGTATATATTAGGACTAGGGCCGGAAAAAAAGCTCGAGGCTCGCGAGCCGGCTCGGGCTTGAGGTGGCTCGGCTCGGCTCGAGCCAGCTCGCGAGGCTCATGCGAGCCGAGCCGAGCCTATTTCTCTGGCTCGTAAAAACTCCGAGCCGAGCAGAGCCAGCTCGGTCAGGCTCGCGAGCCGGCTCGCGAGCTCGGCCCAACATGGCTCAAGCCGGCCCAGAAGGCAAATCCTACCTTATTCCTTACCTCCTACAATCGGCACGGAGTCATGGTCTCAAGGACGCAGGAGATATGCATCATGTCATGTTTGAACTTGTCATTTTTCAATTGCATAATATATATATTGATCTTGGATGATGCAAATGATGTAAATATGGCTAGAACGTTGTGTTGCTGTCCAAGTACGGCAGCTCGCGAGCTGGCTCGAGCCGGCTCGCGAGCCTCATACGAGCCGAGCCGAGCCTCATCGGCCAGCTCGTTCGAAGGCCGAGCCGAGCCTGGCTCGGCTCGCTCATGTGCCGAGCCGCACCGAGCCGAGCCGAGCCTGGCTCGGCTCGGCTCGTTTCCAGCCCTAATTAGGACAATAGGACATAATGTACTGACTGAATTCTGGGTATTTTTAGGCATCCTTGGAGCCAGACAAAAGCTCTCACTGACCACCTACGGTGCAGTGCACATCAAGAGAAATATCTTTCAGGTGCCGACAAACACTGTGCCTCCGATCAGGTTGCGGGGTAAAAATTAAATAGCAATTGGAATTGAAAGTGAGCGCTAGATTTTCTACTCGCCGGTGGTTGATCTGCCTTGTTTACTGCAGAGGTCAGACGATAACCTTTTCAATTGCCTCCAGGGTGGAAAACTAAACTAAACAAAGATATCATCATTTTCAGACAAATCTGGAGATTCTACTGCCACGCCACCCCCATATATTTTCCCCACCTCCGACGCAGTCCCCATTCTATGATTGCCTAACTATCTAGCTAACGCCGATCCATGATCACAGATATACATAGGGAAAATTCCCTGTAAGGCCCTGAGACAAATGACACGTCCTTCTATGGCCCTAGAAAGTTCAAACTCCCTTCTTTAGCCCTATTTTTTATCTTGCATCCCTTACATGGCCCTACCGTGAGATCCGTTAGGCCCATCCTGTTAAAATTTCCAGTGGCACGTGAGAAGTAGAAGGATTAGACCAAAATACCCCAAGAAAAATAGTCCCAACTCCTATAATCCAGGGGCACACCCCCGAGCAGAGCCCCCAGGCCTCCCATCGCTCGCGAGCGCCCAGGCCCCTCATCGCCCGTCCGGATCCCGCACGGCGGCGGCGTCAACCCCTGGACGGTGACGGAGCAGACAACGGGATGGCGGCGCCCCCGATCTAGTGCGGACAGCGGCTCGCGCTTGGAGCAGACATGCGCGGACGGCGGCAGCTCGCGTTCAGGCGCGCGGACGGCGGCGGCCCCGGGACACGCGCGCAGAGTGGTTTGTTCAGGCGCGCGGGCGGTGGCAGCCCTGGGACACGCGCGGGGTGTGGCGGAGGCCCCTGCAGCGGGACGGCCGCGGCGAGCGTGAGGGAGGCCGCCAGGGATAGCGACGACGGCGCCCACCACCTCCTGCACGCGGCGCTCTCCGGGCCTCCGCCGGCGGCGGCGGCGGCGATCGAGGAGCCGGCGCTGCCCACGGACGAGGCGAAGAGGACCGCGAGGGCGAGGCTGTGGAGGGCGAGGAACGCCGCGCAGAGGTAGAAGGTGTCCCGGCACGCCACGTCCATGCGCACCTCCAGCACGCACGCGCGGCGGCCCAGGCGGTCCTCCTCCCGCTGCCACAGCTTGAGCAGGAGCAGGTGGCCTGCGCTCATCGCGATCTCCTCGAGCGGGTGGGCCCCGCCCGCATCCACCGCCGCCGCCTTGTCGAGGGCCCGGGCGTGGTGGCAGAGGCCCCTGCAGCGGGACGCGCGCAGCCGGCGGCGGCCCCCGCAGCGCCCTCACGGCGGCAGGCTCAGGTTCACGTGGGCACGGGCGCGCACGCGGCCGGCGTGGGGGAGAGGCAGTGATGCACGCCGGCGGCCGCCGGGGAGAAGGAGGGGCAAAGGTCGGGGAGAGGAACGAGCGCGCGGCGGTCGGGCGCTGGGGAGAGGCAGCGGCGCGCCGCGGCCGGTCGGCTGGAGCTCCGCCGCTGGGAAGAGGGAGAGGCCCGTGGCGGTCGGCGCGGGGGAGAGCAGGGGAGAGCGCGGCGGCCGGCCGGAGCTCCACCAGCGAGGGAGAGGCGCCGAAGCTTCAGACGGAGTTTGGGGTATTTTTGTCTTTTCACAGCCACTTAACTGAGATTTGACTAGAGATCTCACGGCAGGGCCATGTAAGGGAAGCAAGATAAAAATAGGGCTAAAGAAGGGAGTTTGAACTTTCTAGAGTCATAGAAGGAAGTGTCATTTGTCTCAGGGCCTTACCGGGAATTTTCTCATATACATACTATGTACTCTGCAAGTCTGGAGTCAAATCAGTATCTCATTACTTTCGTGCACTCCAGTAGATGCTCTCACTGACACTAAGTACATAAAGCATTTGTCCTGGCACCTTATTTTTTGTGCTGGTAGTTGCTCTGTGCGTCCGTAATAGTTAGCTATTTAGCTAGCTAGATATGATGTGACAATAAAAAGTAGAAAAGAGAGTAGTCACTAGCGACGACCAAAGAGCTGATCTATTTCACGTAGTCCAAAAATATGTGAGAGGAGCATGTAGGTCCAATAGTGTAGAATAGTCTATTCTTTTATCTCTCACCTTCATATTACCAGACTACGTAGCTAGTACTAGATATTAACATTGCGGACGCCCTTAAGCCAACCCCCAACACAAAATCAGGCATTTAAATTTGTGCTAGCGGTAGGGTCATTTATGTCGACTGCCCGCCACCACAAATCATTTGTTCTAAAGAAAAACCAAATAACTATTTCATATGAAGTTGGATGAAGAAAAATTTGATAGGAGAGTTATAGAACTTGATGAGATCTAGAACTTTGTAGTTGACATTATTTTGGTTCAAAACCATTTACTGTGCCAAATAGTTGTTACTGTTTCTTAAATCAAAGTTTAAAGCTTATATCCAAGTTATAGACAACCTAAGATGAAAATAAATTTTATATACAAGTTATAAAGTTTGATGAGATCTAAAATTTTGTATTTGACAAAATTTTTAGTTCAAGATATTTACTAGTCCAAATGTTTGTTATCCTTTCTAAAATCTAATTGTAAAAATAAAAATTTGAATTTTCAAAATTTTTAAATAATCTCGGGAGAAGATGAACTTTATACCAAAGTTGCAGTACTCGATGAGAACTAAACTTTGTAGTTGACAACTTTTTAATTTAAAATCATTTGGAGTGTCAAACACACAATATAAATTATGTGAAAGTGATACCAAAAAATAGCATATCTTGACAATATAGATGTAACACATTGGTGAAATGGTAAGAAAGGAACGCGCAATGCGAGAGGTCTCGGGTTCGAACCATGTGCTTGAAAAATACCAAAGTCATGTCAAATGATGGGCGATTGGGTGTAGATGCTTACTAAAATACAAAAACATTTTTATTTTAGTTTTGTATTTTCAAATTTTAAAATGATTGGAATTGATTTGTGCTGGCAGGTGCCGAAGATGACCACCAGCACTCATCCACCCGTCAGCACAAATGTTGATTTGTACTCGCACAAGATTCTTTGCGGGTGTTAAAACCGCCACTACAAATGTTATTTGTAGTAGTGTCCGCCGACTCGGTTGATTTGCTTGTGTTACAATAGTGCAGATCACACAACATTTTTTAGTAACTTTGATCCTAAACAACTGCCAAAATCTCTCTGGTTGCCTTGTCTTGACCAACACATTACGGTTTCCACACAAAGCTTCCCACTCTAATTTTCAAAACTCTAGATTATCAGTATCTTTTAAAAGAAATAAATAGATCGGCAAAAAAATTATCTTGATAATCGGTACCAACTGGGGAAATTTAATTATTCTTCCTACCATTCCTATATTTTATACAAAAAGCATACATTCAACATTCAACCTTGAAGATGCACAAGAAAATAAGCTCCCTTAATAGGATCATTGTTTAAAATCAAAGGTAATGGCTTCGATGAAATGGTGCATCGTTTTCAGTGTTACTTGGTTAGTCAGTCAATATAGTAGTTAATAATTATGTGTGGCAGACGTTTGCTTATGCTATAAATTTCCTACACATTTCTGAGCTGGAACAGTATTTAATATATGTCATATGTTTTGTTGATCATGTTACTAAGTTTAGTGTTACAAAAAGGTCACTGTTTTTTTTAAAACCCAGTCATGGGAGGTGATTGATTTGAGTTGAAATTTGGAGAACTGTAAAGTACGTATAAACCTAGTACGCAAGAAAATGAAAAAAAATCAAATGTAGACATAGGTGGCATATTCTCTCAGAAATACATGGCAATTGTGCAATTGCCAAAGTGGTGTATTTGCTATAAAAATTGCCTGAACGGTTAAAGCTGACTATCTATATAATACATTTTTTTAGATTGCACGGTAGAACTCAGATACTCACAACGCACGCAGACCTACCCTATGAACAAACGTACGCAAATCCTACACTTATGAGCATCTTCGAGGATTGAGCTGGCAAATCCTTGAGATTGACGAAGTCACCGTAGGCCCCCATTGTCGATGTGAACGGCGCCTACCCATAAAAGCACAACACCATTAAAATCTAGGATATTTACTTCCACGGCGATTCGATCTTAGAACCTAAGGAGTTACCGAGACTCTTGTAATCACTGGGCTGCAGGTCTTTTCGCATCCATTATATACTTTCGTGTCCATTACATACATAGGTAGGGCTGTCTGGACACTTTACTAAGGTTGGTTTGTGGCCCATGCATACAGGCAAGGCAAAATGGTCCAAGAAGTCAACATGGCCCACTCCACTGAATGGACGGGCCGGGTGGCATATTGGTCCTTATGGTCGTCTCAGGCTCTCAGCCTACCATCAACATCATGCTTGACATTCTATCAGCACGGATCTATGGAGGATACTTGTTTTAAAAATATATTTTTTTAATGACGCAGTTCGCATTCTATGGTGGATATCAATGACAAGTTACCTTACTCACTCAATTACTTAATGACGCCCATCCAAATCGTGTAACCAGTTTGATCGATCAAACAAATTGCGATAAAAACTATTGAGTATAAAATTGAAGGGCAGGCTGCTGTCTTGTTATCCATGTGAGTAAATATTTGAGAGAAAGGCTTTAGGGCTTCGCTCTGATGATTTGCAGTTTGACGTTTCCAAATATATTTTATTTTTTTCTAATGATGTGCTGAGTTCAAATCTTATAAAGCAAGAACAAATTAACTGCATCATTTGTTGAGTTCAAATCTTGAAGAACTTTGTCAACTTTGTTGGTCATGTTTACCAAAACCAAAAAAAATGTGGACCGCGAAATTCTTTTTGTTACATATGAGTTCAAAGCTACAGTAAAAAAGTTTAAACCAGTTTATTTTGAGTTGAAGCCTTGTTGTGGTTTTCCTCGTTTGCCTATTCGTCACAGCAAGCAAAAAAGGCGAATTATTGGAGCACCTGCATGGAGAATTTGGATGAGCTGGTGGGGATTACGCACATCTATATAATGGCAGACGAGGCTTTTCTATCGAGTCTCTGATAATAAGAATAAAGGAGGTGTCTCTCAACTGGATCATGCTCTTCTATGGATGGATTTGCAACCGGATCTAAAGGCAAAGTTGAATTTCTCGACTGGAATTTCTTTTCCAGTAGAAGGTCCTGCAGCGTTTCAACAAGTCGGTACATCACCCCTCCTCCTCTGTTAGTGGATCCTTCTTCCTTTCAGTGGCTCTAGCACTGCAATCTTGTCTTGGGGAGGGGGGGGGGGGGGAGGGGGGGGAGGTGTTCAGCACTGGTTTCCATGTTCTTTTGCTTAGTGAAAATCACGTTCGGATCTCAGTGTCTTGCAAATCAGTTGGCTTTCATATTTATGCCCTTCGACATTTTATTGGCTGTTGCTTTGATGTTTAGTTCCACCTCTGGAATAATGGGGTTGCTTATCGTGAGTATGACAAACGTCGATGGAAGGAGGAACAAGAACGAGAATGGGGTTTGAAGGGAAACGGGTAGGCTACGCTAGCTATAATAATTACCCACTACCGCATTCACCTAAGAAACTTGTGACTAGGAGATCATTGATCATTACTGCTAGACGTGCAACGCAATAGAAGATGCATTGGAGTAGACTCAGTCCAACGTAGTCGTGCGTTGGACTAGAGGAAGTAGTCGTTCACATCACGAACGGATCGTCTCCTCCTCGTCGATCAGCACCACAACAGCAGCAGCGCCTCCACGGAGTCCATAGGTATGGGAGAGGGAACGCCGTGCGCTAATGTGCTAGCACCGTGTGCAAGACTAGAAGAAAGCGATGGCCAGGAGGAGGGAGGGCGGCTAGGGTTTAGGGCGTGGATCGATGGTGGTGCCCCTAGCCCCCTTCCACATATATATAGAGCGTGCTAATGGGCCTCGTCCATGTAAGCCCATTAGTAACCCTAATCGCTCATGGATCAAATCATTATGGGCCTTTAATCCGCATTGTTATGATTGCCTCTTGGGCATATGAGGAATGAGAGTACTCTATCCTGCTTGTGATGAGTGAATTGTCAACCGTGCGGTGTGATCGTGCGCTTGGTCTTTGGATTGCAGGTACACGGGCGTCGAGTGTCGACGGGGAGCTGCCGTGGAGGTGCTGTAGCCGATGGACCGTGCGGTGGACGGCGGTGAAGGGCAGCCGGGACCGGAGCTCGGACCGGGCGGCAGCTGTGGCGTCCACTCCTGGATCGAGGGCGCAAGCGGCGACGGAAGGCGGGTTTCTTGGTTTGTGCCACAAAACCAAGGAGGCGGACGGCGGTTGAAGACGCCAAGTCGTGGAGGCATGGGCGTCGGTCTCGGGACTGACGGAGGCGACGGGCGTCGACGGTGTCTAGGGCCTTGCTGCGGGCGAGGAGGTGACGAGCGTCGGGCGGCGTCTAGGGCCGTCAGAAGGCCGAGGCGGGAACGGCGTCTAGGGCCACGGCGTGGAGGCGGGAATCTTCCCGCGCGTGAGGTTTTGGTGGTTTTCTCAAAACCAGCCACCTACCCGGGTTTCGCGGACCCTCCAAAACCGCGGACCGGATCTTCGTCGACGTGGCGGCATCGCAGCAAAGACTTCGAGTCGAAGAAAGAAGCTCCGCCGTCGATTGAGGCTGTACAGCGGGGTGCTGCTGCCCGACCGGTCAGACCGCAGCAGCCGGGTATAAATACCCCCCACCAGCCCGTGGCTGGTTGAGTCTCTTGAGTCTTTTGTTTTCTCTGGGTTTTTCCTTCTCCCAGCCTCTGCTCTAGGTTAGGGCCAAGGACTCCAATGCAAAGAGAGTTTAGATTATAGCTATTCTCTTCAATCTAGTGGGTGGATGATGGGCGGATGGCTCTAGCCTTTGCATAGGTGAATTCCTCGGTGATTAATAGATGAAATTTGTTTGAGATTCACTTGTGTGTGCTGAGCATCTCGTCCTCCCCTTCTCTCTTGCGTTTTGGGTTTAATTCTCCTTTTTTGGTGTGTTTCATGTTTGGAGGAGATCAACCCTTGTATTCGTGGTTTGATGGACTCTTTGTGACGATTCTAATCCTTCTAGCCGTGTGCTAAACCTACTGGAATCGAGAGTTCTCACGAATTGGCGATTTTGTGTTCTTGATAAAACCCCAATCCTCTTTGATCTTTCCTCGATTTCTCTCGATCCGTGAATCTTTTGGGTGAGATCCTTTGGGGATATGTTCACGGGGTAGTTACGAAGCTTTCCTCCAAGTTTCGTTGGATTTGGACTTCGTTTGCTCGAGATTTGACATTTGGAGCTTTGTTGGCGGGCTGACTGGGAGAGACCGGTCTGACCAGTCTGTGCAACCGGTCTAACCGGTCTGCAGTTTGAAATTCCCAGCCCGACCTGTCAGACTGGTCCAGTACACCGGTCAGACCAGTCTGTGTGGGCTGTGCTGCAAGTTGTGAAGTTTCACTCGCTTTGCTTCCGCGATGCAACCTGGGTCTTCTGCTTCGAGGTAGCTAGTTCATAGCTATTCTTGCTGACCTGGGTTGGAGGGCTTGCGGTGATTTTGGGACATAGGCCGACGATTCGAATTTCAGAGAAATTTTGATCGGCTCCCATTCACCCCCCTCTGGTCGCCAGTTTCGGTCCCTCAATTGGTGTCAGAGCTTGGTTGAGGTTTTCAGTACCTTAACCGGTTCGAAAACCACTCGGCGACCATGGCGAGTCTTGGTAAGATCCCGGTGTTTTCCGGCGAGGACTATGCCTACTGGAAGATTCGCATGAGAGCCTTCCTGCAGAGCATGGGAGCCGAGGTCTGGGAGATTACCATGAACCACCTTTATGAGGTGATTGCTGTTCGGACCACGCCTCTTCAGGTGACCCAGCACGAGGCTAACGCCAAGGCCGTCAATGCCTTGTTCGCTAGTGTTTCTCGTGCGGAGTTCTCACGCGTCCAGGGATTTCAGGAAGCCCACAAAATTTGGACGTGTCTTGAGAACTACCACGAGGGTACACCTCAGGTGAAGGCCAGACTGTTCGAGACTTACCGGCGTGAGTATGAGAACTTCACACAGGAGCCGGGTGAGAGCATTGACCTGATGTTCAGTCGTTTTCAGTCGATTGTGAACAAGGTCAATGCGAACAGATCTGCTGGTGCCCTTGAGTACACAGAGCATGAGAAGGCCCTTAAGTTGCTTTACACACTTGATCGCTCTGTGTGGGATCTCAAGGTGAACACCATCATTGAGTATGCTGGCTATGAGACTCTGACGGTGAACGAGCTTTTCAGCAAGCTCAAGGCCACGGAGGTGGATAACCAGACACGAGCCAAGCTCAATGGTGCCCCTCCTTCCAAGAGCGTCGCTCTTGTGACTGGCCCAGGTGGTGGATCGGGCTCTAACGCTAACTCTGCTCTTGGCTTTTCTCTCGCCTCTTTGCCTTCTGTTTCAGATGAGCAGCTGGAGACGCTGGGCGACGACGACTTGTGCCTCCTCATCAGCAAGTTCTAGCGTGTCTACCACAACAGGCAGAGGAAGAAGAATCCCGGGTGCTACAACTGCGGCGATCTGAACCACTTCGTCGCCGATTGCCCCAAGAAGTCCGGCGGTGGCCAGAACAACTCCTTCGACTACTACTGCCACTGCGACCGCGACGAGGGAGGCTCCAACAAGGAGCGTCGGCGCCACAAGCACCGCAGTCGTGACCGGGGAGGACGCTTCGACAAGGAGTCGCTCAAGAAGCGCTTCCAGTACAAGGCCAAGAAGCGGGAGAAGGCCTTCCTGGCGCAGCTCAGCGACCTTGACAAGAGCTCCGACACCGACCGCTCTTCTTCACCGACCTTCGACGATGACGACAAGAAGAAGAAGAAGCGGGACAAGGAAGCCACCGGCTTTATCGGCCTTTGCTTGGCGGCCGGTCGGCGCAAGAGCGTCTGGACCATGGTGGGCGAAGCCGATGGTGCTCGTGCGTCTTCGGGTGGACATGCTACACCGACGCACTCTGGCTCTTCTCCTGGATCCGAGAGCGATTCAGAGGTAAACTCCACGATCGACCTGCTTGATACAGAGGTTAGGGAGTTGTACGCCGCTCTCGACAACCAGAAGAGGCTGCTTAAGGAAGCAGCTAGAGAGCGTAGAAAGTTTAGGGCTGAGCTGGCTTGTGCTAGGGAGAAATCTAGTAAGGATGAGTGCGCTGGCTGCATATCTCACATGAATGATCTTGTTGCTCTCCGTGCCAAGCATGATGAGAACGTCGCGAACTTAGATGTTGCTAAGACTTCGCTTTCTGACGTGTCTCACGAGCTAGCCAAGGCCAAGCATGAGCTTGAACTTGTCAAGGACGCTCCCATTGTTAGTGATGTGCTTGAATGCGATGAGTGTCCTATCTTCAAGTCAGATCTAGCTTCTTTGCAGTCCAAGTTTGCTACTGTTGTTTGTGAACTAGAGGAGCTTAGATCTAGGCATGCTTTGCTTGGCACTTGTATGCTTTGTCCCACGCTTAGGTTGGAGCTAGAGGAGAAGAACGCTTTGATCAAGTCTTTTGGAAAGACTAAGGTCGTAGAGTCTAGCCCACCTATTGACTGCTCTGTTTGCCCTGGTTTAATCTCTGATTTGGATAGTCTTGCGGTAGAGAAAGCCAACTTAGAGAATGAGAACACATACCTTAGGGCGATTCTAAGTTGGGTTTCTAGCAGTGAGCCGCAGTTGGGCATGATGATTAAGCAGTTCAAGCGTGGTGATGGTTTTGGGGTCGGTTACACATACACGAAGTCAGACTTTGATAGGTTGTATGGTAAGATTGGCAAGGCTGCTGGAAACACTGCTAGCACAAGCACGCAGCCTTCGCTTGTTGACCCCGCGGATGGTGTGCTTAAAGAACCACCGAAAGCTCCTCCGCAGAAGCAGGTTTGGGTTCCAAAGCCCAATGCGCTGAGGAACCCCCTCGACACGCTCCCTGCTGCCATAGCCCAGGATGCCCAGAAGAAGAGGGCTGCTCCTCCCCGTCCGCAGGCTAGGCCTCCACCTCCCAAGCGTGAGGTGAGGTACCACTGCGAGTTCTGCGACAGGGAAGGTCACCTGGAGGAGTTTTGCTTCAGGAGGAAGCGGGCAATGAGGAGAGAGCAGGAGAGATGGAACGCGGACATGTACTCTGCTCAGGTGCATGGTCCTTCTCAGCGTGGTGATAGGCGAGATGCTAGGGCGCACCGTGTAGGTGGAGGTCAGGGAGACGGTAGTGGTTACCGTGCTCCAGCGGGTGGTCGCTTTGCCGGTCGTGCTCCTGGTCATTTTCAGTACGGCTATGGACCACGGGACCGAAGCTTTGGAGGAGGTTTTGAGGCTCCACGCTTTCCTCGTGGTAGTGTTCGTCAGTCACGCGGTAGACGGGACGGGGGATACGCTTTGTCTGGTTTTGCTAACCCTTCTGTAGAACAAATGGCTCGACACTGGTTTGCTTCTCACTTTTCTAACCCCAGTGTTGAGACATTTGCTCACCCTTTGTCTCACTACTGATGTGCAGGTCGGAGGCTTGGAGAACAGGTGGATCATGGACTCCGGTTGTTCGCGCCACATGACCGGAAATGACAAATGGTTCTCCAACCTCACCCCGATGTTCTCAAAGGAGTACATTGTGTTCGGGGATAATGGAAGAGGAAAGGTACGTGGACTTGGCGCTGTTCGAGTTTCTAATTGCTTTACCCTGAGAGAAGTTGCTTTGGTTTCGAATCTTTGTTTTAATTTGCTCTCTGTTTCGCAACTTCTTGATGAGGTGTTTGAGGTTCGCTTTAAGGAGGGTTGTTCGCGTGTTCTTGATTCCAGAGGAGATTTGGTTTGCCGGATTACACCTCGCGATCGAGTTTTCTTGGTTGACTTCTCTGGAATTCCTTTTGGCCCTTCTCATTGCTTGATGGCTGGTCCTTCTTCTGATTTGTGGAAGTGGCATAGGAGACTTGGACATTTGAGTTTCGATTTGTTGTCGAGACTGAGCTCACTTGGCCTGATCCGAGGATTGCCCAAGTTGAAGTATGAAAAGGACCTTGTTTGCCATCTGTGTCGCCACGGGAAGATGATTGCCGCTTCTCATCCGCCTGTTAATCTGGTGATGACCGCTCACCCTGGAGAGTTGCTACACATGGACACAGTTGGTCCTTCTAGGGTGATGTCTGTTGGTGGGAAGTGGTACGTGCTTGTGATTGTGGACGACTTTTCTCGCTATTCTTGGGTCTTTTTCATGAGAACCAAGGATGAGGCTTTCGAGTTTGTTCGAGACTTGATCTTGAGGTTGAAAAATGAGCTACCCGAGGCCATGCGAGCGATTCGCAGTGATAATGGCACAGAATTCAAAAACGCTCGTTTTGACGCCTTTTGTAGTGATCAAGGGCTTGAACATCAGCATTCTTCTCCCTACACTCCACAGCAGAATGGAGTTGTAGAGCGGAAGAATCGGATGCTGGTTGAGATGGCAAGGACGATGCTCGATGAGCATAGGACTCCTCGCAAATACTGGGCTGAGGCGGTTAACACCGCTTGTTACGTATCCAACCGCATTTTCTTGCGTGCTTTCATGCACAGGACTTCTTATGAGTTGTGGTTTGGACTCCAGCCCCGTGTTGACCATCTCAGAGTTTTCGGTTGCCGGTGCTTTGTGCTGAAAGATGGAAATCATGATAAGTTTGAGTCTCGCTCATCTGATGGTATTTTTCTCAGTTATGCTTCTCACTCTAGAGCATACCGTGTGCTGATTATTGATACTAACATCGTCAGAGAGACTTGTGAAGTCACTTTCGACGAGACTGCACCGTGCAATTCTTCTGTCTTTGAAATTGCAGAAGATAATGAGCTCGGCACCTCCATCTTTGAAGATGAGGAAGAAGAAGCTGCAGATGGCGATGCTGAGGCTACCACGCGTGCTGTGGACCCAGTTGCTTCCGCCACGAGCTCAGACGATGACGACGGCCCCGACCCGACTACGTCTACTTCCCGGGGGCCGGTCGAGCAGGTGACTCAGGCTTCACCAAATGTACTTGAGGAGACACCAGATTTGGTTGAGGACGAGGCGACTTCGACAAGAAAAGCACCGCGACACATTCAGCGCCGCCATCCACCTCAACAGATGCTAGGTGATCTCAACGAGCGAGTCACCAGGTCCAAGGTAACAAATATCGTTGTCTTTGCTCATTCAGCGTTTGTTGCCTCTTTTGAGCCGAAAGATATTGGACACGCTCTTTCTGATTCTAATTGGGTCAATGCCATGCATGAGGAACTTGAAAATTTTGAAAGAAACCAAGTTTGGGTTTTGGTTGAGCCTCCACCTGCTTGTAATCCCATCGGAACAAAGTGGGTTTTCAAAAACAAGCAGGGTGAGGATGGGTTGGTTGTTCGAAACAAGGCTTTTCTTGTTGCCCAGGGGTTTTGTCAAAAAGAGGGTATTGATTTTGAGGAAACTTTTGCCCCTGTTGCTCGTTTGGAAGCTATTCGAATCTTTCTTGCATTTGCTGCTTCCAAGGATTTTAAGGTTTTCCAAATGGATATTAAATCTGTCTTCTTGAATGTTTTATCGAAGAAGAGGTTTATGTGAAGCAAACCCCTGGTTTCGAAAATCCCAAGTTTCGGAACTGTGTTTATAAACTTCAAAAAGCTCTTTACGGTTTGAAACAGGCACCTAGAGCTTGGTATGATAGATTGAAAACCTTTTTGCTGGCTCAGGGCTTTAAAATGGGATGTGTTGATAAAACTTTGTTTCTCATGCGATCTGGCACTGATTTTCTTTTAGTTCAGATATACGTGGATGATATTATCTTTGGTGGTTCTTCTCACGCTCTTGTCTCCAAGTTTTCTGAGCAAATGTCCAGGGAGTTCGAGATGAGCATGGTGGGTGAGTTGTAGTTCTTCCTCGGGCTGCAGATCAAGCAAACTCCTCAGGGCACTTTTGTCCATCAAGCCAAGTACACTAGAGACTTGCTGCGAAAGTTCGACATGAGCGACCTGTCTCCTCAGCCGACTCCGATTAGCACATCGACGGCGCTTGATGAGGACTTGGACGGCGAGGCGGTGGACCAGAAGAAGTACAGGAGCATGATCGGCTCTCTCCTGTACCTGACGGCGACGCGACCGGACATCTAGTTCGGCGTCTGCCTCTGCGCGCGGTATCAGGCTTCGCCGCGCACCTCCCACAGGCAGGTGGTGAAACGCATCTTCAGGTATCTGAAATTCACCCCTGAATTTGGTCTTTGGTATTCTGCGGATTCTTCTCTGGTTTTGGTGGGCTTTTCTGATGCCGATTTCGGTGGGTGTCGGTTGGATCGCAAGTCGACATCTGGCACTTGTCAATTTCTCGGTACATCTTTGGTGTCTTGGTCCTCTCGCAAGCAGGCTGGTGTAGCGCTTTCTTCTACAGAAGCTGGGTATGTTGCCGCTGCTAGCTGCTGCTCCCAGATACTTTGGATGAAACAAACCTTGCTGGATTATGGCTTGAGTTTCGGTAGGGTTCCCATCTTTGTAGACAACATGTCAGCCATTAGCATTGCAAAGAACCCTGTCCTACACTCCAGAACCAAGCACATAGATATACGATTCCATTTCCTGCGAGACAACCATGAGAGAGGACACATAGACCTGATTCATGTCCCTTCAGAGAGGCAAACCGCAGATATCCTCACCAAACCGCTAGAGCAGGACACCTTTGCTCGCTTGCGAGGGGAGCTTGGGGTTTGTTACCCCATTTGATCGCTGACTTTTGTTTGGTTAGCTTTGTAGATTTTATTTGCTTCTCTTTGTTTTCTAGGTTTGGTAGTTGCATTGTGCATATGCATTGTACATGTTTGCATTTTGCATTGTCCCACTTGCACTAGCATTCTTGTATACATTGCTATGATCTTCTAGTGCCTGCTAGTGTGAGTTGATAAACTTGATCATGTATAGCTTGCTCCACTGTGTATATGACATCATCTGAGTTAAGCTATTTTGATTTGAAAATCTGAAAACATGATCACCCTGTCTTGGCTACTAGCATGTTAGGGCGTGTTGATATGCTTTGCTATCTTATTCATGCTAGTGTGGCTTTTCGTTCAGCAATTCATACTTGAAATGATCTAAACCTGGTAAAATTGATTGAACTGTTCATGAAATGGATTGAAAAGATCTAGGTGGGATTGCTTGTCGCACTGATCGAGCTTTCGGGACGGCTCACTTTGCACTTGTGAGAACCCGGGCAAGGCTGTGCATGACTGAAATGAGTGCTTTAAGCTTCTGATTGTCTTTGACATAGGCTTGGTCTCGTTGCTAAGTAAAGCATGACAAGCTTTTAACCCCTGGCATTAAGAATTGATTGCCATAAATTTGATTGGAAAATGAATGTTTGCAACATGCTTTTGGCTGGTTTGGCTCACCTGTATGAGTTTGAGTAGCACTGCTTTCCATTCCCTATTTGTTAGTGCTAGATCATGGGTGATGCTTTTATTTCTCCTAAACTGAACTTGCCTAGCTCTAGACTGATATGATATACCCTATTGAGCTAGATGCAGGTATTGTTTATGGATGCACACGTGCTTGTGACTAGATGTTGCTCATATCCTTGTATCCCTGAATGCTTTCACTTACACCTCCTGCATTGCATTCATTGCATACCATCTGCTCAGGGGGAGTCTCTGCTTCAGGGGGAGCTTTAGGTCTTTTTAGACTTGATGTGTGCATGTGCCAACAAGGGGGAGAATTTTGAGAGAAGTGATCGAACAAGGGGGAGATTTGTTGGATTTTTGAAAACCTTGTTGTGCACAGGGCTTTGAGAGTGCATCATTTTAAGAGAGCTGCACTTGTGAGAGGGAAAAGATTTGCTTGGGGAGTTTCTGCTTTGTTCTTGGCTCCTGGTTTTCCTCGTTTTCCCTCTACTTCTTGCATGACTGCGTCGAGCGGTACCTCTGTCTTTGAGGAGTCATGTTTTGGCTTTTGATCGATTGCGTCGAGCCTTTTCCCTTGTCTTAGGGGATCGATTTTGCTTGAGTGAGTGACTGTTCTTGCCTCTCTGAGCCTTTTGTCACTTGCTTGCGCTTCTTTGTTCTTTTCTGGTTTCACTTCTCTTGGTTCGTTTGTGGTGTGTTGACAATGCACTCATCAAGGGGGAGATTGAGGAACGAGAGTACTCTATCCTGCTTGTGATGAGTGAATTGTCAACCGTGCGGTGTGATCGTGCGCTTGGTCTTTGGATTACAGGTACACAGGCGTCGAGTGTCGACGGGGAGCTGCCGTGGAGGTGCTGTGGCCGATGGACCGTGCGGTGGACGGCGGTGAAGGGCAGCTGGGACCGGAGCTCGGACCGGGCGGCAGCTGTGGCGTCCACTCCTGGATCGAGGGCGCAAGCGGTGACGGAAGGCGGGTTTCTTGGTTTGCGCCACAAAACCAAGGAGGCGGACGGCGGTTGAAGACGCCAAGTCGTGGAGGCACGGTCGTCGGTCTCGGGACTGACGGAGGCGACGGGCGTCGACGGCGTCTAGGGCCTTGCTGCGGGCGAGGAGGTGACGGGCGTCGGGCGGCGTCTAGGGCCGTCAGAAGGCCGAGGCGGGAACGGCGTCTAGGGCCACGGCGTGGAGGCGGGAATCTTCCCGCGCGTGAGGTTTTGGTGGTTTTCTCAAAACTGGCCACCTACCCGGGTTTTGCGGACCCTCCAAAACCGCGGACCGGATCTTCGTCGATGTGGCGGCATCGCAGCAAAGACTTCGAGTCGAAGAAAGAAGCTCCGCCGTCGATCGAGGCTGTATAGCGGGGTGCTGCTGCCCGACCGGTCTGACCGCAGCAGCCGGGTATAAATACCCGCCACCAGCCCGTGGCTGGTTGTGTCCATTGAGTCTTTTATTTTCTCTGGGTTTTTCCTTCTCCCAGCCTCTGCTCTAGGTTAGGGCCAAGGACTCCAACGCAAAGAGAGTTTAGATTATAGTTATTCTCTTCAATCTAGTGGGTGGATGATGGGCGGATGGCTCTAGCCTTTGTATAGGTGAATTCCTCGGTGATTAATAGATGAAATTTGTTTTAGATTCACTTGTGTGTGCTGAGCATCTCGTCCTCCCCTTCTCTCTTGCGTTTTGGGTTTAATTCTCCTCTTTTGGTGTGTTTCTTGTTTGGAGGAGATCAACCCTTGTATTCGTGGTTTGATGGACTCTTTGTGACGATTCTAATCCTTCTAGCCGTGTGCTAAACCTACTGGAATCTAGAGTTCTCATGAATTGGCGATTTTGTGTTCTTGAGAAAACCCCAGTCCTCTTTGATCTTTCCTCGATTTCTCTCGATTCGTGAATCTTTTGGGTGAGATCCTTTGGGGATATGTTCACGGGGTAGTTACGAAGCTTTCCTCCAAGTTTCGTTAGATTTGGACTTCGTTTGCTCGAGATTTGACATTTGGAGCTTTGTTGGCGGGCTGACTGGGAGAGACCGGTCTGACCGGTCTGACCGGTCTGTGCAACCGGTCTGACCGGTCTGCAGTTTGAAATTCCCAGCCCGACCGGTCAGACCGGTCCAGTACACCGGTCAGACCGGTCTGTGTGGGCTGTGCTGCAAGTTGTGAAGTTTCACTTGCTTTGCTTCCGCGCTGCAACCTGGGTCTTCTGCTTCGAGATAGCTGGTCCATAGCTATTCTCGCTGACCTGGGTTGGAGGGCTTGCGGTGATTTTGGGACATAGGCCGACGATTCGAATTTCGGAGAAATTTTGATCGGCTCCCATTCACCCCCCTCTGGTCGCCAGTTTCGGTCACTCAGCATATCACCAACAGGTTTATGTCCAGTCAAGGAAAAAGCATGCTCAGATGAATTCTGCTCAGAGAATCCGCAGACCACATGTCAAAAGAGTTCGTTTTGCTGAGAGGTTGGTGCAGAATTCCCCAGAATGCAAGCATCAATCGGAATCTCTGCCAATTCTTCTATGTTTTGGTGAGTTCAATACTTCAGTTCACCCTACTACTGCTGGTGTTCCAGCCAAGATCTTTTGGTGCGTCTTTCTCTAGTGATAAATGTCACCCAATTATCCCCAATTCATTTTCTTCGGAGGACACCATTTTGGTGCAGAATCATTCTCCTAGCATGTGTTTGGATTGGAGACGGGTTGAGTCCAACCCAGATTTTAGGGTTGGGTTGAACCTGATTGTTGTTTGGTTGGAGGGTTGGGTCGAACCCAGTTTTTTGTTTGGTTAGAGGGATTCGTAGAGATGGAATGGATGTACATTTAACTCCGTTAGCAACAGTAACATATGGACCCCACGTGTCATTCTCTATTATTTTTTCTTTTTTCCCTCTGCACCTTATCTTCTTCCTCCAACTCGCTGCTGCCGCTCCACGAGCTCCGCGAGAGGGGCCACCGCCACCGCGGGCTCCCGGCTCTGCCACCGCCCCGCCCCGCCCCGCCCTTGGTGGCGCCCGGAGGTCCGCACTGCCCTGCCGGCGCCCCGGGTCTGCCTTCGCCCCGCCCCTTCTTCCCCACGCACGCGTGCTGCCCGTGGCTCGCCGACCTCCACGCGGCCGGCCGCCACGCCCGCCTCTGCGCCGTGCTCGACGGCCGCCGCTTGCACCACACTCACCAGTTGGCTGCCCCTGCGCCTGCGCCACGCTCGCCGGTGCTCCTCCCGCTCTGCTCGCCGTCCCGCTGCTCGGCTCGGGCCGCCGCGGCCGCGCCGCTGCTCGGCTCGGCCGGCCGCGCCTCGGGCCGCCGCTCCTCCCTCCGCCCCGAGCTCGCCGGTGCCACCCGCTGCGGATGCTCGTCACCCAGCCTGGCCTCGCTTCTCGCCCCCTCGCCGACTCGGTGCTCGCCCCGGCCCCGCCCCTGCTCCTCGCCCCACGCGGCCTCGCCGGCTCGCCGCTCGCCCACTGCTCCTCGCCGTCTCGCCCCGCGCGGCCTCGCCCCCAGCCGTGCTGCAGCGGGCCGTGGTCGCCCCGCGCCGCGCCGCCCAGTGCTTCCGTGCCGCCGAGCGAGACGGACGCCCGACGCCGTCGAAGTGGGTCGGGGTGGTCCGCTCGATTTGGACGGACCACTCCGACCCGCATCTACGCGGCATATACCTCTTTGGGGTTGAACCCAACCCGCATGAACCTTAAACCAAACACGGGTCCAACTGGGTCGAACCCGTCCCAACCCAGTTGGACCCTCCAACCAAACACAGCCCTAGTTCTTCGGCTCGTTCTTGTCTGAAACCGAGTCTTTTACGGGGCCCTTTTCAATTTTCAAAAGTACCTCCGCATTGCTCGTGCTGCCTTGCAGTAGGCCATGGCACCTTCTCTTACTGATATCCTATTCGCTACCATGTTTGTTTCAAATTTGGCCACCGTGTTCGCTTGTGCCTTACGACAAGCCGACCCAGGATCTATTGGACTCCAAAGCCCATGCGTACATCTAAGGGGACTAGAAACGAAAATCCTATGTATTTTTCGGAAGATAAAAATTTATCCATCTTCCAATGTCCATGATTTGTGCATGCATTGTACGCCGTTTGATTGAAATGCGGCATCTCGGGTTGGCGCGAATGAACACGGGAACAGGATAGCTGGGCTTGAGGGTGGGCTACGTGTCCTTCTATCATTGGTTGCTGCGCATGATGTTGGCTTGGTGGATTGTAACATTAAAATGTGTTTTCCTTCCAAACCATGAACATATTTTTAAATCTGATTAAATTATGATGCTGTTGAGAATTAATCCAACACAATGAGATCCAACATGAATATATTTTATTATTTTTTAAAAGTGAACATTTTAAATGAACTAGTACAACATTTTAAATATGTTGCTTCAACATTTTCATACCAAATGTTAAACTAGTTTATCTGAAATGTTGAATTACTTTTCATAGATTATTGAATCAAGTTTTTATAATGTTGAAAGGTAGTAGTGTGCAAAATCTTGAACTAGTTTTTTTCTGAATGATATAGTGAAATCAGAATGTTGAGTTCATTAGCTAAATATCTTTTTGTGAAACGTTGAGTAAGATTGAAATTGTTGAACATTTTTAAAATATATGATTTGAAATATGTACTAGTGTTATAGTACACTCTATGGTCAGGAAAAAAAAAGAGAAACGTATCTAACCTGTGTAATATGATTTGAGCCTCCCGCAGCTTTGGGTGGGCTTCACTCTTGCATTGGGGGCTGGCGGTGCACTGTCGGCTGCTGAAAGGAAAAGTCTACGCAAATTTTGATAGCTGGAACTTGGCAAAGACTGAAACTAGTAGTGGTTCGTCATGGATTTACATTGGGCCACTAGTTGGGTTTAAAGGTATACCACTTATCCACCTTTCGCGAGATACAAAGGAGCACCCCAACTACCCCACAAGATAATCTCAACTCGATGCTGACACCCCTTGATTCTTGCGTAGGAGACACGGTCCCCTCAACTTCCTTTCCTGATTCTACTATGCCTGCAATTCCGCCGTGCTGCAACACAATCCTACCCTTGCCAACTGCGCCACCCCTATCGCCGCCCCCACCACCTCTACCGACATCACCATCGTCGATCATGATGGCAAATTTCCCTTGCAATTTGATGCTCTACATCCCGATGTGTTTGCGTGATGAGCAGGGATAGCTTCGCCCTGCTCGCTCTCGCGTGGCCCTTGGTAGAGAGACACCTCGCCTCCATGAGAAATTTGTGATCATTACATTGGAAGCGGCACCGATCCAGGAACAAGTACAAGACTTGCTACATGATGTCACAGAGGTGCTCGAACAATATTTCCTAGTGAGAGTTGTAACAGCTTTTCTATCACCTCTTCGTTTGGGGATTTCTCCGTTTGAAAGTGCAATCTAAAGACAGACCCTTCTAGATGCTTCTCAGATTCCGTTTGGTCATGGTAAGTTAGTGGTTTAGAAGCATGATGAAGTAAGAAATTTCTAGGCATATAACTATGCTAGACAATGCTGGATTATGTTCCTCGCTTTTCCTCTAGATTTCCAGACACTAGAGTTCATCAAAGCAGTTGTTGCTCCTTTTGATCATCTTTTGCACCGGTATGATGGCTCCAACAAATCTAGGATTCTCACACTGTTTAGTCCTAACCCCTACTTGAGTGCCACATAGTGTGATTGTATCTTAAGGATTAGTTCTGGGGGGTAATGGTCATTCGTGGCAGTACCAACCTACATATTAGAAGGTCACTTCCCTGATGCTTTTCCTGTTTATGAGGATCTTGTTCCAGCTAGTGGAAACCCTCACCCAATACTTGGACCAATCCCTCTTGCTGATAATAATATAGCCCAACACTGGCACCATGACTTTGTGGGGGCGGTACATGAAGTTCAGGCTGATGCTGGTATATATGAATGCAGAGCAAATTCAGATGGCAGTTGAGGATCTAGCGGAGCTAGACCATCATGTTAACTTGGATGCATGTGATAATGAACCGGTTGAGATGGCCGATGAAGTACAAGATGTTAATGGGCAAAACTTTGAGTTCCAGGTCCCTCACCATCCAAATCAACCACAAGACACTATTTCCTTTGACCAATCTGGCTCCACTGCTGAGTATCTCCGAGCCACTAGTCCTAACATTGTGCTAAATGTGGAATACATATTACAAGGCATGCAGAGATCAGAGTCTCCTACTCCTACAAATAGCTCCTCGTCTATAGATTCTGAAATACAGAGTTATCCTTGCATTACTTTCTAGCTTGTTGCAAGAGGTGCTTTCTCTCAACTCTTCCCTGATACAATTCCACCTGGGCTAGTGCTAGAAGGAGTGGCTGTAAATCTACGACATTACAGGCCAATAGAGAAATCAAAGTTGCATAGTGATCAAGAAAATCAGTCCTTGGCCATTCAACCTTATAGGCCTAGTCTGCATGTTGTCCTTATTTGGATATGGGCTGATTCACAAGATATTCAGAACTCTATATAAAGGCCCCAGCTGCATCCATGCATAATGATTATAGTCAAGAACAAGATGCCTCCCTCGACATGAATGAGCAGAACTGTTTTGATATGGAGGTCCCACACAAGATGAGACTGGTGCTAATAGGGTGCTCTCGTTGTCTCTTGCTATCTCCAATAGCAATCCCGATGCTATTTAGAAGATTCTTCAGTCAGGCGCAGCTCAAGGCTAAATCAAAACAATGATGGCTTCAAGCACATACAGCTAGAGGATCATCCCAGAAAGAAATGACGTGTCTGGACAGAGGTCCCAGTTAGGGGAACAAATGGTGGAAAACTATTGGAAAACCACCTCACCCAAATGATGTTGAAGTTCTAGGTCAGGTACCAAATGAGATCTTGAAATCTTAGGTATTGAATGCAAATGTAGCTCCTGAGGAGCTCACTGATGAAGCTCTTGTATAGGGCTCCAAACAACTAGTTCCCTATGACAACACATCCAACTGAAGATCAATGGTAGGATGACAGAAACAAGCTAGGTTGTGTGCTATTCAGTCTGCTCTGGCAAACTTGTTTCTGTGTTTTAATCTTTTCCTTTATGCTAAACTTTGTTGTTATTTTCTGGAACATATGTGCTGTTTTTACCTTCTCAGTGCTACAAGTGGTTAATCTCTGTGGAAGTCTTCTGGCTTCTCTATGCTTTTTCTACAAGTTTGATCCTTCCACGTTATTCATGTCTGCTGCGCGCACGATTGCTCTTTCTTTTAACCCCCACGTTAATCATGAATAGAAGCTGGAATATTCTATGTTGGATTGTTAGAGGTATCAACAGTAATGGGAAATGAGAGGCCCTAAGGAATAAAATAGAGGAAAGCGCCTGCTCTATTTTCTGCTTGCAAGAGACAAAACGTGATTACTTTGATGCAGAATACCGACACAACTTCGCACCAAGGAGATTTGCAATTTTGATTACATCCCTGCAATTCGTGCCTCGGGTGGGATTCTTGCGGGTTGGAAACAGCTCCTTTGCTGGCTCCACTTTTGAAATCACAGTGGCTTTCACCTTGAAACACAATGGAGAGACTTGGAAACTGTCAGTGGTTTATGGCCCATGCACTGAACTAGCTAGGACTAATTTTCTTGATTGGATGAAAAGTTTATCTATAGAGAATGATGGTAACTGGATCTTAATGAGAGAAGAGAGATTTTAACTTTTACCACTCACTAGAAGACAAAAGTCTGCCAGGAGAGAATTTGCAGGACACTTTTATGTTCAATGATGCCATTGGTCACCTGGCCCTGTTAGAGCTGTCGCTAAAGGAAAGAGCCTTTACCTGGAGCAAATGCAGCAAAATCCACTCTTAGAGCAGCTTGACTAGTTCTTTACTTATTAAGTTAATTGGACTACAGCTTATCCAAACGCTCAAGTGCTGCCTCTGTCAAAACCAATTTCTGATCATATACCATGCAAGATCATGATAGGCACTTCTATTCCCAAATCAAAATTTTCAGATTCAAGAACTACTGGGTTGAACACCTTGGATTCTGGAGACAATAAAAAATACATGGGATATTGTTCCAGCGAGCAGAAAGGGATCTTCTGCTTTAATTTCAGCAAAGTTTAAATGCATGAGAAAGGCTCTCAGGCAATGGAGTAAAAACATCTCCAATCTCAACAAACCGATAGCAAGGTGCAATAAAACCATTTTCTTTCTAGACTCACTTGAAGATTGTCGACCGCTTTATTTGCCTGAATGGAATCTTAGAACAATTATTAAGAACTAACTGCTCAGAATGCAACCAACAAAATTTATTGCAGGAAGAGACATACAACCAACAAAATTAAGCTGGGTGATGATGCACCAAATATTTCCATGCTATGGCTACTGTCACTTATAGGAGAAATCTAATTTTTCAACTCAAGGATGATGCTAATAATATTATTTCGAATCATGAGACTAAATCTGCTAAGAATAGAATGTTAAGAGATCTAGGATCACACAGTGCACGATCAAGAGGGACTTCCTTTACTTTTCTTGATCTGAGTCCAAGAAAAACCTAGAACTACAACAATAGCATAGAGAAAAGAGAGAGTGGAGCGGGGTAGAGGACCTTCAGAGCCTGCAGCGGAGTTAGATCCGGCCATCACGGGTTCGTTGATGCAGATCCGCTCAAAGGCGGCGACGATTGGAGCAGTGTAGTCGATGCCGGAGCGATGGCGTCGTGGACGATGGCGGCGACGACGTGACAGAGCTGGCGGCGGTGAAAGCGGCGGAGGTGGGGCTTCCCGCTGCTCCAGCACTCTCCCTAGATCGGCTAGGGTTTAGGATGTGGGAGAGGGTACTGGCGGCGCGACGAACTTCGTTGTGCGTGCCCCGGCCCCTTCACCCCTTTTATTCTAGCGCTGTGCAGCGGGGGCCCACCAACCATTAAGCGTTGGGCGCCCCCGATCAGGGCGCGGATTAGGGGCCTAATAGACCGTTGGGTCTATTAGGAAAGAGATCATTCCAACATTCTCCCCCTTGATCTCACTTTGTTCTTTTAACTTTATACTTTTACTTGAAACTTTTCTTTTAATTGTTCCATCACAGATTAATGAATAGAGCATGCTTTATCATCACGGTCCAAGGCCGATAGACTCAACAGCTACCACACACATCACTGTTTTTGAAACAAATTCTTTATCTTTTGGGCCCTTTTTATTCTCCAGAAATCACAGGCTTTCCCTTAAACCCATGCCGGCTATGTGTTCCATGAACACATTGGGTGGTAAGCCTTTAGTGAGCGGATCCGCAAGCATTTTCTTTGTACTTATATGCTCGAGTGTAATAGAGTGATTCTGGATTTTCTCCTTCACAACATAAAACTTTATGTCAATGTGTTTGGCAGCACCACTTGACTTATTGTTGTGAGCATAAAACACTGCTGGTTCATTGTCGCAGTACATTCTGAGTGGTCTTTGAATGCTGTCTACCACTCTTAAACCGGGTATAAATTTCTTTAACCATTCAACCTGCCCCGAGGCCTCATAACATGCCACAAATTCAGCGTACATCATCGATGACGCAGTGACGCTTTGTTTGGAGCTTTTCCACGATATAGCTCCCCCTGCAAGTGTGAACACATAACCGGACGTGGACTTTCGGTCATCGATGTCCCCCGCAAAATCCGCATCTGAGTACCCTTCTATCTCTAGGGAATCGGATTTTCTGTATGTTAGCATGAGGCCTTTCGTGCCTTGCACATATCGTAATGCTTTCTTTACCATGATCCAGTGTGCCTGTCCTGGATTACTTTGATATCTGCCAAGTATCCCGGTAACAAAAGCTAAATCAGGGCGTGTACAAACTTGAGCATACTGTAGGCTTCCGACAGCTGAAGCATATGGAACCGCTTTCATTTGATCGATCTCATACTAGTTCCTGGGACATTGAAATTTTCCAAATCTATCGCCCTTGACTATTGGAGCAGGTGAAGGCTTGCACATATGCATACTGTATTTCTTTAGAACTTTTTCTAAGTATGCCTTTTGTGACAGTCCTAATACCCCCTTCGTTCTATCTCGGTGAATTTCAATTCCCAAAACAAATGAAGCTTCACCAAGATCTTTCATATCAAAGTTTGAGGACAAGAATTTCTTTGTCTCCAGTAGCAGACTAACATCACTACTAGCAAGTAGAATGTCATCCACATATAGGATCAGGAAAATAAATTTTCCACTTCTGAACTTTGCATAAATGCAATTGTCCTCCTCATTTTCTTTAAACCCAAATTTTCTTATGGTTTCATCAAACTTTAAATACCACTGTCTAGAGGCTTGCTTTAATCCATAAATAGATTTCTTTAAGCGACACCCCATATGTTCTTTTCCTTTTATGACAAAACCTTTTGGTTGTGCCATATAAACATTTTCATACAAATCCCCGTTAAGGAATGCCGTCTTTACATCCATCTGATGTAACTCTAAATCATAATGTGCCACCAATGCCATTATAATTCTGAAGGAATCTTTACACGAAACCGGAGAAAAGGTTTCGTTATAGTCTATCCCTTCTCTTTGCGTGAAGCCTTTTGCCACGAGTCGTGCTTTGAACCTTTCTACATTCCCTTTGGAGTCATGTTTTATCTTGTAAACCCATTTACAGCCTACTGTTTTGGCTCCTTTAGGAATTTCCTCTAAGTCCCAAACACCATTGGAACTCATTGATTTCATCTCATCCTTCATAGCTTCCAGCCATTTAGATGAGTGAATACTTCTCATGGCTTCTTCATATGAAGTGGGATCACCCTCCATATGAACCTCTTCTGTATTATAAACTTCATAGTCGCTAGAAATAGCCGACCTTCTTTCTCTTTGTGACCTTCTAAGGGCCACTGTTTGTGGCACATTTTGTGCCTCAACTTCTGGCATATTTTCCATAGGGGGCTGTAGCACCTCCTCCTCATGTCCAATCGCGGGTTCAGGCGGTTCCTGGATGACAGGTTCCAAACCTTCGCTCACTGTTGGTATGGGTGGAGTTGCGACAGGTGTTGACACCGTAATAACTGGAATAGTTGGCGCAGCAACAACCGAAGAAGGTACTGACGTCACTATTTCAGGAACTTTTGGTGCAGCATCAACAGGTAGTGAGAAAAATGGCTCTTGAATCATAGGAGTAGGCACATACACCCGCTTCTCCTCAAGGTCAATTTCTCTAGGTACCATGCTCCCCCTGATCATTTCACTTTCTAGAAAGACAGCATGTCTCGTTTCTACAAACTTTGTATGTCTGTCTGGGCAGTAGAAACAAAAACCTTTCGACTTTTCAGGATAGCCTATAAAATGGCAGCTTACAGTTTTGGGATCCAGTTTTCCAATATTTGGATTAAACACTTTAGCCTCAGCTGGGCTCCCCCAGACCCGTAGGTGAGTCAGTGAGGGTTCTCTTCCTGTCCATAGCTCATACGGCGTTTTGGGCACCGATTTGCTTGGCACTCTGTTGAGAATATGGATGGCGGTTTTTAACACCTCCATCCACAGACTCAATGGCAATGTGGAATAACTCATCATACTGCGCACCATATCCATTAGTGTACGGTTGCGCCTTTCAGCTACTCCATTTTGGTGAGGCTCCCCCGGCGTAGAGTATTGGGCAACTATACCATTTTCCTGTAAAAACCTCGCAAAAGGTCCAGGAACTTGTCCATAAGGGGTATGTCGACCGTAGTACTCCCCTCCACGGTCTGATCTTACTATTTTAATTCTTTTGTCAAGCTGATTTTCAGCCTCAGCTTTGAATATTTTAAATTTATCCAATGCTTCAGATCTTTCTTTGATTGGATAAATGTAACCATAGCGGGAGTAATCGTCTGTGAATGTTATGAACGAATCATAGCCATCCACACTTTTCACAGGAAACAGTCCACATATATCAGTGTGAATTATTTCTAACGTTCCTGCACTTCGTTTGGCACCCTTTTTAATTTGCTTTACAAATTTTCCTTTAATGCATTCAACGCATTGTTCGAAATCAGAGAACTCTAGCTGTGGAAGAATTTCACTTTTCACTAATCTTTCAATTCTCCCCCTCGAAATATGGCCTAAACGACAGTGCCATAATTTCGATGAAGTATCTTGAGTTCTCTTTCTTTTCTTTGTTTCTTTCTCTGACAAGGATTCATTCACATTCACATTACATACAGAATGCACTTTATCACGCATAGATAATAAATAAAGATCATTGTAAAGGACAGCATCACCAATACAATTATTATCAAACCATAGTTCACATTTGCCATTGGCAAAATGACAACTAAAACCATCTGTGTCTAAGCGTGATACACTGATCAAGTTTCTTTGAAGCGAAGGAACAAATAAAACATCTTTTAATACAAGCATGAAACCATTAACTAGCTCGATGGAGACATCGCCAACAGCTTCAACATCTGCTTGTACTCCGTTCGCGACTTTAATGTGTCTTTCGCTTCTTTGCGTAGTCCTTGTCGAACGGAATCCCTGTAAAGAATTTGCAACATGCACAGTTGCACCAGAATCAATCCACCAAGTAGATTTAGAAAACTTTAAATACAGGGATTCATTAACAAATGAAATTACATTCTCACCATTCTTTGCCATTATCATCTTTAAATAAGCGGGACAATCTGCTTTGCGATGCCCCTTGTCAAAACAGTGGAAGCACTCATCTTGAGCTGGAGTGCGCTGTTGCTGACGCTGTTGCTGATACTTCTGTGGCATAGGGGCTTTGTCTTTAGCTTTAGAGGAAGAAGCAGCTTGGAAAGGCCTTTTCTTGTTATTATGCACAAAATTGACAGACCCACCATTCTGTTTCTTGAGTCTATCTTCCTCTTGTGCACACATTGCAATTGTCTTTTCCATGTTCCACTTCTCTGGCTGTGAGTTATAGTTTACAACGAACGTTGCAAACTCTTTTGGCAGAGAGGCGAACACCAGGTGCACCATAAACTCTTCTTTGAGATCCAAGTCCATTGGTTTGAGCTTGGAGTTCAAAGCACACATCCCCATGATATGATCTCTTATCATACCGGCATTGCCATAGTACCTTTTTGTGATCAACTGCTCTATGATCTGTGTAGCATAAGTCTTTGAAGAACCAGTAAACTGATTCTTTATCTTTGCAAGGTACTCAACAGCTGAATCACACTCTCCAATTGAACCCAAAATGTTAGGATCAATTGTGTTCTTTATAACTGCCACACATTTCTTGTTGGCGTTATTCCACTTTGTCTTTTCGAGATCATAAGCCATCTTTAAGGGAGCATAGTCCCTTTGCTTTTTCTGCCACTCAGCATCAGTGTCAGAATCTCCTCTCACTGGAGCCGGTGGCTCAGTGGGCTTTGGAGTGGTGATTATCTCATCCACTTCTCCACAGACGAAAGCAAGATCAACCTTCTTGATCCATTCGCCATAGTTGTCTCCTTTTAGAGTCGGGATGTGACTGATGAATCCCATCAAGTTCATCCCCACTGAAAATTTCAAAAAATAGTGAGAACATAATAACAATAATTGCATGTAAAATTCCAACGTTGGTCAAAATAGAACATACAACTGTTTATGCAATTAAATCTATATCACCGTTGGGCAGAAATAGAAGTAAATGCACAAAAACTATGAAATTATAGTATTGTAATTAACAACGTTGGTCAGAAAATTAACAATACCATAATGCTCAAAAATAATCTTTTAACCATACTCTTAAACTTTAATTGTCACGTTGGTTCAAATTAAAGTATAAAAGTAACTATATAAACTTAGCAGCGGAAACAAGTAGGAATTTCTATTTCCAGAAGCAAAACTATTAACTTTTATCTCTAAACAATAAACATGTTGGTGCAAAATTGAATAGAGATCAAACTATAATCAAAACTATACAAAACTGCTATTAAAATGCTTCTAGAAAATAGAAAAAAACAATTTGAGCTTTCACTGTTGAAGCAGCCCAGGCACGAAATCTGCCCAGCCCGCTCGGCGCGTGCGACGCCCGGGCCTTCGGCCCAACAGCCGATGGCCAGGCCGCCAAACCGGCCCGGCGCCGCGCCCCTCTTGGGCCATATTTGGCCCATTCGCCGGCCGCCGTTCCCAGCCGTCCGTCGCCGACGATCAGGATCGAGCGGCCGAGCGCTCTTTTCGCGGAACCAAAACCCGGCGACGATGCGTCGCCCGCAAACCCTAGGCTCATTTCCCCTCTCTGTCTTCTCTCTCCACAAAACGGCGGCAGCCATGGAGCCAGGGAAAGAAGCCACGGCGCCGCCGCCGGCCCCCTCGCCGGCGCGCGTGCTCCCCTGTGTGGGAGCACGCCGCCGTCGAGCGGCTTGGCGGTGGTGCCCTTTCGGAGCCCGCGCGTGGAGAAGCAACCCGAGTCCACGAGCGGCGCCTCCGATCTGTGCCGGCGAGCCGGTCTTCTGTTGAGCTCCCGCGCGGCCGGTGACCGGCGGTGGAGCCTGTGGTTAAACCCAGGTAAAGCCCCGCCCCCTTTTTCCTCTTAGGGTTAGGGTTAGGGTTAGGGTTTCGACTTTTCTTTTCTTTTTCGATTTGGATCGATTTGCTTTTTCTGTGTCTTGATTCTTTGATTCGTGACCGAATCTACACTTCCCATCTCGATCTACACTTAGTGTAGGCGTCTAATACCAATGTTAAGAGATCTAGGATCACACAGTGCACGATCAAGAGGGACTTCCTTTACTTTTCTTGATCTGAGTCCAAGAAAAACCTAGAACTACAACAATAGCATAGAGAAAAGAGAGAGTGGAGCGGGGTAGAGGACCTTCAGAGCCTGCAGCGGAGTTAGATCCGGCCATCACGGGTTCGTTGATGCAGATCCGCTCAAAGGCGGCGACGATTGGAGCAGTGTAGTCGATGCCGGAGCGATGGCGTCGTGGACGATGGCGGCGACGACGTGACAGAGCTGGCGGCGGTGAAAGCGGTGGAGGTGGGGCTTCCCGCTGCTCCAGCACTCTCCCTAGATCGGCTAGGGTTTAGGATGTGGGAGAGGGTACTGGCGGCGCGACGAACTTCGTTGTGCGTGCCCCGGCCCCTTCACCCCTTTTATTCTAGCGCTGTGCAGCGGGGGCCCACCAACCATTAAGCGTTGGGCGCCCCCGATCAGGGCGCGGATTAGGGGCCTAATAGACCGTTGGGTCTATTAGGAAAGAGATCATTCCAACATAGAATGGTAGTAATAGCCAATCCCACTGTGTTTTTTTATTTTAAGAACCTGATCACTCTGGATATAGACCTTTCATACAACCCATTAATTACAAAGGAAGAAATTGACAGAATTGTCAGAATCATGCTGACAGATAAAGCCCCTAGACTAGATGGCTTCAATGGTATGTTTATGAAAAAGTTATGGCCCATTCTCAAAGAGGATTTCTATCCGTTATGCCAAGATTTCTTTCAAGGCTATCTCAACCTTGAACCAATAAACAACTCCTCCATCACACTTGTGCCAAAGACAAACAATCCAGAAAGAGTTAATTATTTTAGGCTCATCTCTTTGTTGAATTCCAACATCAAGATCCTCACTAAGATTCTATCAGAACGTTTGCAGTTGGTAATTTTAAAGTTACTACATGCAAGCCAATATGGATTCATGAGATCAAGAACCATACATGATTGCTTGGCTTGGAGCTTTGAATATATTCATCAATGCCACCAATCTCGAGGAGAAATCATAATTCTCAAGTTAGATTTTGCCAAAGCCTTTGATACAGTAGAGCATTCAGTCATGCTTGCAGTCATGGAACATATGGGCTTCTCCCTCCGAAATGCTAAAATGGATCAGTCTCCTTCTCTTCTAAGCAACTCCTTTGTTCTACTTAATGGGATCCCAGTAAAGCAATTCAAATGCAAAAGAGGAATTCGACAAGGCGACCCCTTTCACCCTTGCTCTTTTTTCTAGCAGCTGAATTACTGCAAATAGTTATCAACAAAGCCTTCCAAGATGGTTTTATTGCAGCACCTTTGCCTCAAACCCATGAGGACTTTCCAATCATCCAATATGCTGACGACAGTCTCTTGATCATGAAAGCAAGTGCACCACAACTGGTAAGGATGGCAATGGTTCGGTTTCGGGTCAGATATCCGCGGGCTTTAGGTCGAGCGGGTTTGGGGATGATTTCTCACCCTTGATTTTTGGGTTTGGAGCCCCAAAACTTATCTGCATGTTCCTCTCTCCTATCCCCATCAGGCAGGCTGGAGATGGAAAATTTTGTAATCACTCTCACGACCACTTTTGCTATATGCACAATCAAGTTCCAAAAGGGTGTTATTGAAAATATTGATAGGGGAAGGAAACAATGCATATGGAGAGGTAACAACACAGAAAATAGTGGAAATTTATCAACTTGGCCATTAGTGAGGAAATTGAAATCAAAAGGTGGTCTTGGTATATTAAACCTGAGTTTACAAAATGATGCTCTTCTCATTAAGCACATGTATAAATTCTACTCCAGACAAGACATTCCTTGGGTAAACCTAATTTGGAGTTCCTACTATACAGACAAAGTCTCTCATGCCTCGAGGGACGTGGGATTGTTTTGGTGGAAAGATATTATGAGAACTTAATATCCTTTACAAAGGTGTTGCAAAATGTGAACTTGGGGATGGCTCTACTATCCTCTTTTGGGAAGATCTCTAGAGCACATAGGTGCTGGTTGACTCTTTTCCGAGATTATTCTCTATTGTGAGAAATACACAGACCTAAGTCAAGGATGTCATGGAATCTCTGGAACTAGACACCATTTTCTGCCAGCCCCTTTCAGCCCAAGCTCACCAGGAAATGTTTGCATTGCCAGTCTATCTACAGGAGATATCATATCAGACTCTCAGGAAAGACTCTTGGACTTTTAGCTAGGGAAACAATGCTATTCTTCAATAACATTATTCAAATTTGTTTTCTCAGGCAAGCTGCCCCAACGTTCACTTGGTTATTATGGAAATCGAAATGCATAGCTCGCATCAAATTCTTTGCTTGGCTCGTGTTTTTGGATAGATTGAACACAAGGGATATGCTGCAGCGCCATCACTACAATGTCCAATCTGGTACAAGCTGCACCCTCTGCAATGACAATGCAAGAGAGAGTAGAGATCACCTATTCTTTGAATATCAGTTCTGAAAATCATGCTAGGCCCTAGTAACATCTGTTGGGAGAAAGCTGTTGACATTCATGAAAAGATTGATATGGCAAGACATGCTTTCCACCATGTTTTTTTATGGAGATCTTCTTGATTGCAGCATGGGAAATTAAATCTGGAAGCTTTGAAATGCTATCATCTTTGAAGGGGAACGAGGCACTCTGCAGACTTGGCTCCGAAATTTCAAAAAACCAGCTCACTCTACAATTCTGGCGATTTAAAGAGATAGAAGAACTTTAATTTTTCAATGGCTACATACAGTGTTGTAACTTTGAACTGTACATCCTAACACCGCCCCCCCCCCCCTCCAGTTCTTCCCCTCTCTTCTTGTAAGTATCTTATGTCCTTTATCTCTTTTTTACATATATGAAATTTGAAGTGTTGTGGGGAACTCCCCCACAACCCGCCAAAAAATATAAGAATAAAGGACATAGATGCAAAAAAAAACGACATGACATGCATGCTCTCTAAAAGAATCCAGTGTGCATCTAGTATATATTTTTGAATACTACTCTGAGATAACTTGGAGAGCAAACCCCTCATTATGGATGGAAATGGGTCGGGTCGACCCATTGGGTAGTTGACCCGACCCACAAAAATAGGGCCAATGGGTTATAGGAGCCGACTCTAAATTCCAAAATGGGTCAATAGGGCCGGTACCTATTGACCCGATGTGTATTATGAGTCGACCCACTTGTCATATTAATAATTTTTTTATTTAATTTATTGGTTTTCTTCATTCTTTTGAATAAATACAATTGGTCATAAGTTGTTAGATTCTATATACTTCAAAATATATTGAAGAATATCATATGTTGGAAGTGAAAATGAATAAATTAAAATCATGGACCGCTATTAAATATGTTTAATTTGATGCATTGCTAACAATCTTAACATATTATTATGATATATGTTAATTTTGAATCTTATCTTTTCTAAAAGTGTTCATAGTATTCATGGTTTAGGATTATAGAAAAAATATTTGGGTCAGTCCATAATACCCAATGGACCATCAAGGCCATAACATCTAGGAGAAATGGGTCGACCCATGACCCCTCAAATTGGCCTCGAGGCCATGGGGCCGGGTCCAAGGCCAGGGCCGGGTCGGCCCATTCCCATCTTGACCCCTCATCCAAGTCATTCCATGCAGTAAAAATGAGGTGGCCATGCATCCACAATTTACTAATTAGTATTATCCAGAAATTTGGAAGTTGCCTAAGATAGAAACAGGCTAGGACAGCAAAATGCATGCTCAAAAGCCCCTCTTACGCTGTGGCCGCGTAGCAGAGCGCAACGCGGCCCCACGTGTCAGCCACCCCACCTTGCTTCTACCGCCGGTCTTTAAGCTCCTGGCGCCTCCAGCTCCTGGTTTCCCTCCGTTACATGCGTCCACAGACACATGTCTCCTCGTCTTCCTCCGTTCCATCCGTCTTCACAGGACTTCCTCGACCGATCTCCCTCTTGGGGTAGTCTAGAGCTAGGCTACAGTACTAGATCATCGATCGGGTCGATGGCCGACGACGAAGTCTCCGCCGGCGGCAGGCAGCCGCAGATCAGCCTGGTGGGGCTGTTCCTCGCGTGCATGGTCGCCGGCGGCGTGCAGTACGGTTGGGCGCTGCAGCTCTCCCTCCTCACACCCTACGTCCAGGTATATATGCGTATATATGTGTGTTGCATGTTTGTATGTTAATTTGTTATTTTCTCACATCATGTTTGTTTGTTCTTCCGTTACCTGAACCTTTTTTTGTTCTTCTTCTTGAATAGCTGAATTGCCTTGTGGCCTGGAAAGATTGTTCCTTTGTTTTATGACAAAACCAAAAAATGCATTTATATCAACTTTTTCAAAAGTGTTTCATAGACAACGCATTTATATGCCAGGCGTGGTTGGTGACCATTAGGTCCGTTAAAATTTGAAGAAATTGTGCAATGCTTGTCATCTTAATTTGTGCCAAATTTACATTTGTGTACTCAAATATTTCTTAAATCTTACCTCCAAAAATACAAATTTGCAAAAATGGGACTGCAAACAATGACCTTTACAGTTTTGCCATTGGACCCACATTTCATAAACACAGATGGTCCCACAGTGTCATTCACTGGGATGGTTTTCTTTATAACATCATTTGCTTGAGCATTTGCTTACAAAATGCACGGTTTTACATAACACATTTGTCAATAATTCCTAGATGGATATCCCCCATAAAAACAAACCTCGAAGATGACGTCATTACATGATATCAAACATTATTGCAACCGTTCATATTATCCTAAATTTAATTACACTTTGGGTAAGCGTCTCTCTTAAGCAATGCCATAGCCTTGCTACTGGTAAACTGAACATATGTTTTTATACCAAAATGTATATCTTAAGGTAGTGATGTCACCATTTATTTTTTTAAAAAAATATACAGTAATGATGGGTTCTACTTTTTGATGCCATATTAATGATTTATTCTATAAATTCCTGCTAGTAGTAATATACTGGATATAACCAATATGCACTGAGTTGAATATTATTTCACTCCTGCTGAGTGTTAACTGATGATGAGTGAAACAAGTTCCTTTTCTGCTGCTTGTTGTAGCATAGTCCATTCTGCTGGCTGGAGTAACGAAACCAGATAACCATGGAAGGTCAACTTGGACAGAAAGTACAAACATTTTCTGTCAAATCGAAATAGTAAATATCATCAGTGCTCGCAAGTAACTGATGATCGATTGTTCCTGAAAATAACTGTAGGCCCTGACAGACTTGCAGCGTGCCAACGTATAGTTTTACTTTTACACGCCTAAACTAGGGGCATCTTTTGCAAACTTTCAGATTTTCTTTTTTTTTAGGGCAAAAACTTTCAGATTTTCTTTTTTTTAAGGGCAAAAACTTTCAGATTTTCTAGGAAACAGAGAACTAATCGTTTTTTTAATTCTGAATCAGTACTTGCATATACCGCTGAATTTTGCTAACTCTATGAATGCTTTCTACCCTATTTGCAACAGACACTGGGAATTCCTCATGCTCTTACTTCAGTCATGTGGCTCTGTGGACCAATTGCCGGCTTACTTGTGAGTATCTGCATGCCACTGCATATATCTAGGGAAAATATAATTCAAAGTCAATTCGTGTTATCTAAAAAAGTGACCATTTTTTGTATTTCGAAATGAAATAAAAAACAAGATTATTAGAGAATTATATGGAAGGGATAGATGGTGCAATAATAGTTCTTTGTTGTGTTTAATTTTTTTTACAGAAATAATGTTGGTATATACTTAATTATATGCAAGAAATTAATTTCATCAATCTCCGGAGTTAGGAGCGACTCCTACTAGTAACTTTAAGTCATTGCCGATGATTGACATCACACAGGTGCAACCCTGCGTCGGGCTGTACAGTGACAAATGCACCTCCAAGCTTGGGAGGCGGAGGCCCTTCATCTTTACAGGATGCATCATCATCTGTATATCAGTGAGAGCTAGTTAATTAAAAGCACATGAATCATCTATCGATCTCTTGTTCTTTTACTAGTAATAATAAACCATCATACCGGTTGCCCCTGGTGCGGCATTGTTCTTGATCGATCAAGAACTGATAGATAGATTGATCTGATCTGATGTCATCCACAGGTGATCATCATCGGGTTCTCGTCCGATATCGGGTACGCTCTCGGTGACACCAAGGAGGACTGCGCGTAAGCTGCTCGGTGATCTAGAGGACATACACACATATATAGATGTGTTCTTGATGTATATTTATAATATGGATCGGAATAATACAATGGGCGCATATGCAGGGTTTACACGGGGAAGCGGCTGCACGCTGCGGCGTTCTTCGTCATGGGGTTCTGGCTGCTGGACTTCTCCAACAACACGGTGCAGGGCCCGGCGCGCGCGCTCATGGCGGACCTCGCGGGCAGCCACGGCCCCAGCGCGGCGAACGCCATCTTCGTGTCGTGGATGGCGATCGGGAACATCCTGGGCTACTCCTCCGGCTCCACCAACGACTGGCACAGGTGGTTCCCGTTCCTGCAGACCCGGGCGTGCTGCGAGGCCTGCGCCAACCTCAAGGCCGCCTTCCTGGTGTCCGTCGTGTTCCTGGGCCTCTCCACGGTGGTCACCATGATCTTCGCCACCGAGGTGCCGCTGGACCCGGCGGTGGCCAGGCAGCAGAGCGAGGGCCAGGCGTCGGGCCCGCTGGCCGTGTTCAAGGGCCTCAAGAACCTGCCCCCCGGGATGCCGCAGGTGCTCATCGTCACCGGCCTCACCTGGCTCTCGTGGTTCCCCTTCATCCTCTTCGACACCGACTGGATGGGCCGCGAGATGTACCACGGGAGGCCCGACGGGAACCCCACCGAGGTCGCCAACTTCCAGGAGGGCGTCCGCCAGGGCGCCTTCGGCCTGCTGCTCAACTCCGTCGTCCTCGGGTTCAGCTCCTTCCTCATCGAGCCCATGTGCCGGAAGCTCACCGCCAAGGTGGTCTGGGTCATGAGCAGCTTCATCGTCTGCGTCGCCATGGCCATGGTCACCATCCTCAGCTCCTGGTCGCTCGGCGACATCGGCGGCAACGTGCAGGACGCCGCCGCCGTCGACAAGGGCCTCAAGAGCGCCGCCCTCGCGCTCTTCGTCGCGCTCGGGTTCCCCTTCGCGGTAATTAATTAATCTGCTGCTTCGATCACGTTTCGATTCAGATGTTCACACACGCTCTGATCTCTGGTTGATGCTTCATCATGCGCTGCAGGTCCTGTGCAGCGTTCCGTTCGCCGTGACGGCGCAGCTGGCGGCGAGCAAGGGCGGCGGGCAGGGTGAGTCGCTTGCTTCCTGATGATCTTTACTTGTGTCCAAGGTTGATCAGGACGCTGCGCTAGCTGATCAAACTTGCATTGTGTCCGTGCATGATGTGCAGGGCTGTGCACTGGGGTCCTCAACATCTCCATCGTGGTGCCGCAGATGATCATCGCCGTCGGCTCCGGTCCATGGGACGAGCTCTTCGGGAAGGGCAACATCCCCGCGTTCGGGGTAGCCTCCGTGTTCGCCTTCACCTCCGCTGTCGCAGGCATCTTCATGCTGCCCAAGCTGTCCAAGACCAGTTTCCGGTCCGTCTCCATGGGAGGAGGTCACTGATCATAACTCTAGCTGGACATGGTAATAACTACTCTGCGGGAGGACATCTTTTGGGCATCATGCATAATCCCTTGATTAGTGGCTGAGTTCAGTTAACCGCAGTGATCAGTTAATAGGTATAGGTTCGCAGGTAGTACTTGTGTGGGAAGTAGTTCCTCTGTAGTAATGGTTTCAGTCTGACGAGAACCCTTGATACTAATTGGTACATTTGCCCCATGTACTTGTTTAGCATTTTCTTTAATTTGGCAACCCTAGCATAATAGCTCTAATAAGTATATTACTCTAATAAGTATATTACTCTAATTGTGTAGGTTGCGTGCATATGGCACACTCCTTGCTACCTATACCAGAAACTATACCACCTCTTTTTTTTTTGAAAGATCCTGAACCTTGCGGTTCGGCGTATATTAATAAGAAAAAGAGAATTGACCCTGTTTATAGGTAAACAGGGCCCAAAAACTGCACAAACGAAATACAAAACCTACAACTACAGCACCTACAACTAGCAACACCGGCCGGTTGGATTGGGACATCAACCGGGACACACTCGACTTTGGCTCGTCGGATTGGGACATCGACATGAGCCACAACGAGGTCGGATTGGGACATCGACCCGAGCTACCACAACCTACACTCCACCCGGTCGGATAGGGGCATCGACACGAGCTACCACAACCTACACTCCACCCGGTCGGATTGGGACATCGACACGAGCCACCACACCCTACACTCCGTCCGGTCGGATTGGGACATCGACACGAGCCACCACACCCTACACTCCGCCCGGTCGGATTGGGACATCGACACGAGCCACCACACACTACACTCCATCCAATCGGATTGGGACATCGACCCGAGCCACCACAACCCTAAAGAAAAGAGAAAGAAAGAAAAAAAAGAAAGCCCTTTTGGAAGCCGCCATCGCCGAGACACCTCCATGCCGGAAAAGCCTGACACCGCCTTCAAAAAGGTCAGGACGACGAAGACATCGTCGATGCCAGCCCAAGAAGGGTTGGGCTTTCACCCGCCACATCCGACATGGAAAACCGACGGCCATAACATTAGCCATAGATGAGAGCTAGGTCCGAGCCAGAGATGCTCGACGTCGCCTTCAGGAAGGAAATGACGCCAATGCCGCCATCAACGCTGTCCTAAGAAGGGATGGGTTTTCACCCGCATCGTCACCACGATGAAAAGACGGCCGGCGTCACCAACCCACCACCATGGTGTTGCTAGCGAGCCTCCACACAGCTGCAGCCAACGAAGCCACCACGGCAACAATAGCAAACAACCGAGCAAAACCATTGTCAACACACGCCACCACGGCACCTCCGACACATCGCAGTGCAGGTAGACCAGACACCGCCGAGAGCGGGGTGCCGAGCGCGGTCGTCGCTTGCCCCCCCCCCCCCCGGCCGCCAAGGCCGCGGACGTCGTCGTCCACGCCCTCGCCAGCACCGCACTCGCTGCAGCTCGCCGCAGCCGGCACCGCAACGCCGTGCCCCGTCGCGCCAGGCTGCGAGCGCCGCCGCAGCTGGCCCAGCAGCGCCGTGCCCTGTCGCGCCCGGCCGCGAGCGCCCTGCAGCGCCAGGCCGCGAGCGCCGCCGCCGCTGCTACCACGCCAGGCCACGACCCGCGCCCCGCCAAGCCAGGTCACGAGCGCCACCACCGTCGCGCCCAGCAGCGCTAGGCCACGCCTCGCGCCCCGCGCCCCGCCACCAACGCACCGCCGCACCAGGCCACAAGCCACGCCGCGCCCCGCCCCGCCAAGCCCCAGCGAGGGCAGATCCGGCGACCGGTAGTGCTGATCTGGCCGCGGGCCACAGGGAACGGCCGCCGCCGCCACGGACAGGCAGCCACCAAGAGAGGGCGAGGGGGAGGAAAAGAGAGGAGGAGGGAGGTTGGAGCCCCGCCACCGCCTTCCTCATGGCAGGCCAGACTTCCGGTGGCCACTCAGGCGGCGGCGAGACATGGGAGTCGGGGTTGGGGGGCGCCGGCGCCCGCGGTAGGGTTCCGCCGGAGCCGCCCCTGGAAGGACAGACGCGGACCAACTATACTGCCTCTTATCCCAGGACCTTAGAACATGGCATGAAAAATTGATGCTGCTGTCAAGACAAGCTACATCATGATATTTGCATCCAAATTGCACTGAGAGCTCTGAGTGGTAGTTCGTTCCAACGACCGAACTCGCGTTCACTTCAAATCCATCGCCTACCACATAAACTCCCAAATTCCCCACCACCCTCTCCTCCTCTGACCAACTCCTGCCTTGTACTAGTCACTAGCTAGTATGGTTTTATGGATAGATGCATCATTTCTGCCGCTCTATCCCAACATACACGTCCCCTTATGGCATTATATTCTACAATGTTGGTCCTAAATAGGTTTTCCACCTTCGCCCTGCCCATTCCAACAACATTGGATCCTCGGCAGAACTACCTGATGAGTTGTCTAGCTACCATCGATTTTTTTTATTTTTAACCTATTTTAAATAATATTTTAATATCAACCCGTTTGTTGACAGCCAAAATTGGCATCGACCAGTCTGACCGGTCTGTCCGAGTGGTCTGACCGTTAGGGCGTTGTAGCCTGCCCGGCAGGAGACCGACCGGTCCAAGCAGAGTCCGAGTACAATTAGAGATTTTCATAGATTTAGATCTTGTAATTGGATTTCTTGCGGGACAAGTCCACCCACCCTATAAATATAAAGGACAACGGCCGATTGAGAGATCCAATCGATCAAAACACATTAATACATTACTTTTCTTTATGTTTATCGTTTCTATTTTTATCTCCAAACCCTAGCTCCTTTCAACCTTTTTCTGTTGTTCTTTCTTCATCTCCGTGACGTCTGAAGGCGTTCTAGGTGGCATGCCGATCCTAGAACAACCCTACGCGCACTTGCCCTGACGGGGTCCCTCCCGGGCGAGCATTCGTCGGATTTCGCCGTTCTACATCGGCGAACCGGTCTGACCGGTTACCCCGACCGGTCGGACCGGTCCGAGCATCGGCGCTGCAATTGTTCCGTCGCTCACCGCTAGATTGGCGCCAACATATTTTTGGCGACTCCGCTGGGGAAGAAGATCTTGGTTATTTAAAACCGATATAATCTATTTCATCTACTACCATGGTGAAGCTGTCGAATTCTGGTGAGATCGATCCCGATAACATCAGCAGACCGTCTGTTGATGAATTGCCGCCCGAGGATCGTCAAGCTTATGAAGCCTTCATAAAGGAGTGTAAAGAGGAGAACAAGCGGCGCAAGGAAAAAGAACTTGAAGAAAAGCGTCGGTGATTCTTGTCTCACTTTTCCAAGAATTGGAAGGGTGATATCTCTAGGAACAAGGAGGTGGTCATTCTTTCGGATGAAGATGAGCAAGCCAAATCAAGTGCTACTGTTAGTGCTACGACACCGCCTACTTTAGAGCAAATTACTCAATTGGTGGTTAATGGTCAAGAAAAGATTCTTGCTACTGTTCAAAATATGATTGATAAATCATTAGGCAAGCAACCTTTGATTGATGATAGTGGTACTCCTATACCTAATATTGATGGCACTTTTTATCATAATATTATGCATCCCGAATCATCGGCGATACCTGCACCACAATACGGCATGCCGATGAATTTTTATGATGGTCAGAAACCTCCAGAGCAATACAATGCGAATGGAACGGTCGGACCGATTGCACAAACCGGTCAGACCGGTTTCCCGACCGGTCAGACCGGTCCTGGTGCTCTGGTGGTGTATCAGTCGTCTCCTGAACCTATTACTAGTATGCATCCTGTTCAGGCTGATTTTAGCCGAACAAATGGGTTTACTGGTTATGGTGTTCATCCATACGCCACTATGACTTATAATACATATACTATGCCTCCCCAAAGTTTGGGCTATTCATATGGTGCAATGCCAAACCATAGTTATTTGCAGCAAACACCATATACACAGCCGAATCATGCACCACAAATACCGAATAGTTCTAGCGCCAATGTTCAGAGGCCAAATGATTTTAATCAAATACTTTAGAAACATAAGAAAGATTTGGCTGTTATGTTTAAAGAGTCTTTCGGCATAGAACTTAGTCTTTCGGCATAGAACTTAAGGATAAAACTCTTGTTTGTCAAAAACCATATCCTGAGAGTTTTGATTCCATACCATATCCTCAGTATTTCAAGGTGCCTGAATTTATTAAATTCACTGGGGAGGATAGTAGGACTACATTTGAGAGATCCAATCGATCAAAACACATCAATACATTACTTTTCTTTATGTTTATCGTTTCTATTTTTATCTCCAAACCCTAGCTCCTTCCAACCCTTTTCTGTTGTTCTTCCTTCGTCTCCGCGATGTCTGAAGGCATTCTAGGTGGCCTGCCGATCCTAGAACAACTCTACGCGCGCTTGCCCTGACGGGGCCCCTCCCGGGCGAGCATTCGTCGGATTTCGCCGTTCTACACCGGCGAACCGGTCTGACCGGTTACCCCGACCGGTCTGACCGGTCCGAGCATCGGCGCTGCAATTGTGCCGTCGCTCACCGCATGATCAAGCGCATTCTTGTGTTGGCCCTAGATTGGCGCCAACACCGTTCAAATTTCTATTTGCACTAGATATATAGCCCATTTGGCCGCACTAGTGGCGCAACAGTGGCTTTATGCAGGGATGGCGCACCGTGTGCAAAAAAGCTTTTGACACATTAATTTTAAAATATTATTTAAAAAAGGTTTGAAATAAAAATATTCTCAACCATCCTCCACCATACCCCATTGACTGCAATCCTATTCACTTGCACTCAATAGTTTTGGTCTCCACCAGGGTGCAGTGCTTCATGCCTGTTAATTACATACACTGAAGTAATTACCTACAGTGGCCATTCACTGCTAGAGATGGCAAGCAAATTAATAGAAGATGCTTAAGGCAAAAGGGGTCGGAAAAAACTGTAAGATTATAAAAAGAAAGAAATGAAGGGTATTTGATAAAGTGGATGAGGTTGACAATGCAAAAAGGCAGAAACAAATATTTCAGATATGAATGAATGAAATATGAAACAAATGTTGGATGAAATGTTTGCTTAGCTATTAGGAGAAGAATATAATACCAATGCGTGAAACTGAAAGATCTGTTGGAAGGATGACACCAGTTTGTGGCGAATGGAAAATATAGAGAAAAAATGGGCTTTTCAAATAGAACAAGAGGAGGCCACTATCAACGGAGATACAAAACTTTAAATATATAAGAAAATACTACTGAACATTGTGACTTTCTATGATGAATACCTTGTGGCGATGGATCTATTCCACATTATGGTATTATGATTTATGATGTTGTATACAAACCACTACGACTTAATGAAGATAATAAGTTGTGCGTTGCTGAGACGAAATAAAAATCATCATAAACTGCTCTAATACCATATTATGACGAATATTATTTATCATAAAACAGTAATGTCATAAGTTTATGGTGATATTGACTTGTGTTTTTTCCAAAAAAAGATAGTGGTCCCACCACCACCTAGACAAGTGCATCCCACTGCCACGTGGGTTGCTTCCACGTCATTCATAATTTTTCTCTTTTTGACTTTTATTATTCTTTCTAGTTCACATATTCCTTTTATTCATGGGCTTGGACTGTTTTTCAATTCAGCCCACCCATCTTTCGATATGGACCACAGGTCCAACTAAAAGCCCAGCTTGTATCTTCCATCCAAAGTGGACAATGGTCCATTAGTCAGCCCAGCAGTGAGTCGCAAAAATCGAGTTTTTTTATTTTTATATTATTTTTTCGATCTATCAAAAATAAATGTCGTTATATTTTTTTTCAAATATGTCACCCTGCTGCCGGTTCTGGCGATAATGAGATACCGCCGGATGAACCGGCGGTAGGTCGCGTTTGACAGCATCTCGCCGGATCAACCGGCGGTAGAAGGCCGGCCGGTGGGCCTTGGTGGGCCGGGCACTTACCGCCGGATGAGCCGGCGGTAAGCACCTTCCGCTGGTTGGTCCGGCGGTAAGACCACCCCCCCTTAAATCCCCCCGCGCCGCCGCCCGACCGACTACGCCGCCGCCCGACCGCCCGCTCCCCCGTGCCGCCACCGCCCGCTCGCTGTCCCGCGCCGCCGCCCGCGCCGCTCGCTGTCCCGCACTGCCGCCCGCCCGCCGCGGCCCGTCCGCGCCGCCGCCCCCCGCAGCGCGGCGCCTGCGCCTGGCCCACGCGCGCCGGGCTTTGGCCGGCGGCGCTGCCCCGGCCGCGCGCTCGCCACCTTGCCTCGCGCGACTACTCGTGTCAGGTATATTTTAAAATTTAGTTTTATTAATAATAATTGGTAGTTTAGTATTAGAAATATTAGTGATTTAGATATAGTTTTAGGTGTAGAAATAGTTTTAATAAATATTAGTGATTTACATATAATTGTTTTTAATATAAAATCGTAGAACATGAAATTGAAAATATTAATTTACATACGAATATAATTGAAAATATTAATGATTTCAAACAGACATATTAGTCTCATAAAAATATTATTAATTAATATTATATTACATAGAAAACGTACGAATATATGTCAGTAATAGAAATTGCAGAGAAACAATTAAGATAGATGTAAAAATAGCAGAAATATTTTTTAGCGTTGATTAAATTCTAAGGACGAGTAATTATTGTCGTAAATATTGGCAGGCATGTCAGATGATTTGTATTTTCAAGTGTTTTATGGGTCAGGAGAAGTTAGATATGGTCCTGAAGGAGTAGATTTGTCAGAGTTTAGCTCTATCACAAAAAAAATACCCCGAGCTAGAGAGAACTTGGATTTCAATATCCAATTGGCTATTTAAAGCTTTCAGCCTTAGCCGAGGTGAACATGAGATCTCTGTCATGGCAGTGGTCAATCGAAGGGAACCAATATTTTGGGAGTTATTGCCGCTTGAAGGGACGCAAAACTGGAGGAACTATGTCAATATAAGTAGTAGCCGTGGCTTACCGCTTGTGTTGTTTGTTCAAGCATTCGAGAAGATTAGTTTTAGAACTGAAGCGGGTGGAGATCATGAAGGGCAGGGAGATATAGTATCGGAAGAAACCGAAACGATGCATGAACCTCATGAAGAAGGTGGTGAACTCGAGATTTTAGAAAATGATAGACATGCTGCACACGAACCTCGTCAAGCAACTGGTCAGGCTGATGAAGGGGAAAACATTCCTGAGATAGTTGAAGAGTTTCAGAGGGAGGGTGAACAACAGCACAATGTAATGAATGATGACTTCTCGGATGATGATGATGACGATGATTATCATGTCCCACACAACTGGTCCGGGTATGATTTTTCAAAATTAAGTGTAAATGAAGGTGAAGCGGTCCCTTGGGAGTACAGGCAAAATGAGGTATGCATCAGTTCGGTGTATGCCAACAGTGACAATATGAAGGAAGCTATAAAACATTGGTCGACTCTCTCTTTGCAAAGACAGTTCAAAGTTGTCAAGAGCAGTCCGAGAACATATGACGTGCGTTGTGTGAGAAGAGAATGTCCTTTCAGGGTGTATGCTTCTATGGGCAAGTGGCAGGATTTCTGGGAGGTCAAAAAATTATGGAGCATACATGCCTGCTTGAGCAATTAGAACCACAGCACCGCAATCTCAGTGCAGGTTTCATAGCTAACTACATGTACCCTTTGATCGTGGTCAATCCTAGTTATGAATCTAAGTCAATCATTTGTGCTGTTGAGGAAGAGTTTAAATATAAAATTAGATACAACAAAGCTTACAGAGCGAAACAGAAAGCTTCGGTCGATTGCTCCGTGTCCAGCCACTGTATGAAATCACAAAGAGGTGGTTGACTCTATTTCCAAACCGAGTTAGAATTAACTTACTGAACTCCGAACGCGCAAACTAGATAGTGCGAGGTGATACCTTCGCTTTGTCCTTGCCGTAGCGCTTTGGCGGATCGTACTCGTAGTTCTCGCACATGAAGAACCTCCTGCCGAAGTCATCGCCCAAAACTTTGGACTCCATCAGCTTGCACAACAAACCACAGAAGCACATTAGAACCTGCACTCCTTGAGGCACAAATTCTCTAATCTTGTTCAACGGAATGTAGGTAGAACCAGAGAAAGACATGGTGGTAGTGCGGGGATGGCTAGTGACTTCGTATGAGATGGCTAGTGACTTCATATGAGATGAGGCGATGTTCTATTTATAGATGAAGCTATTTGGTCTATAGGCATGGTTCACGCATGTCTATCGCCATTTCAAACGGCGGTAGGTCCTCCCACATTTTTAATTATAGTGGGGGTACAGAAGAATCTAATGCAAGGTGACAGGACATCGAAATCGTAATTGAAACTCATGAATATCTCATAAAAATATATTTTTCACATTCTATTAGAGTTAAATCTAATTTTTATTAATTTTTTAAAAAATATTTCCCTAACCTCCGCTATCTCTGTTATTTTCTGAAATATCTCTAAACGTAAAGAAAATAATGACAGATCAGACAGCCTATAAAATAATTAAACAATTAATTACAGTAGTGAGAATATATAAAATAATTAAAAAAATTGTGGGAATATCTACCGCCGTTTCAAACGGCGGTAGGACACTAGGCGTCTACAGTCCGGCTACAGCCGGCTATAGCCGCGCTGTAGCCCGGCGGTAGCACTTACCGCCGGTTCGTTCGGCGGTAAGGAGCTACCGCCGTTTTATCCGGCGGTAAGTTTCATGGGCCGTGGGCCAAGGATTTTACCGCCGGATGAACCGGCGGTAGCTCCTTACCGCCAAACGAACCGGCGGCAGGGTGACATATTTGCAAAAAAAAAATTATAACGACATATATTTTTGATAAATCGAAAAAAAAATAAAAAAAATCCGCAAAAATCAGCTTGAATAACGGATGTCACTACTTCCACCGGACTAGTAATGGACTTGTGGAATGCAATTTTTTTTACACTACCGCATAAAACATTTGAAGGGGCGGGTGAAACAGAATTTTTAAGGGAGGACGCCGCACCCACCCCTTCTTTCCGCAGCTAATAATAGATGTTTGCGGGAGCAGGTACGTTGTCCGTCTCTAAAAATGTATTTTTAGGGCCAGGTCACCCCTTGCTCTCCCCTAGAAACCCATTTACAGGGGCGGTTCACCCCCAACCTGCCCCTAGAAATGGCTATAGGGGCGGGTTGGACGGTGAATCGCCCATGCAAATGCATTTCTAGGGGCGAGTGAGGGGTGACCCGCCCTTAAAAATATTTTTCCAGTACACCAAAAAGTTCAGCTATTTGAATTTTAATTATTCGAATTTGTTTTCTGGTATTTTTGAAATTTGGATTCCCGCAATTTTATTCTATCAAACTAGTTCACGATCAAATGCCATAATGATCGACATGGAACACATTTCATAAATATAAATAATTACGCGTGTAAAATTAAATTATGTAGAAATAAAACACACACATATATCATTACAAAGCATAATTAATATTGTACATCATTAAAATTGAAGTTCGAATGCATGTTTTTCTCCTATTTACCAACGCTACTAGAGGAGACACGGTGCTTCTTGTTTTCCCACTCATGAAGACCAAGATATTTAGGCTCTGTTGCTAATTCATGGTCTTTATTAAAAAATATTCCCCTTGGCTTGATCACTTCATGCATAATAAAAACGGCATAAATCGGTCACTACTTCTAGATGTTGTCTCTCATGGAGTTGCCCTTTGTTGCTTGGGGGATTATCCTGCAATTAATGAGAATTCATGGAGAAAGTAAGTTAGATATACACAAAAATAATGTAACACATATACATCTATTTCTAATAAAGAGTAGTCACTTACATGTTCAGGATAAGTTATTATGTATCTCCCTTGCACCCTGAGATGCTCGCACAAGTAATACCCGCAGTACACGAAAAATGAAGGTTTCTTGTGGCATGAGTAGTTTGTGCGTAGAATCATTTCTTCTTTGTTCTTGGTGGGATAAGCACCTCCTAATTTAATAATGTAGTGCTGGTAAGTCCTGTTTGAAAAAAATGATAAGTTAATTTATAAATGCATAACTTTTATGGAAAAATTTGCATAATGTACGTATGGAGGATAAGAAGTTCACTAACATTCTGAGGATGAATAAGAAATTTGATGGGGATAAGGATATTACATACCCCTAAGCGCAAGGTAAAGCTGAGCTCACGAGTTGTCAGACCCGGGGCCATGGGATACCTGACATGCCACGGCTCAGTACCAGATATAGGATGGGGGCATGTCTCATACCCATTCGTTATGTAACTAGTCGGATAGATCTAGAGCTAGTCTAGAAAGAAACCACCCGAGTAGTACTCGGTGGAGACTCTTAGACTCATACCGATCTAGGATTTCCTTGTAACCTTACTCCCCCAGCCTATATAAGGGCGGGCAAGGACCCCTCCAGGGGCAGAACGCTCCATACCCTAGCGCATACGCACCCATCTACATTCAAGGGAATACAAAGCACCCAACAGAACGTAGGGTATTACGCATCCGTGTGGCCCGAACCTGTCTAAACCACTGTGTTGCTTGCACCATCGTGTTCTTGATCCCGGCGTCTTCCCACGATCATTCATCTACCTAAGGGTATCCCTAGGTAGATGTGACGGTAAAACATCGACAGCTTGCGTCCACCATGGGGCGCGTCTCCGACGATCTCTCGACGAACTCAATGGCTTCTTCCAATTTCAACAACATCCTAGAGAACGACACCATCCTTTCCTTCGAAATTTGGATCTGCATCGCAGATGGATCTGGTGGCTTTACTAGCCATATCGCTGACCCGAAAGATGCAGGATCGCACCACGCCGATGAGGACCTTGCCCAAATCCAGCAGCACAAGCTGCCACTATGCAAAACCCTCTTAAAAATATCTAGGAGGAAGAAAATTTTGATCTAATCAAAAGATACTAGACCGATCCAGAATCAACGGCTCAAACCCAAGTAGACAACTCCGATCTACTCGATGGAATCGATCGCGTGACCAATAAGCTTGACGAGTGTGTCAACCTCACACAAAGTACTCTAGATGAATTTGGCATACCACGCGTCAAAAGTCCCACAACACAAAATCATGTGGTCATCTTTCGGATGATATTTTTACTCATCTAGATCGAATCGATAATACATTGCTAGCTTGCATCAAGTTATCTGAGGACACCCTCAATGCCAAGGAGTATGATTCTCCTGAGGTAAAATTTAACCATGATTTCAACGAGTTCATGAGTAGGCTCGAACACCTGCCTAGAAAACTACTCGACCTCGTTGTAGTAGGACTCTACTAGTACTCGGTTAGGACTTTCCTTGTAATCCTGTCCCCTCGGAATATATTAGGGCGGGCAGGGACCCCTTCAAAACACATCAATCCTCTGAGGGAATACAAACCAACACACAAGATGTAGGGTATTACGCTCCGGCAGCCTGAACCTGTCTAATTTTTTGTGTTCCTTGCATCATCGTGTTCTGATTTCGGCGTGTCTCTGCCTACAATCAATCTCCTCGAGATTTCCCTCGGAGAGCTTAGCGGTTAAACACTGACAAGCTCATTTTTCTAGTAGTGACGTGTCGGTAAAAGTGAAGTAATGTATTGCAAGCAAGGTTACACACTCTATAAAGTTCCATCTATGTTTGGCTAGAAATGAAACATAAAGTGTACTCCCTTCATATTGTAAAGAAAGTCGTTTTGAGTTTGCCTTAAGTCAAATATTTTAAACTTTGACTATAAATAAATTCTTTTGGGTTGAGTTTGAAAATATAAAAGTGTAGTTTTGCAAAGTATATGTGACTATATTTTATAATTTTTTGTAGTAAAAATTTAGTGGTCAAAGTTGTTTTTGAAAACCGTGTCGATGTCCGAAACGACTTCCATTTACAATACGGAAGGAGTATGATGTAAGGAAAAACTCTATCTAATATGGTTTATTACTTGTGGGACATGGATGGGATTTGTTCTTGAGGCGGGCTTCAACATGTGATTTCTAATGGAGCAACGTTTGGACGATCTTGGCCGTTGGTTTATCATGTGGTCCCTGATGGATCCAACGAAAGGCAGCAACATATATGCATGTGTGTACGTCGATACATGGTTGACAGCTTGACGCAGGCAGCAGATCTTTCGCCCCTGCTACATTACTATGCACACATTAATTTTTTCCTCTCTCAGGGCCGAGAAATTGAAACTTTGAAAGGCATCGATGCAAGTTGCTGTCGCTCGTTTCGATCAGTCTGTCACTGTCTTTGGTCATGTAGCATGAGAGCCCACATGAGCCTCCCATACAGCTGCATCGAGTGGATTCATTTGCCTTGGAAACGTGCAAAACTGGGCCTATAGCCTGCATGCAGCGCACATGATGTGCACAGAGAGATTCTGGTGCGAGAGGAATGGGTAACGATGATGGCTCGTCAGATTTGGAGGCATCTCTCTCTCTCTCTCTCTCTCTCTCTCTCTCTCTCTCTCTCTCTCTCTCTCTCTCTCTCCAAATATTTTGTAGTCAAGGCCAGAATATGCCAAACTATGTACTACAACTGTTTGAGTGCAAGGAGCTAAAGGAATATCCCAAATTAATGGAATGGCTTACTTACGAGGGTCATGCAATTATGTGCATAGATTCATGTACTTGTTGTCGTTTCACCATTGCATCATGGAGGCAGCTTGTGTATTATATAGGATCTATATCAAAACCATCTCTTTCATGTTCAAACATGTTTGCACATCCTGCATGCATATATGGTGAACCCACATCGGAATTGATGGTGGGTTAATTAATATATATTGGAAGTGATACGAGAATTATTGTTTCCATATGTAGCGCCGTTCTTGTATATTTATCCTTGCAATTTTGACACTCATCCTTTTTACGGACTAATTGCAAATATCTAGGAATTAAAATGGAAGTCAACCAATAAATTTACAAAATTTACCTCTCAATTCCCATTGTTAAGTGTTAAAAATTGCTCTTCCTTCCACATACAAAATAGATGCGCAAGTTCCAAACAATATATGATTGAATTATACTACCTCTATAAACACACAAATACTAGGCTTCATGGAGTCACAATCACCTCCAAAATATACAAATGCCACTATGATTTAGCTCGTCATTCTTCTATATAATAAGAAAGAAAAAGAGTGCATGAAAAGGTTCAGCACAGGTGCGCAATAGGACGTTGTAGAGTCCTCAAGGAGGGAAAAATAAAAAAAAAGGTGGCATATTCATGGTCCCAGTTATCTTGGCAGTTAGGTTTGTGCTGTCCACATATATGGTCCTCGGTTTTGCAGTACTCCATGCCCTTGTGCCTCCATTGGTTGCAAGTTTGAAATTAAAGGAAAGGGGCGAGTAGTAGGTGGTCGGTTTGGGACCAATATGGGGGCCTGCTTCCGATGGCGTCTGAATTCCACACATATATGTTCTTTCTTATTTATCGTTTAGGATGGCAGTATCATATAAATATCATTCACTCATGGAATATCTTCTCACAAGTTGTTATATTCTCAAGGCAAATCAAGTAGACTATTTTGAATGGGAAATTCAGAATTTTCATATTTGTAGCCAAAAGAAAATAAAAGGTCGCTAAACCACATTTTAAGACAATAAAAGGTCTAATTCTGTAAATTAGACCAGTAGTGCGGACGCTCTCTCAATGGATGTGTGTATGCATGGGAGGGGCAAGGAGAGAAGAAAAAAGTGCATGCATATAATTTTGAAGATAAAAAGATTATAGTTTCGAAATCGAGCATCAAAATCAAAATCCGATTGCACAGTTATGTTTATTTCAGTAAAAGCATCAAATTCTAATTTGCTTGTGATTTTTACGAAAATATCTTATGGATTTACATAATGTTTCTTCGCATGCCTGAGTTCAGGTAAGTGGATATTGGTGTTCATATTGTGAATATTGATTGTTTGGTGTCATAAGTGAATAAGGATAAACAACTTAGGTAGGTGAATATTTATTGCATAATCAATAGTAGGCAACTTTAGCAGATCAGTTGAGCATTTTAACTAATTTATTTTGGTATTTTTCCATTGTACGTAAAGCAATTTATGTGTCTTCGAAAAATATTGACAAAACATATGGTCTTGTTTTGAAGGTCTCATCGAAAGAGATATAATATTGTGCAATCGAAATTTGAATTTGATGGATAGTTTATGAACTATAATATTTTAAGTTTCAAAATCATTTGCATGTGCCACCGCCGGCGGGGTCGATTGTTAATTTAACCTGCTGTGCCGTAGTGCTAAGTGCTAACTCAGGGCTGGCCGTAAAAAAGACATTACCTTTAACAAAAATGAAAGGTACCGATGTACATAAAAAAATAAACCTGTGATTCCCTTGTATGTTCGAAGGTAATATACAAATGTAGAGCTCGATCGCAGTAGTTCTAGCAGAATTTTATCCTCTAAGGTTAGATTTCAGGAGAACATGGGATCAGCATCCGGAAAGAACGAACCATGCATGGCTTCCTCCAGCAACACGAATCTCCAGCGAGCCAGGCGCGCGGCAGTAGAGCTGTGCACGCGTTAGGTAGTAACCATCTCCCTGCTGCCTGCATGCCCTCCTCCATGGGATGAGGGGCCCCACCCCCATCCTGCCCTAGATTCCTGCAGCTTTCCCCTCCTCTTAAAAAAACCATCCATGGCCAGCAGCCCTCGCTCTAAAAGTCTATACCCTGTTTTTTTAATGGTATTTTCTTGTGATTCTCTCTCTGTCCAGCTCATTCCTCCAATTCCTTCCGTGTACTTTCCTATCCCACCCCACTCCACTCCACTACTTGAACATCCGCTGCCATGTTCCGAAATCCTGAGGGAAAATAAAAGTATGAGTATCTACACAAGTATGTTCCCACAACGCCCCTCCACGGGCCAAAAGAAATGGCTCGCGCCAACTAAAGAATCGTAATAATCGCAATAAACAATAAAAGAGCGCTGAAATTAAAGAACTTTGTTATGTACTACATGTATGTCAAACATCAAGAAAGTGTATGCATTTATCGCTCGACGCCTAGCCTAGATGATGAACAACGTTAGATTTGTTTTCATGTGAATTTCTTGTGTTCTAAGCAAATCCGTTGGATTATATTGATGAACCAATGCACTGTATTCCTATATACAACATGTCAACATGCCTATGCCTATGCCTATGTACATATCAAAATGAGTTTTTTATGTTTCCTCAGAAGACAAAATGCACTTAAACTAAGTGAGGAGATGGGTGTGAAGCAAGTGGTCAGCTAGCTGCAGGAGAATAAACTAGATGGAAGGTTCTCCAAAGCGATCTTGCCTCCTCCCCTCCCTCACATGGCCGCCAGCAACTCCCGGGCGCTCACCCGCATGGCGCATACGCAAGAATATTGCAAGTGCAGGGCGGCAGCGGCCGCAACCACGCCAACTCAACACATGCAAGAATCTCCGGCCTCGCCTATTTTATTAATTACTACTACTACTACTAATCGCCCCTTTTCGATCCAGGATTAAGCTGCCAAAAGCTTGCCCAGGCCTGCATGATTGCAACATCATCGCCGCCGCCGTGGTCAATGCGGTAAAATAATGGTCTGACTTTGGAAGAAGATACATCCCCATCCCCCAGCGCACTGGACTGGATGGGATTTACTCTGTCAGAGAATAATGACCACGCACCACCTGGACCAGTAGTATTTATTTTTTATGTATGTGCACGCGGCGCCTAGCTACATATATACGAGTGAATACAACAGCAGCGTACCAGCAGCATGTAACACATGCCCCTGCAGTGTCACCCTCTGCCATGTGGGGCCCCTTGTGAGTACATCCACAAGGATTATTGTTATTACCTTAGCTTGATGTAAAAAAAGAAGAAGAAGGAAATCCCGGAAGTAGTTTTACTGTAGCAATTTAGTGTCTAATTAGGTTCATTAGATCTGTCTCGCAATTTACAAGCAAATTGTATAATTAGTTTTGGAATTTTGAATTTTGGATCTAAACAAGGCCTAGGTGTTCAGATCTTTAATTTGTTCTATACCATGAACGAGTTTAATGTAACAATTAACAAAGTCTGAGATAACAGACAATTAATTAATTATCCAACTAGGGCACTGTTGGAACTTTCAGTTTTGTTCTCTGCACGTACGTACGCAGGGCGGTGGGTGCTTGACATGGTCGTGGTACAGCACACGCACAGTCGGCGGTGTGTGGTTGGTTGGTAGTTTGGTACAGCATGGGAGGAGGAGAAGGAAACCGTGCGTACGTTCGCAGGCGGAGCAAGCGCTAGCTGCACTGGTACTGGACCTACTGGTACGACTGCTCTGCTCCTTTGGGGCCCGCAGGAGGAGCTGGATGCCATGGCGTACGTGATGACGTGTCAGATCGATGGAGCCAGGAGGGGCGCGGTGGGTGTCTGATTGCCGATGGCGGTAGTAGCTAGTGGCCTTGCTTCACTTGTAATTTTTATGGGCCATCTCTTGCCCCACCGTTTGCTCTTGACAAATTGAAGAAAATTTCACCGTGCATGCGTGTATGATCTATCACAGCTTCAAAGATTTTATTTAATTTGTCAGTTAGGGTATGGTGATGGGTGATACAGATCTAATTATATAGCTTCACAAATTCAATGCTTAGTAGCTAGGAGTCATTTTACAAAGAGCTTGGTAGGAGACATGCATGCTTAATCGCCTCCTCTCCTCAGCACTATTCTTTTCCAAAGGTGGAGATGCATGTGAAAGGTCGAAACCTGAATGTATAATACGTACAATCTACTAATGTATTGTAATAATCGTCGACAAATTAGAACTCCAACACATTTTAGCTAAGTGTTGCCTCTCGTTTCCTTTTCTTTTTAATAACTAGTTTTATAGATTTAGTGATAGGTTTTGTTTACAATAAATTATAGGCTCACAAAATATCTCTTTTTAATAAAAATAATGTGAGGGGAAAAAATATCCATCTTATATTTCCATTTGCTCCCCTCTTCCTCCTCTGCCTCTCTGTCACACACTCTCAACCAACCTCCCTCTCTCTTTCTCTCTGCGATTGATATACTCCCCCCATGCTCCTCCCGCTCCTGTGATGAAGCCGATGGCCACCAATGGCATGGCCCCCTCCTTCTTCCCCGCAAACTTCCTGCTCCAAATGCAGCAGCCCCTCCCTCACCATCCCCAGCAGCAGGAACACCACCACCACCACCATGACGCCGGCCACCACGAGCACGAGGTGGCGCACCATCTCCTCGCTCCCCCTCCCCCCGCCCTCGTCAGCCCCTTCCTCCACGACTTCGGCGGCGCCATGGCCGCGCCGCCAATGCTGGGCGGCGGCCTCGGCAAGCTCATGTACCCCGACGGCGCGGGCGACGACGGTAACAGCCTGCAGCAGCACGCGGCGGCGGCGGATCCGCAGCAGCAGGACGGCGGCGCGGGGTCGGACGACGAGGAAGGCTCCGCCGCGGCGGGCGGCGGGTGCGGCGGGGAGCGGAAGCGGCGGCTGAGCGTGGAGCAGGTGCGCACGCTGGAGCGGAGCTTCGAGGTGGCCAACAAGCTGGAGCCGGAGCGGAAGGCGCAGCTGGCCCGCGCGCTGGGGCTGCAGCCCCGGCAGGTGGCCATCTGGTTCCAGAACCGGCGCGCGAGGTGGAAGACGAAGCAGCTGGAGAAGGACTACGACGCGCTCCGCCGCCAGCTCGACGCCGCCCGCGCCGAGAACGACGCCCTCCTCGCCCACAACAAGAAGCTCCACGCCGAGGTACGCCTGCCTGCCGCGGGAACCATTGCCAATTTGCCATGCCCATGCCCATGCCCATGCCCACGCGGCACAAGATCTAAGAAATCATCGATCTAACACACGCAAGCACCGGGAGGGAATATGGGATCTACTAGTAGGCTAGTAGCCATTGTTGATTGTTCTCCATCATATATCTTCTTGTCGCTAGCTAGCTCTTGGATCTTGATCAGCAGCTAGCTAGCAGTCACTCCAAGATCACCATGCACGGTTCTTGGATCGATCTTGGTTGTTCTTGGGTGTCAGAATGCGTGATTGATTGGGCATGGTGGATGCAGATATAGAGTACAGATCCATGGCATAGGGAGCTAGCTAGCAGTAGCTGATAGATAGGATCCATGTGGGTTTCAGCGTCGTCTGCAGAAAGTGCGCGTGTCGGGATCGGTGCCGGCCATATGAACGCTGCGCCTGCTGTCGGCCACCCATGCATCCCTCTCTCTCTCTCTCTCTCTCTCTCTCTCTCTCTCTCTCTCTCTCTCTCTCTCTCTCTCTCTCTCTCTCTCTCTCTCTCTCTCCTGCGGTGCATGCAGCATGATTAGCCACTCGATCTACCAATCACCGTCTTCCCTTCCCGAGCCCACCGGGCCGTTCCCATTCTGTCCATGTCCTCATGCGTCTGAGCTGGTCCGCGTGCAGGTCATGGCGCTCAAGGGAGGCGGAGGCGGCGGCGGAGGAGAGAGGCAGGAGGCGGCGTCGGAGCTCATCAACCTCAACGTCAAGGAGACGGAGGCGTCCTGCAGCAACCGCAGCGAGAACAGCTCCGAGATCAACCTCGACATCTCCAGGCCGCCGGCGCCGGCGCCCGGCGCCGACGAGAGCCCCGCCGCCATGAACAGCCACCGGGGCCTCCCGTTCTACGCCTCCGCCGCCGTCGACCAGCTCCTTCATAGCGGCCACCCGTCCCCGGCCGCCGCCGCGGCGCCCAAGATGGAGCTCGGCCACGGCGCCGCCGCCGACACGCCCTCCGCCGCGGGGGCGGCCGGCAGCTTCGGCAGCCTCCTCTGCGGCGCCGTCGTCGACGAGCAGCCGCCGTTCTGGCCCTGGGCCGACGGCCACCACAACTTCCAGTGATCGCTCGCACATCCTCCGATCCGCGCGAGGATGATTGATCGAGACAATGCATGCGTGTCACGAATGAATCTGATCACCGGATACATTCAACTAAGAGTAATCGATCGGTGTGGCTGCTCTCCATTTTGTTGGCATCGATCGAGGCCAGCAGGAGGAGAGATCGCCGATATCAGAATGAGTTAGTTGTTGAACAAATTGATGTGATGAAGCAAGTGATGGGATGATCCGCTTTGAGTTAAGATGAGGAGGAATGAGCCATGAATGATTGGAGTACGTTGGATGGGTCATGTGTCAGTCTAGGTAGATTTTGGATTCAAGTAGTAAGCTTTTTTTTCCTCTTTTTTTCCCATTTCACTTTTTATTTAATTTTTCCTTGATCACTATTTTTCTGTTTAATATTTATATATAGGTGATTACATTTGTGAGGCAGTGGTGATATTATTGTGTATAGGATTGGTGTGGTACCTTGTGAGTACCAACAAGTTTCGCACTTTGAAACCTTGCAATTCTCTCCTTTCTCTCTCTCTCTCTCTCTCTCTCTCTCTCTCTCATGGCACTTGTGTGGATGATCTACTATGAAATGGACATTAATAGATACATGTTTAATTGATTCCTATTTTCTGTGCCGGTGATGAGGATAACTGGAATATCTTTTTTCTTTTTTATTTCAATGGATGAACGCTGATGTGGATGGGAGCTTGACGTATGGGGTAGTAGCAGTTCTGTGGTGTGCGGTTGGTGTTTGGCATGTGGGCCTCATCTTCGAGCCTACGAAACAGACAGCTTGTACAGACACACTGTACGGTGTGCAAGCTGTGCAGTACGCCCATTTGATTTAATCAATTCGCAATAATAACGTATTATCAAGAAATGAATTAATTGAAAAGTTGACTTATATATTGGCTATTATTAGTTACCTTTGATGCGTGGTATTCGAGTAAATTAGTCGATCGATCACCAAACGTGAACAAGTTTCACAAAGTTACTCCGTTTAATGATTGTGATAAGAAGAGAGCATCTCTTGTGCTCCCGCCGTGTCGTGCCTAGGGGTGGTAATGGGTTATGACCCTAGTGACTTCTTCACAGCCCAACAAGGTTCTTAAATTTTTTAGTTCAAAATTGTATAAGATTAGATCCCAGTCATTTTAGGACACAACCCTTAAATTTTTTAGTTCAAAATGTTGGCCCTTTACCATCCCTAGTCGTGCCTAAATAGAAGTTTGAAAATTTTCACCTGCAATTTACATTGTTGCCACCATGTGTATATATTTCTGCATAAAGTTTCAAAGCTAAACTCAAATTGTACATTGAGTAACAAAAAAAATTAAATCTACACGGAAACTTAATAACTAGCTGTGGACCAAAAGATATTCCATATTTCTTTATCTTTTTTGTTCATTTGCATTTTAGGGTTTAGAGTTCATGGAATCTAACGCAAGAATAAATAGAACATAAAAGTCCCACAACCTTTTATTATCCTCCCTCCATTCGTTTTTAGGTGTTGTATAAGATTTTGGCAAAAAATCGAAAAAGGATGTCGCCTAAGTAAAGAGGCCCAGCAAAGCAAGTCCAATCAGCTGAGGCGCTGAGGCGGCCCAGCTCCGCTCCTGGCACAGTATTGTATGGCGTAGAGAAAATAAACCACGTCTAGGGCCATGGCCCTAGTGGCCCATTTCCCGACCACCAATTTGCACTTTGGCAGCAAGTAGTACCGCGGCGTATTCTTTCTCTCTGAATTTTCCAACCCACCTTTCAGCATTTTTGTAAAAAAAAGGAATAAACTATTTTCCGTACTAAGGTGCATGCACATGCACATGTCATGATGTAGGCAGGGAAGGGCAAGGCAGCTGGGGCAGAGGATCCTTCCTTTCTTCGCCTCTGCTTGCCGCTGCAGGCTTAGAGATGAAGGGCGAAATGAGCTATCCTTGTATTACTCACAGTAGAAAGAAGAGAGGGGGGGAAAGGATGAGAAAACGTTGTCCTGCTAGGACTGATAACCACAAAGAAATCGGTAAACTGTCTTGCGTTGCAACATTTTGGGTTGGGCCATGAAGCCACTGTTGTGCCTTAGCTTTCTTGTTTTTTTTGCGGGTAATTGCTGTGCCTTACCTTGATCGAGTAACGAGTATGTGTAGTCACGTGGGCATTTCCTGCTCGAGTAATTCTGTTGCCCTGAGACATGGAGAAATCCTTGTTTGTAGTGTTCAGTTAACCGGTGTTCTCCATGTCTCGGGGACTATGGAGGTGAGAAGAACTGACCAAATTCAAGTCACCAACTAAATCATGGTGAAATGACGGAGCTATGTCGGCGTAGCTCGATTTTGGATGACACTCCTATATAGGAGTATATTCATACATAAAGTAAATTTGGCAAAACCGAATTAACTTTTTTTCAGGCGAAGATCTTCGACTCCTCGTTTCCTACAGCAGACCACTCAACTCATTTCATCGGCAGTGCTGTGCTGGGCCCAAGAGGATTCCGCAGGCCCAAAGAAGGTTCATCGAGGGCGCCGTACCGGGTCGTGGTCTTTTTCTTTGCCATCCCCAGCCAGAGTAGTGCTGTGCTACACGATATAAGAATTTTTTTGGACCCCGTTGGAAAAAAAACTGGACCAACCCTCGTCATACGGAGTTTCCAGCTGCTTTGACATTGGAGCTCTGGGAGCTCCGAGCTCAGCCGCGGGCCTCCCTCCACGGCCATGGCGACGGCGAGCTCCCTCCGCGGCCATGGCGGGTCCACGTCATGGCCGCGGAGCTAGAAATTACGGCCACCGGAGGCATCATCAATTTTTGACGAGGTCATTAACACTAAAAACAATAATGAACAGTAATTTTATATAGGATTATCAAAATTTCGTCGGGGTCGGCGGACCCCAACAACTAGCCTTAGCTCCGCCACTGGTCCACGCCGGTGCCCCCCTCCCTCCTCTCCCTCGCGGCCATGGCGGGCCGCCGGATCCGCCCGGGGCCATGTTGGCGACGGTCGAGGCCCGCGCGGGGCCACGGAGGCAGACGACCGTCCTCCCCGGTGGCGAGACAGAGGCAACGAGCAGCGGCTCCCGGCGGCGAGACAGAGACGGCGCAGAGCGATGGCTAGCGGTGGCGGGGAGGTTTTGCAGCAGACCCCTCACCACGGTGGCAAATTGCGGATGAAAAGCCTTGCGGTAGCGCAGCGCATCGGTTAGAGTACCCCGCTGCGGGGTTTTTTGCGCTAAACTCATACTGGACAAGCCTGACAAGAGTGAGTGCAGTAGAGCAGTGCTGACAGTGGCCCGGTTATACAGTGCTATCGATTGCCTAGCACCTAAACCAGCTCTGCTATTTCTTTAATTCAGGGCAAACAAATGATGATGCTGTAGTTGATTGCTGCGAGGTAGGTAGCTAATCCCTGAACAAATGATAACACTGTAGTTGTGTGCTTTTTTTTTTAAGAAAAAGTAGTTGTGTGCTTTCAGGAGCCTGTAAAGCGCACACAAGTGTGCAAAAAACTTGCTCGTTCCTGGGAGTCCCTTTCATGCATGTCATGTGCGATCTTTGCAAGATCGCTGGCTTTTCTGCGAGATCACTGGCTCCGTGACGTGACGAACCAGAGGCCGCCCGCAGCGTAGACAAAAGGCAAACAAATACAAAGGGCAGGGTGGCAAAAGGAGCCGAGGCCGCGAGGCCACAGCCAAGCGTATCCACATGACCCAATGCTTTGGAAAAGGACGGAGGGCGATGTTCGCCGCTTCACCAGGTTTGGAGTGCCGTCAGACATGAACGCCCTGGCTGGCTCATGTCTCTCTATCAGATCAGATGCTGGACAAGGCAGAGGACACTGTGCCTACAGCGAAAAAAGGCCGTGTCTTCTTACGCGTAATGGGAGATGAAACCTATTTGCAAAATTTTTTATAGATGGGTGTAACTTTTCTCGACGAATCTAATAATGGTAATTAATTGATAATTAGCTACGGTGATACTATAGTAACTATTCTCTAATCATGCGGTCAAAGACCGTCAGGGTTCCTAACGCAGAGTTCTAGAGTTAGTTTTATAAATTGCATTTGTTTGACACCCTAATTAGTAGTCAAAATCCTTTCTAGGACTTCTAGAACGGTAACCAAAAGGGCCCATTGCGCCTACTGCCTGCATAAAAAAGTCAATCCCATGCATGTACTGACAGATATTGCAACAACTTTTATGCCCTTCTTAGTTCCCACTCATAAACCCCGCAAATGTAAAAAAACGTAATATCGAATGTTACGACACATGTATGGAGTACTAAATGAAGTCTATTTATAAATTTTTTTGCATAGATAGGCTGTAAATCGCGAGACGAATCTAATGAGCATACTTAATCCATGATTTGCAACAGTGATGCTACAGTAACCATCCGCTAATTACTGATTAATCATGGATTAATTAGCATCATTAGATTCGTCTCGCGATTTACAACCCATCTGTGCAAAAAGTTTTGTAAATAGACTTCATTTAGTATTTCAAATTAGCAAGATTCTATCGCAAAATTTTTTTGCAAAACATCTAAACACGGCCTTACTCCCAACCTTTTCTGTTCCTCTTTATTAGTACTGCTGCTACGTAACTCAGTAACTGTCCCTCACTCGAGCTTGCATCTCAAGCTTGACCTTTTCTTCTCTTTTCCCCTTTCCCAACTTCTAATTTCAGATAGTAGTACTACACATTAGCTCATGGACAGGTGGATGCTGTCTGCATCTTTTACGTGGGGAAATTTCAACTTCTCGAAGCTTGCAGATACAAGTTTCAGGGTCCCCTTCCCTGATGTTCTTCCGGCCAGTCTCAAGTCGCACAAGTCAAGGAAAGAACACGCCAGGAAGCTAACATGTCCAGCTCGACTCTGTAGTAAAGGTCGTGCACGCCAGCATCTCTCAAGGTCAATGTTTTGTCAGTACGATTCTGCTGAGGAATGATCTTTTCCGTTGTTTGATACTCGTTGACTTTGTCATCATGGATAGGATTTCTCAACTAGTAATACATTGCTTGACAATGAAATTGAGATCTGCGCAGAAGCCTCCCAGACCAATAGTTGATCACAACAGCAATAGAATCAGTTTACGTAATGCTCCAGCTTGTAGTATATACTACACATGTTTATACTACACATGTTCCTTCAACTGACTCCTCCACTATTGGACAACAATTGGTTAACAAAATTCAAGGTAAAAATTGACCACAGTATGAAATTGATACCACGACATATAAAAATTGTTATAAATTCATAGAGGTCTTTTGCGATGCACAATATCACCACCTAGTGGTATATAGTATAAAGGAGGTCCAACCCTTCATTAGTGAGAGCGGCGTGTGGAGCAGGGCTGCGTGGGGTGCGAGCGGCGGGGCTTGCGACACGACTGCCGCGCAGGGCTCGGGGTGGCGACCTGTGAGAGCGGGTGATGTGGTGGCACAGGCACCTCTCGGTGGCCTGACTGACGGCAGATGACGGGATCTCGAGGAGTCGGGGTTCAGGAGATGGGATCGGAGAGTCGAGCGGATGAGGATGACTCAGGGAGTTAGGGTTAGAAAACATGTGGAGCAGTTGGGATGGATCTAGCTATTTTTATCCATAATTTGCACGGAGAGGTTGGTTTACATCTGATATGTTCTCTTTCGGAATAGCTTCATCAACTTTCCCAATCTAAGTTCAAGTTTCACAATGTCCTACCCGAGACGGTGATGGGGTAATATGGGTTTAGATATTTCGGGTTCAGATATAATGTTGAGAAATTGTGAGGAAGGCCAGGCCATCTTTAGCTGACAGCCTAGCAACTTGACTTCCGGAGTTAGCAAGGTGATAGCCAATGGTGAAAATAAAGCAATCTTGAAGACAGCCGAGTGGAGGGCGGGATGCAGAAGGCTCTGTCAATGTGAACAGAAATAGGTTAGGTAAGTAAGGGGGATGTAACATCCCAAAATGCACCAAATTAAAATACGCGCTAATTTTCGAAATCTTTCATCGTTGAGCTCGGTTCACTCCAGACTTTTCCGCCCGATCTCCCGATCCTCGAATGACCCGACCCCGACATCCGTATCCACCCCCTGTTCACCCCTGACCCGCGCGTCGCGCCCAACCGCGCATGCGTGCCCGGCGCCGCGCGTGGCCGACCGAGCGCCGTGTTTTCGGCGCGAATCTCTCTCCCCTTCTTTTCTTTTTCTTTTCTCATTTTTCTTCTTTTCTTCTTTTCCTTCTTTTTCCTCTCCTCTCTCTTTCCCCGCGCACGCTCGGCCCTCCCCTCCTCTCTCTCTGCTCCCGAGCGCCGCCTGACCCGGCTCCTCCCCCTGCTCTGCTCGCGACCGCCGGCCCCGAGCGCTGCTCGACCACCTCCTGCCCGCGCGCCTCTCCTGGCCATGCACCCCGACCCGCCTCGCACGCCCACGCGTGCGCACACGCCGCGCCGCGACGCCCCGAGCCGTGCGCGCGCCCACGCCACGCCACGGCCGCCTGGCCGCGCTCGCGCGCGCCCGTGCCGGCCGCACCACGCCGCCGGTCCCGCTCAACCTGCACCCCCGTGCCCCGCCTGCACGCCCGCGCAGCCGTGCCACGCCGTTCGCCCGCGTACACGCACGCCGCCCCGGCCTGCCAGTGCGCCCACACGCACGCGGCCTCGTCACGCCGAGCCGCGAACCGCGCACACACGCCGTCGCCCTGGGCGCACAGCGCCGGCGACCTCGGCACAGCGCCGCCTGCGACGGTCGCCGCCTGCCCGAGGCGTCGCGTCACCTCGTCGTTCGCACCCCCGCCCCGTTGACGCCCGCACAGCACCGCCGGTCGCCGCCTGCCCGAGGCGTTGCATCACTGTCCGCGCCACTGCCCAGCTGCCGCCGTCCCTGCTTCACGCCACCACAGCCCACTGCTCGCCTTGACGCTCGAGCGGCACGGCGCCGAGCCGGCCCCCACTGCCATTAAAGCCGGCCGCGGAGTCCATCAGGCCGCCACCGCCGCACCCTCACCTCCACCGCCTCTCGCGCCTATAAAAGGCCCCCCGGCGCCGCTCCTCCGCACCACATCTAGGGCTGGAAAAAAAGCTCGTTAAGCTGGCTCGGTGGCTCGTTTCAAAATTGCTCCGATTACGTTCGTTCTTTTTTTAAAATAAAAATTAGTTGATTTGGAACAAAAGTCAATTTTGGCAGGCTCGGCTCGGCTCAGCTCGTTATGCTCGATTTGAAGTTGCATATCAAACAACGCGGGAGACTATAATAAATACGAATATATTGATTTTGAAGAAAGCTCGAAAAAAGTCGAGGCTCGGCTCGATTCCACCCCTCCACATCCCAAGCCCCCACCACCCTAGCCTCCTCCCTAGCGCTAGCACCGCCGCCACACGCCACCAGTGCCGCCGCCGGCCGCTCCCGTCGCCCCGCAACCTCGCCGCATCCCGATCCAAGGTGAGGCCGGGGATCGACCCATCTTCTTCCCCTCTCTCGTTTCCCTCACCCCGGAGCCACCCCGAGCCCCCCGAGCTGCCGGATTTGGCGCCGCCGCCGAACGCCGGCCCCCTCCCCTGTTTCCCAGCGCGGGGGAGGAAGAGGACAGGGCATTATGCCCAAAACCCCCTAGCCTTCCCTGTTTTTGTAAAAGAAACCCCCACCCTTTTAACCTTTTCCCCAAAAAGCCCTTCCTGTTTCCTTATTTTGCAAACAAGCCCTCCAACTTATAAACCCAATAATAAATAAACCCCTACACTTTTTCTAATAGGCCCAAGTATTTTTAGAATTCATAACCAAGCACTTGCCCCCCAAGAATATTTCCAAAGAAGCCCGTGGACCCCGGTTTATCCCTAATCACTCCTTTAACCTATCATTTTATGCACCAAACGAACTCTGATCGGCCCGAAACTCTACCACGCCTTTCTTAACCTAGTTTCGGCCATGCCGTTAAGAAACCACCCAAAAATATTGCTCCAAACTCCATATCTTAATTACTTCTGATTCGAGCTCAACGATAAAACTTTTATTTCTTTGTCCTGATTGTGTGTTTGTTTGTTCGTATCGTAGACCACGGTGTGAACGAAGGAGAGCCCGTTGACGAGCAGTACTGTGAGCCCGTGAACGAAGACCAGATCCGCGACCCCGAGCCCGAAGGACATGACCTCCCCGAAGGCTACGAAGACGGCACGTTCAATCCCATCCTTTGATGCATATTTCAGTCCTAGTTTTTATAAACATAACCTATTGGCCTGTTTTATAAAATTGCACATGTTTTGCCTGCATAAAAACACAGTTGGATAGCCACCCCTTGATTTGTTGTAACCATTCCTTGACCACCTAGATTAATGTCTGATTTTGCTTGGACGTTAATCGCTATTAGAACGCTTAGGACTATACACATAAAAGCTATTCGTTTTATAAAAGAAAATGTGTGAGTATGTGGGAAGGGATAAAACGGTGTTTTGAAAAGTGAGTTTTAGACGGGATGGATGGCATTTCTGCGGGATTTGCCATTTGGTGTGCTCGTGCCGGTGTGGCAGGGCAAGGAAGGGAGATATCCATCTTGTCACAACTAAGGACCGAGTTAGTGTGTCATCTCACCTAACTCCACCATCGTGCAAACCACTCAACTGTTGAATGGGCAACGGCTTAGCATAAACCCCACTAGTTGATGTGATAGCCATCAGGAGGGCTGAGAGCAACGGGTGACCAAGGAGAAGGGATAGGCTCAGTGTGACTTATACCCCGGTTATACCTCAGAGTTAGGTCGATGACCCCTTGGTAAAACCCGTGATGGCGAATCAGGTCTAGCTAAGGTGGGTAATGGCTATGTCAGGATCTACACCGACACTACGGTGCTCGTGTTGTAGTACCCGCTTGTGGGTAAAGTTGCACACCTCTGCAGAGTCAAAAGCTATTCGAATAGCCGTGCCCACGGTATTGGGCGAGTTACGGTGTGGTCACATAACTAGTGTTTCTTCGGGTTTGGCTAGCGTGAGTTGTTTTGGATTTGTGTCCGGCAGTTGTGCCGTGTGCTACGACAGACAGGGAGTCCGGTAGCAGTTTAAAACCTAAGCTCCGTGATTTTCAATACAAAAACTGGTTTCAGAAATGTTTTTCTGCTAAATGAACCCCTGCATAAAATTAAGCTTTCTGCAAATTAAACCGTAACCTAATCCTTGTTTTACCCGTGCATGTTATTCTGATATAACCCCCCTCCGTGGGTGTGGTTGGACTTGCTGAGTACGTTTGTACTCACTCATTCTTACTTTTTACAGAAGAAGACCCAGACTTCGTACCAGACGACGCCGAGTAGGGTTATCATCCTGCACCCAACCTTGCCTGTGGAACCGGCCCTGTTCGAGATGATTTCGCTGACGCAGTACTCTGAGCCCGAGCTAGATCCCATGTGGGTCGCGCTCTGGTGTTATGTCGTAGCTTGGTTACTTATTATTATTATCTGTATCGAGTGTCCTCCTCGGAGGTTTGTACGGTAATGAACCATCTGATGTAATAAATGTGGCATCAGCCTCCTGGGACTGATGTTTGTATCACATTTAAGTTCTCTCTTATGAGGGGACGCTTCAGGGGAGTACAATACAAGGAAGAAATGATAGGCCTGGCAGCCCTAAGGCTCCAATGATTTTGTTTATTTTAAGCTTTACTGTCGTGTTTAGATCATGAAATTTTTTGAATGAAATTCACTGTAGCAATTTTCAATCGAAGATTAGAAAGACTAAACATAATCTAATTATAAAACTAATTACATGGTGGATGGAAAATCATGAGATGAATCTATTAAGCCTAATTAATCCATCATTAGAGGCTGTTTACTGTAGCACTACATTGTCTAATTATGGTCCAGTTATGCTTAAAAGATTCATCTCGCAATTCAGCCCGGGGTTGTAAAATGGGTTTTTATTAATTATCCATATTTAATACTCCTAGTTAATGGTCAAACATTTGAAGTTACTGTAGTGCTGGAAAAATTTTGGGATTTAAACAAGACTGTCAACCGAATAGGACCCTTTCATTCCTTGTTAATTCCAACACAAACAGCTGTAGTTTCAGAAATAGTTCAGGGGGAGCTGAAGGTGACATGTACCATTGATCAGTGCAGTACAGACGGGACAAAAGGGACCTTTGCAAAAAAAAAGGTTCCTTTTTATTGCTGTGATTTTATTTACCTTAAAACTTAGAAGTAAATAAACGCGACGAAAAATTCCAGGCACGACGAGGACAGGCCTGAAAGAAAACTGCTAATTGCACCGGCCGGTCAAGGGCAGCAGCAGCGATATAACTATAGGGAACTAGAGACTCCAGTCAAGTACGTAAGTTAGTTTGTAATTGCAGTTTTCGCACCTCATTAGGCCGGCAGAAGATCATGACTTTGGCAACTTCAAATCTTGGGTCTTTGGGTCCTTGTGAAGCATGCTTCGTCGCTTCCGATCTATCAAAAACAGAAGCTAGAAGAAGTCAGCACAAAAAACTATTCTTCAAATGTGTAGACTTGTTCTCAATTTATAACGAACCGACACCAAATTATTAGGTAAAAGAAATGAAAGAGAGCCCATTTGAAACTACGCGTGCTCTAGATAAACCCGTTGCTCCTTTCTTTCTTAAAATAGAGATGGGGTACAAAGAAAAAAAAGATTCCCGTCGTAATCATGTGGAAAGAGGGGTGGAATTTGCAGCTAATTCGTTGCTTTGGTTATTTGGCGTCATATTTCGTGGAAGATGTATTCACAAGGCAACAAAAACATGCTCCGGGCGCATTCATGATTGTGGCTCCCACGCACGTTGACCACGTTGCAGGCCAAAGACGCGGCTGGATTTTCCATGCTTATTGTAGTTCTCCCAGCGGACACGCGTGGAGAATTTATTTCGTATTTTTCAGGTCCAGAAATCTTATTATAGGGTCCGTTTTGGATCCAGATGCTAATGAGTAAAAATGTTAAAATTTAACACTACTTCATCCACTACTAGAAAAGAGCTCATCGATCCACCTCAAAAGTACGGCTAGTAAGATGACTCGGTACAAATTCCAGCATCAATACTAGGTCATCTTCCTTCCGGTACTTGTGGATGGAAAGATCCACGGACTTATTTGTACTAGGTGGAAACACACCACCCAGTACCAATGTCTAGACTTTGGTACCAGCGGGTCTTCCATGAGTTACTTCAAAAGAAAGATATCTCTCTTACCATCACAAGTGATGTATAAGTGAGATAGTAATGAAGGTACACACGATGCAAGAAGTCATGGGTTCGAATTGCTTGAAAAATTGAGTGATTTGTGGCTTGTGACATGTGCGTGTGTGTAACCCTCTTTCCAAATTTAATATATTTTTTTGACCGAAAACACCCGGTACTAAGAGGGATTTGGTACTGGGTGTTTAAGCTGATGCCGAAGATCGAGACTTTTAATCTCGATTTCAAGGTACCGGTGACCTTACCAACTGGTGCTTATTTTTTCTAGTAGTGATCCAAACGGAAGTGTTAATTGATGGGCTAAAGTATAATCAAAATTTAAATACTTTAGTATATGTGTGAATGCTAATATGTGCTAAAATTTAGCGCACTCAATTTTAACTCCTCTAAAGGAACTCTTAAATACAAATCACATCGTTAATTAACCCATCCAACGTCATCGATATAACACGTTCGAGTTCTATGAAGGAGCTCCAACTTCACGCCTAGTCTTGGACTCAATCTTTTTAATTTAGGATATTTTGATATCTTAAAATGTATTATATTATACTGTATTCTATATATAGCTACGTGCTAAATTGAATATTGGATTATACCATATTGTACGGTGTAGTATTGGCATGACATACTCGGTGGACTCTGCCACCGCACACTTCTCACCCTACACAAAAAGTTTAGATTCATAAGCTGATTATTATTGTACGCTCAAGGTCATATTTGATAGACAAGATCTAAGTTTACCGCGTCCAAAGACCCTAATGTGTAGCGAGAGATATTACGGAACATGAGGCTAAGTCCTGTTAAACTTTGACTTGGTTCTTGGCTTGTTGCTTCTTCACATTCGTAACTTCTTCTCGAAGTATGAACTAGTCCTTCCCAATGAAAAAACAAGATAATATATGCTTTACAACTATTACACAAAGAAAATTTGTTGAATAAGCACAGACACACGACAAAGGGTGGATCCGGTGTGGAGGTGGAAGGAGAGCTTAGGCCCTCTGCCACATGAAACCCATAGAGCTCCCCACCTCGGAAGTCCCCTGCATTTTCTAACATGGATGGAGGGTTGGAAGAAGAAAAATGAGGAGAAATGAGAGAAAGAGTAAGGGAAGAGGATATTTAAAATTCTCTTGTTCTGTCGTGCCGGTCCAGGAACTCTCAAATTGTACCACTACGGTACCTAATCACTGTTTGGATCTCAAAACCATTAGATTGGGTCTAAACAAGTGATTAGAGCTCATGTAATGTGCTAGCGAGAATTGGTTTACGTGGATCTAGACAAACGAGTCAGCAAACAAAATTGCAAGAAAACCGTCACCCCCTTGTATTCCTATCATTCACGGCCATCCCTGTCCATCTCTCCATCCCCTCTAGTTGCAGCGAGCTCGGAGGAATCGCCGCAAGCAGAGAATTGGTGCTAGAAGAAGGGGAGAGTACCAAACGGTGGCGGTAGGCACTAGAGAAGCCTGTCGAAAATTATGCGACCTCCTCAGTTCGAGCAAAGTATGAGCGGGTTCATGTTTAGATCCGATTGGACTGTTTTGAGATCTAAACAGTGATTAGGTATAATGGTATAATTGGAGAGTTCGTGGACCGGTATGACATAATAAGACAAGTTTGAGAACCGCTCGCGCACTTTACTTTTGTTTAAACTTTTAAAGTTTTCATGATATTTTTTCTTTTTAATTTAAATCATAACATAAGCATATATAAAGGATAGGTATTTCATTAGCTTATTTGTTGATGTGTGATTAGAGTCATCCTAAGACTAGACGCGTGTGACTTCTATGACTAAATTGGTCTCCTAAATAAAGTAAATCTTATGCAACTACTAATATATATGTATATATACATTAAAAAGCAAAAGCATCCTTGCTCCCATCATCATGCATAATGCATTACCTCACGCAACGAACAGAATTATTGAGTCACCAGAAAAACCTCATCATTTCCTCTGTTCAACAAAGACCAGATCACACCCGCCATTAAAAAAAACCTCTAAGTCCGCAAGCCTTCGCTCTCTCCCTCATTACCGCGGTAGCAGCAGCCCCACCAGACAGAGACACCGACGGTCTCGCGGAGGCGGCCAACACCCACCTTTCGCTCTCTCCCTCCTTGCCGCTTCCGCTCCTCCGCCCCCGCCTCCACGCGAACTGCACGGCCGCGGCATCCCCACGCGCGCCTACTCCCGAGCCCCGTCCACACGGCAACTCCTCGGGCGCGCACGGCATCCGCCGGCCCGGCCCGGTTGACTTGACTCCGGCGGGAGGGTTCAGGACGCGTTCTTGCGTGCTTCTGACGGCACTCCGGTTGGCGAGGCGGCCGGGCTCGGCTCAGATCCTCCGAAGGTTGGATTTTGGGGGGCAGTGCCCAATTGGTGGCCGCGAGCGCCTCCTGGCGTTGACTGCGGCCGAGTTCTCCGCAGGCGCGTGCGAGGAGACTTCGCTCCGCTGCTATTCTTGGCCAGGCAGCTCCCCCGCACCAGGGAAGGCACCGGGGCGGCTGGGCTCGGTCGATGCGTCGCCGGTAGATTGGCTGGCCGGCGGTAGCGTTGGAAGGAGATGGGGAACTGCATGGACAAAGCGGCGACGGTGGACAACAACACCGCATGTGAGTGCGCCGTCACGGCCCTCTTCTTGCCCGGTTTCTTGGCAACTGCTCCTGGCTTGATTGCTGGCTGCTCGACTTGTCTGCTGCTCCATACGGCGGATCTGATCCGGCGGTAATGGTGGGCTGCTCGGGGATGGCCGAGCAGGGCGCTCCGGCGGCCTTGCGAGTTCTGCTGGGTTCTGAGTGGTGGATGAATTTGCGAGGCGAGCTCCTTCCAGATGCTCGCCTTTTCCGTTTCTGATGATTGGGTGTTAGGTTGCTTCTGCTGCTAGCCTTTGCTGTTTCTTTGCTTGCTGCTCTGTAAGTGTTATAGCTATTGATTCTCAGAAGTCAGAATTGGGTAGGCATTTATCTCATAGAAGAGGAAATAAGGAACTTTATTTCTCTAGATTGGATAAGATCATAAGAAGGAATTTTATCATTCTCCAAATTCTAGTTAGGGAACCCGTTAGTCTGCTGCTGGCTTTTCAAATGGTATGCCCAACCGCAATTATGTTAATCCAATGATAGAATTTGGGAGAAGGAATTAACATTCTCCATATTCTAGTTAGGAAACCCGCTAGTCTGCCGTTGGGTTTTCACATGGTATGCCCAGCCGTAATTATGTTCTTCCAATGATAGAATTTCTGCAAAACTCATGGAGTGGCCTTGGCCACAAGCGCCTGACTAGATTAGCTAAAAAGAGCAGCATATTGCTTCATCTTCTTGAAAATTGGAATTTGCACGATTATCTGACAGAAATGGAAACATGTTTCCTGAGAACTTTGCATTAACGTGGCTTGTGGCTCCTGCATCTTGCTGCTTAGCTGATTTTGTAGTTCATAATTCTGTACCATGACTACACTTTGTCTTCAATTGTGTTATCTGCGAAAGTGAAGGAACTCAAGTCACTAATTAGCATATGCATATGCAACTGTATGTATGTATATTTTGCCCATTGTGCTTACACACATGTATTGTGTTCATTCATGAAATGTCAGATCAATCAAAAGTAGGGAGCAAATCAAGTTCATCATCCAATCCCTCTACAGCCAAAACTGGCTCGACTCGGTCGTCTTGGACTGTACCCTCATACAAAGAAAGTAGAGAGCTTCCTACTCCTAGGACCGAAGGAGAAATCTTGTCATCATCAAATTTGAAGGCATTCTCATTTGGTGATCTCAAAGCTGCATCTAAGAACTTCCGGTCAGACAGTCTTCTTGGGGAAGGAGGATTTGGTTATGTCTTCAAAGGCTGGATTGACGAACAAACTCTTGCCCCTTCAAAGCCGGGAAGTGGTATGGTTGTAGCCATCAAGAAGCTAAAACCAGAAGGTTTTCAGGGCCACAAGGAATGGCTGGTACGTTCACTAGTGCTCTAGCCCATATTCTCATGTTTGTCAGAATACTGTACTGTTTTTATTGACTGCAATTGCCCTCCTGCAGACAGAGGTCGACTACCTTGGCCAACTGCACCACCAAAATCTTGTCAAGCTCATTGGTTATTGCTCCGATGGTGACAACCGACTCTTGGTGTACGAGTTCATGCCTAAAGGAAGTTTGGAAAATCATCTATTCAGACGTATGTTTTTTATTCCAATGCAACCTTTTTCTTTTGAAATTCTATCATTTCAATATATTAAATTTTCGACAAGTTCAACAGAAACTTTCCATTCCTTTAGGAGGTGCGGATCCTTTACCCTGGGGAATAAGACTCAAAGTTGCAATTGGGGCTGCTAGAGGTTTATCATTTCTGCATGATGCTGAGAACCAAGTCATATATCGTGATTTCAAGGCGTCCAACATTTTGCTTGACTCGGTATACGTGAAATGGCTACTCACCCTTGTTCTGAGCAAACTTTTATTCCCCCCTTTTTTTACTTAACTTCTTTTCCCATCAATGCAGGAGTTCAATGCTAAGCTTTCAGACTTTGGATTGGCAAAAGCAGGTCCAACTGGGGATAGAACCCATGTTTCTACCCAAGTCATGGGCACACGAGGTTATGCAGCTCCTGAATATGTTGCAACAGGTTTGAAAATAATATCTATTTTGAGTGTTTGCAATTCATGATTCTGAATTGATGGAAACGTACCATACAGCAGGGCATCTTTACTCCCTTGATATTTTCCATTGCTCTAACATTGTATATTTGTATACCAGAACTCCGAATTAGAGTTCCTTAATATTGCCTCAAGTTCAATACAAGCTCCTAATTTCTATGAGCTAAGGTGGTATTTACTTTGAGTTAGCATATCATATTTTGCCTACTATGGATACTTGTTTAGTTATAGCCCAGGATTACATGCTCACTATGATCTCTTACTTCATATAGAACCTGATAATGAAATCCAAATATTCTGAGTGTTACCTTTGAATTTCCCTCTCTGCTTGTAGAATTGTCAAAATTGCTGTAATACCATTACTTTGAACTAGTTTGCAAACATTCCACTCCAACCCACTGGATTTCTATTTTTTGTCATCGTGGTGTGTACTCTGTATAACACAACTTCTGGTTTCCAACCAAGAAGATGTTTGACTTGTTAAAATATGTCTTGTTTTCTGTATTTTTTTCTCTTCTAGTTTCAATAAAAAAATCCTTCTCACAAAAGAAAGATGTCCAACTCCATTTCATAGAAAACTGTGAGAAGAGGTCTTATGTGCGTTCATGATCTTTGCTCCAAGAAAAATGGTATGTGCATTGTCTACTGCATATGTCTGCAACTTGCATATCAATAGGGAATGCTGGGCTATAAAATATGTTTGTATATGATTTTTTGTATAGTGCATCAGCTTGTGTATGGATCATCCAATCACCTAAATCTAGTGGCTAAACCTTAAAATTGTTATCTGTTTCCATTTGTACATAGAAGAGGTACTTGTAGGATTTGGATTAGTGCCTTAGTTCAAACTTGTTAGAATAAAGCAACTGTCATTATGGAAACAAGCTCCGCTGACAAATTTTTTCTCTTCCACTGGTGATTCTTGGTACATCTGAATTTATACCATATCTTTAGACAAACAAATATTAAGAGGCACCATTAAGAGTGTTTGTAATTTTGTTTCTAGATAATAGACTTCCTTACATAAGTACATTTATTAGGAAAGAAATCAGCCTATGTGCATAATTTTCTTGACCAGTCATTTGACCCATATGAAAAAATATATATTCTCCTTATGGTAACATAACTTCTCCTGTTGACAAAAGAATATTACAGGGTAATTTTCCCCCATATGAGATATCTTTATGTGTTCTCCATGTTTTTCCTCTCTTTTGTTATGCTTGATTTTCTTGAACACTCAACAATTCAAAAGGCTAACTTAGTAAATTCAACATTTTTGGTAATCTAATTCAACAGCTGTGAAACCTAATTCAACTTTTTTAAAGGTTATGTTCAACAATTATCTTAAAAATGTTAATATGCAAACAAATTGTCAATTCATTTCAATCTAGCCTTTGATGGGAGCTCAGAGGTCCATTCTTCTTTCTTTTGGATGGAAAGCAGCAGGGTAATCCGACGTTCTACTTTGTCTTGTTACATATTTAACGGAGACGTGTATGCATATAGAGGATCCATTCTGGATTAGTGGGCAAAAAACCAATGAAGTGATAAAACAATTTATCAAATCCAATGGTGAATTGCTGAACTATAATATATTCTGATACAATCTTTCTCTCGATGTACAGGTCGCCTCTCAGTAAAAGCAGATGTCTACAGCTATGGCGTGGTGCTGCTGGAGTTACTGACAGGACGGCGAGCGCTAGATAAATCGAAACCGGCATCCGAGCAGAACCTCGTCGACTGGGCAAGACCCTACCTGCGAGACAAGCGCCGTCTGTACCGCGTCATGGACTCTAAGCTGGGCGGACAATACCCGAAGAAAGGCGCACACGCAGTCGCAGGCATCGCCCTGCAGTGCATTGGCAATGATGCCAAGGCACGGCCCGCAATGTCCGAGGTCCTTGAGAAACTAGAGCAGCTGCAGGACCCCAAGTACAACGTCACAGCACTACAGATGGACCCAAAGCGGACATCTTTGTCAGGCTCTGTCCCCAGGTCGCCCATGAAGGCGCAGCCCTCGCCACGACGCCTGTCGGGTTCGGGTTCCCCTTTGCCGGCAGTGGCAGGCTCCCCGCTGCCAGCATATAGGATTGCTCAGGTGCATTAGATGCGCGACTGAAGGATGAGGTGCAGAGTTTGTGTTGTAGTAGGCTTGTAGCTATTGGTTCCCTGTAGGTGCATATTTCGATGTGTTGTTCCCGAGCAGCGTAGTTCTTTGTTTGTGAGGTGTAGTTTTGTTTGAGGTGTTGTGGAACCAGATTGTGGTGAGATGCTGAATAGTGAGAATCAACATTCTGTGATTCGATTGATCTTTAAATGGTTTCTCAGTTTTGACTGAAAATGGTATTCTTCTCACCTGTTATTAATTCCTTGTAGCTGGTATTTGTTTGCGCGTGATTTTCCTTGCCGAATATGAACTGCAGTTCCATATGATCATAGCATGATCATACCAGCTAAGGTGTCATAGGCTTACAAGATTGTCTAATTGGATTTTAGGATAATGCTATCAGGTCTAAGGACAATCTGGCCTGAATTTATTTCAATTATGACATGGCATGCTATATTCTTTGACTCATTAGCTACACGCTCAAATAGGGTCATGATGTATGCCTTTGTGCATTTGCATAGCGGGTTCTTCAAACTGGAAAGCCAGTAGAAGGCATCCAAAGCCTTTTTCTGCCCAATAAATAATAAGGAACAGCAGGAATCAAAGCAGAAGAAAGAAACTCCGAATGCTTTCTGTTCTTTGGATCCAAGAAACCCGAAACAACAGTTGGAAGAATAAAAGTAGGTATTCCAGGTGATACATATGTATTCAAGTATTTTCTTTTTATTTCGTGCATCTCGCTTTGCCTTGTCTTTCAAAAAAAAAATCTTACTTTGCCTCGTAATCAAACGTTCTGGATTGGAGTTTATCTAAAGACTCGATACATATATTATCAGTAAAAGCAGAGTACATGGATTTGGGAATACATTCCCAAGGAGCAACACCCTACCTACAAAACGAGAGTCAAAACTCTGACTCCTAATTGAAGATCCAATCAGAAACACCTTGGTGCTTAGGACGTAGCAGGTAGCACAATGCAACCACATTTCCATAGAAGTAAACATTGAGAGAGGTAGGCACCGGAGATATTTCCATCAAGAACACCGGATATGGCGATAATTAAATGCTGAGCATTCCGACAACTGGCTGACCACACTAGGCACTCGAGGATTAAATGAATCGAACTGTAGATTTGCTATGAGCTTCACCTTGCATGATATGTTAACCACGTGTGCTGGGCAATAGGTATCATGCTCAGTGATCATCGTGAGTTCAAAACCCGCCATGGATCAACCTAGACGTATGCAACAACAGTGCTACAATTACACATCCTTTTTTATTATATGGGGAATTGGTGTTTTTACCCTAACTCTAAAAGCTAATTGTGATGTTACCTTTATTTTCCGTAATTTTATGATTTTACTCATTTGGAGTCTAACACAATTATATGTTCGTTATATAGATCTACTCATTTGGAGTCTGAACAATTGGATTTTTTATTTTATGATTTTTTTCTGTGATTTACTATGATTTTTCAAAACTGCTTTAGGGGGCAATTTGACCAGTTTTGAAAAGTTCAAGGGCCGATATAGAATGTTTTATAGTTTGGGGGGTTATGTAGTCCATCCCCAATAGGTGAGGGGTGATGTAGACTTTTTCTAAAATAATTTGAAAAAAACACGGGTATAGTATAGATAAATTGACTGGTTGATATCCAAACGCTTGCATGATAAAAACTCTTGATCGGATGGGAGCAGGCGAGAAGTCTGGGCGTTTTTGACCCAATTCGAAAGCTTAAACTTCGGTTAAAACATGTGATGAAGCACCTAATTAACATCTGAGGTGTTACATACACCCTAACAAATATTGCAAATACACCACAAGGGATATTGCAAATATACCACTAATACTGCTAAGTCTGTATTGTCTTTATTTTTATCTCCAAACCTATGTTGGCGCAAAATTAGGGCCAACACACACGAATGCGCACGATCGCGCAGCGAGCGACGGCACAGATGCGGCGCCGATGCTCAGGGCGGTCAGACCGGTCAAGGTAACCGGTCAGACCGGTTCGCCGGCGAAGAACGACGAAGTCCGACGAACGCTCGCCCGGGAGGGACCCCGTCAGGGCAGGCACACGTAGGGTTGTTCTAGGATCGGCAGGCCACCTAGAACACTTTCAGACGTCACGGAGACGAAGGAAGAACAACAGATAGGAGATTGGAAAAGATAGGGTTTGGAGATAAAAAAAAGGCAATAGACATAAAGAAAAAGTAATGTATTGATGTAATTTTTATCGATTGGATCTCTCAATCGGCCGTAACCCTTTATATTTATAGGGTGGGGTGGACTTATCCCGCAAGAAATCCTGTTTACAGATCTAAATCTATAGAAAACTCTAATTGTACTCGGACTCCGACCGGTCAGACCCACCGGTCAGACCGGCCGGTCGTGCCAGATTGGTTACAATAACCTCGACCGGTCAGACCGCTGAGAGATATAGGTCAGACCGGTCCCTGCCAAATTCAATCGTCAACATATGTCCCCCTGTTCTTTGGCAAAGCTTGCGTGTCAAAGAACATTCATCTGGACTAAATTTGTCTAAGGACGATGATTAATAATACATCGGCCATTTTTATGCTAAGGGCGACAAAAATTATCAGCCATGACTTGTTTTCCCTTCAAATTGATGATGAACCAATTTGTTTCGGTTTCCAAACTTTTTTCATGACTATTGGCTTTGTTGGCTTGACCTCCACTTCTTGTCCCATCGTTTCTTATTTGCGTAAACATTGCAGTCTTCGTTTCTGGGTATGAGATAAGCCTGAGGGACACCACCTCGACTGTAAGTATTTTGAGTCTTGCTTCATGTCTTCTTTGCTGCAACCAATATCTCTTTTGACCAGATCATTGCTAGCAACAATCGGTCTTTATGGTGAAGTATAATTTGGATATATAGGAGGATACTGAATATAATATGATTGCATATGCATCCTACTATAATCCATAGGCGTATAAAAATAAGGGTGAAACCAGGGAGTAAACGGCCCATAATAATTACTTTGATGTGAACAACAAACCGATTTCTCTTGAAATTTTGATGATAAACTCACATCCTTGGCTTCGCCTGATTGCTTCTCCTTCTTCTGAGCAGTTCCTTGCCTCTCATATTTGGCCAAGAGTTCTTTAAAATTCGGCATTATCTTGCTTTTTGAGGAACCCCAAAACTCACTGGACACACCGGTTCGACCGGTCAGACCGGTCCGACCGGTCAGACCGCTTCTGGATCCGGTCAGACCGGTCGACTCATTGTCGGCTTTCTTCTTGTCTTGCCCCCCGAGCGTTGAAGTAGCTCGAGAAGTTTTGTGTTGCATCTTCTTTTTCTCATGCCTCTCTTCTCCAATGATCACATTTTTTTCCTTTTGTTGATTCGGCCGAATTAAAACCTTGGGATTTTGCAATTCAAGCACATGTGCATGCATTGGAAAATGATTTTGATCAACTTGCATTCTAGAAATAACCAATCGTCCATCATTTATGGCCGATTGTATTTGTTTACGAAGAACATTGCAATCATTTGTAGCATGAGAAAAAGGTATTATGCAATTTACAATAAGCACGTCTCTTCAACTCATCTACCGATGGAATAGTGTGAGAGAACTTAATCTTTCCAAGTTTTGCTAACTCATCGAAAATTCTATCACACTTAGACACATCGAAAGTATATTTAATTTCATCATGCCGATTTTTGGGAATCGGCTTTAAAGAGGCACAAGTGCTAGGTTTATCGCTAGATGACCATACAAATTCAGCAACATAAACCTCACTATTCTCATCGTCTGAAGAATCACCATGTAGTATATGCATACCAAGACGATCAGATTTAAACTTGGACTCTTTACTTCGGCTTTCTTGAGCCAAAGTCCTTTGCAAAACTTGATTAATGGTTAAGAATTCATATCCTTCCAATTTTTCTTTAATATGAGACCTGAAACCATTAAGAGCTAATTCGGCAAGATCCTTTTTAGAAATAACCAAGCTATAACATCGGTTTTTTGTATCTCTAAATCTTCTAATAAATTCAGCAACGGATTCATCATGCTTTTGCTTAACCGATGTTAAAAGACATAGCCTCAACTCATTTTCACCATTATAAAAATGATCATGAAATTTATGCTCTAATTGAGACCATGTTTGCACAGAATTAGGAGCTAATGTCGAAAACCATGAAAAAGCAGTGCCAGATAAAGACAAAGGGAACATTCTAATTTTCAAATGATCAAGACTCTCATAAATTCTCATTTGTGCGTTAAACTGACTAACATGCTCCCATGTAGTTCTACTATCCCCTCCAGTGAATTTAATAAATTCTGGCACTCTAAAATTCTGAGGATATGGGATAGAATCAAAACTCTCGGGATAAGGCTTTTGACAAACTAGAGTTTTGTCCTTCAATTCTACGCCGAAAGTTTCTTTAAACATAATAGCCAAATCTTGCTTATATTTATCAAGTATTTGATTAAAATAAGAGTCATTTGACTTTTGCATATTGGCATTAGAATTATTTGGCGCATGCGGTGCATGGTTCGGATATGTATGTGGTACTCGCTGCATATAACCACTATTTGGCACTATACCGTATGAATTATTCATTCGGCTAAAATCAGCCGAAAAAGAAGGTACACTAGTAATTGGTTCGGGAGAAGATGGATATGCAACTACAGCTCCAGAACAGGTTGGAACCGGTCCTCCATGACCGGTCTGACCGGTCGGTGTGACCGGTCCGATCGCCCCATGTGCTCGGTAGTATTCTGGGCCTTTCCGACCATTATAAAAATTCATCGGCATGCCATAATAATGCGCATATGCTGCCGATGATTTAAGATGCATTGTATTATACTGAAAAGTATTATCAATATTAAAACCAGGAGCACTACCATCATCAGTCAAAGGCTGTTTTCCTAATGATTTATCAATCATGCCTTGAATAGTAGCAAGTATTTTTTCTTGACCATTAACCACCAATTGAGTAATTTACTCTAAAGTAGACAGTGTTGTAGCACTTACAGTTGCACTTGATTTGACTTGCTCATCTTCATCTGAAACAATGACCACCTCCTTGTCCTTGGAGATATCACCCTTCCGATTCTTTTCCGATTCTTGGAAAAGTGAGACAAGAACCACCGATGTTTTTCTTCGAGTTCTTTTTCCTTGCGCCGTTTGCTCTCTTCTTCGCACTCCTTTATGAAGGCCTCATAAGCTTGACGATCTTCAGGCGGCAACTCATCAACAGATGGTCTGCTGATGTTATCGTGATCAATCTCATCAGGATTCGACAGCTTCACCATGGTAGTAAATGGAGTAGATTAGATCGATTTTACAACCAAGATCTTTCTTCCCCAGCGGAGTCGCCAAAATATGTTTGCGCAAAATTAGAGCCAACACACACGAATGCGCACGATCGCGCAGCGAGCGACGACACAGATGCGGCGCCGATGCTCAGGGCGGTCAGATCGGTCAAAGGTAACCGGTCAGACCGGTTCGCCGGCGAAGAACGGCGAAGTCCGACGAACGCTCGCCTGGGAGGGACCTGGTCAGGGCAGGCGCACGTAGGGTTGTTCTAGAATCGGCAGGCCACCTAGAACGCCTTCAGACGTCGCGGAGACGAAGGAAGAACAGCAGATAGGAGATTGGAAAAGCTAGGGTTTGGAGATAAAAATAAAGGCAATAGACATAATCACATAAAGAAAAAGTAATGTATTGATGTATTTTTTTATCGATTGGATCTCTCAATCGGCCGTGACCCTTTATATTTATAGGGTAGGGTGGACTTATCCCGCGAGAAATTCTGTTTACAGATCTAAATCTATAGAAAACTCTAATTGTACTCGTACTCCACTTGAACCGGTCAGACCGTTCAGACCCACCGGTCAGACCGGCCGGTCGTGCCAGATTGGTTACAATAACCTCGACCGGTCAGACCGCTGAGAGATACCGGTCAGACCGATCATTGCCAAATTCAGTCGTCAACACTCTGAGATACCGGTCAGACCGGTCATTGCCAAATTCAGTCGTCACACTCTGCAATATATTTTAAAATAGCACCACTAAATTAAATAGTAGTGCTACTAACTTTACTATAGGTTATGAATCACATGTGCACGTACATGTGCAGATGGGCCAAGAGTGTTGTCCATATACACTCCGTTCGGCAGGCTGGAGCTGGAGCTGGTGGCTGGAGTGGTGTGAGAGGAAAATACTGTTGGTCTGGCTGGAGCTGGAGCTGGTGGCTGGAGTGGTGTGAGAGGAAAATATTGTTGGGCTGGAGCTGGAGCTGGCTGCCGAACAGAGTGATAGTCTCAGGACTACTCTAATTTTAATAAAAAAAATTTTACTTACAAATTTTGGCCCAACGAACGAATCAACGAAGTCCCAATCCTCTGACTCGAAGAAGCGAGGCACGCGCGTGCCCAGTTCCACCCAGGCCCCCAATCGCCTGTTCCTACCTCCACCCGTGCGCCTCTGCGTGGGTCTGCGCCGGGACAGGCCGCTCGCACCGACGGCTCGCCGGCGACCCTGCCCCACGCCACGCCGTCGCCTGCCCGTCGACTCCGGCGGAGCGGCGGACTGAAAGGACCGTGACCAGTATATCCGAAAAATTATTCATCTCTCTTCTTAATACTAAAAAAATAATGTTTTAATAGTGAAGATGCTCCGTCAGATTACCAATCTAATTTCCGTTACATATACTTTTTCCATAATCACCAAAAACACACATTCTCCTCACGTTACATATACTTTATCGATAATCATCAAAACACACCTCCTCTTCACCTAACTGGAGCGTCTTTGCTGACGCTCACTAACGATCATTTCTAAGCGTCAACTTAATCAAAAAATTATGAGAGTTTGTATTTTTTACACGCATCTTTATCCAAATAAATTCCTAATCACACTTTACTTTTAGAATATGCAAGATGTATTTTTGAGCTAATATGCAGGTTACAAGCACACTTTGGCATGACAGAAAATCACAGAAAATATCATAGCGCTGATTCAGACTCAATTTGACCAAGTGTAGTCCAAGATAAAATATATCAGTTTTAATATTGTCCAGGTGTTTAATGCCAAAATCGGGCAAAATTACAAAATATTTACGGCCATATATTTAATGTTAAAATGGTGTAACATCACAAAGTGTTTAAAAAATAGGGGTAAAAACACAAGGGTACACTCATCTTTTACAGTCTATTTCATACCGTTAACTCCTGTTAACGGAGCAAGGGTAAACTCTCTTTGCATTTTCATAAAACAGGGATAAAATCATGAAAGTTGGAGAAATTAGGGCAAAATCACAATTTGTGATCAAAATAGAGGCAAGAACGCAATAGCCCCTAATTGAACTACAACATTCTATAAGTACATATACCTCTCTTTCCTTATATATATAAATCTATGATACCATATTGTTCTTTTACTAGTGGGGATAGACATGTCAGAAGCACGTGTAATAAAAAACATAATGAACAAAAAGTTTATATTTACAGTAAACTAACAAATATAAAACATCTCCTCACGCCCCCGCATATCAGTCCTCCTTCATTCCTCTCCTCTCTCCTGCTCTAGTTAGCCGCCGCCGCCTCCTTCCCTCCGCCTCTCACGCCGAGCTTGGCCGCCGAGTGGAGCACCGCCCCTTGTGCTGAGCTCCGCCACCACTGGCGCTGCGCCCTCACGCTGAGCTCCGTCACCGCTGCCAGTGCTCCGCCCGCTGCACCCTCCTACCGAGTTAGGCTGCCATTGGCGCTCCGCCCAAGCATATCCTCCATGCCGAGCGTCGTCCATGCCCCGACCTCAACCACCACCTCCATTTTGAGCTCCGCCCGCTCCGGCTCCGCCCAAGCCTTGATTTGTGGCGGCGGTCGTGCCTCGTTCCTACACTGCCACACCGCCCAATCTCGGTCCGTGGCGGAGGGAGGCGCGACGATGGGAGGGAGACGCCAGTGGAGGGAGGGGCAGTGGCAGAGGGAGGCACGACAGCAACGAAGGGAGGCGTCATGGCTGCAGAGGGAGGTGCGGTGGCGGCGAAAAGGCGGTGGTGGAGGAATGGAGGCGGCAGCGGCTGTCAGACCCGGGGCAGCAGGACTGCTCACGGGCGTGAAATATTCTAGAGTAGGGAGTACTGCATGGGTACGCCCTACCTCTACTGTAACTACTCATACAGCAGTAGAACTAGTCTATGTACAAGGAAACTACCCGACCCACTCGGACGTACTCGGCTAGGACTTTTCATGTAACCCTGTTCTCCCAGACTATTTAAGGGCGAACAGGGACCCCTCCAAAACATCGAACAATACCAGAGGGAATACAAACCACCACACAGGACATAGGGTATTACGCTCCGGCGGCCTGAACCTGTCTAAATCTTTGTGTTCCTTGCACCATCGCATTCTGATCTCGGCGAATCCCTACTCATAACTACTCTCCTCGGGATACCCCTCAGAAAACCCGACGGTAAAACACCGACAGCTGGCGCCAACCGTGGGGCACGTCGCCAACGATCATCGGAAGGGCTCGACGGCATGTTCAACTTCACCATTGTCATGCTCAACAAGGGCACGAATTTCGTCTTCGCTTCTTGGATCTGCATTGCCAACAGTGGACAGCTTCAATGACCACCTTGCAAATCCTAGGAAGTCGGAGGCATCGACACCAAATTCCAGCTGCGACATCAACGAACTCGTCGATAATCTCGGCGAAATCAAAATTTTCGATCTAACCAGAGATCATGGAGCGAGTCCGAGTAGGCAGCTACGCGGAACAAAGCAGGACTCCCACTTTCTTCGGCCTCCACCTTCCGTATCGAGGTTGCTGCCCAGCTCCTGGGCTTATTCGCGTACGGATCAAGCTGCGGCCCGAGACAAGATGGAACTCTACACCCAATCACAATAGGAGTTGAATACTATTGTATGGGTACGGCAGCCAGTTCAAGTCAATCCAGGACGTGTTGTATCATCAAAATCCGTGCTGGGCTGCCTATTCTCATCGAACCAGGAGATTGGAGTATAAGGCCGCATAATCCCCAACGGATGTGACACAAGTCTGTCCATCACTGACGACTTCCTCGATATCGCGGCCACGGCTCTAGCACTACGACTTTGGCGATCCGCCGGCGCCTACTTCAACTTCGCCACCGCCGACCTCGACTACTTGGCTCAAAATATTCGAGCATGCATACAACAGGGTTCACCTTACCGACGGTAAAGCGATTTTCGCCAACTAGCGGTATCGGTAAACCGGCGGTAAATCGCCGAAAACTGCTAGAAACCGCTCAAAATGACAATTTAAATTCAAAAAACCGGTAACCGTTGTTTACCGACCGGTAATCGATGTTTACCGACCGGTAACCGTCGTTTTTAACCGGTAAACACCGTATGACTTTGGAAAATTAAAAATTTTGGCAGCATTTCACCGTAATTTTGTAAATATCATTACTGATGGTATATATCAAACAATTATATAACATTTACACATACATAGAATAGAAGTTCATATCCATAAAAATAGAAATTCACATCCATAGTCCATATAGATCATCACAACAATAGTCCATGCAAATCATCACAACCATAGTCCTCACAAACCATCATCGTCAATATATATAATACATAGTAGTGGTTTCCGGTCCAAATGAACAAATGAAAATATATGTACATATTTGAAATATGAACACACATATATACATATAGCTAAAATGAACAAATTAACATCCAACTACCATGAACAAATGGATCCATATAGTTAATATGAACACATGTTTTTGAATATAGCTACACAACAAACATCTAAAAATCAATGTAAAATCAAGAAATACTCACAATGCAGTGGTTTCCGGTCCAAACGCGCCGATTTCCGCTCGGAAAACGCCGAATACCGCTCGGGATTAGAGGATACCGCTCGGGATTACCGGTCCGAAAGTTTTTTTATTTTTTTGAGTGCCCAAACAGTCAAATATTTGAACATGTTCTATATTAGAATGATGTATGTCATCTCTACTTTCTTACCATATTTTTCCTTTTTTATTTCAAATATTTTTGAAAATTTTAAATTCGGGCGAAATTTTTCAAAATTTACCGCCGGTATGGGTTGCCGCCTAGTAGCGGTATCGGTAAAAATCGGCGGTAACCGGCGGTTACCGATCGGTAAGGAAAACACTGGCATACAACCACTCAGAACCATGCAAGCTAACTACTGAAGATGGCGCAGCCAAAATTCTCAAGTCTGCGCCGCCACGTCGACTACTTTGACCACGCATGGCGACCTGGCACGACTACGGCTCGCGTCCTCGACGACCTCGGCAGCCCGGCGCCCGGCACTACTACAGTTCGCGTCCTCAACGACCTCGGCAGCCCAGCGCAGCCCGACGCCCGGCACGACTACGGCTCGCGTCCTCGACAACCACGGCAGCCCGGCGCCCGGCACGACTACGACTCGCGTCTCCGACGACCTCGGCAGCCTGGCGCCTGGCACGACTACAGCTCATGTCCTCGACGAACCCGGCAGCTACGTGCCCCGCACGGCCACAACACCCGGCCGCGCCGACTTACCTGTCGGCCTGCACGGCCACGGCGACGCACCTTGGCTACACTGGCTACCCGTTAGCCGACCGGCCACGACAATCCGCAACCAGCAGAGTACCCAAGACGGAACCTGTCCCATCAGCACCATCCTCATCACGTTTCCAACCGACTGCCCACTGCAAGTCATGACGCAAGACACAAGTCAAAGCCAAGAAACAGCACACGTTTCAAGATGGGACAGAGGACACAACGGCTGCTTTGATGGTTGGAAAGCAAAAGTGGCTAGTCGCACACACAGAAGCCACTAGCAACAACAAACTACAGCCACCTCAACCCCGCGAGGATGCTCCCCCGCCACGAGGATCAGCTTTTAACTCGCTGGACTCAACAACTGAATTGATCAAGCAATCTGATTCAGTTCTGTTCTGCACGGAGTCCAAGGCGAAGATCCAAGACAGAACTAGCTCTGTATTCTACTCAAGGGAACATGGTGGAGTCCGAACTTGATGCTATCTACGGCGGATCAGACTTCGGCAACTTGCATCTCATGGCACCTCAAACATCTAGCAACAGCTAATTTTGATTACCAAGTCCGAAGCACTGAGTCTTGTCAAGTTGGAGTCCAAAGCGGAGATTGACCAGCAATTCGCCCAAGTCCAATATGGAAGCCGCCAACTGGAACTGGACTCACTCGATGAGATGAGATGCAATGCATTGCTTCGATCAACCCGATATCTCCAACACATGTGAAGATATCATGATCGTAACATCCAGACAAGATCTTTCAACATTGGAGACATGGTCCTCTGCAGAATTCAAGATGAAACAGATCTGCATAAACTCAACTCAAGATGGAAAGGACCTTTCATCATCACTAAAGTCACAAGACCAGGATCCTACCGGCTGATCTACGTGGACGGACTAGAAGTCCCCAACTCATGAAACATCGAGCATCTTCGGAAGTTCTACCCATAAGATGTCAGAGGCCACCTCCCGGATTTCAAATTTCAATAAAGAAACATGGTCCTTCAGAGTTCAATTCAAGCACCCAAGACAACTTCAGGAGTCGTAACTCCATCGGCTACCTCGAATACCAACCTTTTTTTGTTCACTCAAAGTCAAAGGCATGGCGAATCGAGTAGTCGGGGCTAAGGGCCATGAGCCTTGTGGCCCTAGAGACCAGTTCTCTACCCTCTTCAGGAGTCGAAAACTCCATCGGCTACCTCGAATACCAACCTTTCTTTGTTCATTCAAAGTTAAAGACACGGTGAATCGAGTAGTCGGGGCTAAGGGCCATGAGCCTTGCGGCCCTAGAGACAAGTTCTCTACCCTATTTAGGAGTCGAAACTCCATCGGCTACCTCGAATACCAACCTTTCTTTGTTCACTCAAAGTCAAAGGCACGGCGAATCGAGTAGTCGGGGCTAAGGGCCATGAGTCTTGCGGCCCTAGAGACAAGTTCTCTACCCTCTTTAGGAGTCGAAACTCCATCAGCTACCTCGAATACCAACCTTTCTTTGTTCACTCAAAGTCAAAGGCACGGCGAATCGAGTAGTCGGGGCTAAGGGCCATGAGCCTTGCGGCCCTAGAGACAAGTTCTCTACCCTCTTCAGGAGTCGAAACTCCATCGGCTACCTCGAATACCAACCTTTTTTTGTTCACTCAAAGTCAAAGGCACGACAAATCGAGTAGTCGGGGCTAAGGGCCATGAGCCTTGCGGCTCTAGAGATAAGTTCTCTACCCTCTTCAGGAGTCGAAACTCCATTGGCTACCTCGAATACCAACCTTTCTTTGTTCACTCAAAGTCAAAGGCACGGCAAATCGAGTAGTCGGGGCTAAGGGCCAGGAGCCTTGCGGTCCTAGAGGCAAGTTCTCTACCCGCTTCAAGAGATCGCATCTCCATCAGCCTGTCACTCGACTTTTGGACGGGACAAGTTCCCCATCTTCCAAGAGGATCACGTCGTCCATGAGACGACAATTGGTCGACTACTCCGGTACTCGACATTCGGAAGGGGCAAATTCCCTATTTCCCAAGAGGATCACATCGTCCATGAGACGACAATTGGTCGACTACTTCGGTACTCGACATTCGGAAGGGGCAAGTTCCCTATTTCCCAAGAGGAACTCTTTGTCCATGAGGCGACAAATTATCGACTACCTCGGTACTCGATCTTCGGATGGGACAAGTTCCCTATTTCCCAAGAGGAATTCTTTGTCCATGAGGCGACAAATTATCGACTACTTCGGTACTCAATCTTCAGATAGGACAAGTTTCCTATCTCCCAAGAGGAATTCTTCGTCCATGAGGCAACAAATTATCGACTACTTCTGTACTCGATCTTCGGATGGGACAAGTTCTCTATTTCCCAAGAGGAATTCTTCATCCATGAGGCGACAAATTATCGACTACTCCGGTACTCGACATTCGGATAGGACAAGTTCCCTATCTCCCAAAAGGATTTCATCGTCCATGAGACGACAATTAATTGACTACTCCGGTACTCGACATTCTGATGGGACAAGTTCCCTATCTCCCAAAAGGATTCCATCGTCAATGAGACGAAATTGATCAACTGCTTCGGTACTCGACATTCGGATGGGACAAGTTCCCTATCTAGGATTTTTCATCCATGAGGCGACAAATAATCGACTACTACGGTACTCGAACTTCGGATGGGACAAGTTCTCTATCTCCCAAGAAGATTTTCTCGCCCTTGAGACGACAATTGACCGACTGCCGCGGTACTCGGCCTTTGGAGGGATAAGTTCCCTACCCCCCAAGAGGATTTTTTTGTGTCCATGAGGCGACAATTGATCGACTACTCCGGTACTCGACCTTCGGATGGGACATGTTTCCTATCTCCAAGAAGAATTATTCATCCATGAGATGACCACACATGGACTACTACGGTACTCGACCACATGAAGATACAAAGCCTTCTACTATCTACAAGAAACACTCGTCCATGAGACAACAACCTGTCGACTACCACAATACTCGACTCAAGCTGAGACAAAATCTCAATAAGAGCTATTCATTCACAAGATGGAAACTAGCAAAGAGGCATGATCTCTGCATCCACACAAAGCGATTGCTCAGGCAAAGCTCTCCCAAAAAGGACACAACAATTCATTATCAAAAAGTCATATTTACATGACAAGGAGAAGACACAGTACATCCTACTATTCTATCAACTTTACAATCTGGTCAGCTACAGGCTCAGCCTCCTCTACATACTTGACGAATCGGTCATGATCACAAGTTGAACACATGCCATCTCCAAGAATGGCTATCTTCGCGGAAGGCCAGAATGACTTAACAAGTCTAAGAGCTTGCGCCACACAGTTTCTAGAAGTCTCAGCCAAGTACTCGGCAAACTTCTGAGGAACCACTCGTAGCCGATCCACCAAGCTGCCTCCAGAGTCCTCGGCTGAACCCATTGACTCGACTACAGTCTGAGCTTCTTACACCCATCAGCCATCGTCGCCTCCTTCTCGGACATTTGGCACTTGGATTTCTTCGGAGACATTCAGAAAGTCACTGGCCTCTTCTCACGCATATGCTCGGGGGCTAAGAAATCAAGGAAGACAAAGAAACAAAGCTCAGACTGGAAAATTGGGAAAACAACCAAGGGCAAGAACAAGTAAAGGACCCGGATCGACCCGGTCCAGTTAAATAACCAAGCCAGTGGCATTTTTGAAAATATCAAGAAGATCAAAGGTCACAAAGAATGCCTCGATTTGAGAATCTTAACCCTAAATCAAGGGATTTCAAGTCAAGGCTCGTGGGCTGCAAGATAGGCGTCATAAATGGCGAACTTTTTTCAAAAACAAACCTAAAGACAAAAATGATCCTCAGCCTGATCCTTCGGTTCAACCTAAGGCTCGGGGGCTACTCCATATGGAGCACGAGTACATCGCGCACCATATCAGAAGAATAAATTCAGGGCCAAGAGCACCTCATAGCCTCGATGCAGCCAGGAAAGTATTCGGAAGACTACTCGAAGTGCTCAAAAGACTCCAAGCCTGAGCAACGGAATCCAGAAGCATCCGAAAGCACTTGATGATCGTCTTCAGAAGCACTCAACGCCTGCAGGACTCGACTACGAAGAGCTCAGGGGCTTGTCAGACCCGGGGCAGCAGGACTGCTCACGGGCGTGGAATATTCTAGAGTAGGGAGTACTGTATGGGTACGCCCTACCTCTACTGTAATTACTCGTACAGCAGTAGAACTAGTCTAAGTACAAGAAAACTACCCGACCCACTCGGAGTAGGACTCTAAACATACTCGGCTAGGACTTTTCATGTAACCCTGTTCCCCCAGACTATATAAGGGCGAACAGGGACCCCTCCAAAACATCGAACAATACCAGAGGGAATACAAACACCACACAGGACGTAGGGTATTACGTTCCGGCGGCCTGAACCTGTCTAAATCTTTGTGTTCCTTGCATCATCGTGCTCTGATCTCGGCGAGTTCCTACTCATAACCACTCTCCTCGGGATACCCCTCGGAGAACCCGGTGGTAAAACACCAACAGCGGCTAACCAGAGCAGGAGAGAGGGAGGACTGCCATGTGGGGCCCACCGCCACGTCAGCGTCACATCAGCGAAATCACCGTGAAGACCAGCCGGGGGTGATTTGTCTGGTTTTAGGAGTTGAGGGGGGCAAGATGTATGGCTTTGTGGTTCAGGGCGTAGTCCAGACTCCTTGACAAATTGAGGGGGTAAAATGGACTTATTCTTTTTATATTTAGCTATATACACTCATGTTTGCACATGTCTTTATGAAATTTATGCTGAAATTTGTGATATTACTAGCGTTTGAGTCTAAATTTTGATGACTTTTTCCTACTGCTAAAGGGCCATAGCTTTTCTAGGAGCACTTCTCTAAATTTTATAGCCCGCAATTTGCAGCATTGACCCTAAATACACATCTTGTGTTTTTGCCTAACAATTGTTTCAAATCGGAGGGGATGATTGCGAAAAGCTCGCAACTGTTCTCACGGCGGCTGGTGGTAGCTGCTGAAGCTGACAACGGGCGGCTGCCGAAAAGGCTAAAGCGGTGGCGTGTGGTCGGCGCCTAAAAGGCTGGTTCCACTGATTGCCACACGATTACCACAATGATCGAATGATTGATAGCAGATTTATTTGCTGGCTGGGAAGTCGACAGTGGAGGACACCATTAATCTATTCTCCTCAACATCACCCCAGTACTCCAGGGGACAGGTTGGCGACACTGAAATGGAACGGAGAACGCCTCCATCGTCGTCTTCTCCGTGGCTGGGGCTCGTCGTCAGAACACGTACGTACGGATAGGTCACCGGCTGTTCGGCTTCTGTTTGATCCAAATGCTAATAGATGGAGCTGTTAAACTTTAGTACTAGTGTATGTGTATTCAAATAGAAGTGCTAATAGACTGAATTAAAATTCAGTCAAGACTCAAAAACTTTAGCAAAATTATGAGTGCTAATAGATGTTAAAGTTTAGCGGTCAACTTATTTAGAGCATTTCCAAACAAACCCTTATTTGGAGGAAGAAGATGGAGCACGGCCTCTAATCCCTCCTAAAACTTTTTTTTGAACGAACGGTACTCGACGAGTGCATTTCTATTGATATAGCAGAAAAAATACAAGACTACGACCCTGGGAGGCCATAGGCAGGAAACAAAAAGAAAAGAAAATAACAAACTCACCCGGTTGGATTGGGACGTCAACACGGGTTACCGCTCAACTACACTCACTGGCCGGTTGGATTGGGACATCAACACGGCCAAACTCTATTCACAATGACGACAGAGGAGAAAAGGCACAACCGCAGCTTCCACCCACCATCGCACTCTTGCGGCTATCGAAACATCTGAAGTGTTCCAGCGTTGATAGAGGAGCAGAAGGGGCAGACACCACCACACCAGGAGGCCATTGCCGTGCAGGACCCAATGCCGCAGTGCTGCTGCACCCAAACCGACCGCCCGACGGCATGAAAAATGCCAAGTCTGGAGCAACCCAACGCGCGGGGGCCTCGCCACTTCCGCCATAGACGCCTCTCTCGCGTGCGCGGGGACCTCCAACCCGCCACTCAGCACGCCTCTCTCGTGTGCGGGGACCTCCAACCCGCCACACGGCACCACGCTCCGTACTCGTTTTAGGGATTGCCGTCGAGGCAGCAAGAAGAGGTGCCCCCCTGGGAACTGAACCAAGCCGCCAGACCACTGCAGTGGTTCGAAATCATCACGTTGCTTTCCCCCTCGCACGAAGATGCCGCCCTCGAGCCAGAAGACTGAAGATGTCGCCCGCACCGTCTTCTGACGTTGTACCGCACCGGAAGGGTTCAGCCATGCTGAAACCCCCGCCGCGATCCACTGCAGGCCAAGTCGTCCTTCAAATGTTGTCCCGCACCGCACTGGAGACTGCCATGCAGCTCTAGGCGCCGCGGAACGCTGCAAGCAGGCGAACAACAGCCGAGTGATGACCCCCGGCCACCAACAGAAGAGCAAGCGTCTTGGCGTGAGGTAGGCAACCCCTTCTCTGCACGCCTTCCGACAGATTTGTCACCACCGGACGAAGCAAATCGCGAGCAGCAGGCCGGCCAAGTCGTCGAACGGTGTCTCTAGAGACGACGCCTTCAAGGAGGTCACGACGCCCACAGGCGCTGCCGTCGCTCGTCCAGGAGCTGGACCGGGTTTTCACCCAGAGACCTCGTGCAGGAGGGTTGCAACTCCAAAATGACGCCCTCAACAGGGAGTGCGACGCCCGGAGGCGCCGCCGCCATTTCACCAGAATGAATCTGGCGAGGGCTTTCGCCCGGAGTGCCGGCATCCCACTGCACGCATTCGTCGCCTCAAGCCGGCACCATCACTGCGGCCGCCCCAACCGAGGAATGCCACTGTCGCAGCTCCACCAAGCCCGCTGCCGAAGCTCTCTCCCAACAGCAGACACCCCGCGCGCGACCGCGCCGCCGAAGCCGCCGTCGCCCCGCCATCCCACGACCGGCGATGGCGGCGGTACATCTGGTGTCCGGGAGACCGGATCCGGCCCTCCTAAAACTTGGAGCAAAGAGGAACTATACCCAATATTTCTTTACACATCGCTGTGAGCGAGTGTGTTGAACTTTTGGGCTTTTGGCCTAAAGAAAATTGAGGAATAATTGAGTGACGATCCTCCCACTTTCTTGTGCGCTTTATATTAGCTTATACTAACTGATACCCCACGCGTTGCTGCGAAAATTGTTAAGATATTATTTCAATAATAGTTTATGAATACATAATATTTGAAAAGCATATCACATTATGATGAAAACATGATATAAAAGTTCATATCTGAGACAATCAAAGAAATTGCCTGTTTGATTACTAAATGGTTGAACAAAGTAAGAAACAACAAATAATTATCTTCAGGCATACATTGGTAGCACATATGAAGCAGAACGTAGGACACATAATAAATATGAAGAAAAAGGAGGATACATAGGAGAATATGGAACAATTATATATGACACTTGCATTATGCTTTTTTTTTCTACACCTGTATGCAAATGTACTTACGGCTGACCAATAAATGTAGCCAACATCCTGTGAGAATACAGTTGGAAGCATAAAGGCTAAATCCATGGTAACTTAGGAAACAACAAACTTCATTGTCACTTGACTAAGGATGATGTAATAAAAATTATAGATACAGTTTAAGTACATGGAGTGCTTAGTGCTTACCTGGAAGATCTCGAGCAAAAATCCGATTGATGGGCACTTTCCACATATTAGTGAGGATGCCTTAACTTTGGAGAACTGGATAAGGAGAATTTAATCAACAGACAGAGCCGAATAGATCACTTGGCAATAGGTGCCACCATGATCAATGACATGAAAGAGTATAGAAAAGTAGATATATGTAATAATGGACCATAAACTATACTACATCCAAACGCTCTCTCAATTTGCTAAGAAATTTCGTATTGGCTCGTCTGAATAATTATTGGCTAAGAATGTTGAGTGAAGGAGGAAACTATAAAGAAGTTTATGATTTAGTCCATCTTTTACTAACTGCTTAGGCAGGTCATCATGGATATACATCTCGTGATCTCCCTAAAACAAAGGAACAGAAGCATATGTAAAATGGTGACCGTAGGAAATGACAGCTTGTATGAGCATTTGACACAGCCTTTGCGATCCGTCCTGCCGCTTTGCATTTCCATCATTTATTTCCCGCAAAATCACTGTTAATTCTTCGTAAGATAGAGCTGTTCCATAAAAGAATCACACAACAAACTCTGCATATAAGCCATCACCCTTGAGGAACCCACTTTATTCGTAGGATAATAACACATACAACTAACAGATAATTTACCTTCAGCTCTGATCTGGAGGCAATCGTGCAGAAAGCATTGTTATGGCTGTTGGTTGCCCATGAAGGATCTGCACCACAGAGAAACTATTGAATCAGTGACCACTAGAACAGACTGTCGAAAATCAGAGATAGGGGAAACAGATATTTGTCATGGGACCGGAAGAACTGAGCACCCCAACACCAAGCATCTAAGCAACATGAGGCATCATTGGGGCCGGAGAGTGTGAGGCAGGAGTAGAATCGATGGAGGAAGAGATGATCTGTACTGCTGCTTATATGAGGGTGGTGATGAGGAAGGGACGTTGGCTCTTTGTTGTCTTCAATGAGAAACAGATCCACTCAGATGTGGAATAATCAATGTGGCCAAGGTGGGTGTTGCATACTGCCATTTCTTGGGTGCTTGCAACAATGACTTAGTGGGGAGATGAAGCGCAAGACCATTGGTATTCTAGAACGGATGTTCAGGATGTAGTTTGTATCTAAGATCTAACGGCTGAAACAAAAAAAGTGACATGGCTTAATGTGGTTTTAGAGAAATAGCAGTCAATGATCGTGAGTGGGGATCATCTTTATAAAAGTTATAGATATGGCCGACCAAGCCCACGACACGTGACGTGAGCTAGGGTGCTAACTGCTAAAGTAGATTGGTTGGATCGGAGAAGTAAAATGGACTCTTTTCAAAAAAAAAAATATGATCGTGTTTGGCGTGTGACGTTGCCCGTTTAAATCGTACAGTAGGTGGTAATCACAAAAAAGGCTCAGACACAAGTACATGTCGATGTGCAACAACACATGTTCATACCCTGTCCAACGTGCCCATGTGCCAGAACTTCGGCGGTTGCAGGTGTGTGTTTATTTGTGTTTGCGTGCGCGGGTCAACCAGTTGGGCCGTACTACTCCCGCTAATGGGGCGGGGTTTGACGGATTTTTTGGGTGGGTTTTAATACATGTACTATTGGATGGGTGGAAACGGGTGACACTATAAAATGGGTTGGGGCGGGATGGGTTGACGACACAGACGGGTTGGGACGGGTTGGGGCGCTATGGTAGTAGATCGGCGCGTAAATCGCATATCATCTTTTGTCATGACTTCGGGTTGGGGCGGGTTGGGGCATTGGGCCGACGGGGTGGGTCGGGGCGGGTGGTAGTTAGGCCTCTTGAAATATGGGTAGGGGCGGATTTGGGGCGGGGTCATCCCCGTTAGCAGGCGTAGGCCGTACTCCATCCGTCCCGTGAAAAATGCATTTTTAGCTTTATTTTCAGAAAAATTAGTGGGCGTAGCAAATGACTTCAATACCCCTATTAACTGCACGCCCTGATAACTGTTTCGTTTGCCGCATCCTTAAATTTTGGTGGAGTTATCTAGTGTTGCCACGCATGCATTCCTTGGCGCCAACAAAAAAAAAAATAAGAGAAGCGGTCGCGTGGACTCTTTCGGTTGGCTACTTTGCGCTATTTTTTTAACCAGTCACATTATTCCCATACAGAATTTTGAGTGATGAAAATTTTGCTTCTGGAGCCAAAAGGTGTGCCCATTACAGTACAAAAAGGATTAAACAAACGATCTGCCAAAACAAATCACATCTCTATCAAATCTCGAGAGGCAGCCGCACGCCGCCATCACCTGTGCACGTCTTTTCATTAGCCTGCAATCCACAACACAATCCATCCCAAACACTTCATTCATGGCTATAGATCTAAACTTGCTTCCGGAGGGAGATAGAGAGGCAATACCTGACTTGAATGAAGTTGTAGGCAGAGAAGAATCTGCAGCAAGTGGTGAACAAGAAGCCATCAACCATGGAGGCAACAACGAAATTGTAGGCGAGAAGAAGATCCATCCATTGTTGTCCAAGAAGCTGATGCCCATGGCAGTGGCGGCCAATGTCTTCAACATTTTGACCTCAATGTTGAACCTGATATGTCTGAGGAATTTAATCAAGGTATGTATTGAATCATTTCTGATAGTGAAAATAGATTTGCGTCAGTGAAGTTCATGCACCATCATTTGGTATTAGGTTATGCAGTTCATCTACCTAGGTTTACGAAAGTGATAGCAAAATTTTTTATAGATGCATCTTTGCCGGCTCCAGCGGCGGCCGCCGCTACCCCTACCTCCAATCAATTGGGTCCAGCTTGCGGATCCCCCATTCCGGCCGCTGCCTGAATCGGAGCTGCCGCTCGGCACCATGAGCAGAGGGGCGGCGGATGGGATTCGTGAGAAGGGAGCGATGGACTCAGGCTGGAGGGTTTTTTTTGAGGCAGCTAAAATACAGCCGGCCGTAAATTTGGCTAATCATACGGCCGTACCTTTTTTGGAATATAGTGATTAGAAAAATCAAAATGTTTTCTCTTTTTGGGTTGTAGTGATCAGGCGGGCAAATTTTGTCTTCAAATATGCTTTCTTCCGAAGCGATGCACAACCTGAACAACCAGAAAAGCACAAAAAGGGTTCCAGATCAACATGGTGCAAAATACACCAATCCCTTGTGCCAAAATTAGGGTATATAATGGGCAATTGTAAAAAAACAAAATTTCCACCACCCTCAACATCAATATCAACATCAACATCAACAGAGCCTTTCAATCCCAAGCAAGTTGGGGTAGGCTAAATCCAAAATACAACATCGTAAGCAGTACTGAACGACATGGTTATTCATGGGACTACACAAGCATATTATCACAAATAATGCACATTATTGTACTTCAAACTTGCATGATTGATGAGCTTGCTTTATGAACTTCCATACAATAAGAAAAAAAAAACAAATCAGTTTGCGTAACAAAAAATTAGCTAGCCACATGTAATACATGATAGGAGAGAGAGTAGCATAGTTATTTTTTTTCCCTCAGCTCCACATCAGCTAGCTAAGTCGCTAGCTTGTTGGGGACGCCCTAAGCATTTTCAATCAAACCAGGAAAAGAAAATAACAGAACTGGTAGTACTCTTGTTCGTTGTTCGTTGGACGGAAGTAGGAACTAAGGGTAGTAGTTTTTCAGCCAAACAAAATTGGGTTCCCAGCCACCCTAACAAGAACATTAGGCAGGTGGAGAACTAGCTTGTGTATCCTAATAATCAACAAAGGCACTCCAAAAATTAAATGGTCATCAGAAATTGACTAAAGCAAATGCATTGTTTTGCTTATTTGTAATTAAAATTTTGCTAGTACTAATAGAAATTTTAACAGTTATCTGTCTAAGAATGATACTTTGACTAGATGAGAATGGAACTTCACTTGTCCAAGAATAACATTTTGCCCAAAATGAGAATAAGACTTTGCCTAGCTAGAAGTAACATCATTAACTAACTGAAAAATAATGTTATTGCCTAATGAAAATCATGTTATTGCCTAGTGAAAATCATGTTATTGCCTAATGAAAATTATATTATTGTCTGGTGGAAAACATAACTGAAGAACAATACTTTGCCTAACTAATAATAGTACTTTAGGTGACTAATAACACTACTTTGCCTATCTAAAAACAGACTTTGCCTAATTAACAATAGTACTTTGCTAACAAAGAATAACATTGTTCCTAAATGAGAATATTACTTCTACTTTGTCACATTTGCTCATGCAAAAAAAGTGAGAATCAAATAATCAGAGGAGCTAAATAACTTACCATTTACCAACCTATACTAATCACACTAGGAAGTAGTCATATTATTTGACTGCACATATGGCATGCCTAAAAAAATTTGCCTGAATCATACAGGATGTGATGCACTCTAATAAGTGCGAGTGTCTAAATTAAAATTGATTCAATAAGCAAAATGGAGAACCCTGAAAATGCAAGGAAATGCTCAAATCAAAACATTGAAATGCTATATTGAATTGAATTAATTGCTTGTTGATTTGGCACACGTTGCCTACGAATAAAATTCATAGGGTCACCCCTGCGATCTTGCATGTATGAGGATAACGCTTTGCCCAATGCAGAACAGAGCCTTTGATCCTAATTTAGATAGTACTTTGCCTAATTAATACTAGATTATTGCCTATCAAAGATCATATTATTGCCTATACACGACAAAAAAGTATTGCTTAGTATAATGATGTGGTTAGAATTGTGCAACCAATCCCCGGCCTTTTGAATGCTTGTTTAATATCATAAACAACACTTCATAAGCATTTCGATTAAGTTCAATTAGCGTGAATTGTCTATTCATTTGGAATAAATTGCCTGTGCACTTAGCCAATTGCTTGTTCACTTAGCATGAAATTGCCTATTCACTTATCATAAAGTTGCTTAGCCTGTTCACTTAGCATAAAATTTTCTGTTCACTAAGCATAAATTGCTATGGCTGGGGAGGAGAAGCTCGCTGCAGAAGAAGAATATCACCGGTCGGGGAGAGGAGCATAGCTGCCCAACCTGGGGAGATGCGCCGAGCCGGGTCGGAGAGAGCCGCGCTGGGTCCGCGCCTGACATGGAAGAAATTCTCGCGGGCCGCAGGAGGAGCTCCAAGCGCCGCTGCTGCTCGGGACCGGGTCTTCCATGTCACCGAGCCGAGGGATGACGAGTTCGCGCCGCCGGGTTTGCAGGTCCACCTGGAGGGGCCCGCATGCCGTCGGCCTCCTGGATCCACTCCTCTGCTCGGAAAGGAGCGCGCCGAGCCGAGAATGGGGAGCCGTGCTGGTCCGCCCGCTGCCTGGGGCCTACGCGCCGCCGCTGCCTGGAGGAGCACCCGTGCCACCCAGCGTCCTATCTCCGCGCCCTCGCGAAGCACCCGCACCACACGCAAGTCCCCTGTGTCCACCGCCGCTTGGGGAGGGAGCCCACGCCTATGCTCGGAGAGGAGTGCGTAGAGTCGGGGATGGAGGGCTGCGCCGCCCGCCGCCTGGAGTCTACGCTTGGGGAAGGAGGAACCAACCATCCAGGGGGATAGGAGAGGGTGCGCCGTAGGCAGGATCTCGGGAAAAATGGCGAGAAAAAAACAGAAACGGTGTGCGGAGAAAGATGAGTGGCAGGGAAGAGATAAAGGCTGGCATCAGTGGGACCCACTCATGGGGGACGTGTCGATGCCGTGCGTCGGTGCGTGGGTGCTTCCGCGGGGGTGGCGTAGAGTTGGACAGAAATACTGCCGGCCAACAAAAAGTCATTACCCTTTTTTTTGGACGGATATGAATGGGTTCGTGAGGCGGAGTAAGTTGGGATCGGGACGACGGTTGGAGTGATTGTACAGGCAGACGGATAAGCTCTGTTTGATTCTTAGAATTGCATTCTTTGTTGGGATTTTTTTTCAAATCTAAAAATGTACTCTTCACGAGACGGAGGGAGTAACCTGCAACCCAAGAACAGACAGACACTCCCTGCATTGTGAGAAGACGATAACCGTTGATCGGAATCAAGCGTATATATGTCTTTCAATTAGTCTTTGAGTTGATTCCCTCTCCGCAAAGACTACTCTAATATAAGACCCTGTTTAATTCTAAATAAGTTACCTACTTATTATTCAGGTGACTTAAAACCAGTGACTTAAGTCATATCTGTTTGTTGACTTATAAGTTCCTTCTCTCCTACCCGTCGCCCTCGCCCCCCCCCCCTCTCTCTCCTCCCTTCTCTTCTCTCCCCAGTCCCCAGGCCGACTGCCATTACTCCCCGGCCCCTCCTCCCCGGTGGATCTCGGCACCCGCGCTCGAGCTCTCCGGCGGCCTCAAGCGCACCTCGTTGCGAGGCATGGCGGAGGCCGGCGCTCGGCACCCTGAGCAGGGGCGAGCAGGGCCGCGCGTGGCGGCGAGATCTGGGCGCGGAGACGGAGGCCCACGCGACGTGGCGGAGGTGCCCGGTGAGCGCGATGGGGTAGAGGTCGGCGGCGGAGCTCGACGGATCCCGGGCGTTCCCCTCGGCAATGACGCAAGCTGCTGCTTCTGGAACTTGGCTGCGGCCTAGAGGCGAGACCGCAGGACGGTGGCGCTAGGGTCGCAGAGTGGCGGCGAGCACGTGTCGCGACGGCGGGCCCATGGGAAGGGTGGCGCCCGCGCCCTCAACCTCCTCGACGCCGGCAATAGTGGGCCTTGCGGCGGCGCAGAGGCCGTGCCAGCCTCGAGCTCGAGCCATGGCGGCCTCCGTCCTCCGCCCCTCCCCTCCATCCCCCCTCCCCCCTCCTCCGCCCGGCTGTCCGCGCCTGCCTTCGCTCCTCTCTGCATCGATGGCGAAATCTTCAGGGGTGGGCGCGACAGGGGGGCTTTGGCAGGGAGGAGGCGGCGGCCGCTTCGACAGGGAGACGGGGCGCGGGGTGTGTGAGGGGGGAGGGCGCGGGGAAGATAGGGTTGGGCGTGGCCCCACGCAGAAAAGATGTGGGCCCCGCACGAAAAAGGGGGACTTATAAATTTTAAGTGGAGGTAGAGATGCTTATTGCTTATAAGTTGGGGTGACTTGTAAGTTAGGATTGTTTGGCAAATTAAGTTATTTTTTATTTTTTAACTTATAAGTAGGTGATTTATTTGGAACCAAATAAAACCTAAAATCATCTTGTTTTCCGATAAAAACTGATCATCTAGTTTTATTAAGTCAATGTTCTTGAACCTTATAACATATTAATTTAATCTATCTATATTCGTATATAGTTTGAAAAGTGCAATTTATAACATTTAATCTGTTAAATTGAACGTAGTACGCTACTGCTTCAAATTATGTCGTTTTAATGTTATACTAAGTCTTTTCAGCTTTGACTTTGTAGAGAAATGTACAAATATCTACAACATCAACCTGTTTTATTATCAGATAATGAAATATATTTTAATCGTATATTATTTGGTATTGTAGGTGTTAATGTATATTTTTTTATAAATATAGTTAACAACAGAAAGTTTAGCTTAGAATACAGTTAATCAGCAGTTCGGAACAAACAGAGTAGGATTTTTAAAATATTAAATAAAAAGTACATATACCAAATGAAGTATTTATTATGATTATAAAGAGAAAATATTTCAGTAGATAAGTGATCCCGCCATTTTATTTATTGTTAAAAATGGAAAAGATCACAGCATAAATTTGCAAGACGGGAGTGGACCAAGTAAACGGGAGACGCCCACTTCCAGCACTTTATCCACAGTAACGGGGATGATTTAGTGGCCTCGTAGTCGTAGGGCGCACCATGAAAAGCCACGCGTACCGTCGACTGGACCTGTCGCTGCTGACCGTTGACGGATGTTAGAATGACCGTGTTTGGATTGCTACCGAAATCGGTGCTTTGACCGTAATTAAAGATATTAAATAAAATCTAATTACGAAATCACATCCACAATTATGGTACTATAGCAATTAATGTAGGTAATGAGACATTTGATTCTATAATTAGAGAATGATGAGGCGTGACTACTGTAGCACCGCTGTAGCCAATCATGATAAACTTGGCTCATTAAATTTATTTCGAAAAATTGCATTCATCCATAAAAATTTCGTAAATAAATTTCATTTAGTACATACATTTATTGTCTTTTTTCAACCAAACGCAGCCTATGTTACCGTGCGCCGGACGGGGGCGACCTGCGGGCCCCACAGGCATTCCTGGCCGCTTCCCAGTTTGCCCCTCCATCACGGGCCAACCGCTTCCCTCCCGGCCCGCAAGCTATTCCCGTTTCCTTCCCAAGCGCGCAGGGGCGGGCCCACCCGGCCCATTCATCACGAGCCATTAAACGCCATTAGACTAGCAGTAGCAGCAGGCTCTCGTGCGCGTGCTTTGGCTTGCCCTCTGTCGCGGTAACAACGCTTCTCCCTCCCCTCTTCTCTTCTCCCCCGGCTTTATAAGCACTGCTGATTCTGACTAGTTTTCTCCAGCGTTGGCAGGGCATCACGTAATCCTCCTGAATCGAGAGGAGCTCGAGCGTCCATGGAGAACCACAAGGAGGTACGAGCTATCCGTTCAGCTTCCTGCCTTTTTTTTTCCCGGTGTTCTTGCACTGTTCCTGGGGAAAGTTCGCTTCTTTTCCTCGGTTTCTTGGGGGGAAATCCCGCCCGCGCGCCTCGATTACGGCCGGATTTTATGTTCCGGGCCTCGCCGGTCCGGATTTCGCTTGCGGCCGAGCTGAATCTCCCCGCCGGTTCCGCGCAGGAGCAGCAGGGCGCGGCGGCGGGCTGGATGACGGTGCCGGCCTTCGGAGAGTGGGACGTCAAGAACGGCGCCGTGCCGGACTACTCCATGGACTTCTCCAAGATCCGCGAGATGCGCAAGCAGAACAAGCGGGAGCTCTCCAGGGCCAGCCTCGGCGGCGACGAGGACCTCCTCCAGGCGCAGCAGGGCAAGGCGCAGGCCGCGGCGCTGCCCGCCAAGTCCTCCGCCGCCGTCGCCGCCGACGACGACCACCGCCGCCCGCTGCACGGCGACTCCCCCACGGTAACTAAACTAGCTGCTCAGGAGTGAACTCCGCTCATACTAACTACACGAACTAGCCTGTTGAGTCGTTGTCGCACTCGCACATGCCGTTGCTTGCGTTAGTGCCATTGATTCGGGGCGCGGAGTGTCTTTTCATTTAGTCTCGTTCACCTGACCCCGGATTCGGTTGGTCAGAATTCATGGCAGCGCGTTAAATTGAAGCAACGAATATATACTCAGGACAGAAATTTAGCCCTGGGGAAATAGGAATCTTCTTTCTTCTTGATGAACCTTGGGAAAATTGTGTGGATGCACAATTGAAATGGGCAGCCCATGTTGGGCATCACAGGGTAAAAATATCAGTTCCCTGGTACTGAATTGTTTGAGGACAGAAGCAAGCCTTGTTTTGATTCTTCTAGAACAGTGTAGCGCTAAAAAGATTACAGACCAGTTGGGCTTGTATATTGTTAATATTCAGATAAATTCTTTTTGGTGTATTTGGGAAAAAGTATTTGGTAGTGGACACGAGAGGGGGCAATCGAGTACCATCACATCTGTAGGATTGTTATGCAACACAACACAATTTAGGAGGGACGCCCGGGCCTGCCTTAATGCGGCCATTCCAGATAGCACTTGCTAATGCATCCAATTATGCGCATGCAGTGGACAGACTCTAGCAGTAGTGGTGCTTGTCTCAACTTGGATGAAAGGGACAGGCCCGTAAATTTCTTCATAGCCTCCAAATCTGCATCTGTCTTAATTGTTAGCTGTACTGATCTATCGGCCACGTCACTGTCCATTTGGAATGGGGAGAAGGTTATCTGGGGAAAAATAAATTAGATTTATGATTGTACTTGAGGGCATATAGCGTTATCATCCATCCTTAGCAGGTTTTAGTAGCTTCAGGATGTTATTGATGCCATTGTGAATTTCTTGATACGCTGCTTAAGTGGAGAGCAGGAAGTTAATGGGAGCACTCATGTGTATCAACTATGAACGTCTTTTCCCTTTTTTTCCGCTGAAATTTGTAAGATGCATTGATGTGTGGGTTTACTTACCGCTAGTCCATTTGGCATTAGGAGGGTGGTCTAATCATACTCATAGCTATGGTACTCCTTTATCTATGCAATTGAGCTGATCTTACCATTAGATGTGATGATATGACGTAATAAAATGATGTGAATTGATAAGGTTATGAACAGCGTTCTCGGGATCAATTTGCCAAAGAGTGATTCATGCAGGTGGTTAGAGATGCTCTAGTTTAACAAAAGAAACTGGACGTGGTTTAGTTGACCTTAATTATCTACAGCCATCTTCCTTCAAGAAAAGAAGTGTAGCTTGTCACTTTCAGGTGGCGACACCTTGTATTGTTGGTTTATTGATGCGCTACCTGATGAAGAATTGTAGCCGCAATTAACTACCCATCAAGTTTGTAAAATGTCTTGTACAGTTATTTTGGTGACTCATAGTTGGACATATTCCACGAGCCCATCAGGACCACATTTTCTAGATTCCCAGTATGACATTTTCAAAGTCGTCTTCTGAGCAAACTTTTCCTCTGGTTACCATCATGCATTCGGCTGCATATGATTGACTAGCTTAACTGATATTCCCACCATTTCTGTATGCTTGCTGCTGTTGGTGCAGGGAAGAAAGAAGTTCCTGAGCTATTTCCACTGCTGTATCAGAGCTTAAAGAATTGCGAACCCTGATGCTGCTGGTGTCGCACAAATAGCTTTTAGGTTTCCTGGGTACTGTAAAGTTTGCATAATGTGTAGTTCACCTCTGGTTCTGTAATCTTGTTGCTCGTGTGGGTGAGAGAAAACAAGTATTGCGAGGAAGGGCACATCGGTTAGTTCATGCTGTTTTTTGAAATGCTTTGCAACTTTTAGTGCAAAATGTGATCTGAGGATTGGATCTGAAGGTGTAGGTTGGCGTTTGGTTGGAGGAAACTGTCAGCACCCGTGATGATATAAATTCGTTGCGTATATTAAATGGTCTCCCTTTAATTTCTTTCCTACTACTAGATTTCTTTCTTCACTGTCTATACATGTATTTTGTAGGGTTACTACTTTGTATATCTCTAGCTAGAAGGAAGTCTCCGCCTCTCCGGGATCGGCGACGGAGATCGCTACTGCGACTGCAAGATAGCGACTGCCTTGGAAGAAACAAACTCTTTGACAAGTAAGCACAGCGATTTCCATGTGGAAGAGAAGTGTGTGCGCGCGCGCAGAAAGGGTCCCTGATTGGAATTATCTGCTGACGAACTTGTGTTCACCCGTTTTCGATTTTCAGTGTATTCTGCAAATTATTTTCTGGAAATTTGAGTGCTGAATAATTGATATTTTCAACTTATCCGTCACCCCAAGGCCCATCGCCAGGGAGCAGGGACCCATCCGCAACTTCTCCCTTCCGAGAGAGAGAGAGAGATATTACGGTTCCAGTTCGGCAATTCCCAAGGCTTGATTTGAAACCCGTTGTACTTGGTGAATATATTTTGGACTCTCTGTTGTCGTGACGCTACTATTTAGGTAGGATATTATTTTTGGTACAAAAATAGAACTATCTTTTTTATTATATTTAATGTTTTTGGTTATAGTATTTTTGGTTATCATTTATTTTAAAAGTTGTGTAGCAAAGCTTTAGGTTTTGAAATTTTGAGAATTTTTGTATTCAAAACTTTTTGACATAAAGAAGTTTTGGTGTCCAAATTGTAGGTAGAATGGATCTTACATAAACATTTATGTGGATGAATCATAAGATCGCTTTGAATTTGAATTGTACTATATAATAAATCTGTAGATTATAAATTCTGAGCAACTTTTGTATTGAACACTTTTTAATTTGAAAATGTTTTGATGTGCATTGTAGGTATAACGGATTGTATGCAAGCATTTGTGCAAATGAATTGCGAAAACGTTTTAAATTTTAAAATTTGCACTATATTGAAGTTGTAGTTTTTGAATTTTTTTATCAAATTATATATTGAACAACTTTTGATTTCAACATGTTCTGATGTTCAAATTGTACGTATAATTTCTCATGTAGAAGTAACCGCTAAAACAAGTTGTGATTTGATTTAATTAAATCTGAGTTTTTTTTTTCTCAAAAACTTCTTGAGAGAAGACCACAACGTCAGGTAGATTTCATGAGAACCTAAAGTTTTCTTTTCAAATTTTTCCGGACTGGGAAGGTTGGACTGCATATTGATTTTGAGAAAAGTTGTGGGTTTTTTCATAAAATTATTTGAGAGAGAGGAGGTCTAGGTTGATTTATGTAAAGTTTGAAGGCATTTTTACAAAATGAACAAGACCCGCGCGATCTTAACCATCCATCCACCCACCCAATCCGATGGCGGGGGATGCGTGAATTGTATTGAAGAGATTATCACATCACATCACACACAGTGAAAAGGCAATATCTTCCTCCTGTAAATTTCTATGATCCAGTTTTCGTTTGAGAATTGTACCGCATTTATTCATATATCAGGTTGACCAGTACAAACATTATAAGGAGATAAATTTCTATAATCCAATTGTTCCAATTCTCACATATCAACGACCATCGAAAAAGATGGCCAAATTGGCAGGCCCACCGCCCAACGGGCGGTACGAGCCTCAGCACTAAAAAAAATGACACTAGCACTTCACGGCCTGATAGTGTTAGAATGATAGCGGCTACTGCTGGAGTAGCTCTTAACCGCCCATAAACTCTCCATCATCCCCTCTCGACCCAAATTCTCATCCCTCCCACCGTCCGGCTGGCCGCCACACTATCCCTCTCTCTTCTCTCTTGTGAACCTGAGCCCTCTCTTTTCTCTCTGCTCCGCTCTCTGCCCCAACCCTACACTTCCCATGCTGATGCCTCGGCCAACGAGCACCATCCGGCATGGGTGAGTGGGGCTCGAACAGTCAACGCATGTGTGGCGGTTAACACATGCGCTAACCATCCGGCTTAAATGCGCTAACCATCAGCTTAAAGCCATATGAGTTAACACACACTTCAAACGGAATAATCCGGCAGCTCAGTCGGGTAAAGTCCCGATGAAACCACTTACGCTTCGATCGAACCCAAAGCTTGCAGAACACTCGCATGAAGGCGAGTCTAGAGATTACAATATTCCAAAATTTATTACATCACAGAGTACATCATAAATTTATTACAAACTGAGTTTAAAATCAGAAAATACTTTTGCATCATAAAAGATAGCATCAGAGTTCATTATTGCAGCGGAAAATAAAACGATAGACTAGCATCGAAGCAAGATGTCACGATGAAGCCCTCACATGACATCAACCATAACTCCAAAGATGAAACTTGAAAATAAAGCCACAAGCAAGGCTGAGTATACTAATACTCAGCAAGACTTACCCGTCAACGGATATAACTTAGTCCACTTAACTAGACATGCAAGGCTTTTTGGCTGGAGAAGTTTGTTTTGCCGAAAAAGCAACTAATAGTAGGTCCTTACTTTCAGATTTTAGCTTTCATAATTCTAGTTAAATTAACCATTTTAAGTAAGCATCTATTTCTAATCAAGCATGTTGGAATAAGCATTCAAAATACATCCATATTATCATCATCATCTTCCACTTGTTACTCTATGTGGCAAAAGTGTTAAGCAGTCTCATTGACCGTGAGCGGCGGCCGATTCGAATCGAGTTCTTAACCTTGCAAGGCAAAACTAACACACACGCATGGGAAGTCACCCACGCAACATTTTCCCTTTCTTTCCCGTCTGTGGATCAGGGCCACCCCCCTCAATTACAGAGTACGGCTACTCTGCACCAGCATGTTGGCCGCATGAGAACAATGTGCAATGTTCAAAGAGGGTGACAGTAAAGTCCACTCGCAGGTCCAATCAGGTACTCTGCTTACCGATTACCATATTTCTCGATATGTGGTTAGTACGTTTAAACGCTTAACAAAGCTACCACACACTACAACCTTATCCATTTTTCTCTCTAAGACGGGTCCCATGATCCCGTCCATAAACCTTATATTTGCAGTATGTGGTAATACAATCAAATCCAATAATCTCGCGAGCAGTAGAATACTACTCGACTTTTACCGGTCCTAGTTAGCAAGGCATATAGTCGAGTTTAACTAAAGGTAAACAATCCGTAGGAACCTAGGATCATGCAACTAAGGTTTCAATCAATGCCCGATCGTAAATGCACAAATAAATAATAGTACAATATAGATTGCATAAATTGAAAATAATAGGCATTAGATGCACCGGGGCTTGCCTTCCTAGGCAAAAATTTAGCCTTGGGCTATTCTGAACATTGATTCTGGTCTTCGGCAACTTAGTTAGATTATCTTGAGCTGCATGTAGTTCATTCTTGGACTTGGCACCGACTCGTTCGTTCCGTCGATAAGAGTAGTCGCGTCTATATGAATGCAAAGTGTTCATGTTACTTAGATGACAACCAATTACATATCCTTTCCTTCACTATAAAATTGTAGCACAAGTTTTATTATGAAATTTCTTCATTACATTTTCTTGGGCAATCGTTTATCGAGTAGTAATTAACTTGATTTAAACTCATTAAGCAAATTTGGTTTGTGATATTTTTCATTTGTCATTTTTCACATAAAAATTTAGTTTATTTACTATCATTACTAGGAAGTGTTTCTGGTGTTGAAATTTTTATGCGGAGAACAAAATTAAATAACAAGATTACTGTACAAATTTCAGCCAATTTGATGCAACAGATTAAACATTAAAAATAAATTAAACAGCTACTACTAGAACAATGATCCATTTATACAGAATTAACCATGCCATTATTGGTTCTCAAAATTTTACTAAGTAATCCTAATATGATATATAGCATGATGTAAAGTATTCATATTTTTCCTATGCAAATTCCAGAGGCTTTACATTATACAAACTAAAGCTATATTTAACAATATCTACTTATCCAGAGTATTCCATGATCTTTATGAGTTCCAAAATTTTACCAGAACCTATTATAAACATGGTAATGATTCAGTAAAAATTTCAGAATTTTCTGAGCGATAAAACTATTTATCTTGAATTAGTGCTATTATTCATGGATTAAACCAAGAGCTAGTGAAACATATAGTTACAATAGGTTTCTGGTCATGAAAATTTTATGTGATACTCTACTCAGTGATGTAAGCCTATCATCCAAAAATCATCCTTAGTTCATGTGTGGAACTCCTAGAACCATTATATGCTATTTATTGTAATCTTTAACCTAGATTAATATGTAGACAGAATCTGAATATATGCATGAGAAGAAAGTTGTAGAGTTTTGTTCAAGGATTCCAGAACATTTGAGTTTATATTTTTAGCATTTTTCTACGAATGTTTATTGATTTTACAAGTTCACAGGTTCATAGTTCATGCACCTTTTCTGTTCTAGACCCTGAAATCGTATTTTAAAATTACAAATAGGTCCCTTGCGGAAATCAGAGGAGGGGAACGGCACTGGCCGGCCGGAATTCCGGCGAGGAGCTCGGCGGCAGCAAGGGCCAGGTAGGGGAGGAGCAAGCGGAGGCCGAGGGCTACCTTTCCGTGGTCTTGGTTGGGACTGGGAGCGGTCGGAGGTGTTGGAACCTGCCCGTAGGATCGCTCACACTCACGCCGGATGGAGGTTGAACACAATGAATAGTGGACACTCGGAAGTGGCGATGAATGCCCCCGCCGCAGATACGGCCTGTATGTTGGCTCTTTATTCAACTCAAAGGAACAGGCTCAAACCGAGCACACGGGTTACATCCGGCTTTACAACCATGGCAGCACACAACCCACGCAGCCACTAAACTGATCGACATGCGCATGAACGCGAACTTCTCACCGAGCCGCTGCTCTCCACGGGAATCGGTCTCCAGCTTTACTGCGTCATCTTGTGCATGCTGTATCCCGCCACGGACGCCACTGTCCCGAAGACTCGACCCTCCCTGAACTGCATCTCCTGCCGAACGAACAGCACGCGCCGCACGCCATGATGCTGAACTTCGACTCCGGACGCAAGACGCGAGCACACACGCACCAACAGACTGAACCTACAACGACACCTAGAACACGGCCACACCACCATTCTAGCCTGACACGAACTCACTGGCCCCCTACACGAGCACGAACTCGTGCACCAGATGACTTGCTAACCTACAGAACGACTCACACAAGCTAACAAACTTGACTTAACCTGAACGCACGCATGCATGACATGCCAGGCCACACCATGGCGTGGTTTATTCTAACAGGAGGGTGGTCTCCGGTGAAGCAGCAGCTCGCCGGTGATGGTGGCGGCGCGCCGGCGATGGTCCGGCAAGGGAGGGGCGATGGAGATGGGTCAGGGAGCACTGGGGTGAGGTGGGGAACCGATTCAGAGGCTCAGACCAAGCGGAGGGGTGCCGGAGGTAGGGGCTCAGCGGAGGAGCTGGGTGGAGGTCGGCAATGGTGGGGATGGCAAGCTCGCGAGCTCGTGCGAGCGTATAGGGGAGGCTTTCCTTGCCTTTTATAGGCAATAAAGGAGGAGGAAACGGGTCTGGGTGCGGTTTGCGTTGCCTGGGGGAGGGCCGAGCGAGGGAGGGCGCGGGCTCAGTGCGGCCGGTGGCCGTCGTCGCGGTGGCGACAGCAGGCAGTGCCGGGGCGTGTGGCGAGTGTGTGCAACGCCAGGGGTGCTGGTTTGGGGCGAAACCGGGGGCGCGACGCGTGATATGGCCAGGCGGCGTCGGTGCGCCGGCGTATGGCGCCGCCGGTGGGCTGGGCGCAGGGAGGAGGTGAGGTGAGGTGAGGTGAGGAAGATGGACTTAAGGGCATTTTCATAATTAACTTTAAGATCCAGTCTGCAAACTCAATTTTTTTCCTTCTTCTTGGCCTCAAATGAAAAACTTTTGAATACCATTTTTGTTTAGCTTTTCGAGATCCACAACTTTCATTTCAGTCACTTTTCATTTAAGCAATAGATTGAAAATTATAAATTTTCTTGTAAATGTACACACATACCTATGCATATACATATATAAAATTGCTTGCAAAAATAATTTTTGATGCTTTTATTAAATTTTTCTTGATCATTTGTGCATAACATTGGTTGCTAATCTATGTTTAGCCAAATTAAAAACTTGGGATGTCACAGCCTACCCCCTTAAAAAGAATCTCGTCTCGAGATTCGAGTGACTAAACTTAAAGTGGAGAGTGTGTGTAACTTGAACATCTCTTTATATTCAGTTTTCAAAATATGATTATGATGCATGTATGACCTATTCGTCATCACAAAAGAAAATAACTGCCAAATAATTTTGGATTTACGAGATTAGCACCGGTGGCATGGTACAAGTTTACAGCTCTCCCTATATATAACTAGCCGAATAACTAGTCATTCTTAACTTACGTATGCGCGGTTAGTATACCTGCAGAAGATCATTAGTACACACACACACACACACACATATGCATTAGGTTAGTACCATAACATCCTTAATAGCCACCTAAATAATTCCCATAATCCCTAGGGCTTTACGAACTAAGTGCAATCCTTAACGAACCTACGCATTTTATAAACATAGTTTTGTGGTCAAGTTTTAAGGAACTAATTTGAAAACTTGTTGCTTTCTCTGGTGCGTCGCTTTGTTCGGCTCTGATACCAGTTGCGGTAGAACCACCCGGATTAATTCGGCTCAAGTGCGCTAACCATCACCTTAAAGGCCATATGAGTTAACACACACTTCAAACGGAGTAATCCGGCAGCTCAGTCGGGTAAAGTCCCGATGAAACCACCTACGCTGCGATCGAACCCAAAACTTGCAGAACACTCGCACGAAGATGAGTCCAGAGATTACAACATTTCAAAATTAATTACATCACAGAGTACATCATAAATTTATTACAAACTGAGTTTAAAATCAGAAAATGCTTTTGCATCATAAAAGATGGCATTAGAGTTTATTATTGCAGTTGAAAATGAAACGATAGACTAGCATCGAAGCAAGATGTCACGATGAAGCCCTCACATGACATCAACCATAACCCCAAAGATGACACCTGAAAACAAAGCCACAGTCGTCCTTGGATCGACTAGAACAGAAGTTAGTGCATGCATGTTCCCTTGGATTCAATAACTCTTGGAATACTTAGAGGCGAAAGCTACAATGATATCCGTGCGCTTGCAGATTTATTCATGATGCTAAAATACCCAACAAGCATTCTAGTGCCATTGCCGGAGAACGGTTGTTGTATCTTTCTTCATGCCCAGTCGTCCTCATTTTTTTACTTTTCTTTCCATCTACCTTTACCCCCACTATCCATCGAGCAGCTATCCCTTCCACAACTCTCTACCCCCATGAGGGAGTTCCTAGAGCCACCACCCTCTACACTAATAATTGTCACATCTGGCTGTGAACTCTTTCCTGACCTTATCACTCTAGTTTAGAACCATCCTTCTCTGGGTTAGAAAGTGAAAACCCATACAACCATCTTTTGGATTTGGAGCGGTTGTGTTCATTGTTTGCCATTGCAGGCACGACACAAAATACCCTCAAGTGGAAATTATTCCCTTTCTCTCTTATAGGGAAGGCCGAACAATGGTACACGTAAACCATAGACAGTGTGAATGACAGCTGCGATGAGCTTAGAGACAAATTGTCGTGAGTTCTTTCCGATGTTCCGAATCATTGCTCTATATAGGGATATCTTCTTTTTCTAGCAGAATGAGAGTGAATTCTTAAGTGCGGCTTGGTACAGATTTTTGGGTTTGATACAACCTGGCCTTGTATTATTGATACCCGAATATTTGTTGCTTCACAACTTTTATGAGGGCCACGCAAGTACTCCACCAATTTTCTCAACGTTGCCACCGGTGGGTCATTTCGTCTTTAGTCCCTGGTAGAAGGTAGTGAATTGCTAGATGATATCGATGAGTATACCATCTTCATGTTCATGACCAAACCCCTTTGAGAAGAGCATAACTTGAACCAACAGGATTTTCTAGCGGCTGCATCCAATCCTTAATCTTCTATATTTTCATATCCAGCCACAGAATCCTCGACCGAACTAGGAACATTAGAGGGAGAAGAAATCCCTCCCCCCCCCGCCCACGTTTATTTCTCATCTAGAAACCATAAAACACCTTGAGTCTCATAGATGCCCAATTAAGGGAGGAACCTTTTTAATATCCACTACCGATCAATCTCAAAACCTCTCGACAGAATCCTCCCTTAGTCCTACGGTACCTCCTTTTCCTCTCGATCCTCTTAACGGAGCATTGCTTGAGGAGGCCATAAAGAAAGAATGGTCAGATGGAGTGAGATGCTCTTCTGAAGCGATTTAGATTAGTTCACCCTCTGCAATCATTTCTTGCTCTATAAGGGGAATTACCATAGAAGCCCATTTTAACCCCATCATGGAGGCTAAAGTTTTGCCATGGCACTTAGCGTACACTCTATTGGGCAATGTTATGCCAAGACTATCTGACATGCTCCTAAAGAGTTGTCCCTTGGGACACACCCTTGAATGCCGGAATGTCGCAAGTGTCATGTTTCTCATGATAGTCAAAATCGAGGTCAACTTAGACTTCCACATCTTTGATACCCTCGATTTTGATCTTCTTCTAGGCTACCCGCTTGAGAAACTTCTCACTTCTCAAGGGAGCCAGATGAAAAGCTTAGGGAGACCGCTTCTACCACTGTTATCTCTTGCTCAAAAAATTTTCTGGCGAAGCCTCTTCCCAAGGAAAATCCGCTCAAGGAGATGATGCATATATCTTCATTCATATCATCCGAGCCTATTCTCTTTGAGATTGCAAGATCTGCCACCACTGAAGAGTACAATTCGGAAGAAATCCTTCACTTTTGTGAAGTCCCCTCGAATGAGTTTGAGCCTCTTCCCGCTGGCCCTGAGAAAGTTGTTCTCGACCACGATCGAGATTCAACTATGATTTCTCATAATGAATCTCTTGAGATGGAGAATCCATGGGCCATAGAATTTTGTGAGGCGCCGACTCTAGAGTCTGAACTAAAGGATTCCATAGATGTGTATGGGAGCTTCATTCTTGTAATACCACAAGAGCCATGCTCGTTCAATACATCTCCAGAGTCATGCATGTTTTGTGCCCCTAGCACGCACGAGGACTGCAACTACCTTAAAGTCCTCTCTTTCAAAACCTTTAGAAGGCCAGTTGTAGATGCATATGTTTATCATAAACATTACAAATTTTGTGGATGCTCTATGACACTGACGTTGCAGCTAAAACTTCATGACACATCAACAATTGGTGGTGAGAGGGGAATGACATCACCAACAATAGCTACAAGAGGATGTACCCATGATTGAGCTTATGACCATAAACAAAGCAATGCTGGGGGAGATAGGCCCGGATAATCATTTTTTTCTTTTTGAATAAAAAGTAAGAGCATGTTCTAGGATAAAGCTTTCCTTCGGGTACTTTTGGTCACTAACCATTTTAGGTGGAGATCCAAAAGAATAATGGACAGGTGACGCCCACGAGCATGGGAGCAACTTGGTAAGTCTTGCTGAGGGGATGACTACGAAAGGGAACTTGAACTACACACATTTGAGTTTTTTTGCCCAAAAATGCAAACTCCATGTGTGAGGAAGGCATGTGAGTACCCCAAGTAATTTCCTTTGAGATGAAAGCTACAACAGTATTCGTGCATTTTTGAACTACACACATTTGAGTTTGTTTGCCCAACACTGCAAACTCCAAGTGTGAGGAAGGTGTTGACGCTTTTCTGGTCAACACACGAGCGCTAGAACACGCGGATCGCAAACAATCACAGCACCAGCGAAGATCACCGGCGATGGGTCTGACCGGTTGGACGCAGAGAGCTTTGCAAAACCTAGAACCTCGAGCTCGGGAGGGACCCCGTCGGAGCTCAAAGAACTAGGGTTGTCTTTGGTCAGCAGGCCACCCATGACGCCCTTGAACGCCGTAGAGACGAGCAAAGAACAACAAATAGGTTAGAAAAGTTAGGGTTTGAGGAAAAGGGTAAAAGAGATTGTATTGATTCGATTGTGGTTAGAAACCCTCAATTGGCCGCAGCCTTTATATTTATAGGACGGGAAGGATGTACCCCTTCCAAGTCGGGTTACAATAGGACTCTAAACACAAAACCCGAACCCTACTCAGATTACAGGCCCAGACCGGTCTGACCGGTCGGCCCATCCGGTCAGACCGGTCGGCCTCGGTTATTGCCAATTTTGGCCTCCAACATATGCCCCCTGCCTTTTTGGTGAGCTATGCAAGCCAAAAAGCAAATACCTAAACATGCTCAAAGAATACAGAATTACAAATCAAGTACTGGCCTAAAATAATGCTAAGGGCGATATCCAAATACCGGCCATCCTCATCTTCAAGCGTCTTGCCAAACACTTGGGTAATATTTCTTCAAGTATCTTTCATTCAGCGCCCTTGGTAGACGATCACCATGCAACGTCTCCACAATATATGAATTTCCGAAGATAATCTTGACAATTATCACACCTCAAAATTTCAATTATGGGATGTGAATGAAATTTTGAATATAATTATCCATCTTCTAAATATTTCGAGATTTTTTCATAATTTTATGGCTTTTATTCTCACTTTTTTCTAGAGCTGAATCCATTTAATGAGATGTTCTAGAATCTTTTCACGAGATTCATTTATTTTATTTGGAATCCTCCTATCTCAAAATATCTCCAGAAATTTTCTTGGAATTTTTGGGATTTTTAGGATATATTTTTCATGGATCAAAAGATTTATCTAGACTTTTCTAGATTTATTTAAGCCTGAAAATATATTCTGACTGATTCAAACCCTTTTTCTTTTCTTCCATGATTGGATTCAACTAGTTTTTTTTTGCTCCATGGAGTTCTCTGATTCTCTAACCTTTCAACCTCGATCAAATCATGCCCGGATCAGTCTTATCTCCATTTTGGTGTTTTCCGACGATATTTCACTATCATCACCGTCTGTTCCGACGATCAGTACAATCGCTCTAAAATACCTGTTCCATCTTGATCCCCCTCAGCCACCATAGCATGCTGAGGCCGAGCGCCGTCGGCTGTTGTTTGTCCGATTTGCCGACTCCTCCGTTCGCTTGCCAATCCACGACTTCCCCGAGCGCCACCGCGATGTGCCGCAGCCCCACCACTGGTCACCGCCCTCGTTTCGTCGTTGAGAAGCTCCGTTCTAAGAACATCTCCAACAGGTGAGCCAAATTCAACTCTTCATATTGCTATTTAGCTATCCATTTAGCTATCCTTCACTCTCCATATCTCAATCTTATCCAACAGACTAGCCATTGCTCTTCTTGGTTCCCATCCGGTCGCCCGTCCGCTCCGCCGCCGAGCAGACTAGACATGGCGTGCTGCGGCGGCACGGCTCATGCCGGCGGCGAGGCCAGCCGGCGGCGGTGTGGCACGGCCAGACGAAGCCGGCACGCACGGCGGCGTGGCGCAGGGCGGAGGTCAGAGCTCGGCGGCGGCGGCGGTCGGAGCTCGCCGGCTGCGGCGAGCCCACAGCCACGGCCACGGCCTCGTGCTGGGTCAGCATCCTCGACTACGCCGGCAACCCGAGGCATAGCCGGATCGTGGGGCCGGGAACCTTTGACTAACTGCCGTGGCTCGAGATGGACCGACCTTGAGGAGCTTGTCGCGATGAAGGAGCTCGCAAAGACGCCGTCGTTTCTCATCAAGGACGACCCGCCTCAACGTGCGGTGCGACGTCGCCATGCTCGTGGTGAAGATGAAGGCACGGAGCTCGCGGCGTGAGCTGTAAACCGGCGAACAAAAGATCTCGCGGCCGGTGTGCACAAGCTCTACGCCGGCGAGCAAAGGAGCTCGCGGCCGGCGCACGAGGCCCTGGATGCCGGCACACCTTCGGCCACCGCGCCTCCCGCCGCAGTCGTCGGACCGCGCCTCGGGCCGCCGGCGTGGACCGCGCCTCCCGCCGCCGTCGCCGGCCACGTGCCCGGTGCCGTCACGCTGCTGCCCGGCGACGGCCGCATCCATGGTGGGAGGGAGCGCGAGGGACAAGGAGGGAGGTGGCACGGGAGGGACAGGGAGGGAGCCCGAGCCCCGAGGGAGGGGATAGTGTAACACCCCGAGTGTCTGCACAGTAATTAAATAGGTGTCTGCACAGTAATTAAATAGGTGGCTGCACAGTAATTGTGTATGTTTGCTATGCATCATGTGCTTAAAATGCTTAAAAAGGATCTTTTTGTAATTATGAAAGGTTATATGTGTAATTATGATTTTATGCAAGGTCCTTTATATAGTTATTTATGAATATAACTTTTGTGGAGGGTGTTTTTATAAAATTTCAGTGCATTTAATGCTTGGTAGCCATTTTTGCTTGTAAGTCTACTTTTGTTATGAAATTGCTTTGAAAAAGACAAATTTCCTAGAATTCAAATTCCTTTCTATGTTTTTTTATTTTAGCTCTTGTATCTTTGGTCAAATAAATTTTTGCACAACATCAAAGTTGTAGATCTTGAAAAGTTGAACAACTTTCATGTTGGGCACTTTTCCATTTGAGCTTTGGTTTAAAAGTTATCGCTGGTTTACAGTTTAGTCCCTGGAACTTTTGGAAATTGCAAAATCTCCCTTATCCCCTTCTTCCCCCTCCCTGCTCTGTTCCGCGCCGCCGCCCACCGACAGCGCCGCCGCCGACGCCCTTCCCGGCCATTCCGGCAATTAATCCGCCGTGTGCTGGCACCCACGCGTCGCGGACGACCTCCTCCACCGCCCTCTAGCCTCGCGCTGGAGCTCCTCGGCCGTGCCACGCACCCCGCCGCTTCCAGAACCACCCCGGCGGCCGCCACCGCGACGCCGCCGTGGAGAGCCCAAACCAGAGGCCCAGCTCTCGATCTTTCGCGCGCCTGAGCACTACAAGAACCCCAGGAGTCGATTTCACTCGCTCCTTTGCTCTCTCCTCGCTCCCACACCGCAGAACACCGCCGCCGCCCCGCTGGAACCCCGGCGAGCTCACCCCGCCGCGGAGCCGCCACAGCAGGCCCGCTCCACCCCTACAGCCCCCACCATCAGCCGCGCCTCGTCCTAGCGCAACTCCCAGGCCACTTCCCCTCGCCCAAACCTCACCGGAGCTACCCCGCCGCCGTGCTCCGAGCCCGCAAGCCGCCGCTCGCCGTCGACACCCCATCTCCGACCACCCTAGCCTCGATTCCAAGCACCCAGAGGTGCGCCTTGAACCCGTGAAGCTCCCACACCTCTCTACCCTCGCCGCCGGCGACCCCCTCGCCGGGAAACGGCCGGTCAAACCCCGCCTCCCCTCTCTGACCCGGCCAGGGACGTCGGTGTTTGAATTTGAAAAACCCCAGGGGGTTATCTGCGTAGTCAGTGACTCATAGGAATAGTGCCCGCAGGGACTTGTTTGTAATAGTTTGCTGTGATCTTTGAAATTCAATATCAATTCATAGAAAATTCGTAAATTAGCAAATCTTGATGTTTTGGAATCCTCTTGAAGAGCTCTATGCAGTAGAACCATAATATATTAGGCTTTAGTTGCAAGTTTTTGTTGTAGATTTTGATTTGTGTTACTAGGTATATAAATACTAGTTCTTTAATCTTTTTCTTATCTGATGCTTGAAAGCTTGTGTCACTATGAAATTTTTGTAGTAGTTTACTCATGTAACACTAGCTTTGTTATAAAAATTTCGTGATCAGTTCTCTTGTGTAGCTATTTATTTGATTTAATCCTTGTTTAGTAGACTTTAATTATGGTAAATAGTTTCTGTTCTTGATAAATCCTGAAATTATTCCTGAGTGTACATCTGGAGTAACTTAGCTTGTGCAAAAATTTATTTGACCAAAGATACAAGAGCTAAAATAAAAAAAACATAGAAAGGAATTTGAATTCTAGGAAATTTGTCTTTTTCAAAGCAATTTCATAACAAAAGTAGACTTACAAGCAAAAATGGCTACCAAGCATTAAATGCACTGAAATTTTACAAAAACACCCTCCACAAAAGTTATATTCATAAATAACTATATAAAGGACCTTGCATAAAATCATAATTACACATATAACCTTTCATAATTACAAAAAGATCCTTTTTAAGCATTTCAAGCACATGATGCATAGCAAACATACACAATTACTGTACAGCCACCTATTTAATTACTGTGCAGACACCTATTTAATTACTGTGTAGACACTCGGGGTGTTACAGATAGCGTGCAGGGGCAGTTCGGAATAGATGCCGAGGGAGGGGAGCGATATCGCGAGCCCGAAAGCGAGCGGACCTGGATGCCGATGCTGTTGGATGCGATTTTTTCTAGTACAGCGACAGATATAGCGATTCCGAGCTGTTTTACTCATCTCTTGGAGATGCTCTAATGAAGGCTAAAATGATGGCTGCTTTGTTCTAACGTGGGGGAGCACTTTCGCGTGTTTCCCTTGCTCTCATCAGTTTCCCTTGATCTCATCTCCTGATTTCCTGTCTCTCACGCGCCTGTACAAAACATGAGTCCAGAAACCCCCTGCGTGACCCTTGCTCCCATCCTTGATTTGCCCCGTAGCCCACCCTAGACCGCACGCCACATGATCCAGGCCATGAGCCGCTCCCCCTGCACGCCACCTCTTCGCACGCCAATCCCTAGTTGCAGCTGCGCGACCTTGTTTCTCTCGCACACCGCCACCGGCCTTTGGCTTGGGTACTACGCGCGACGCACCTGGCCCCGCGTGTCGTGCCTTGCAGCTGCGCCCTGCTTGCCTCGGCCCGTGCCATGCACCAGCCGCGTGAAGACCTACGCGCACCTGCCCCTGTTGTCCCTCATCTCACACAGCGCCGCCGGCCCTAGGCATCCTCAGGCCCCTTCGTCGTCCCTGCTCATGAGCCTACCTCCCTGCATCACATGCACCGCCGGGATCTCTCAACAGCAGACGGCAACCGCCCGGGAGCCAGCCATCGTCACCGCGCCTCCTGCTCGCCTTGGCCACGCCCCCACGACAACCAATCGCCACAAGAGGACGAGCCCAACCAGCGCTGCTGCCAGAAGCCGTGCTCCTCGGATCAGACCATCGTCTCATCCTCCCAGCCAAGATTCCGGCCCCCTCGCTGATCCCTGCCGCCGGTAAGCCCCTAAACGGAACCCCCTCCGCCTCCTCTCTGATTTCCCCCACTCACTTGAGTTCCTCATGCAAGGAATCCGCTGCAATTTTGGGGCACCAGGACCACCCTCGGCCATGGACGGGAGGTGTGGAGTTGTTGCTTTCAAGCCCTCGAGAGAAACAAGGTAAATAACTGCTAGGTTTATGTGTCTAGCAGTTTTTGCTAATAACTCCCTAGAACTTTTAGTACTTTTAAATACAGCCCAAGACATGTCCTTTCTCAGCTTACCCCTAATCTCTTACGCGAGCAGTGTTTGCTTTTTTTTAGGGGTAGCGAACTTCATTAAGATGCTCAAACGTGCTGAGCACAAATGCCCATAGGCGGAGTTACAAGCCACACATGGCGGCCAGGAGAATCATAAATGGCACTCTTTGCCAGGTTATGCGCTTCGGTATTGGATTCTCTTCGCTCGTGGACGAATTCAATCTTCAGAAAATCTTCCTCTCGCCTTGATTTCCTGGGTGATATGGCTATAGGTGCCCATTCCTCCAGTCTGAATGCTTCTAACTGCATTAAGTCAGTCACTCGCCACTCTAGCCTGTTGGATTAGGAGATCATTTGCCAAAGCAAGACCCTCCCTGCAAGCCAAAACCTCCAATATTTCTGGATCAGACACGCCAGCAAAAACCAAGGTTGATGCTCCCAAATAACAGCCAGAACTATCCCTGGCTACAACAGCCACTGCAACCGACTTTGAGTTTTTTGACAAGGCTGCATCCACATTGATCTTGGCGAAACCCGGCGGTGGGGAGATCCACCTAGGGTGGTGGTCATGAACACGCTGTGCTGCCCGCTGCTTCGGCTTCGTCAGGTTGAGATCGCCAATAAAGCATTCCACAAAATTGTGTGTAGAAAAAGGACTCTGAAAAATGCCCACGCAAATTGCCTTTCTTCTTGCATACCAGATTGTCCACATGTTGATTGTCACACAGACAAGATCCTCTTGGGGCAGCGAAGAGAAGGTTTGTGCAAGCCATGCTCTAGCATCCTGCTCCTGCAAACACCCTATGAACTCTGTGATGTCTTCTTTCTCCAACGCCCAAACACATTTTGCTAAATTACATTTCAGCAAAGAGTGTCTCCATGAATCCTCCATACCACAGATAGCACATGAACTGCTCGCTGCCATTTTCCTATGATGTAGGACATCACCAAAAGGAATCGACTGCCGAGCCAATCGCCACAAGAACATTTTGATGTTGGAAGGTACTTGAACCTGCCATAGAGAAGTCCTTTCTTTTTCTTCTGATTTGAAGTCTGACTTCCCTGGTCGACCATCTCGCCATGCTGCAGTTCTCTCTCTGTTACTCACCAACATGCGGTAGGCCGATCTCACTGAAAACACACCCTTCTTCTCATAATGACAGGCCCAAAAATCATCTTGGTGTCTAGTACTGAGTGGAATGCCGCTAATTGCCTCGACATCCATTGGATTGAAAAATTCCTCCAACTTTTGCTGATCCCAGCACGTTTCTGTCTGGTTGATGAGCTCACAGACTAGGCTCGGCGGGTTAGGTTTGGAGCTTGCCATAGGACGAAGGAGACCGTCTCTAGGCAACCAGTTCATGTTCCATATTTCTGTCGACTCACCCATTCCGATTCGCCGTATAATGCCCTGTGAAAGAACATCTTTACCTTCCATGATAGCCCGCCATATTCTAGATGGTCACGTTCCCTCGCTAGCCTCCAAGAAATTTCCGTTGGGGAAGTACACCGACTTGAGAATGCGAGCACTCAACGATCCAGGATCCTGCAGCACTCGCCATGCTTGCCGGGCTAACAAAGCAAGGTTGAATAATTCAATGTCACAAAAGCCCAGACCACCATTGAACTTCGGCATCGTCATGTCTGTCCATGCAACCCAGCATGTCTTCCGCTTCCCCTCCTTGCTGCCCCACCAAAACTTTCGAAGCACACCGTTGATGCTTTCGCAGAGTCCCCGTGGAAGCTTAAAACATGACATGGAGTATGTTGGTATGTCTTGTGCCACAGCTTTGATCAGGACCTCTTTGCCACCTGCCGACAATGATTTTTCCATCCAGCCCTGCACTCATTTCCACACCCTGTCCTTCAGATATTTGAAAGCTCCATTCACCGAGGCACCCACATCAGATGGCATGCCTAAATATTTTTTGCTCAAGGACATATTATGGACATCCAACAGATTCATGATTTCCCCTCTAGTGCTATGAGAAACACCTTTGGCAAAATAAATTGATGATTTATCCATGTTTACCTGCTGGCCAGATGCTCGACAATACACTTGCAGAACCTCAAGTATCTCTTGTGTGCTCTCCATGTTTGCTCTAAAAAACAGCAGGTTATCATCTGCAAAGAGTAGGTGACTGACCACCGGAGCTGATGGCACCGCCATGATCCCATTAAGATTCGATGATTGGATTCTTGATTTTATAAGGCACGAAAGGCCCTCTGTTGCCAATAGAAACAAGTATGGAGAGATATGATCCCCTTGACGGATTCCTCTCGATGGTTTGAATTTATCCAGACATTCACCGTTAAAAAGAACTGAGAAAGAGACTGAAGAAATCAGTCGCATTACCATTTGCACCCAGAGTTGATGGAACCCCAGTCGAGACAAGATCGCCTGAAGGTAGCTCCACTCGACCCGGTCATAAGCCTTTCGCATGTCAAGCTTCAGTGCACAACAACGAAGATCCCGAGCTTTCTTCTGCTTCATGGAATGTAGGCACTCGTATGTTGTTATTATATTGTCTGTAATTAGACGGCCAGGAACAAAAGCCGATTGTTCTTCTACGATAACCTCGGGCAATATCACCTTTAGCCTGTTCGCTACCACCTTTGAAGCAATTTTGTATATGACATTACACAAGCTAATAGGCCTATACTAACCCAACTCATCCGCCTTTTCAACCTTCGGTATTAGTACAATCAGAGTATCATTGATACTTGACACATCGTCTTCTCCTCGTAACACTCTTAGCACCACCGAAGTCACTTCTTCCCCACATAGATCCCAATGGCGTTGAAAAAAGTGTGCAGGAAAGCCATCCGGACCTGGTGCCTTTGTGGGAAACATCTAGACACAAAGCTTCTTTCACCTCCTTGCTCTCAAAAGGAACAAGTAGCTGGTCGTTCATCACGGGTGTAATTTTGGTTGGGATAGTATCTAGTACCAGCTCCATGTCGCTCACCCCCTCAGAACTATACAAATTCTTATAGAAGGCCGTTGTCATTCTGCCCATCTCCTGAGCATCTTCTGTAACTTGGCCATCTGGCCGCTTTAAGCAGCTAATCTTGTTCTTCTTCCTACGTTGGGTAGCCCGAAGATGAAAAAAACAGGTATTTTTATCCCCCGCTGTTAGTCATCTTATCCTAGATCGTTGCTGCCACATGATCTCCTCCCTATGGTTCAGTTTGACGATCTTGTCTGTGATCTTGATCTCTGCATGAGATGGCCCAGATCGGTGTGGATCTGACTGCAGCTTGTCAAGTTCCTCCTTGAGTTTCTGAAGTTTGAGTCGAACGTACCCAAACGTTTGCTTTCCCCAACCGGCTAGTCTGCCTGCGGCTTCTGACAGCTTCCGGTTTAGATCATTAAGTGTTAGCGCTTTCTCCCCTTGCCAAACATCTGCTAGCCAAGGTCTGAACTCCTCATGTGTCTCCCACATCACCTCGTACTGAAATCTCCTCTTCCCTTTAAGATGTCAACACTCTAGTTCCTGATTCCAGCGTAACAGTATTGGCCCGTGATCCGAGGCTGCGGCCGACAAGTGACGAACTGTCGATAGAGGAAAATGCCCACACCAGTCCGGCCGCCTCGCTGATCCCTGCCGCCGGTAAGCCCCAAAACGGAACCCCCTCCGCCTCCTCTTTGATTTCCCCCACTCACTTGAGTCCCTCATGCAAGGAATCCGCTGCAATTTTGGGGCACCAGGACCACCGTCAGCCATGGATGGGAGGTGTGGGGTTGTTGTTTTCAAGCCCTCGAGAGAAACAAGGTAAATATCTGCTAGGTTTATGTGTCTAGCAATTTTTGCTGCTAACTCCCTAGAACTTTTAGTACTTTTCAATACAGCCCAGGCCATGTCCCTTCTCAGCTTACCCTTGATCTCTTATGCGAGTAGTGTTTGCTGAGTCTTGCAAATCTTTTAGGCTGGTCCTCTAAGAGCATCTCCAAGAGAGGCTCAAAAAGCAAGTCCTAAGACCATCTCCAGTGGGCCTCTCAAAATGAGCCCTCTATTTCTCCAAATAGGAGCCTGTCTATAAAAATTAAGGGCCTAAATCAGAGCCCAACTCCAGTGGGCCTCTCAAATTTCAGCCTGCAATTTTGTGGGATCCGCTGGTAGCCTGATAGTCCATTCTCCCCCGACGGCTTGGCTATCCCGCGGCCGCCAAGATCGGCGCCCCGTCATCTTCCCGTCGCGCTGTCCGCGGCCGTCGAACCCGGCGCCCCCGACGCCTTGCCCATCACGCCGTCGACCAGCCGCCGAGCCCGCTGTGTCTTCCTGCTCCTCCTCCTCCTCGTCGGCGTTCTCCTCATCCGCCTCCTCGGCCTCGTCGCTGTCGTTCCAAAGCGCGCAGTCACCCACCGCGTCTTCGAGCTCCACCTCCCTGTCGTCGGCGTTCTCCTCATCTGCCTCCTCGGTATCGTCGCTGTCATTCCGTAGCGCGCAGTTGCCCACTGCCTGCTCGTCGATGCGGAGCCGGGTGTATGCATTCTCGGCCCCAGACGCCACCGACAGCAGCGATGATGAGCGAATCAAGCTCGGGGCAGAGCGAATCAAGATCGAGGTGTGGCGAATCGAACTTGGGGCTTGCCTGCTTGTGAGCTTGGGGATAGAGTGAATCAAGCTCGAAGCGGATCCAGGCGAAACCAAGAAATGTCCCGCGCGGCGGTGTGGATGAGCAGGGGCGGCGCTGGTGTTTTGGCCTGTGGTGCCAGCACGAAGGAGCTAGGCCGATGCTACCAGCCTGGTCCCGCGGCGGCGACACGTGGGAGCTGGGCGGCCCTAACGGCCCCGCGGCGGACCGGAGGAGCAGGGGTTGGGAGGTGCGCCAAGGAAAGATTGAGTAGCCGGGGGACGAAAGCAACGTGTCGTACCGTGCTCCTTTATGGTCTGGTGGAACAGCGGCATCGCCCGGGACGTGACGTCGTGGCATCCCAGCGGCATGGGCCGGGACCTGGCCTCCCGGTGGAGCCGCTCCGTCAGCGGCGCGTCCCCCGCGAGGGAGCCATACGCCGTGCCGCGGAGCCCCTGCGACCGCAGCACCCGGGCCAGGTGCCTGCGCGCCGCCATGGTCGGCCGCCTCCGAGCTCCAGGTCATCATGGGGTCTGTCAAAACGGCGGTGGATGCGCTGCCGGAGGTCGCGGTCGCGGCGTCCACTGAGGCGTGGGAGCTCGCGGTGCTGGCATCCGCGCACGCATGGCGCGTGGCTGCGCCGTGCGCTCGGTGCTCGCGCGGTTCGCGGGCGGCGCCACGCCCGACGCCGAGAACGCCTGCCATGTGGTCAACCACGTGGCGGACGGCGCGGGGAGTGTCGGGGGAGGGCAGAGCGAGATGGGAGGGAGGAACGGACCCTCCTTTTCCTAGGGGCCTGCCACTGTAGTCTTGAGAGCCCATGTAAAATGAGAGTCCATTTAGAGGCTCTGTTGGAGTTGAAATTTCTCCTAAACTCCTAAAATATGAAGTAGGAGCCCAAATGAGGGCTTGGGCTGGAGTTGCTCTAATATGTCCATATTGGGTGCCGTTCCACATCTATTGGACCCAATTTTCACCTCGTTTTCCAAGAGTTTCCTAAAAAGCTGGCTCCCAATACATTTGAATTGGCCCATGTCATCCAGATGGCTTTTGGTTGAACTGACTTCCGCTTGGGCCAGGGGCTTTGACGAGCTTTGCCTGCCTAGTCCATATACGATCCTATTTTCATGCCGTACACAGCTTCTCGTTCAAGGAGCAGGGCAAGGCCGGTGAGTGCACGCCCAGTGTCGCCGCAAAACAAGTCCAGCGAGCTGCCGACGACACGGGCAAGGTACCAGTGGAGGGCCATCATCGGGGATCGATAGAGCTCGCGGCAGCCGGCACCGCATCATTATGTGATTAGTGATGAATCATCATCAATCCCTGTTGGAACTGGTTCTGGACTCTTCTTCTTCTGACGAGGAAGACAAATTCTTTTTGTGATGTTGCACATGTCGTTCATAATCATTATCAAAGTGCCAATGCACCCAAACATGGAGGTTCTGTGGTCGGGCATCAAGTAATTGATCGCGAGAGAGATGAGGGTCACTGGAGATTGCACCAGGATTACTTCACGGAAGAACCTACATACGGCCCAATTTTCTTCAGACGAAGGTTCATATTTGTCAAATCTATTTACTTATGCATATGAATTTCATATTTGTACATATTTGTCTTCAGTAAATCCTAATATAGCTTTCATATTTTTATTGGCATGCATGTTTAGAATGCATCGACACCTATACTTACGCATAATGCATGCTGTAGAAGCTTCTGATGACTACTTTGTGCAGAAGAGAAATGCAGCTGGCAAACTAGGATTAAGCTGCTTGCAAAAGGTTACTGCAGCATTCCGTATGCTTGCTTATGGAATACCTGCAGATGCTATGGATGAAAAAATTCGTATTGCAGAAAGTAATATCATTGAGAGTTTAAAAAGATTTGTCAAAGTTGTTGTTGAAGTTTTTGAAGACGAGTACCTCAGATCACCAAATGATAACAATACAGCTCGATTGCTTGCACTTGGAAAAGAAAGAGGTTTTCCCGGTATGCTTGGTTTCATAGATTGTATGCATTGGAAGTGGAAGAATTGCCCTTCAGCTTGGCAAGATATGTATTGCGGGCATGTGCTTGAACCTACAATTATTTTAGAAGTTGTTGCTTCCCACAATCTCTGGATTTGGCATGCTTTTTTTTGGTTTACCTGAGTCTCACAATGATATCAATGTTCTTCATCAATCTCCACTATTTGCTAAACTAGCTGAAGGCCAAGCTCCTAAAGTGGATTATAGCATAAATGGTCATGATTATACAATGGGATATTATCTTGCCGATGGCATATACCCGTCTTGGGCCACATTTGTCAAGACCATACCACACCCCCAAGGCAATAAGAGAAAATATTTTGCAAGAGCACAAGAAGTAGTAAGGATGTGGAACGGGCCTTCGGAGTGCTACAATCTCGTTTTGCCATTGTTAGAGGTCTTGCTCGTTTTTGGGATGATATCACACTAGGATACATTTTGAAAGCCTGTGTCATTATGCATAACATGATTATTGAAGATGAGAGAGAAGTGGATACTGAAGAATGTTTTGAATCCGGTGGTGACAATGTTACACCTTCCCATGAACCTACACCTGATCTTGAGGAATTTATTAAGGCGCACAAAAAGATAAGGGACAATGAAACTCACAATCAACTGCAAGAAGACCTTGTGGAGCACTTGTGGATACATCATCCAGATAAATATTAAGTTGTTGTTAGTGTTGTGTTTCTGATTTTCTACATTATTGAGATGACTACTTTATTTCTTTATTTGCTACTGTGCCAAGAGGTCAAATATAATTTTCAGATTTCCTAAAGTTCCAGATTTCCAATTTATTATTTGTCTATATATGCTACATTGCTCATGCATTTATTTGACAACAGAACACTTATTTTGATGTAACAGTAATCGCACATGATTCTTTCTCAAACATTTAGGAGTGCAACAGGTCCATAAAGAAAATGATTCATACAATAAAGAAACATGAGTGCATAGGTTCAAACTAGGAATGATAACTTCAACAAAAGAGTTGATGCATGTTTAACAAAGTCAAGCTCAGCTGCTGATCCCACGGCGAGCCATTATCTCAGATCGAAGACTCTTATAGTACTGCTGTAGATCTCCAGGCATACCACTAGTGTTCACCGTCATAATTCGTTCTTCTTCTAACATTCTTTTGTCATACATCTCGGCTTCTTTAATCTCTAGAGCTTTTGCCTCATTTGCTAGCCTCAGTTGTTAGTTCTGAACCCTCACTTGCTCATATGCAACCCTCACCTGTTCTAGCTGAAACTTATCCTTTTCTAGTTCAAAAGATTGTTTGTATCTCTCTTCTTTCTTGAGTTCCTTCTCTGCATTGGCTTCCTTCTTTTTTTCCCACAAATGGTCCAAAGCCTCTGTGCATGCATCACCTCCACCTTGACGCAAAGAACCTTTTGCCTTCTTGTTGCCCATTGGTCTTTTCTTTCCAACATCACTCTCAGGAATCTCATTCTGGTCTGCATCACGATTGACATCATTTCCATTTGCCACAGAATCCATCCCAAGAACTGAATCTGCTGCAGTCTTCTATTTTTTGTGTGAATTCTTCTGAGCTGCCAACTCCTTCATCCTGTCATGCCACTTTGGCTGTGTTCGTAACAGGTTCCAGCAATGCATGAACTGAAACGACTTATTGTCTTTATCTTCTACCTTGTAGAAAGCACAAGCCTCCATAAGCTAGAATAAATTTCAGGTTAGTTACAACATTGAAAGAACATAATATGTTAGATACAAATGAAAGCCATATGATGTCATAGTACCTTGTCATGTACAGTCACACCGCTTTGCCTTCTACCCTCAATTTGGATAAGCGATGCACAGAACTTGTTGACACATTCTTGAATAGTTGACCAATGGTGGATAAGTGAACTTTGGCTACAATCTGATGGGAACTCCTTATTTGAATGAAAGAAATCAGAAATTCTCTTCCAAAATGCGCCGCGAGTTTGATTCACACCACGCATTGGATCAATACTGACATTTAATCATGCTGCTACAAGTAGTTTATCTTCTTCCTCACTAAAGTTTTTTTTATCTCTCTTCTGGTTTGGCCTCGTGCTACCAATATTGCCCACACAGGGTGCTTGCTGCACTGCAGGGGGGCTTCTAGAAGCGAAAGGCACAGCATTGTTCTCCTCAGTTTCATTCATCAAGTTTGTGTAATACCCATCTCCTTCCATTCTTAGTATGAACTGCAACTAATGATTCTTGTTCAAATGACAAGAGAGAGAATAACATCATGACAGATTATAAATAATTCTAGCAAACATTTAATATTCTTAGTGTACAAGAGGCACATGAGTCAAAAGAAGTTCAATGTCGGAAGTTACAAAACATGTACGCAGGTAGGTGTTTACTAGCCACTGCTGTCCCTGAACACTGACAAACCAATTTGATACTGGATAGTCTAACTCTCCCTATCCTACACAATTTGCAATATATTTTATTACTTGACCAATAGATTGTGTCAATCAACTAGCAGAGATTGCTTCATCAGATTAATGTACAACCTCAATTTGCAGATTAATTAATGTACAACCTCAATTTGCAGATTAAAGTACACCCTCAGTTAGCAGGATACTGATACAATTTTTCTCTGAAAATTAAAGGGCCATGTCTGGCGTAGGTGACCTACCTCGTTGCTTGGTTGCAGGGTCAATGACGGCAGCAGGCTTGCCCACGGAGATTGCCCACGGCGACTAGGCAGTGCTGCTTGCAGATGGTGCTAGACTGCATAGTTGATGGCGAGGCCGCCCAGAGCGGCCGGCGGAGGTGATTGGATGGCCTGGAAGGTACCCCTGGCAACTGAAGACGAGACATGCACTGAACTGTTGTGGAGCCACAACAGGGGTGATTTCAATGCAGCGCACGGTGCAGGCGGGAAAAAATGGCGCCACTAGGGAAATGCGCGCGGGAAGCTCGGATTGGGAGCGCGGAGAAGCGCCCTTTTTCTGGCTCAATTCGCCTCCAGTTTAGGGAAGTGCGAATAATTGGGAACCTTTTTGGGCATTTGTTGGAGGGGATTTTTTCTCTTTTACTCCCAAATTTTAGCTTGAGGGATGTGTTTGGGCCTCTCTTGGAGATGCTCTAACACCTCAGTTAATCAAGTTTTGGCCTATGTAACCTTGTTTACCTTGTAGATTTCAGGTTTTAGTTCCTTCTTGTTATGCTTTTCTTTTGTTTAGTGGTTTTCTCTTAGTTGTGCTTGTTTTGTTTGTTTCTTGTATGTTTGTCCCGATGCTTGTCGCGAGTAGAAGGAACACAGTTCGATAGCGTGAAGACGAAAAGATGCAAGAACAAGAGTTGAAGACTCTGAGTAGTTATTATCTGGATTTAAGGCAAATATATTCCTTGATCATACTTTGTCCTAATAACATTTAATTTAATCTTGCATGCATTAATGTTGTTGGGTACCTATTATCCTTATTGATTATCCATGTCCTTGAATAGCCTGGTTTCTTTTATCAAAATCTTTTGGGTAGTTTGCTTAGCTGCTAAATAATAGTTGTGGGTGGTTTACAATAATGATACTTGAGACTTCAGACTTTAATGAATATCTTTTGGAACAATATGAAAATTTTGGTGAACTTGATTAAAATCAACCATGGAGAACCACCCGGGAAAACAGCGCAGCCACAAGGACTACATGGCTCTGGTCTTGGCTAATTAATTAGATGTCTCTAGTTTATTAGTAGCTGACCGAAAGGCGCATGAGGGGGACCTGTGATGAGGGTTCGCTGCCTGCCAAGGGTGCATTTTGTTTGGTTTTGGTCACGCGTTTGGGGAGGTTCACTCACGAAGCTGCTGAAACCTTAGCGGGCTACTACTGGTTAGGGAGTCTTTGTAAAGGTCTCGTAGCGTCCCTATGCAATCACACCTAAGGAAGTGCGGTATTGTGCCTAGCTAGCATAGCATGGTTGGGTCCAAAGTTCTTTTGAACTTTTACGCGACTTATGGTGAAAGTGTGCAACCTCTGCAGAGTGAAAACTGATATATCAGCCGTGCTCACGGTCAAGAGCGGCTCGGACCCTCACATGTCTACTTAATGGAAATTATTGATTAATTCAGTTGTTAAATGTTCCACTCTTTGTTTATTTAGACATATACTTCTTTTTATAAATGTGGGATGGTTTCATATATTATTTAGTAAATAGGATGTTAATGCTCAATTGTTATTTAAAATGCTTATCGCTTTATTCAGTCAGCCTATATCCTTGCTTTAAGCCTTGCATGCCATTTATTTCCAATACACTTGCTGAGTAAGACATGTGCTCACCCTTGCTATACCAACACTGCTCAGAGAAGAAAGTTGCAATGAAGCTGAAGATGTTGCTGAGTTCTAGGCGTATGCAACCCCCGGTCGATAGCCTGTGAAGTGTGGAGTCTTCGTTTCCAGGAGAAGTTGTGCGTCTCTTATAGTCGTTTAGTGTTGTAAGTCTCTTTTATGTGATATTGTTGCCCATTATTCCACTATGATGTTGCTATATATATGAAACTTGATCCTGACATACATATAATTATGCATTCAGTTTTTTTAAAAAAAAACGGGTGTGACAACAATCTTGTACGGCCCTTCCCAATTTGGCGACTACTTTCTAAATTTGTTGCTCTTCGTCCCAAGAGGTAGAATCGTCTTCCAAACCAATTCACCAATCTAAAAAAAACTTGGCTTTTACCTTTTCATTATAAGCTCTAGCCACCTGAAGCTTGTCCTTCTCAATTTCCCTCAAAGCTTGCAACCGCTTGTCGCTTACTTCATAAATATTATCCATCGTCAAGTCATGATAATCAATTGTGGAAAGATCATTTTGTTTAGCCTATCTATAAGCGTCCAGATTTACCTCAACGGGTAAAATGACCTCTTGACCATAAAAAAGCTCAAAAGGAGTAACCTTAGTAGCACCATGTCTAGATATCCGATGAGCCCATAACTGTTCGGATAAAACCTCATGCCTCCTCCTAGGATTTTCTTCTATCTTTTTCTTGATAAGCTTTATCAAAATCTTGTTACTAAACTCGGCCTGACCATTGGCCTAAGCATAATATGGAGATAAATTGAGTATCTTAATTTTGTAAGATTCTGCAAATTCTCGTACCCCCTTTGAAATAAATGATGAACCTTGATCTGTTATCAAAGTTTGAGGGATGCCGAATCTATGAATAATTGCTCCATAATGAACTCAATTACCTCTCTATGTGTCATATTCTTCAAATGAACCGCTTCGGTCCACTTAGTAAAATCAATCAACACGAATCGATGTCCCTTTGAAGAAGGAGGGTTAATCTGACCAATGAAATCCAAACCCAATCCTTTAAACGACCAAGGCTGAACAATCGGATGCAATAATGCAGCGGGCACCAACTGAACATCACCAAACCACTGACATTCTTCGCACCCTTTGTAATATCTAAAGCAATCCGAAATCATACTTGGCCAATAAAAACCAGCTCTTCTTAGTAACCACTTCATTTTAGGAGCCGATTGATGTGTACCACAGATGCCTTCATGTACTTCTCCCATAGTAACACGGGCCTGATCGATCCCTAAACACTTGAGAAGAATATCATCGGCGGTCCGATGATAAAGCTCATCATCAACCAAAACATATTTAAATGCTAAACGCCGAATATTTTTCTCTGCACCATGACTAGGGTCTTTTTAATATGATATGATAGGCACCCTCCAATCTTACACTTCGGCCTCAACTTTTTGAGTGGACATTTCAGCCGAATTGTTGTTCTCACCACCCTTGGCGGTCAGACCGGTCTCAGCGACCGGTCGAACCGGTTCGTCCAGAACCAGCGACTCGGCTTTAATTGGCATCGACTTTTTAATGTTAAAATATTTGTTTGTAACATTGTAGCCAGATGCCTGCTGACCCAAAGCATTAGCCTTTCCATTCTCTTCCCTTGGAATATGTCGAATCACAAATTCATCAAAGCAAGAGATAATATCAAGGCGTTTATCAAGATATGCATTTAAAGCACCATTGTAATATTGACATACCTTGGATACTTGCTGCACCACCAGAAGTGAATCACCAAAGGCTTCAACATGCTTCACGCCCATGGATTGCAAAAACTCCAAGCCAAATAGAAGTGCTTCATATTCAACTTGATTGTTTGTGCAAAATTCTTTCAATCGGTTTGATAACTCAAAAACAGCACCACTTCAAGAGATAAGAACATTACCAATGTCAACTCCTCTCCCATCATCACAAACCGATCCATCAAAGTATAATTTCCATGGTCTGCAAGTAACATAGCCGACCTCTAAATCATGTTCATCACTAATCCGATGTTCAACAATAAAGTCCGCTACAATTTGGCCTTTCACAGATTTCAAAGACTGATAGGCCAAATCTTATTCCACAAGTGCATAAGCCCACTTGCCGATTCTCCCACTTAAAATCGGCTTTTGCAACATATGCTTAATAACATTGGCTTGACAAGTAACTATGCAAGTACTAGATAATAAATAATATCTCAACTTGGTACAAACATAGTATAATAATAAGCATAATTTTTCAATAAATGTATACCTTGTCTCCGCTTCAATAAGTCGTCGGCTTAGATAAGTAATGATATACTCCTTCCCTTCGGTTTCTTGAGTCAAAACAGCACCAATAATTTTATCTTCGGCAGGCACATAAAGCCTAAAAGGAATCCCTCTCCTAGGTGCCTTAAGCACTGGTGGTGAAGACAAGTAATTCTTAATCTTCTCAAATGACTCTTGCTGTTCTTCCCCCAAGTAAATTTGGTTTCATCTTTGTTGACGCTCACTAACGACCATTTCCAAGCATCAACTTGATCAGAAAATCATGAGAGCTTGCATTTCTTACACACATCTTTATCCAATAAAGTCTCTAAACCACACTTCACCTTCTAAAAAATGCAAGTTGTGTTTTTGAGCTAATATGCAGGTTGCAAGCACACTTTGGCCCGACATAAAATCACAGAAAATATCAGAGCGTCGATTCAGGCTCAATTGGACCAAGTGTAGCCCAAGAACCAACCCAAATCCACTCAAGACAAGTCGTATACTAGTGTTCAGACAAGAAGAGGCCCAGACAAGCCTAACAGACAAGATTGGGGACGGCTGGCGCCACCAGCAGACCGGCCGACCACCTTGGTCGGCCGACCGGCTCGTGGGCCCCACCGCCTTAATCTTGTAATGTGGCGGCTAGGGATTGGCTCACAACGTCGGTTTGCTGAGGAATGGCAGCTTCTCACCCGTGGCTCCCTGCTATAAATACGGGGGGGTAGAGAATGAGAAGACACACACACCTCTATACACTTACCTCTCTTGGCTCACCTTGCATAGTCTTTAGGCTTAGTGGAGTTTAGGAGAAGTCTAGGGGTCATCGAGTCGCCGAAGTTGCTCGACAGTTCTGGTATGGGTTCATCTCTAACTCTCTCTTGTAATATTTGGTTGTTTGTAATAGAATTAGACTATGGTTACCGATATCTGCTCGAAGTATGTTCTGAGTTATCGGATATATGATTCTTGATCTGGTTGCGTTATTGTTCAATGCTTGCATTGCATGATCGCCCTGTGCTTGCGATGGTTAACAAATCGGCCTTAGAACTCTATCAACTACTCTAGTATTCGTATGTTTGCCCTAGTGTGATGTTTGTCCATCCGGAGGGTAGGGGCTCCGCGCGGGACACTAGAATATCGCTTACTAGTGTAGACATGGTGTCTAGATTAGCTAAGAGTTGCTGGATGTCAACTATACCCACGGTTTATAGAGCTAGCTGGCAGGTGGTGACAGCACTGTTCGAGCCCTAGTAATCTTCCACGTTCGGTATGGGGGGTAGGAGATGCATAAAGCCGCCGGGGTGTACGGGCTTCTTCCGTTGCTTCGATAGCGGTCTCCCTGTTTTGTAGTTTAATCTCTGACGATCTAGCCATAAGATGGCATAGATATAGCTAGCCTAGCACAGTTGACTCGAGCTCTAACTTCTACCTTGCTCCCGGCCTAAAGCATCTTTTCCTTTCTTTTATTTATTTACCTTGAGGGTAGTTGTGTGTGTGTCACCCTACATCCTACCATGTTATCTATCTTACCCCTGTTTATGCAATCTAGATAAAGTTCATCAACTAGTCTATATCTCTTCACTCACCACCTTCTCTGTGGAAATATAAATGACACCCCGGTATACTCCCGGGTAAAATGCTACAGCGGTATACCGTGCGCTTGCGGATTTATTCGTGGTTCATGAAATACCTTCCACTCCAATTGGCGTCTGTGGGCGTCATCACTGTTTTCCCGGTGGTAACGCTGGTAGGCGCCAACAATCTTTTAACCGAAGAATAGGAGTAAAAGAATCCTTCTTCCCAGACAAGTGAAATATAAATCTTCTCAAGTAATTCACCTTGCCTAGAAACTTTTGCAAATTTTTCTTACAAGTTGGAGCCTCAACACGCTTCATGGCTTCAACCCATTTTGGATCAATCTCTATGCCTTTCTCATGAATAATGAAACCCAAGAACTTGAGTGGATTCATCTTTAAACCATACCGCCGCATTCTCTCAAGAGCAAATCTCAAATCAGCCAAATGATTACCCAAACCGGCCGATTTGATCACAATATCATCAATATAAACTTCCAATATAACACCGAGTAAATCATGAAAGATCAAATTCATAGCTCTTTGATAAGTAGCACTAGCATTTTTCAAACCAAAAGTCATAATAACCCACTCAAATAAACTGACAAATCCCGGACATCTAAAGGCCATTTTGGACATGTCTTCTTCGGCCATAAATATTTGATTGTAACCGGCATTACTATCAAAAAAAATCTAATAACACGATGTCCGGAAGCTTCATTAATCAACATATCGGCAATAGGCATCGGATACTCATCTTTAGGAGTAGCTTTATTAAGATTTCTGAAATCAATGCACACTCTAATCTTGCCCGAATCTTTCTTCTCAACAGGCACAATATTAGAGATCCACTCCGCATATCGACAATACCGAATAAATCCAGCTTCTAGCAAGCAATTAATTTCTTCTTTAATTCGGTCATTCATAGCAGGATAAAATCGCCTAGCAGGTTGTTTATAAGGTCTAAAATCGGCTTTAATCAGCAGCCGATGTTCAACCAAATCACGACTCAAACCAGCCATTTCAGAATAACTCCATGCAAAACAATCAATATATTCTTTTAACAACTTTATTAAGTCGGCTTTATATTCAATCAATAAAATCGCATTTACAAAAGTCGGCATAGGAATATTACCATCTTCAATATCTATCTTTTCTAAAGGATCAGCCGACGTAAACCCCTGGCCTAACTTATCCATGTCTTCGATGTCTTCAATGGCCTCGCACATATGGTTCGTCCGAGACCGATAGTGCTCAATCCTCTCCAACAACCAGTCTGCATCAGACCGGTCTGACCAGTTAAACTGACCGGTCTGACCGGTCGGCTCTATGTGCCGGTCTGTTGACCGGTCTGACCGGTATGGATATCCGGTTTGACTGGTCTCGCCTGAGTTGCTTGCTACACTCATCTTTATTCGCAATAATGTAGCCGATTCTCCATCGGCTTTAAAGTAGCAGGCACGAACCCGTCCTTGGTGCAACTGGTCAGCTCAAAATCAGATAGATCCAATCCCAATAAACATTTAATATCATCATGCACCCCAACAGTGTTGGAATCGGCGGTTGCAATGAAGGATGAAGTATCACCATGGACCACTTCAATCTCATCGCCGATCCACTGAATGATTACTTGATGCAAGGTAGAAGGCACACATTGACTGGCCTGAATCCAATCACGTCCAAGTATCAAACTGAAATTACCTTGCACCTCGGAGACGAAGAAAGTTGTTGCTAGCGTCTTGCTCCCCACGGTCAACTCCATGGAGCCACCCCTTAGCACCAATAGGGTCGCCTCCACCCACGCCGCTGACCGTCATGTTTGTCTTGATCAGCTCTTCATCCATCCGCCCAAGCTTCTTGTACAACGAATAGGGCATTAAATTTACAATCGCCCCTCCATCAACAAGCATACGAGAAATTGGCCTTCCATTGATATGTCCCCTCATATAGAGGGCCTTCAAGTGATTGTTCGATTCTTTAGGCTTCTGGAATACAGCCTCACGTGGCCCGAAATCAAGATGAGCCGCCTCCTCCTCCTCCTCCAAAATAGCGTAGTATTCTTCGGAGAAACGCACAACATTTATCTCCATGTTGCTGTGCTCTGGATAAGCCCCATAGTCCACCAGTTCCTCAACACCCAAAGCTACAGGAACTGCTGGAACTTCATCGCACGAAGCCGAAGTATTAACTTCGACCATCTACTCAACCACAGGCTTGACCAGTCTGACCGGTTGCGCCTGGTGGTCAGACCGGTCCTCTACACCGATCAGACCAGTCACCTGGGGTGGTTCGACCGGTCCTATTGACTGCTCAGCGGACTTGACCCGCCACTCTTTACCTTGAGGAACCATTGGCCGGTATTGTTGAAGTGCTCATCCCTGAGCTTTTCGGCCTCCCGCTCCTTCTGCTCCTGGCGCCTCAGGCGCTACAACCTCCTCTTTTGTGAGTGGCTTAAACCCGGCGAGCACCACCTAGGATGATGGTACTTGTTCACCGAGCCATTGCTGCTGGCCTCATAATCATTAGCCAACACACGCTTCTGGGAATCAGTTTGAGCTGATTTGCCAAACACCATTGGCTTCTTTCCAACATATTTGACTACCACATTTACATCGCCGATTTTCACAACATCATCGGCAGTAGTCTTCCTAAAATCAACTTGCATAGGGTGAACCTCATCTTATTTTTTCTTAATGCGATACTTCTGCTTCAGAGGATGGAATTGAGCCGGTCTCTACTGAGACCGGTCTGACTGGTGTAGCATTCTGCTGCTGACGAGATTGGCGCGGGCCCAATCGGTCTTGTACCAGTGTCCTAGAACCTTCCCCATGATAATGTGGTGGATATGACATGGGGAAGCATTGCATCCATACTCCTTCGTGTTCCCACACCAAATTCATAGCATTTGATGCCGGAGGCATCCACGGCATAGTAGCATAAGCCTTTTGGGGAGGGAACACGGTAACAACATCACCTCTGCGCTTATTAGGTCCTTCCCTTATTGGGGAACCAGCTCGACGCGGGGGTGACCAAGATCTCCTTTTTAGCGGCCGATCTTTTTGAACGGTCTTTGTGTACTTGTTCAGAAGCTGGTCAAAAGTTGGTTTCTGAGTAGCAACCCTTCCATGATCCTTTGGACATTCTGCTTCCAAGTACCCACTTCCGAGCGCTTAGGCTTGACGGTCTTCGGTCGGCCCTGGGATGGACCGGTCTGACCGGTCGGTGAAACCGGTCTGACGGGTCAGTCCTAGACAGCAGGCTGACTTGCAGCAGAAGAAGAACCTTCTTGCCTCCCGGGCACGTGAGCTTTGATAGTAATTTTTACTAATTCCTTACCATCAGGAGCATTTTTCAGCACCACTTCCCTGGCCAGAATCTTGTCATCGATATTTTTCGGCCTTGTCTCACCAATCACCATATTTTTGCCCTTAGCTCCTTCGGCTTGTTCAAGCCGAATTAACACCTTGGCGTTGTTTAGATCTATAGTATGTGTGTTGGTGTGAACAGGAAATGGTGTCTTGTCAATCTTCGTCTCAAGAAAAATCAATCATCCTTCATTCATGGCCGATTGAACCTGGCGACGGAATACATTGCAATCATTAGTCATATGAGAATGAGAATTTTGAAATTTACAATATGCACACCACTTTAACTCAAGCGGCGGTATAATATGAGAAATCTTTATATGTCCCAAACATAATAATTCATCAAAAATATGATCACATTTGGAAACATCAAATGTAAATTTCATCTATTTCTTCCGACCATTTTGAGTCGGCTTTAGTGATGCACAAGAACATGGTTTGGCCGATGATGGCCAAACAAACTCAGCAGTGTAAACCTCATTATCCTTATCGTTTGAAGAATCAGAATTATATTCAACCGCATGAGTATTAGAACGATGAGGCTTATATGCATCTTTGGAATTCCTAATTTTATACTCTTGGTTCATCCCCCGAAGTTGCAAAGCATTAAGATTATAATAATCAAACCATTCGAGCTTTTTTTTAAATATGAGCGCAAACCATTAAGAGCAACATCTACCAAATCCTTATCAGAAATTGACAAATTGAAGCATCAGTTTTTTACTTCTTTAAATCTCTTGAAGTAATCGGATACCGATTCATCTCTATTTTGCTTAACCGATGTCTAATCCGTCAATTTTGCTTCATTATCCCAACTATAAAAGTGATCATGAAATTTTTGTTCCAAGTCGTTCCAAGAGCGGACCGAATTTGGGGGTAATGTAGAAAACCAAGAAAAAGCAGTTCTAGTTAATGATAAAGAAAATAAACGAACTCGCAAAGAGTTACTAGAACTAGCCTCACCCAATTAAGCAACATATTGACTTATGTGCGCCCAAGTTGACTAATTATCGTCCCCACTAAATTTAATAAAATCGGAAACACACCACCTCATAGGATAAGGAACCAAATTGTAAGCATCGAGGTATGGTCTTTGATACAACTGATTTTTACCAGGATTTATACCCAATTGACTAAGTTTGGTGCCAAGCAAAGTATTCAAATCTGCCCTCATCCTAGCAAGATCGACCTCGTAATTCCCACTACTAAACATTTGGGCATTAGTTGCTAGACGATTAGTTGCTGGTTCAGTAATACTCATCGTTTGTGTAGCGTAATGGGGATTATTTTTTGTCAAATTATCCCAAACATCTTGTGGCATAGCGGGTGGGAAAGGTGGTTCGCCATATGATTTGGTGGTATATGGTGGTGTAGAACCCTCCAATTCATCTGTTCGGCCAGCAGCAGCCGAACTCGGAATTGGCGCGAGCGCTGAAGTAGACACCAAGGCCATCACCATGGCACCGGTCTGACCGGTCTGATTAACTGGTTCGACCGCTCCCGCCGCCGGAGCACCGATCTGGTCGGTTCGGCCCTCTGTGGCCGAACTGTGCCCGGCGGTGGTGACTGCCCAGCAAAATAATTCGGTGGCATCCCATATTTCACATTAACTGTAGATGCAGGAGTTGCCGGTCTAGGGGGAAGATCTTTAGTAGAGTATGCGGTATTTACAGTCTTACCCTTCTCCATCCTATCCATACGCTCAGAAAGATCAATCAAAGTATTTTGCATGGATAGTTGCGCATCATGGATCTTCTTCCCAAGATCAGATAATAACATGCTGTATAGATCTTGAGGAGAAGAGCTTACATTGACGACTGGAGGAACAGGCGGTGGTGGTGTAGCAGATGAGATCGATGGCATAACAAATTTCTCCTTCTCGATCATGCCTTGCCGAGTCTTCCCATAGAATGCTAGCATCCTCGCCTTGATCTCCTCGTTCTGACATTTGAGGTCAGCCTCAAACTTCAGACGCTGGTCTTCAGGCAGATCTTCGTAGTTGATATTGATGGTGTTCGCAGGATCTACCTTGGAAGCGTCTCCCTTTTCACCGGCCATTGGAACCGATGTAGATTGCTCCTGAGTCCCCAACGGAGTCGCCAAAAAGTATGTTGATGCTTTTCTAGTCAACACGCGAGTGCTAGAACGCACGGATCGCAAACGATCACAGTACCAGCGAAGATCACCGGTGACCAATCCGACCGGTCATGCCAACCGGTCAGACCGGTTGGACGTAGAGAGCTTTGCAAAACCTAGAACCTCGAGCTCGGGAGGGACCCCATCGAAGCTCAAAGAACTAGGGTTGTCTTAGGTCAGCAGGCCACCCAAGACACCCTTGAATGCCGTAGAGACGAGCAAAGAACATCAAATAGGTTGGAAAAGATAGGATTTGAGGAAAAGGATAAAAGAGATTGTATTGATTCGATTGTGGTTACAAACCCTCAATCGGCCGCAGCCTTTATATTTATAGGCCGGGGAGGACGTACCCCTTTCAAGTCGGATTACAATAGGACTCTAAACACAAAACCCTAACTCTACTCGGATTACAGGCCCAGACCGGTCTGACCGGTCGGCCCAACCAGCCAGATAGGTCGGCCTCGGTTATTGCCAATTTTGGCCTCCAACAGAAGGCGTGTGAGTACCCCAAGTAAATTTCTTTGAGGTGATACAATGGTATTCGTGCTCTTGCAAATTTATATATACTTACTACGATTGATAAGCATTCGTCGAGGTACAAGCTGGTGGAGAGTGCTGAGTGCCAACAAACCCAGCACCTCCCGAACTTTCCCTCACTCTCTCCCTATTTTCTAACACCGCTAAAGGCAATGGTACAACTCTAGAATGAGCCTAGAGCTCGTGTATGAGAGTGAGATTTCAAGAGGAGTGAATGTGCAGTGTGTGTCTAAATGACCCCCACCCCCATCTAGTATTTATAGGCTTGGATAGATCGGTTCTGGCCAGTAATTCAGCTCTGGGCATGCACAACCGCCTTCTAGACTTCACCAGGGAGGATCACGTGGAAGTTGAAGACGAGGGGTGTGTGGCCACCACCTTTGTCCAGGAGGCTAATATGTGGGCCCTTTATCCATATTTTCGTGCATGGCAAGTTTGCAGGTTGGTTTAGTTTGTGGGCCCATGGATTCACGTGCTTCTCTTTGGCCGAAATTTTGTAGCTTGGATCTCGCTTGCGTTTTTCATGCATTTTTTTAGCTCAAATGCACCTGCAAATTTTTTTAGACCAACATTGGTGAAATTCATTAGATAACGGCCTTATTGTAATGTTAGTTCGTGCTTGCATTTTTATTTTATGCAGGATTTGATTATCGAATTTGGTGTTAACAGCTATTAACAAGACCCCCACACTTAGCCTTTCCTCGTGCCGAGAGGAAGTTAGGACTAAGGTGGAACACCACTTGTTTCGATGATGGACTAGGCGGTTTCAACAGCCACCTCGCCAAACCGGCGAATCCAGAGGCATCCGCCATAGCTCGCAATGACAATGCAAATAAGCTAGCCAACGACCTCAATCGACTTCAACTTTCTGATCTAATCAGAAACTAATTGGACAACCTCAAGTCGATCCCTCACCTTCGAATAGACAACAGTGATCTAATCAAGGTGGCCGATCACGTCTCACACAATATCGTCGAGTGCCTCGAACTAGCATAGGCCACCCTCTGCCATCAAGGCAACAAGGACAACGAGGGACTTGATAAGCTTAGCCCATGGCATCCGTGTATGGGTGATATCTTTTCCAGTATCGACCAAGTCGAGCTCTCCCTCTCTGACGACATCAAATTGGCAGAGGGTGTCCTCCAACCAAAAGAGGCTAAGGAGCAAGAAACTCCTGAGGCAAGATTTAATCGAGATTTCGACAAGTTCATGGATGAACTCGACGACCAGCTCCTCCCGAATATAGTCAAAGAACTCGAGCAATGGTCAGACGACATTAGCGCCAGGTTGAGCTGGGACTCCCTGTCCCAGACTCCTATCCTCTCAAACTTTGCAACTCCGCCAATGCGTATTGGGACGCCATGGATTCCAAACTCCTCTCTGAATTGGATAAGGACGTGGATTCCCTACTCCTACTCGCTCAGAAAAGAGAAAGGCACCAATTGACAGGGGGGATCCTACTCCCGACCAAATCGATCTAAAATTAGGAATGACATATACTCCTGGATTCTCTCATAAGTCATAATGTTATGCCTAAGCTTACTTTTCCTATGTTTGTTCGCTCTGGTTCAAAGATCTGGCTAGATAAGTTTAGCAATTACTTCAAAATTTGTAATATTCCACATTGGTCGAGGTACATAGCACAACCCTGCTAAACCTTTCTTTTAGGAGAGCATTAGTGGTGGGGAAGAAGCTGCTGGAATGGCACAGTCTATCTTGTTCGAGTTATGAAAATAAATTTAACTAAGGGTGGGACGCCATAATCTGGTCTTTACATGCAAATGGTTCTTTCATAATTAGATCATTTTATAAATACTAAGTCAATAATGACATATGAATTAGTTATGAGGTTTATCAATTGAAATAACTTTGAAGATAAAAAATTGTATGTGGTATTAGAAAGAAATTCATTTTTACAATATAATCGTACAAGTTGGAACTAGAATGGGTGTAAATCCTACTCCTTTTGTAGTAAATCGATGAAGTTTTTGGGCCTATTTGTTCCTGGGGTACTAGGAGTTCCATGAAGAAGAGGAGATAACATAGATGATGACCGAGGTGAAGATGGTAATAAAGCAGGCCTCAACAAATTAAGGGTTTTCATCAAGTTGAAATGATAAAATTCATAAGAAAATAAAAAGGCGAAGATTGTGAAGCAAAGGATGAAGACATAGGCAGGTATTATGCAAACAAGAGAACCATACAATAAATTGAATAATTCAGAACTCCGAATAGACACTTGGAATTCTCACACAGAAGACTATGGTTGTGCATCAGCAAGGTACATATGAAAACTAGCTCTACTACTTCAATCGAAGCACCTTTTAGGAGGCAGCTAGTTACATATTTATTAATTTGAGACCATATTAATATGATCTCTAATTGTTTAGATTAGTTAACATTTGCATTGCTCTAGAAATATCGCAGCAACACGTATCTTTAAAAATTTAGTGAGCACTTTGTATTTTATAATTTAATTAGCAATAGAATCGCCTGTAGATCGTCATTTGTCACTGATGAACTAAAGCATAGAACAAGTTATTCTATCTTATAACACCATAAAAGGAATCGGGAATATAGGAATATACACCTATGTAGACTGCACCTACCCATGTTATAAGGGTATCATGGTGGCTGCCTCCACCTTCTCTATGGTTTGTTGCTGGCTGGTTGCAGCCATCCCCTTGTACTTTATCCATATCTTTCCTCCTAACCTAAGGCCACCCAATCTAGATGTATGTTATAAGAGAAGCAACAGGGATCTACAAGGAGAAGAGAGAGGCACCAAGGACCGTGAAGCCACTAACCAAAGAAAAATAAGGAAAAACAAAGGGTTAGATATGGATTGTGAGGTGGATGGTGGAGACTTGAATTACACATGGCTGCATCTGCCAGCGAAGATGGGTGGCAATGGATGATTTGACTTCTATGCAAGCTGGAGGTTTTGTATTGCAACAAGACTTTTTGAGCCTACAATTAAAACGTGTCATAGATAGGTTCTTCTAAGTGAATATTATACACATTGTATCTTTTATGTTAGCTTTTCAACTTTTCCCCTATATTGTCATGTATATAAACTCATTTTTGATGTTTCCTTTAGCAGGAACTTCTCCATACATATTTGTAATATTCATCAACTAGCAATGGCTTAATATAATGGTAATACTTGAGATTAAACTTTATTTATCCTCCCGCTAAGACAGATATGGTAGAAAACAATCATCAAGTGCCCACTACACTATTATTTGAAAACTTCCATACTTTAAGTCACTTGAAATCTAGTAGGAGCTAAAGGAGAGAATACAAACACAAAGTTTCTCAAGTTGTAGGTATGCAATTCAATCAAACAAAGGTGCAATACTTCTGCTACAGCCACAATGGTACATTGCATTAGCACATTTAATTCAACACGAGATCTACCTATTACACTTTAGCAAGCAACAAATCCTAAAATCATCATCCATGTATGCATCTGGTTTTGTGTTCTTGATTAGGCCATTTCACAGAATCATCTCATCAACATAGCTACTACCATGAGGCAGGTAGATCAGCTCTTCTCCAGGGGACCAGTCCACAGGGACATCATCGATGGGCACCACTAGAGGCCACCTGTTCTCGTCCTCAAATGTATGGCCAGTCGCTTCCCGACGATGGTGGTACCTCTCAACCCACAGCTCATCTGTGGCCTTATTCTTGGCGACCTGCACAAATGCCTCCCTCTCGGCATCCAGCTTGGCCTTGGCATGCGTCTCCTGGTTGGCGTTGGCGCCAGCAGCAATGGCAACCTTCTCCATGAGACGATGGAGCATGTCACGATTTGCGAGCCGAAAGTTTGCCACATCGATTGCCAGATCTGGATCCATATACGCATCAAATGCGCGCTCTGCAAATCGGGATAGCTCCGTATCATAGCTTCCATCATCGCTCTGTCGCACCATGGCGACCACTCTTGAAGGGCGTGCCGGCGCATGGCGACCGCTTAGGAACCGCAGCTCTGTGTCGCTAAATGCGGCGCGGAAATTGAGCACTGCCTCAGATGTGGCTGGACCTAGGACAGCGAGAATCGCACGGTCATGTGCGAGTGCTGCGGCCGTCGCCGTCTTGAACTTGCCGATGTTGAATGTCTCACCGTCTCGATTGACAATACAGGCACGCCACTTGCCGTCTGGCAGCATCGAAACACCACGATACTGAACGGCGGCGGCTGGGGTTGGGTTGAGAGCAGCAATAGGTTCAGTGGTGGCCATGGAGAGATTGGCTTCTAGGGGAGCACGATTGGAGGTTTAGCATATATTGTGAATTGCTTATATGGAATGCAGGTTGAGGTTTAGCATATATTGTGAATTACATATATGGAATAGAGGTTGGGTGAACAGCTAAGATATGGCTAGTACCATAAATGAAGATTTTTAATATTATGTAGGAATCAATTTCATTGATGCAAATCCATTCCATGCATTCTATTATCTAAAGAAGCCATATGAGCTTGGATATCCTATTTAAGATTTGCATTTTAAGAGACTTAGACCTCCAGCATTAAAACTATGCCTAGGTACAATAGTGGTATGTTTGGTCGGTGGTAATCGGTGGGCGCAAACAGGAATTAAGAGGCGGAGATTAGAAACCTCTTATTTTTTTAGTGGTTGTTGGGGGATCGCAACTTCAATAAGCACCAGATGAAGGTTGTAGCTAAGATCAGAGAAACCTACAGTAGAGATCATAACATTCGATCAATGTTTGGAATAACATCGGTAGTGCGAATGCTAAAGGTCCGGAGTGAGGTAGTCAAAGATGTTGGTGAATGAAGGATAATCAAGAGAACGCGTTGAATACCTTCGATGTATGAGGTTTCAACCCGATCTAGGTAGGGACAAGGGTTGATGGTTCTATGAAGCGGTCAAAGGTTCCGATGAAGATCACGAGGGTAGCATGAGCCCCTACATCAGAGGTGTCATCAACCATGAGGGAAGTGTGGGCTAGGTAGAAAAATCCAAATTGTACACTATTATTATAAAATGACCCTTTAGCTTGGAATATTCTACGCATATTATGGGGCGCATGGGCATTTTTCGAATGATAGAATTTTCATAAGATACTATGAATACCACAATCTTTTGTTGAGGGGGTGTACTCCTTTTTCTTTTAAAAAAGGAGAAATTATATGTATATGTGAATAGTTTGTTCTTTTGTGCTGACATTCCGCTCGGTGGGGAGTTTTGATGGAATGAGAATTTAGACAGTAGATAGTGCTAAATATATGTATGATAGGATCAAGTTTCATCAGAATTCATTAGCGTATAACAGTAAAAGTGTCATGTACAGATCATTAGAATTGACAAAACAAATGATGAAAAAGTACACAACTCATTCTAAAAGCGAGGACTCCATACTCCATATCACACACACAGAATTTCATTCACACACACAGAAAGTGAGTACATATTTGCCTAAGAGAGGTAGCAGTGTGGATATGAAAGTTAAGGAAAACAAGATTGTAGGTAACTAAATGTGGTAGGCATTTAAAGATGAACAAAGTGATGAAACATTTGGCTTGATGATTTATCCCATGGTATTGGTAAGAAAATGCGTCGCCTAGTCTATGTTGGAGCTCAATCAAGGATCTGCTTTCGGTTATCAAGTATTCTGGTCAAGGTCTTAGGTAGGATCCAGCTCTGTCGTGACGCCTATATTGGGTTGCAATATGGCTATTTTGGATGCAATATGGATTAATTGCATCTATGTATGGTCGTGGATATGTGGTTGCATTTGGAACGGTGCAATAGGTTTTTGCATCCTTGTGGATGTGGTGTTGCAATATGGTGGTTTTGCAACGCACATAGAAAAACTAGCGCAACCGCGATGTCGTTGCAAGCATGGATATTGCGACCAGCAGAATGGTTGCATGAGTTACTCTTGCAATGAAAAACATGGCTCCAATACAACAGTGTTGCCACGAGCAAACTTGTCGCAAAATAGCTTTATTACCACCCCATAGTTACATGGGAATACGGCAATATTTCCATGAAGTGTGGTCCCTTGCATAAAATAAATATTGCAACGTAACAAATTTTGTCGCTATAGTCATAATTGTCACGTTCATTTGCTGGTGGCAATAAAAGGTAATGCAATGAATCATTGTTCGTGGTAATAGATGGAAAATGCAATGAATCATTATTGGTGGTAGATACGTCCTATATCGACACGCAAAGTTTGTGGCAATAATATATATTGCAACTAGAAACACAGGTTGCGTTTGTTGCAACGAGGGCATTTTGGCCAGTGCCTTTTTAATTTCTTTTGGTAGGTAGAAATATAGTTCTTATTACAAAATAACTATGCCATCGATATAGATCTCATCATCACATCTAAGAACTCAAAGCTTCATTAACTTCAAATATATGTCTCAACCAGAGTAATAACACAATAACCAATGTACTGCTAAAATAAACATCATCTCAACAGAATAAAAATATCCTCTCTTACGACAAGTTTGCAACTATGGTTGGCATAATAAAATATAAATAAATATGAGTTCTCTTATTGATCTCTTCATGCCCCATCGGCACCATCACCAGCTGCCCATCACCAGCATATAGGCATCAAGCTTTCTCTAAATATTTTGATTGTCCGCGCTTTCCTGCAATTCATGAACACACATTAAATTTATTAATTTAATATAGGAACCTTGGTTATTAAGTGAGGAATAACTAATCACATACAAATTAAATGACCATAGCGACAAAGCAAATATATAAGTAATTAAATTAAGAAACACTCTGCAAGAATATCATATACCATTTGAGATGATGTCCCCACAAGTTTGATGAATTATATTGAAATAACATAGCATAATACCCACCATTTCAAAATGAAATCACATTGGTATTCATACCTGATGCTTTTTCTTCTGATTACGAGTCCTCAATAGTTGGGTCAATGGCGCATTGGCACCGATCTTTTTCTGGAAAAGAGGCCTAGTTGCACTAGTCTTGGTTGTCATGGCAGTGTCATGAACTACCTTTTCTGTGGTTAGCACGCTTGATGGTTCATTATTCTGCAAAAATGAAAGCTTTGATATAAACAAGTTGCATTTTACATGTAACCATGTTGCATCTTTTGTAGGTAATAACCATGTTGCATTTCTATTACCTTTATAGCTTCATCCTCTATAAGTTGTGGTGTGATGAAGTTGTTGTCGACACTTGGGCCGCTTGGAACTTTTGTGGTGTTGATGAGTCCTGGGATAGCCTACACAGCCCAAGACAAGGAATATTAGCTAAAATGGATGAGCCAATAAAAGGAGAACCGTGGTCGAAAGTTATTACCTGCTGCAATGCTAATTGTATTTGTTGTTGTAGTGTTGACTGGAATTCATCCCTCATTTTTTCAATTTGTTTCTTATTTTCTTCCCTATCTCTTTCCCTTGCTGAATTTGCACTTTCAAACTTTTCTTTTAATTCTTCAACCTCTTTTTGGTGCTGCATTCTTTCTTGTCGGGCTTAAACTTCATAACGGGCTGCATCTTCTTCTCTTTGTTTCAGTAGAGCGCTTCGTGTTGGATTTTTTGCCATGTATCCACGTCCATGACACCTATATGATTTTGTTCCAAGAGTTTTAGAGTTGTTGCGTTGGAAAACTGTGTTTTCCTCCTCAACTGTAAGGAAGGGCCTATCCATCCCTTTTTCTGCCTCTGTAACTTGGATGCATGCACTTTCCTAAGTGAAACACGAGAAATAAATTAGGAGCACGTAAATTCAAACAGTTCCAAAATAAGTTTGAAACAGGCAAAAATTTTAAAGATGCAATCATATACAAGAACTCACATAGACATCTCTAGAATCTTCATTTGACCATTGCCCGTCCTTGGTGTGTGTAGTCATCCAAAGTTGCAGATCAGTAGGCTGTTGGCCATTACCCTTGTTTCTCTAATGTGGCAACAATTTAGCATTAAGCAATGTCCATTTAAAAAGTGAGATTAGTTAATGTAGAAAGTAATCAGATTAGTTAATGTCCATTTCAAAACTGATTTGGGAATATGGTTTCAATCCCATAAGATGCTTAGTCTTCTGTTTCTGTCGATTTTCAGCATTCTTGGCGCTAATATTCTACAAAAGGTGTTCAACCATTCTGTTAATCACATTATATCTTGTAGTGGAATTACAAAAGAAATAAAACACCACTAACCTGGAATTTCTCACTTCCAAAATATTGGATCAAGTAATACCACTCCACGTTGTCTAAATCTTCAGGCTTGTTCTTCATCCGTTGAGCATCAGTGGAGTATGCCTTGTATGTCGAACTAAATGAAGCTCTCCACCCCTTGTACCTGTCTTTGGCAATTGCCCAGATCTTTTCACTAGCATCTTCAATGTCATCTAAGTCCCAAATTTTCTATTTGAATGGAAAGACAAATAGAACAGTTAGAACAGTAAATAGAAGTATTGAATTCATAACATTCGGCTAAAGAAAACACTTGACTTACCAGCATGTCTTCTACTATTGCTATTTTCACAGTGTCCTTCACATCCTTCCACGATTGCACTCCTATAAGTGGGGCCTTTTTTTCTAGTAAACATAACAATCTCATCCACAAATGTGCGACTGTTCTCCCCATATGGGCCTCCCAGCAAGGAATCAAAGTTGATCTTTAATTTCTGAGAGCCACTCTTAATTCTCTTGATGGCTGCTTTATAACCTTTGAGACATCCACGTCCACGAGTTTTGGGTCCACCTTATTAACATATGAAAAATATGTGATATACATGATCAGCAAAAGAGTATAATGCAAAATGGAAGGACCAGCACATACCATTCCCTTGTTTCTTTGGTTTTCTTGCATGAGATGGAATATCCTTGTTTGCTGTGCTTCTTTCCTGAGTTTCATCCCCTCCTGTTACATGATCATCATCCATTTGTTCTTCTAATAACGACACTGGAAAAATCATCATGCATCAATTATTTTATTGAATTCACAAGAGCTGGTACTACATTTGATGACCTGATAAAAGAAATTTAATTACACATATGCCAACGACGGCCTGTATGCCTTAGGCATTCCTTGTATGTTTCTATTGTTTGTCATCCCTGTAGTCTGCGAGTCATGATTAACAAAATGCACTTGTCAAAGCAACATTGTGTTATAACAATTTGAATGAGTGATGCAAAGAGATATCTTACCTATGTCTGGTTCTTTGGCTTGAAGTTTTGCTAGCCACACCTTGTAAATGCTTCCTAATATATTGAAAACCATGTTTCAGCCATTCATCTTTAGTTTAGATTACATATATCTAAATCAATGTCGTATATTAGATATGCATCAGGCAATATAAATAGTGAGGGCATAACAATATGTTAGCAGATTCTGGAGGTTGTGCTGATGAAATAAAGGATTAGCAAAGGCAAAATATTGTGCCAGCAGGATTGAATGAACTAAAATTTCTGAAAAAAAATAACCAGCTACTAATCCAAATATAAATCTTATAGATCTGTTTATAGTAAGCAGGAAAGTTAATCCTAATGCCTTGATAGATCGGCCGACACCCATCACGTGCACCAACTAAAACCAGCAGTAGCATATACTATATACCTGCTGTAGAGAAAACGTAGTACCCCTGAGCCATCACCGTAGTCGTTGTTGTCATCTTCCTGGACGGCAGCTTCGTTAGGAGGATGGCACCTCTCTTGTGAAGCAGACCCTGAATGATGAAGTGTGGAAGATGGATGCATGGACGAAGGAGGCGGCATCACAGTGCGCTTGCGTATGGTGTCGGAGGAGTCACCAGCCGCCGTGGTACCCGTGGGCGTGATCATCGAGCCGCCGTCGAGGTCTTCATCGCCGCCGCCGTCATTTGGCTTGACCTGGCGTGAAAAGCTACGGGTGGTTTCAGTAAAGGGGCTGCGACGTGGTGGGGTTATGTGGCGTCATTATTGACTAATGGAGAAAATAAAATAAAGATCCTCCCGTGTTGACCTGTCTGCCGCATGTCCACGAGAGAGAATTGATGCCGACGGATGCGGTCAGCACATGGGCCGGTACCCACCCAGCGGCGCCGCCGAGCTTGGGCCCGCCGGCGGCGACTCGTATCCGCGGCCGGCGACGGTGGCGGCGACTCGTAGCGACGGCCAACAGCGGCGTGATCGTGCTTGCGTCGTGTGGATGCTGCCAGCCCTAGCATATGCTCGCATCAAGATTGCAAGTCCGTGAGCCGAGCGGAGCGTGCATGCGCCGGCGAGAGCGAGCGCTCGCAGGGCATCCCATCTGATGCTCTTTCCTCCATGTGGCACATATATATCTAGGCAGGGCTAGCTGTATGGGCGGAGGTTTACCGCCCTGCTGTACGCCGCCGGTTGGGCTCCTAGGCAGTCGTCTGATGTATTTGGGTTGCCACGCGGCATCAAACCGGGGGTGGATTGGATTTTGGGGTTTCAGCTTGCAAAACTACAAGGCGTGCATCGCATGACCAAAAATAGAAGCTAGTGTAAGCATCCATGTACCTAAAGCTCGAGCACGTACTGGTCAAACAAGAGTAAAAAACCATATGCATGCTGACACGCCCACCCCGTGGCAGGCCCACATGCATGCACGCCATCCCCCATCGCTGAAGATCTCATCTGCTCCATCCTCCTCGACGAGCAGCTTGACTCGCCCGCGCCTCCCTGGCAACTCGCTCCGGCCCCTCGCCCTCAAAAACAGCAGGACGATCGCCCTCAACCTCCGCCCCATTGCCCATCCTGCTTGCACTCGCCTCGGCGTCGCCTCCGCCAAGCCGGGGCTGCAAACCCTCTATGCTGCTGCCGTACTTGACTTGGACGTTACCTCTCCGGAGCCACGACTCACGTAAGGAACGGCTCCACCAGATGAGGTACGTGCTAAACTAATCAAACCTGAGTCAGTGTGTGTGCCCATGCTCTGATGTAATTGGACAAATAATGGTGTGATAAGTTATATTCACTCGTGCCTAATGGATTTACAATCTGTAGTGGACTGCTCGATCCCTAGATGGCTCTATGATTGTCTTGATCGTTTTTATTCTGAAAAACAAATAAATCTTGGAACTACATAATTTGAACCGGTTAATTGTGCATGTCTGCCGTACTTCTAGCCACACTTTTTCTTCATCACCTATTGTCTTACGTTCTGGTATTGTTAGAATATTCCTTATTTTTTTTAATTAACAGCAGATAAGCTACTCATAGCCACATTCTGAAAGTAAATCAGATAAGCTAAGAGGAAGGACACCAGCAGGAGAAGAAAGAAAATAAGGCAGTGGGGGAGGAAGAATCAAAGGGTGGGACTTCATCCAATTCCTTGTGATTTCTGTGCCCGGCTACAAAGGTGATCTCTAGTTAGTCCCCACGTACTGGTAGATAGATTTATTAAGTTCAATCTGTAAGCAAAATTCATAATTTATAGATTGCAAATTCGTGCTGGAATATTACTAAGCTAGTTGCTTGTTAGGTCGGGCTGTGATGCTTTATTATTGCTCATATATCAATCGAGTGGACAAATATTACTAAGCTACACGTATTCTTGTGAATTTATATTTGTCCTGGACATTCAAAATATAGGGGAGGTTCTGCCAAAAAAATTTAATAATTTCATGAATTAGTATAGCTTAGTGGTTAGATGGGTAGCCTCCTGGTGTGGGAGCATCTGGGGTGTTACATGTATTTCTTTCTGTGTTGGTTGTTATCACATTATTAATCATGTAGTTGGAGAACTTCTTGGTTTGTACATTTTGCTTTAGAATAGCTATTTATTATATTACTTCATGGTTATTGCAGGGAGTAGTTCTTTGGATAGATTGTGTTGTCAGTGATCTTTGATAGTGTGAAGAATGTCAGATGAAGATAGGAGGTGGATGCGTATGTCCAGATTTACTTCTGAATGGCAAACAGGATTCAAGAACTATGTTCAGAGTATATTTGGAGGCACATCTGAAGAAGAAACTGCCCCATGTCCATGTACTCGTTGTCGTCGCATGTCTTATCGAACTAAAAGAGAAGTTCAAACTCACGTGGCACAAAGAGGGTTTGATGATAGTTTCATCCAAGGAGAAGGTAACGGTGAACCTTTAGTTGAGAGGAACGGTGTTGATGAAGGCACAAGAGGTCATGCGGATGGTTCCCATGAACATGATTTCTTCATTGATCAGTGGTGTCATACATGGAGAAGTTAGTGGAAATGATGAGGAAGAGCCAAATGCTAGTGCAAAGAAACTTTATCGATTACTAGAAGAGGCAAAGAAGGAATTGTATCCAGGTTGCAAGGAGGTTACAAAGGTTTCTTTCATTGTCATGTTGTTTCAGATTAAGTGCATGCATGGTATTAGTAACAGTGGCTTGGAACACATACTTCGCTTGTTTTTGCATGTGCTCCCTGATGGCCACTGTATCCCAACTTCCTTGGAAAAAGTTCGTAAGGTTGTACGAGATCTTGGCCTTGACTACCAAAAGATTCATGCTTGTGTGAATGACTGTGTGTTATTTCGCGGTGATTATGCTGAAAAAGATAACTGTCCAACATGTGGTGAGTCTAGATGGAAAGAAATAGGGGGTACAGAAAAGGATGATCATGTTGTCGCTGGTGGTGGAAAGAAGCTTTTTCCCCGTAAGATTCTTCGTTATTTTCCACTTATTCCTCGTTTGCAAAGACTGTATATGAGAGCATCAACATCTTCATTGATGCGTTGGCACAAGGAAGAACGGGTCCATGATGGGAAAATGTGTCACCCAGCAGACTCGTTGGCATGGCAACATGTGGATGATGAGTATAAGAATTTTGAATCGGACCCTCGCAATGTAAGGCTCGGTCTTGCAGCTGATGGCTTCAATCCATTTGGGATGTTGAATATTACATATACTACATGGCTTGTCATCCTAATCCCTTACAACTTGCCTCCTTGGTTGTGTTTGAAACAACCGTATTGGATGATGTCTATGTTGATACTTGATACCAGGGCCAAAATCACCAGGAATGAATATTGATGTCTATTTGCAGCCCCAAATAATGAGCTAAAGGAATTGTGGGTAAAAGGCGTTGAAACTTGGGATGCGAAGGTAAAGAAGGATTTTACTCTTCGTGCGCTACTACTATGGACCATAAATGATTTTCCTGCCTATGCCATGCTATCTGGTTGGAGTACAAAAGGAAAGTTTGCATGTCCATACTGCCACAAGGATACAGACTACTTATGGTTGAAGTTCGGGTCGAAGCACTGCTACTTGGGTCATCGACGGTTTCTACCTCAGAACCATAGGTGGCGTAGGAACAAAAAAAGCTTCAACAACAAGGCTGAGATGAGGGAGGCACCTGTGCCATTGACTGGTGCACAGGTTTTACAACAGTATGAAAGTTTTGAGCAACCAAAATTTGGGACAGCCACAAAGAAGAGGAAGCAACGTGAAGAAGAGAGTAGGTGGCACAATTGGAGAAAGAAGAGTATATTTTTTGAGCTGCCTTACTGGAAAAAATTGCTTGTAAGGCATAATTTGGATGTTATGCACATCGAGAAAAATATCTGTCAAAGCATAATTAGGATGTTGCTTGAAATAGATGGTAAGTGTAAGGATAGTGACAAGGCGCGGCTTGACATGCAACATCTTGGGATAAGGTAGGATCAACATCCAGTGCTAAAGAATGGTCGGTATACTTTGCCACCATCACTGTACTCCTTAGGCAAGGAGGAGAAGATAATTTTATGTACGTTCTTAGAAGGAGTGAGGATGCCTGATGGTTACGCATCTAATATAAAGAGATGTGTGGATGTCAATGGCTGCAAGGTTTCGGGACTGAATTCACATGACTATCATATTATTTTGCAGAAATTGTTACCCTTAGTTGCACGCCACATATTGCCTGAAGATGTTGCTAGACCATTGATTGAGCTTAGCAGGTTTTTCAATGCGCTATGTTCAAAGGAGCTGGTGCAAGCTGACATTGAAAAACTAAGCTCTTCAATTGCAGAGACATTATGTCGGCTTGAGATGATATTTCCACCAGCATTTTTTGATATTATGATGCACTTGCCAGTTCATTTATCTGAGGAGACTAAAATTGGAGGACCAGTGTGTTATCGGTGGATGTATCCAATCGAGAAGTATCTGCGTACACTTAAAGGATTTGTCAGAAATAAGGCACAACCAGAAGGTTCAATAGCGGAGGGATACATCTCAGAGGAGTGCATGACATTCTACTCACGCTTCCTAGAAGACATTGATACAAAGCTGAATCGCACAGCCCGTCATAAGAGCAGCGTAGTGAATGAACCACTAGCTGGGCTTAGCATACTTGGGAGCATCGATTATAGTAAGAAAGGCTGCAAAATTGAGCATATTTCTAGGTCTGACATGTTGCGGATGCGGCACTACATATTATCAAAATGTGACGAGGCAATTCCATGGATTAAGTAAGTTGTTCTGTTACTACTACCTTTTCTGTGCTTTTATATCTTTTCATAGTAGATAAGAACAGAATATTACTCATGATTAATGTTGCACTAATCTAACTAATCTGTTTGTACCAACCAATAATATAGTGAGCATATGGAGCTGATGAGAAGAACTAGCGCACATGACGTTGATAAGCGTCATAGGGAGCATTTTGTTGGGTGGTTTGAACGTAAGGTGAGTAATGTTGTCATATACATGTAAAAAAACTAGCAATTGTCTAATTTATTTATTTGAATTGAGTGCAGGAGAAGGTAGCTTATGCAGAACGGAAGATTAGTGATGAGCTATATGCCCTTTCTCAGGGTCCTCACTACCTGGCTCGTGTTTTCAACAGATGCTTCATCCGTGATTTCCTTTTTCGCACGGCTTCTATAGAGGTCCGCTTCAGTACACAAAATTCTGGAGTTTTAGTGAAGGGTGATGATAGTACGGGCAATATGGATTGGTATGGTGTCCTTAAAAAGATAATCACAGTAGATTTCCCTGTGAAAAAGAAGTCATTATGTTTGAGTGTGATTGGTACGACGTTCCTGCCGCTACTAAGAACAAAAGTAAAGGGTACAATAAGGATCAATATGGGATTATAGATATTGCCACAACTTGTCGTCGGTATGTAAATGATCCTTATGTTTTAGGGACTCAAGTTGAGCAGGTTTTTATGTCAAATGTGCAAATAAATCCAACAGGAGTAGCGTTGTTAGAATGAAGCCTAGGACTTTATTTTCCATGCCAGAATCAGAAGAGACTCGACCGCAAGGACAAATTGATATTGACTCAATCGACGTTGGTGTAGAGACCATGAACGTTTCCACCCAACATGAAGAGTTGACAAATTGGACAAGGAATGACCTCCAAGGAGTTACCAGAGATGCTAGCATCATTGAAAATGCTATACCTATGCCAGAACCAAACGATGAAGACTTAGTTGATGAACATGATGATGATGACACCTACATCGACGATGGACATATTGCACCTGTTAACTCTTTAGGACAAGGACAGGATGATGAGCTTTTATATAAATGTGATTGTATAAGTATTGAGGTGATTTTTTTTTAATTGAAGGCTTAGTTCATGAACATATATTTATACACACGTGTGTGTTGGTGTGATTTTTTTTGTTAATTGAATGATTGGTTCGTGAGGTGTGCAAATTTTTGTTTTATTTGAGGCTTGGTTCATGACAAAAGATATCCACACTTTTTGGGCTATATGTTGAATCCACAGCTAAACAGCTGACAATAGTGTAAAAGCAACTTCAAGATTTCTGTACAGCTTGATTATGGATTGAGAAAATACAATACGGGTCATTGTTTCTGTAAACTGAGTTAAGTAAAATATTATTTTGTTGAAATGCATGCATTTTCTCCTACAGGATTTTTCTTTTGACAAGTTAGGCACGGTCAGATTTTTCGTGATAATTTCTCATGTCTGGTCTGTGCAGCTGTAACTTATCATGACTAGCTCTTAGCAGCTATTTTTATTAAGCTATTGCAACAGCAGTGAGATATGTATAAATGCTGAATGGCTTCAAAGTCATCAGATGTTCCTCTAATAGGCAGCTATATTACTATTGCAACTTAGGTGTTGTGCCTTGTTTTTATGAGGGGAGTTAATTTTTTTATACCTTACATTCCCTCATGTTCTGGGTACAATACCTACTAACATGTAACTCAAAAGTACTTGTGCAATTTTGTTTTAGACCCAGGTTCGACCCCGCCTTGGGCCATTATTTTTCTGAATTTATTTTCATGTTTACAGATGAAAAATATTTATATATGTTTGTTCACCACCAATCTACAAAACAAGGTCGTAGTTTAGTGGTTTGGGTGGTCAGGTGTGGACGGTGGGTCGCTAGTTCGATTTCTGCATGTGCGCTTCTTCTCCTTCATAGCAACTTTTGCTCGGACAAATGGTGCACATTAATTTTTTATATGATTAATTTTAGAAACTAGTTCTAATATTTTATAGTTAGTTAAATAAGGAAAATGACCCCTCATCCTAGTGGGCTGGCAGCCCTTACCCTTTTTATGTTAGGCCCATATGTATGTGATACATAGTGCCCACAGACAAATTTTAGTGGCAATTCAAAAATTCTAGAAATCAAATATACTCAAATGCAACCACTTATGATGTTGGTGGCAATAGAACATCAAAAGATGCAATGTGGATCAGTTTTTCAATGCAATATAATAGGATCTTTTGCAACGCAGATAAGAATAAAGCAAGACAATTTCATCGTGGATATATTCACAACTACTTGCAACTAATCTTTTGTTGGATGCAATAAAGCAACAATTATTGCAACTCAGGTCAAGATTGAGACAACGTAATTACATCGTGGCCATATGCGTAGCTACTTGCAACCGATTTGACAATGGTGGCAACAACACCAAGCTATTGCAACGCAATAGCAATATTATCACAACTCAACTTTAGTCATGGCAATAGGAACCCATACTCGCAACCGCCTTTCCAACCGTAGCATTAGTGCCAACCTCTTGCAACAAAGCTTATTACTAACGCAACATATAATTTTGGTGGCCATAAGGGCCACATATCGCTATCAATTATGTTGTTGGTTGCCATAGAACCAAATATTGCAACCAAATATGTGATGTTGCGAAAACAAGTAGTGCTAAAAGGGTCAAATCCTTGTAATTGTGTTGGCGCTCCTTAAGTACCCACTTTATCCCTTGTTTATCCTTGATAATGGCATGAATTTAATATCAAAATCACTAACCGTCCTAACCCCGCCCTAATTATTGGTCATTTTCACACTTGCACATATATTTTGGAGGAACTTCATTTTTGCAGGTTTTTGGCCTATTTTGGAGCATGAAATGACGAGGCATGTGATCGAGCGCTAACACGGAGAAAGACGAAGGCCAAAGCCCAAAGGGAGGACCAAAGCCCATGTTGATTCGAAGCTCATTCACGCACATCCATCCTCCAAGAGAGCCCAAAGGACCGAGCCCACGAAGATGAGATCAAAATACTTCGGGATTAAGCAAAGTAAATGAAGATTTAAGGAAGGATTCCCTGTCCTATCCTTTCCTCGAAGATATCTACAAGATAACGACGTCCAAAGGGGTGCAATCGTAAAGGACATAAACTCTAGAAGATGCGAGGAGTCTACACGCGAAAGATGAGACCGAGGCGAGCCCGAAAGGGGGTAGGCCGGCCGGCCTAGGCCCATGGGGCCGGCCGGTCTAGCCCGTTTCTGACGCAGTTCGGCCTCCCCTTCGACCGGTGGCTTCCTCGGCTTATAAATAGCTCGCACCTTATTCAACTCGCGGCATCCATCCACCCAGAACTCGACGAAAACCTAGGGCCAAGACCGGAGGGAGACGACGGCCGCCGCAAGTCTTCGAAGTTGTCTAGGAGATGGCTTAGGCCACCCCTAGCTGCCATGGCCTCCCTGCGTGGTTGTGCCATGGTGGAGTTCATGAGCTAGTTGGAGTCGTCAATGGTATGTACTCGGTGGTGATGATCCAAACGAATCTATTATGCGAGTAATGATAATCATGTCTTCCAAATCTATTAGAGATCATGTTCTCTCTTTCGATTTCGTTCTTTTCTTTGGGTTTGCTTCATCTTAGATCTATTATCGATATAGATCGCTTAGATGATCTTGTAGTCATGGTGGCTAGAGGTTCATGGCGGAACTACCAAAAGGGGGTCGACTTGCTTCAGGGTACTTTCGTCAAAAGGGGGGTGTCGTGACAGGGCGCTTCCACTGAGTAGGTGGGGTATCGAAGGATCGGATTGGAGATTTTGATTTAAAGATGCTTTTGATTGATATGCATGATTTATTTGCTCGTTAGCTTGAACTACAACTAGATGACGATAGGCCCAGTCATGTCTTTGGTTTTGCTATGATTAAGCCTATGTTCATGGATGAGATCAACCTTTACACATCACTCATATCTGTCAAAGGTTTACCCTTTATATGCAATTAATGCTTCATGTTAGGATAGATCCGTTAGATTAGATGGAAAACCTTAGGTAGTTCTTTGTTGATCCACGGATTGATAAACCTTGGGGGAATACTCTAAGGGAAAAGCTACACGAACCGTGCGCTTGCGGTATACAAATCGGGGCGCTAAGGAGCGTCAACAAATTGCTAGTAAAGCTTCAACCAATCTGGATGAATTGTTAGTCGTAAAGGCTAGCCTCATTACTTCCTCTATTCCTCTAACCATAATGTCATCTTCACACGAAGTTTTTTCACCTCATCCCATGGCAGGGGCGTATCTAGGGCCTCAAATTAAGTGGGAGCTCATTTACCCCACGTCCCACACCTTCCCGAGGACGGGCCAGCTTGCATCTGGTAGCTTAACTAGAACATAAACTACCCTCACTTCTTCTTCTTCTTCTTCTTCTCATTCTCCTCCTCCTCCTCCTCCTCCTCCTCCTCCTTCTTCTTCTCCTTCTTCTTCTCCTTCGTCTTCGTCTTCTCGTAACGTCCCACACCTACCCGAGGTCGGGCCCGTTTACATCTGACAGCTTAACTACGACATAAACTATCCTCATAGACCAACACAAATCTTTTCTGCATATTTTGTCCTCACTTGTGCACAACCGGGAAGAATTTCTCGATCAAATCACCCATTCCAAAATTACTCTAGACCAAGCACGCTTAACCTCAGAGTTTTTTTTGAGATCAGCTTCCAGAAAAGAAGTTGCAACTTATTAGTACGAGTATCATAATAATCCTATTAATCCCTGGGCTGGGATGTCACATCGTCACCCCTTAAGAGACCGATGTCCTCATCAGTCAACCCTAAGCCAGGAATGTTCTCTCTTGACCACGTCTATGTGTCTAGTGCCAACGGCGCATGTGCCACGTCCGTGCATCTAGTGCCAACGGTGCACCCCAAATGGCCGCGCACTGACCCGCCACGTGCCCATGAAATTGCGAGAGTCAGCTCTGATACCATTCTATAGCGTTCCACCTCCCCAAGGCCGGACCCGCTTACATGTGGCAGCTTAACTAGGACATAAACTACCCTCACACATCGGGATGCAAGTGGGTTGTTATTGGTTGACCCAAAAACTGACCCATGCTACCCACTTAATAATATTTGGGTTTTGGGTTAGCCTGACCCAATACAAATCTCAAACTAGTGGCACTAGTGTACCTGATAATTACTCCAAAAGGGATAGTTGTTGCTACTTCCATATGAATGCTGCCCATGGCACCAACCACCCCCAATTGCTTTTAGTGGCCTGTCCTAGTTTGCCTTATCCTAACCCCGTGTGCTAGGCCTTGTCTTAAGTGGATTGGCTTGGGTAATTAGGCATCCTATAGTCCATTTGAGCCTGAACTCGCGCTCTGATTTGTCAATGAATTTATCTCAGACCAAAGTGTGCTTGTAATCTGCATATTAGCTCGGAAACATACCCTGCAATTGTTCTAGGGATAAAGTGTGTTTCGGTATTTATTTGGAAGATAATGCGTGTAAGAAATGCAAACTCTCATAATTTTCTGATCAAGTTGATGCCTAGAATTGGTCATTACTGAGCATCAACAGTTTCTCAGACTCAATATAAATCAAACCATCAATTTATTATAATTTGAACAAGTGTTAATTTCCTTATGTTTTAATTCATAATTTATCTATTTACTAATTACCAGTGGCAGTCAACATGTCCTCTTTTATCAAATTCCCATTTTCTTATTTGCTTAAATTTTGAATTTAGCTATTTACTAATTGTATTACATAGGGACTCTATGGTCAAGTCCTATTTTTCTTAATTTTAATTTCAAATTTAGCTATGTATTAATTGTATTCGTGCATTCTTTGGTCTAAGTCCTAATTTTGTTATTTTTTATTTTCAAATTTAGGTATTTACTAATTGTATTGGACCCTTTGGTCTAAGTCCTAATTTTATTATATTTTAATTTCAAATTTATCTATTTACTAATCGTAATTCAGCAAGGATTCTTGGATGAAGCCCTAATGTTTTCCTTATTTTTAAATTTTAAATTTGACTATTTACTAATTGTATTCGGCAACGACTCTTCGATCGAATTCTAATTTTCTTAACTTTTTTAATTCCGGAACTATATATTTGTTATTTATATTTGACATGGACTATTTGAGTTAGTCGAAACCATTAGATCTTTGTAAAACCAACCAGTATAAATACTTCTTTTGACACCAGTTTTTTAGCACACGACCGGTGAGGACGAATGGCTGGTGGGTCTGGCGGACCCTATAATGAAGAAGACCGATGGCCTGATGTGACATCGTAGCTGATGGAGCGAAATTGATGCTAGTGGATTACGTCACCTAATGGACTTCCTGTCAAGTCAAAATGACTAGCACACCTAGCACATATGCGCACGAAGCTATTTTTGGAGCCTGCTCTGGAGTAAAACGAATCTCTCAGGTCCTCGCGTGGAGTCACGCAGGAAGCCGATATCCCTTTTTTTTCGTCAACAACTTCTCCTTTTTAGAGTAACGTGGTAATTTCTAGACTTTCACGAATGTGACGACTTCTTTTAATATTCTTTTATTAATATAATGACAGGTACTTGCTCCATTGCAAATTATAAGTTGTTTGACTCTTTTAACCCTAAGTTTGACAACTTATCTTATTTAAATTTTTTTTGCAAACATAGTCAAACTTAAGTTATTATTAAAAAACTTGTATTGATAAAGCAAACTACAACAAAAATGATATTCTAGTTTTTACGTTGAGAAGTTGTCAATAAGCTCAAACAAACAGCCCATCAGCTTCTTGTATGCTTCAAGAATATGCAAAAGGAAGAGAACCTCACCAAATTATACTTGACGCTGTAGTCACCAAATCTTGTATGATATGCCAAGTTGCAAAGTCATCCAATACACTACTAGCAAGAAACATTTGTTAGATTTTCTTTGATGTCTCCGATGCAAAAGAAAATGATAGTGTCTGAAGAACATTCCAGTGTTATCATCCTCAAAAAATTACTAAAAGTAGAAATAAATAGAGTATGAAAACATGAATAGTTGCATCAACTTACCGACAATCCGCAAGTATACATGTGTTTATTCTTGCATAAGTTTTTATTTAACCTTAATTTTTGCATGATTGTAGAATGTAGATATGTATATACTCTACCAATTCATATTTTGGATCATATTTTCATACATTAATTTAGATGTAACCGTATTTAGTAATTTGATAACACCTAAAGTGGTGACATCAGGCCAGTCTCAGTGGAAGTATCATTGATATAGTTAACAAGACTGAAAACTTGAGAACTGTGTCAGTGGAGTGTCATCCTCCTATCGCATTTTATGATACTCCTCTCTCCTTATACTATTAGTACATATTAGTAAATTTAATGTCCATGACACTCCTATAATACTCCTATTGAGATTGGCCTCAAAAGGATTGAGAGGACCAGAAAAAAAGAGGATTGAGAGGAATTTTAACCTGTAGGAACCCGTTTAGACGGAGGAGCCTTCTCTGCAGTAGTGCCGCGGACTCATCCCACTTACCTGTAGCCCCAGTGCAGTGGAGCCCGCCTGTCAGTGGGACACGTCCCTGCAGGCTCGCGGATCCAAGCAACTCGTCCTACTTCCGGGCGGGCCCGCGGGTGTCACTGTCCTGTCCCCACGTGCCAGCGAGAAATTACCCAACTGCGGCGGGGCCAGTGCGCGTGCAAAATTCTTTTCCGCCCGAATCCCAAAAATTTCAAATCGAGCGCCTCTCTCCGCCCCCTCTCTCTCAACCTTTTCGTTTCACGGCTTCACCGAAGGCCCTTTCCGTTCGGGGAGGGAGAGAGAGAGAGAGAGAGAGGCGTGGCGACTGGCGAGGGAGGAGCGCGAAAGCAACGCCAGCTGCGGTGAAGGTGAGGTCAGCCGCCGCCGCCGCAAAATCGCAACTCCCCGTTCGCTGCCGCTCCCTCCCCGCCTCCCGGTTTTTCCACAGCTCACCGTTTTCTCGCCCCATTTCTGTCAGCTTGGCGCGGTTGGCTTCGACGGCGCGGCCGAGGAGCTGCCGCACGGATTCGCCGCCGTGATTCGACTTCTTCGAGCGGCCAGCATCGCGCCGAGCCCTCGCGAATCCGAGCGTCACCGGCGATCCCAACGGCAAGGTACGCCCCCTCACCCCACACCCCAACGTTACCCCGTCGATTGGCCGGTCCCGTTCGATTTCGGTTGAGTGCGCGGGATTAGGGTTTGGGTGCTGTTTGGAGTGGGTTCGATTTCGCTTTGGGCGGGTTCGATTGGGAGCGTTATCCTGTGCATTTCCGGATTGATGGTTTCTAATTTTTGCTGCGATTGCGCACTTAATGGGGAAATTTCTGCGCGCGTTGCCCATTTTATATTCAATTTACGCCTCTGCTGTTGTGGAATCGTGCGCCGCCCGTATTGCAGTTGGTTCGTACTGCAACCCTTGCTCTCCTCCATGGATGTGCGCTTCACAGTGTTGTTGTCTTTCTAATCTGTGATTACAACTTGCCAGCGCGCTGTGCCTTCAGCATCTTCGTGGTAGAGTGTTCACCCTCGATTGTGCTTGAGCAAACCGATCACTTAAAGTTGCGTGCAGTGTGCTGCTACATGAGCAACTCCAACCAGTCTCCTATTTGGCTCTACTTTTGTGGGTTTTTTGTTTAGGGGGTGAAATCTAGAATGGGTCTCATATTTGGAGTAGGGGCTCAAATATAGGAGTTCGGTTGGAGTTGCTCGTATTGCGGTATGCTAGTTAATATACTTATTTCACCAACTAGGTGAGAGCTTTTGTGCTACCATGCTCGTGGATAATGTGTGATGTGTCCAAATGGTCCTAGGAAGAATCCTTGGTCTCTTACTGCAGATATCAGTGCCTAATCTACTTGTGCTATGTGATATGCATAATTTTGAGCAAAAGAAGTTTGAAGTTGAATTGTACAATTCATTGGTCCTTGTTCACGCTGCTGTGCAGGAAGCATGCTTATTTTTCTTCAGAATGTTTTCACTGTTGTTCATATTGCTGCACTTCCTGTGTCCATGCTTTCTAAACGATGCTTCCTTAGCTGTGACCATGAAGCTTAATTTAGTTGTGCAAGATGCTTTCACAATCTTATTTCATGAAGTTATTTTCCAATTTTTCAGGGCCATCTATAGTTAGTTTTGTATATTATTATCTCTAAACTTTGAAGCTGCTCCAATGGAAGTTGAGATGCCACACATCCATAAAGTGAGTATCAATTGCCTCTTCTAAGTTTGTCCCCTTGTAGGGTGTGCCCCCCTATTCATTTCATCTTTTCAGTTATTCCTAAATTGTATTATTTTAACATAACACTTTATGACATGTGTAGGCTACTTCAAGTGATTATTTGAGTTTAGCCAGCAGCCAGTATCCATCTGGTAAATTCCCTAAGGTCTCAGTTGGTATCACAATCCCAAGGGCAGGTTCCATGTCAAGAGGCAAAGATGCTACCCCTGCATTTGATAGGAACTTGTCTCAGGTTACTGATGGAATATCCAGACCACCAAAGGGTGATAATACTTCAATTCGGGTCTCACAAGAAGCTGCAAAGAAGGATGGATCCGCTAAAGGGGGGCCTGAAACTGGCTCTGTTATGAAGGTTTCTGTATCACAACCTGATGGTAATGCATGTGAGCAAACTGGGACCTTTTCTTTTGGAACAAGAAGAGAACAAGGCAGCAGCCTCGATAAATTGGAGACGCCAGAATTTATAATTTCCCAACGGAAGCAGAACTTGGAATTTGCAGATAGAATCAAGCCCAGTAGTGAGATGCTCAGGATGAAGCTGTGGGAGATCCTTGGTGGCATTTCACAAAACAAGCAGGCTGTTGCTTCACCAAACCCTGATGACTTCAAGACACCTGATCAACCTAAAAGTCAAACCGTCAAAGCACCATCTTCAGGGAACAAGGAAGGTTTCACCTCACCTTTTCCTGATAACATCAAGACACCAGATCCACTGACTCGTCAAACGGCGAACTTTACAAAGTGTAAACCGTCCCTTGATCCAATTGAGTCAGATTCCGATAGTCCAAAAGTTGTTGAAATAAAACCTGTTACTCGCTCCTTGGGACGTAAGAAAGAACCAGCAGCCTGCAAACAGCAAAGTCTAAGTGCAAAGAAACCATTGTCTACTTTTCGCTCTACACCAAAGAAGAAAATGCTGGACAATGTGTTTACCTTCAATGAGAAATGCACTCCTAAAACAGTGGTAAAACATGCAATTGGTGGCTCTGTCAGCTTAAGAAATCTCAGAAGCTCAAATAGGAAAGCTAAAGTTGAGGCTCAGAAGGTAAATTATTCAGATAGAATCTCTGATAAGACCACGCAGGATGACAAGGAAGGAAAGCTATCTTCTAGAAACACACCATCTGATAACAAGATAGAGAAGGCTACTTCCTTTTCTTCTTTGTCCCGAGCTGGAAAGACTGCTGAGAGCTGTTCTCGAAGCCCTAAAAGGGCAAGGAAAGTGAATGTGATGGCTAAGGTTGGGCCCCGGAAGATGCAGTTTTTAGAAAATTTATTAGCCAAGACGCGGAATGATGAACAAACTAAGCTCTATTCTCCTCACAAGATATCATTAAAGAGCAAGGAAAATGATTCTTCTACATCGCCACCGGAAAATTCAGACAGAAGCCCTCATGGACATACAGCAGCAGAAAATAATTTCAATTCTCCATCTAAGGCTGCTAACCCATCTCCTGAACCTAAAATATACCCATGGGATCATGATGTGAGTCCTGAGATAACTGGTAAATTTGGGCAGAAGGTTGCTAGTCCATGGACAGACAGATTCAGAGACATGCCAGATGATTATCCAAGCCCTACTCTTGCACCTAATGTAAACACATCCCCGCAAATAAGTAAAGGGCTAGATGGTGACCTATACTCTTCCAAGTACCCCAAAAGTGTGGGCAGGTCCAGATCAAGTTCCCTTGCCTCAGATCCAGAATCTGAGCCACTGGTATTACTCTGTAACACATATCCTCAATCTTAGTAAATTGATGTTGTTTGTACTCTCTAACATAACCATTTCATATTTTCACTGCTCATTAATATATTGTGATGTTTAGGGTGAAATGGATAAAACCACCGAGCTACCTGGTAGTGAATCTCCTGCTTCTTCAGAAGAAAGAGAAAACAGTAAACAACCATCTCTTTCGCCCCCTTCTCCAACTGAAGATGAAGGTACTAAAAGTTCCAAGCAAAGCTTTGCAAAAGGTCAGGATATCACATTGCCGTTCTTTCATAAACGTCATACATGACAAATTTAGTTTGGACGGATCATGTTATGTTCCCTTTTGTGTTCACAGTTCAGTGTTATACATATTGACAAAAAGGCAAATGCAACATTGCTGTCCTATCCCCTTATTAACGCATCATGGAAAACGTACATGCTTTTAGGGTTAACTCTTGGCTTTTTAGTATTCCTGGCATGTTAAACTTTCGAATAGCTTTCGAGTTCTTTTCCATATAGATGGAAGCACTAATGTGATAATTTTTCAATCATGAGTTTTGAATTAGCTGTCCCGACATGTAGTCATTTCTTCATGAATTCCTTCTTTGCCAAATTTCAACAAGCTATTCTTTAATATTTCTTTCAAAAAAGTATTTTTAATCGCGGAATATATTCAAAATGATCATATAATTTTATGTGATTAATTGAATAACAGAAATATTTTTCATATCTTGCATGTTAGTTTACATATATTTGTTTGCTATATTTAAGTTTTCTTTTCATTTGGATTTTGCCTGCATAACATTCGTCGAGTATATCAATATAACTAAATACCTTGAGGCAGCTCAAGGTCTCTCCTAAGGATGTTTGTGGGATGCTACGCGTAACTAATATGTGGTTCTTCAAGTGCAGGATATAAATCTCACAAATGGCTTTCAGATATTGATGTCTCAGATAAATCGCCCCTTGAGCATGCTGGTAGGAAATCAAATTTAAAAGAGGGCAGAATGAGCAAAAGACGCTTATCTTCTGGTAATACTGCTTACTTTCCTTCTTTGACTTTAACTGCATTGTTGGCAGTTCATAACTTTTTTTTTCAGGAACGCAAGAAACTATAATATCAGAGAAAGAACAAGAACAATGCCCAGAGAACTACCTTACAAGGTTCCATCTTACACTGTTAACAATATATATCCTAATTTGTTGGTTTGTTTGATTGCATCCATGATTTCCACCAGGGCTTTTGATCAATTGATACTGGTGCTGGGAAGGTTCCAAACTAAGATCAAGGCTGAAACAACCAAGAAAAGTTCTGAGATACTTGCAGCTACTGGAGAGATAATACGGCAGCACCTTGAGGGGGTTGAGGTGCAGATGCAGGCTGATGTGTAAGATCTTTTCTTCGTGCTGCCATGAAACACACCCTGTTATCTGCATGTGCACATATATACTTGTTTTACATATAAATATAAGTATCACATAAACTAAAGGTACAGCTATTTTGATGCATGGCAGTTTAACTGTTATTTCAGGGACAAGCTGGTCAATGTAGGCAAGTCTAAAAGGAAACGCCTAGAGTCAACATTTGAAGGTACAATTTTCTTCATGTTACTGCTTTCATCAATTTTGGAACTGAACTCTAATTGAGAATTATCATGGCGGAATCCGTCAGCTGTAAGCCTGAAAGCATTTAATCACCGAAGATGTGCCTTTTAATCCAATATTCTTGATTTCTTCTCCTCTACCTATTTGGATTATTCAACCTCAAGGAGTGTATAAACTCTTTATTTTGGAATCATCAGCAACTATGTGAAGTACATTTTGAATACAAACAGTGAGAACCATATCCTGTTATTTACAACTTATCATGTATTCAGTAGAAGTGTAGAACATGACAATAGGTATTGCCAATCAGGCAATAATAAACATTTGACGCAAACAGAACCCACAATCCAACTTGAATAGCGTTACATTGGTAGATTTGCTGCTTATAATCTCATTTTTCATTTCCACGCTGAAGCTTAATGTCAATATTATGAAAGATTACTTGTAAAATCCTAAAGTAGCATCTCCTAATCTGTGTCCCACATTACAACATGGATGTTTTTTTAATCTTTGTCATTTGGATCTTTTTGGACATTGTGTTTTGTATCTAGGTGCATACTAGTCATGTTAAAATTACCTTGTTTTCCTTATTTTTTTTTCTTTTCCTTTTGCTTTTCATGCATGCTATTAGTTACACAAATTATGCCTTTTTGGTACACAGAGCAACAAGAAAAATTAAGGATTCTTCATGAGAAGTTCAAGGAGGAGGTCAACAAGCAGCTGCTGGATTGCAGGAATTCTCTTGAGGATTTTGAATCCTACCATGCAGAACTTAAGGGAGTAGCTGACAAGCAAAGTAAGTTTAACGCTACACCTAACATCTAGAGAAATGCAAGTGAAACATTTATGTAATTCACTATTTCTTATCATTTTCCAAATCTAAAACTGTGAAACTATGTTAATCTTTGCGAACCCAAGCCTTGTGAAGTAGTTATCTGTGAAGTCTTCAACATTTCAATTGCATTCTTCCATGCTGTTTCTCTATTTGGAAATATGTTAGCCAGTTTGGATGAACAATTCAACGTGCGTTCAGTCAATGCTTCATCATGGATACAGTCAGCATCTGTAACCATAGCTTGTGTTCATTTGTATCACAGACCAATAGATCTCTTTCTCCTTCTACATGCTCAATTTTTCTGACCACTGACCATTAGAATTATCATTTAATATATTTCTGTCTATTCATGACTGCATCAACAGAATTGTCCCACAAGAAGCTCATTGTAAATGCTGAGAAGACAGTAGGTGCTCAGATCAATGATGCAGAAGCCGAAATTGCCGAGGTCCAGAAGGTAGGTTGAAAGCAATTTTCAAAGATCACAAGTGCTTCATCGATCAAATGCTCATCTCTTTTGTGACACATTGTTTTTCAGAGAGCACGGAAGAGAATGAACGGCCTGAAATACGTGCTCAAGGAGCTGATTGCAGAAACTGCAGATTGACTGATCGACCATGTTCCCTCGCTCTATTGTGGTACATATCACAGGTGCAAAGATTAGGATACACAGGATGCACATTGCAACCATGTCACTGGTTCCATTTACGGGGTACAGGAGAATCCTGATGCACATAGGTTCTGTTAGAAACAGAACTTTGCAGACATTTTGAAAATGTACTTCACTGGAGCAACGTGCACTGGTGTGTATTGGTTGCAGTATTTGTCCATTTCGCATGAGTTGCTAACTTACTATCTGGAAAACCACAACACCTAGCGTCTCTAGTGTCCTGTGGCACGTGAACTAGGTCCTTCATTCTTCCCAAACATGCTGCATGTTGGAAACTTGGAATATTGATGCTGTATGCAGATATGCAGTGAACTTATTTTGGATTTGATGTGGTGTGTTGGAATATTGATGCTATAATTCATGTGCAGTGAATTTATTTTTGGATTCGATCGTTGGTGAAGACACTAGCTGTGATGCTGTGTACTGAAAAAAAATCAAGTGGAGTTGTTTGGTAGTACCAACTATTGATTTCTCTCTTCTGGTGCTATTTGTAAACATATATGCAATGTTGTTGATTCATCTTTTATTCTTCTCTGATGCTGTTTCTGCCCGGTTGCTGGTTTGCTGCGATGATTTTGGGATGGACACCCACTGGTAGCTGATGTATCAATGGCCTTGGCCAATCAGATATAATATGACAGTGCCATTGTATGCTTAGCACCATAAAAGTAATTCTGCTCTTGCACTAAATAAACGGGAACTGAGCATCCCTTGTAAATTCCATGACAACAAAACCTCCACTAAATTTGTATGTTTCTACGTGCGTTGCATATTGCTAATCTACCAAAATATGAATGTGGTTTGAGAGATGCTTATTCTATCCATATTGCATCTCAAGGGCCCATGGAGGGTTTCCAGATGGAAGATGAAAAGTCCATCTGATGATTATTTTGCCATACTGACAATGGAAGTAAATCCCTTTGGCTATACACCACCTACTCCTTGACTCCTTGTACCATCAGTCATCAGATGCTACTACCAGCTTCCATGCTTCATTGTTAACAACTTATCAGTGGAAGTCTGGTTGCCCTGTTGACGTCAGGCACCGATGCCACATCCGGCTGTTTGGATCGACGAATCTTGTGGACTTGATGACTTCTGGTATTGGTAAGTACACATTGTGCGTGTTGCACACCCCTGTTGTGATGCCACTGAAACCTGCAAACGCGCCATGTACCTGCAAGGTTTATAGGACAATAGATGGTCAGGCGTGAAAATACAGTATTCTATCATGAGGCAGCGAGGAGAAATGATGTCTTACAGCGTTCTGACCCAGCACAGTGCACAGGATGGCATCAGATGCATTGGCACGCACTGCACGGAGCATGTATGTGGGATCGATATACTTAACATCAGAATGGACTCCTATATCCTTGAAATGAGATTTGATCTGTGGCATGGCATGGCAAGACATTACCCCAGTGTTTCACACCCAAAGCAATGGCTGAAGATTACAATAGACTAACCTTCTGCTGAAGGTGGACACCGATGTCACCAAGAACCATGTTGCCTGATGCATCAGTTGCATTTGACTTCTGCAGATATTCCTGAAAATTCATCACAGCATTACTTCCTGCACAATTTTTACAGAGCAAGCACAAGTCTATTGTAAAGGCAACTAAAAAAAATACTTGTATGACAAGTGCGTAAAAAAATCAAGAGAAACCACAGTCGCAACATCCAGATTCTGGAGTCACACATACTGGCAGTAAAGGTAACAAAATTTTCTTCTGAATTCTGATGAGATCTAACCTGCCCTGCTCCTTCAGCAACACAAACAAGAGCAAATCCCTTGGTCTCTATCAAGTGCTCAAGATGTCGAAGAACTCCGTTCGGCCCATCAAGAATGAATGGTACCTTCATTTGAGTTATTGACGATTTAGATTGACTAGTGTGGTAAATGGGGGGGTTCATAAACAGCAAAAGACTTCATACTTCATACCTCAGGTATCAGGCAGATATCTACTTGTCCACTGGACAGAGAGGCATGCATTGTGATGAAACCACTGCTTCTCCCCATCAGCTTGACCAGTCCGATGCCATGAAATGCAGAATGTGCCTAGAGTTCAATGAAATGTTAACCACGCATATCTTCACAGATGGCAGCTAATATATGCATACATTTCACAGTTTTGCTGTCAGGCTCGAGATGTTGCTGAAAGAATCACCTCAATATATGCTGAGTTGATAGCTCTTTGTGCTGCTTCCACTGCAGTATCAAATCCAAATGTCTTGTCCATCAGTAATATGTCATTGTCAATCGTTTTGGGGACACAAACAATCGACACTTGCAGTTTTCTCTTGCGGCACTACAATAAGAATTTTGCCAAAATACAATGTCAGATGGATTCGCAGGCCTCCACTTTTGCTATATTTATACAGAACTACAAATCCAATGCTGCATGAGTGAAATTCTCGTATCAATTTATTACAATGAATAGTGATTAAACAATACCTCTTCATGTATAGCATTAGCTCCAGCATGAGTTCCGTTTCCACCTAGTACAAAGAGCATGTCAAGCCTCCTCGCCTGGATGTTGCATGTAGAAATTAAGGCGATAAGTCTTTCAGTTAGTAATTATTGTGGACATTTTGCGATATGCAAAGTAATAGAATGTATACATACCTGAATACTGTCAACAATGTCTGAAATTTTTGCACCACCACGAGAAACTCCTAAGAAGCTACCACCAGCAAGATTGATATTTTGGACTACGTGCCTAGAAAGCTGAATGAAAGAAAAGAGCCAAGTTCCCTTAAACATTTTTATAAATGTTCCTAAAAAAATGTATACAGATATTAATGAAGTAGAAAAGACTCTTACTGGCACTTCTGATAAGTGATCCTCAAAAAATCCACGGAACCCATGTTGTATCCCAACAATGTTTTTGACTCCATATTTTTCTAGTGTAAGCACAATCTACAAGAGTACAAACGATACAATTGAAAAATTAGAATATTGTTCTGTAAATACAATTTCAGAAATTTTGGTTCTAAGCAAAACAAGATCGACTCCAGTTCAAACCTACCTGCCGGATGACATCATTGAGACCAGGGCAGAGCCCACCACATGTTACAATCCCAGCCTTTACATATTGAGGCTCGAAATATATTTGTTTACGTGGACCAGCACGGTGTACCCTGGAAAAGATAAACCTGGTTGTTTAGGGAAAGACAAATAATTTTTACACCATATAATTTGAATTCATCTGTGTCACCACCATTGTTCAACCCAACTACAATCAGGGTCAATGCAATCAGCTCCAGCAGATGTTGGTGAGGCAAACTTAATAACCTGAAGAAGCAATAAGTCGGTAAGGGGAACGTCTACTCCATCTGATATTTACCTTGCAAACTAATGGTTGTAATCAAATAGTAGCTAAGCAAACAAATCCTGCACACTATACTATTTATAGAAACAGCAAAGGCACCTTTTCTATTACGAAACAGTTCACATTAAGCAGATCTACAGGCATGTACTTGAATAGCGAGAATTATGCTTGAGAAGAGATTCCTAAAGCAATAAATAGAGCTTTATTTTTCAAGACACTTAAAAATTCAAGTCATATTCCCAGGTGAAACAGTGAAGCAATTATATATTACAGAATGGCATGGTTAATAATTAAGGTAATGGTTCACACCATCTTCAAATTACCAAATAACCCATGTTAGTAATTATCATGGAGGAAATCCATGCCAAGGTAAATATAATAGTTCAATGTTAAGTACATACCTTCAAAAGTACTCTGTCATCATCGTTCACATAGCCATTCCATGATTCTTGCACAGAACCATTTACATTCTTGAGAGGAGTCCTGTTATAGACAGAGTAACCAAAAGATGTTTTAATCACCAATGATTTCTACTAGGATTAGTCTGGGACAAATCAATTATAAAGAAAATGAGGAAAATATGTCACCTGCTCTTCAGAGAAAAAGTTGTTGGCCTCGGTTCCACATCAATCACATCTCTTAAATGTGGCAAGCTGAAGCGCTTACCAAAATCCTCCTGAAACTGCTTCTTCCAGTTTGGATTTGACAAATCTAGTTGTGGACGATCCACAGATATGGCTCTAACAACAAACTGATTTGTTCTTGATTTCTTGTCATATCCCACACATTGCAACCTACTGCTAGTGTGCACTCGAAAACAGCCCAGGTGCTTCTGGCCTGAGCTAACTGAACCAGCATAGTCCATTGACGGTGCTAGAGCCATTATTTAGATACCTCAGCATGCAAATATGCTGCGAGACAAGTTCCAGCTTGCTATCAGCATCAGATTATGGTAAAGGAAAAGAGTTACAATGCTCTCTAAAGTTCCACCGCTAAAGTACATGTATATGGATTGGAAAAAATAAAAGGAAGAGGAGGCAGGAATATTCCTATTTTACATGGAACAAAGTTATTAGATAAAAGATGTTAAAAAAATGCGGATTATACGTGCATATGCTCCAACAATGTTGGAGTCTCAACGAGTAAAAATTATACAATTTTCAACGTGCATACTGGATTGCTGTACCGAGGTGAAAACAAAAGGTCATAATACTGGATATCGAAGCAACTTATGTTTGCATGAAGGGAGAAAAAAAGAAGGAAAGAATCCACCCCCCCCCTTCCACTTAAGAACCAACCAATAGTATAGAACTAAATTCTGGAACCATTCCCACTGCCTGCCACAAGGCAATCACAACAATCGCATCTAGAAGCGACGAAACCTGCAGGCGGCAGCAGCAAATCGAACCAAACAGAATTGGGGGAGATCACCGCCGGTCAACAAACGCACCTCTCTCCTTGCCTCGAACCAGATTCGGCAGCGAAACCCGGCAGCGGCACCCGCGAAGTGATCGATGGACAGAGGAGACGCGGCCGGAGGATTTTCTTGTTATACCGCTCAGGGGAGACCGCCGTGGTGGCGGCGCCACTTCCTCAACGCCTCCGTCCTGGTTTCTTGGAAACCTGGAAATTTTGTTTGTTCCTCGAACGACGAGGGGAAAACGCCGGACTTCTTTTCTTTCTTCTGCTAAGCGGAAGAACGACGAGGAGGAGGAGGACGGATCGACGGGTGGAGGAGGAGGAATTGTTTGTCGAAATTTGACGACTCAAATTTGACGGGGTGGAGGAAGGGAGAGAAGAGGAAAAGTCCGGGCATGTGGGGAGAAGCGCTGACTGTCCGATGAGGCCAAGCCGCCACGCGCGGTACCCTTTCTAGGTTTCTCGTCTGATATACCCCTCGGTTCTCAAATGCAAGGGATTTTGCTTTCTTTTTTTAAAAAAAAGCTCCACTCCTACTTTTCTAGCTTGGCTCCACGAGACTCCCGCCGAACACGTTCAGCTCCAACAACTTCAGATCCAGAAATTTTAGAAAAAAAAACTAAAAGTTGGAGACCAACTTTATAGAAAAGAATAATAGCATATAATGTATCAAATAAGATAAATTATAAAAATATATTTCATAACTAATCTAATTATTTTTATTTAATATTTGAAATATTATTAATCTTTTCTATAAATTTGATCAAATTTAGAATAGTTTACTTAAAATAAATTAAAATTCTCTACAATTCAGGACAGAATGAGTATGTTGCTTGGGTCGGTGACTCGTGGTAGGAGGATAGATGTTTGAATAAGGGTAAAAATGTCATTCTAATAGATGTTCTTTTTTGGATAAAAGGAGTATTTTGAATAATACCCTATTTCCATTTCCATATGTAGGTACGGGGCCTCTCAAATGACACGAGATGTTGTTTTACCTTGCTTTATCCTTCTTTATCGAAACATTTCATTTTCCATCCACGCATCATTTGGTACTGTCTAAGAAAGTGCAGAACAGACATATTTGGATTTACATACTTCTTCAGCACTACATTGAACCCTTCGCTCCTTTGAGTTGATTACAAGAATGAGTAAAAGCAGTGCATATAGTAAATTGGTACAAAACTGCTATGTATTGCATAAAGGCGATGGGAATGCACATTGTCCCGTAAATTATACTTGCTCACCATTGCTGACCATTTGGATTCAAATTCATCTGGAGTAACCATGTAGTTCAAACACTTTTTGAAGTCTTTTTCTAGCTTCTCATCTACATCTAGGATAGGGCCTATTGTACCAGAAAATTTGTCCATTATGTGCCACCAACAATTCCTATGATTTGTATTGGGAAATATCTGCGCGATCGCACACCTCATTACTGCATCCTAGTCAGTTATAATGCTCACGGGGGCTTTTCCTTGCATTGTTTCTAAGAATGTTTCAAACAACCACACATACTATTTTTTTTATCTCTTACAAAGGCACATCCGTGCCTATTTACTCCAATAAATGGAGCAAAGAGAATATCATACATGTTTGTCATGGAGGTAGCATCAAAAGAAACCAAATCACTGTATGACTCAATGTAGGCATGCCTTGCAGCACCATCGATCCAAAAAAGGCACTCAACCTTGTGGTCAGCGTCAAGCTTGATTTTGTAGAAGAACTCAGGATCTTGTTGTTCCAGTTCCTTAAAATTATCCAAGGTTTCTTGCGTATCTTTGTATTTTTCTGTTCTTCGGACCCTAAAACTGAAGTTGCTAACAACTTTGCCCTCATATGGAACTGAAGTTGCACAGAACCATAGAACCCATTCATTAGTTGCATTATCCGACCAGTACTCAAGTTGCATAAGTGGAGCAATGTAATGAAATCTTTATCCGGTTTAGGTATTCCCTTGTGAGACCTTAGGAACTTTTTTAGTGATGGCTTCTGAACAGGTCATGATTGTGATCTGGTGCAAAGAAAATTGCATGTCACCTCTCAGTGATCAACTTGATAACCATCCTAGCCTTGCAGTCTGTATGTAACCTCTTCTTCCTCTTTCTCTTCCTACCACCGTCCAGCTTCTTCCTTTTTTCTGCATTCTCATTGCCATCATCAGGTTCAGAATCCTCATCAAACTTGCTATCATCAGACTCAGTAACTGCTTGATCCTCTTTTGGTTTTCTTCTGCGCCCTTCTTTGTTGCAAACAAACTACACCTTGTTCCTGCTCTCTTGTCAAACCTGATAGGCATGTAGTGCTAGTACGAATAGAAAAACCAATCTTCTTTGCATATGAATTGTAAAACTCTCTAGCTTCCTGCTTATTGCAAAATGTCTGCCCTGCATAAGGCATTGGTGGCGTTAACCAAATATCGTCAACAATTTCTTATGTAGCATCTAACACAACCTGCTCAGGAAGAGCAGTAAACTCCAGAGTTGTTAAGAGAATAAGCATTAGCATTTTGATTGCTACCCTAAACCCCTACCATCAGTTTGGTTGTCAAGGTTATGCCAACATCATTATGCTCACTATCCTACAAATTTGCATTATATAAGGCTACTTGAGTGTAGTAGGAAGGGTTTGCATTGCCTTCAGCTAGGTAATCATAATCAAATTCTGGGAGGGGAACTCATTCAAATCCATGATGCCTAGAAACAAGTAAAAATGGATAAATGGACCTGCAGCAGGCAAAAATGTGATTATAAAATGGCATAGTAGACAACTTTATCAAGCAATTTTATATCACAAAGCTAATAACAATTTCCCTATAAACATCGTTTTGTTTTGCAGCTATACAAAAAGATCTAACTGAGGCGCGCAAAATGGATGGTTGGTGTATATTGGAGGAGCAATCCTCACTGTTCATGTTAGTTATGCGCGACCTTTTTTCTTGATCTGCAGCAACTTTTGTTACATTAAGTTCTTGATCTGCAGCAACTTTTGTTACATTAAGTCAACCGGAGAGATCAAAGAGCAGGTAATTTAGATCTTGGCTAGAACCCTAAAAACCAAATATGTGTTGTGCAGAATAATGCCCCAACAAACCTTTGTATGCAACAAATATGTGAGGAACGTACCTTGGTTTTACTCCCAAATTGCGCGTTGCTACAAATCTGTGCCGTGGAATTCTAGTTGTTGTTGTCGCCTTCATCAGGCGACAGGCACCTTGGCTTTGTGCACCTGTAATTCTGTATGAAGCATTTTTTTTTTGTCCCGCGATGGCTGCTGGGTATTTTAGTACAACACGCAACAGGGGATGAGGGGGAGACGAGCCGCCCAAGGCAAGTGGGCCGGGGTGGCGGGAGTAGTGGGGGGAAGTGCGCCAAAAAGGCTTGGTAGCCTGGAACTGACAAAAATTGGGAAGAAGTAGTTTTGGTATTTTTTTCAAAAACAGTAAAGCCGTACATAACTATGTTTTTACGGCCGGCCTTAAGTTAACCGGATCTAATTTATTTTGTAGAAAAACTATTTTTTAAGCTACTCCATAAGATTGGTTGATTAGGCGTCAAAATATTCTTATAGAGCTCTTTTACAATGATTCTAAAGTACTTATTTCTTTGAATTTTTTTTGGCCGTTTATCTATACAAGTTAAATTAAATCACTACTTGCTCCCACCATTTTTCGTACTTGGTCCCACATTTTGTAAGTATCAGATACTTTACCCTAGGTACTTCTGGGTATTTTCTACCTTCACCATCGTAGGATTTTACCGGATGGACGGCTCCTATTTTTTCAATCCTCGTAAAATTTCTCATTCTTATAATGTTATGATGATGCCATCTTAAGTCTTGCGAGTAGTCTTATCACAAGAACCGCGAGGTGCCAATCATCTTTTCAGTTTGCATGTATATCGTCTCTCTACACGCAATATAATTTCTCTGTGCGAGCGCACATGATTAGACTAAAGACTTGCGCTAAGCACATGATTAAGACTTTACGAGGCCCTGCATGCGAGCGTACGCCACGCCCAGAGGTCAAACCCAGCGCCGCGAGCACCTGCTGGCGGGGGAAAAAAATAGATAACTCCGATCGGTGGATGATATGCACATGCTGACATGCATATCAATCTCAACTCTAAAACAATCAACTCAAAAAAATTAATAGTTCTACAACTACACATCCAAATCTCTATCTCTACCTATTTCTAAAACAAGGATTGTTTCCTTGGTCCGTTTTGGGCTGGGCTTCATTTTGTTTCATGGGCCGAACTGCTCTCTTTCCTGCGCGGCCCGTTTCTCTATTTTTTCCTCCCTCGCGCCGTCACGCGCCTGCTCACCATCTCGGAATCTGCCGCTGCACCACCCCTCCCTATCCATGGCAGCCTCTCCCGTTGGAACTGGTGCACGGCAACGGTAGTGGTCACTCCTCACCTTCGCCGAGGAGCCGGACTTGGCGTGCGAGCACCTCCCGTCGGAAAAGAAAACGAATGCATCTATCTACTGCATACTCGTTGACTCAGAATCGATGTCCTCGCTGATTCGATTCAGAATCTTGTTGCCGTAAATAGCAGGGGGTCGAGCCGTCGAGGAGTCTAGCTGCCTCGCCATCATCCAGCGTTTTGTCGAAAGGGCTGGTGCACGGAGGCCATCTTCCGCCGCGACTCTCGCTGGCCCGTCGCCACATGGCCTCCCTGGTCGAGCGGCCGTGACCTGCCCCGCAGGCCTTGCTCTATGCTCCTTCCTTTTATTGTGATGCTGCACGCACTTTAATCATTTGATGAAATGTCGCTTCAAGCTGACTTCTATTTTTAGCTTTTTGCACTTGGACTAGGACGTGCTTGCCGCATTGGTGTGATTAGATGCTGCGGCATTCTTAGAACAAATCATTTTTGTGATTTATTTTGTTGTTCGAACCATTTTTTTGTATGAATTTTGACTGTTAAAATAACAACTCTTCAAATATATAGACTATTGAAATATAACAGTTGGAATTGGAAAAATGAACTCATATTAGTTGGCCTGATTTGATGAGTCTGCAGGAGTTTGTAGAAATATAGGGAGAGTATTATGGAGTGGATAGTAGACAAATAAATAAACATATAGATAGTATGATTTGGTGAGTTTGCTAGAGATGATCTAAGGGGAGCAAAGATGAAAAAACAAACAAGCATTGAACTCGAGTGCCAGATAAATCTACGCAGCCAAAGGGCCTATAGCCTAGTCAAATCAAATATGGTTGCATCGTACCATTATGTTCGTCTTCACAAGAACTTCAAAAAAAATTCCACTTGAGTATGTTTTAGGCAAATTGGCAAAGTTACTTTTTTTAAAAACGATTATTACTGTTTCTATCATATAAAGTTTCTTCATGCATGTTATGTATACTATTAACAAGATACTTTCTGTCATAACTCATAATCATAAAGTTACTTTTTTAAATATTTATGGACTATAAATGTTATTTTTTTCTAAAGTTTCACGCAATACAAAGTTAGTTTTCTTAATAAAGGTAGGGATTACAAAGTTACATTTTCTAATATTAATGCACTATGAAGTTACTTTTCTTAACTTTTATAGACTATACAAAGTTATTTTTTCTTAACATTCACGGAGTACAAAGTTACCTTTTATTAACTTTCAAGGAGTACAAAGTTACTTTTTATAATACTGGATTGCAAAATTACTTTATCGTATAAGATATATATGATGATGTTTTTTTTTGAAATATGGTGGGATCATTTTTTCCATTTTAGGAAAGTTAGGATCTCCGTTTAAGATTAAATAGAGAGCCCTCTTCGTTTAGCTTTTGAGCAGTATAAATACTCTAGTTAAACACAAGTCCTAAATGGTTGGCTTCCTTGAACCACCCGGCCCCTCTCTAGTTAGGGTTTGGGATTGGGGTTAGGGGTTCGGGGCTAGAGAGACAATATGGCCGAGGAGGTCACTAACAAGGCAATGGTGGTAAGCGGTAGGCTGGATTGAGAGGCAATGGTGGCACCGCCACCACAACAGTGGTAGAGGAGGGTGATTGAGAAGGGTTGGCAAAACTGGGTGTTAGCGGCGGTGACACCATCGGAGCTGCCGAGCTGTGAGACTTTAGGAATACTTATATTATTTAAATTTTAAATTATATTTTTTCTATTATAATTTAATAGATGTCTTGATCAACTCGGTCTTGACATGGGCTGGACTGAAAGCTTCTAATAATTCTAGAGGGTTTTACGTGAATTGGCCTAGACACAAAAAAAAGTAGTGAAAAGTTACATACTTCTATCGGGGGCTTTTGTGCGAAAGCTTCTGAGAGCTCCCTATGCTATACAAGCAGTTCTCCTCGCCAGCGGGTAATTAAGCTATTTGCCATCCTTGCGGATGACACCTGCTCATTTGCTATTTTTATTTTGACAGTTATATTTTTGTCACCTGCTCATTTGCTATTTGATTATTTTTGCTGACATAGCACGCCATGTCAACCGGCCAGCAAAGACTATGTACCCATTACCTTTCTCCTTCCCGCGGAAGAAAGCAAGCCACAGTGATAGTCTCTGCTGCTCTCTTCCCTGCTCTCTCTCCACAGAAGCAAGCTGTAACACCCTCGCGGACAGTCCGCTAAGGATCGGCGGACGGTCCGCCAAAGTAACGTCTAGATATTTATCCTAGTTGTGGGACCCGCCTGTCATATCCTCTTCCTCTTCTTCATTCTTCGACCAGTGACAAGCTCCGCTCGAGCGCTCGCGCCGTCGTCGCCCCCTTCCGTCGATCTCCCTCCTCCGGCCACCATACTTCGATTCCTCACGTGAGAACCTTCCCCGGCACCTCCTCCACCTTCCCTAACCCCCAGTCCGGCTTCTTCCGGCCGGAATCGCCCCAACCGCCGCCGGTCACCATTGGAGCCGCTTGAAGCTTGCTCCACCGTCAATCCGCTTCTCCGGTCATCCTCCGCCCGAACCGACCGCGGGAATGGATTCGTGGTGAGTTCCTTGTGCTCCCCGACCTTTTTTCCCTTCCGTGGTGCGCCGCCGGCACCGGTGAACGGCCACCGCCGCCGCCGCCGCGCTTGCTGCCGCCTTTTAGGCGATGTTAAAAAGACGAACCGCAGACGGTCCGCTCAGGGGGGGCGGACAGTCCGCAAGTTAGGATAGAGTTTGTCCAGAGGCGTTGTGTTTCTGGTGATCTCGCATAAATGAATCGCGGACAGTCCGCCTAGGAGGGCCGGACAATCCTCAGGTCAAGTTATAAGTTGTCCAGAGAGGATGTTGTCTCTGGTGTTTTCGTAGGATTGAACTGCGGATGGTCCGCTATTGGAGAGCGGACAGTCCGCCGTAGAGATCAAAATTTGTCCAGAAACGATGTTGTTTCTGGTGGGGTTCACAGGGTTGAACTACAGACGGTCCGCTATTGGAGAGCGGACAGTCCGCCGTATAGTCTAGAATTTTGTCCAGAGACGTTATCGTCTCTGGTGGAATTGGCATAGTGAACTGCGGACGGTCCGCCAAGGAGGGCCGGACGGTCCGCAGTAGAGATTAAAATTTCGTCCAGAGGCGTCGTTGCCTCTGGTGGTATTGCAGAGTTAAACTGCGGACAGTCCGCTATGTTGGAGCGGATGGTCCGCCGTATAGATTGAAATTTGTCCAGAGAGGTAGTTGGTTCTGGTGGGTCGGCAAAGTTGTACTGCGGACGGTCCGCCACTTGGGCGCGGACAGTCCGCAGGGCATTCCAGTTGAAGTATAATAGTTGCATCATTGAGCTGCACTCAATAATTTCATTTGCATTCGTGTACCATCTGCCATTGAGGATGTCGTGTTCGAGGTGATTGCGGCGCCACAGGAGCAGGCGGAGCAAGCCCAGGAGGAGAGGTGTGTGAACCCGGCCCAAGGCCCGTCTGACTCTAGCTCTGAGCAGCAGCACGAAGGCAAACCCCAGTGCACATCCGATTATTTCAAAATATGACACCTTTATATGTCTCTATTATTTGTGCATTAGGTTTAGGAATTGTTTGAAACCCTAGTTGCATGATCCCTAGATCTCCTTGAGTTATACTAAAAATGTATAGGACGATAGAGGTGCTATGCTTAATGGGTTCCGATAGAAGACGAGTGCTCTACTGCCACTCGCGAGATATAAGATGATTAGAAGTCGAGTAAATTCCGGTTAGTCGCGAGGTATATATATATATATTGAGTATGATTTGAGATAAATGGATAATGTGAGACCGGATGGAGAAATGATGACAATGTATAGGTATGGCAGCAGGACAGGATTCCTGGGTGTCTTAGCCCCGTCTGTGTCGATTAAGGACCGACCGTTGTCGGCAGTGCTGATCGGGGATTGAATTGTCCTAGCCGCATGCCGGGAGTAGGAGGTAGTCGAAACCGGTAAGCCGAGTACTGCCTCACCTCGAAAGTACAGGACTCCATCTCACCTCTTGGGGTAGTCGAGTAGTCTTGGAGAAATGGGGATGCATATGTTTACTTTTGGTGGTCTCACATTGAGCTAGGCTGACCATATGATGGTGGGGCGGTCCTCTAGTTCGAGGTGGGAAGGGGAAATGTCGGTGCGTGGGGTCCGACGGGGCTTTTGCGTGCCGTGTTGGTTAGGTCCACCTTGCAAGGTTAAATCAGATAGATTCGCCGTGTCTCGCGGTTATGAGGGCCTTGATTTCTTTGTCGCCTCGTACAAATGAATTAGAAATGTTAGTGATAAATGATGGAACTACTTTGAATCATTATTGTAATGCTCCAACATGATTGTTGTAGATAGGCCAACATTAGATGAGAGTCTTTCTATATAGAACATGTGGCTAAAACATTGAAAGTAAGGATCCAACTATAGATGCTTTTCTGCAAAACAACTCACTTGCCAGAAAGCCGTGCATGTCTAGATAGGGGCTATGTATACCAAAAGTCGGGTAAGCCTTGCTGAGTATTATTATACTCAGGGTTTGTTGCCACAATTATTTCAGGACACCCGGATGTCGACTTCTGTCCCTGTTGCGTTAAGTTCATCCGTCGTGATGCAGAGGGATGGGACGTTGTGGAGCCCGATGCTTAGTTAGGGATCTCCTCGGGTACTCTTTGGTAGTTGTAGATCATTTCCTCTATTCGGACCTTATTTTCGGGATTGTAAAGTTTATAGGTTATGTATGTATTCAAACTTGGTTTGTAAAACTCAAGGTCGAGTCTTTTGTATATTGTTGTATTTTCGAATGTATGTCGTGTTTGTACCATCTGCGCCCACTTTTGTGTGGGACTATCGGTGTTGTTTCGATCGGGACGTGGGTTGAGAAATGATCGTCAAATTAAGCCGTTAAGCTAATGCACCCGATGTGTTCAAATGACGGCCATTACGCTTAATTAGAGTTTTAATTTGGTGGTTCCGTCACAGCTGGTATCAGAGCCGAAACGCACCGAGGGTGGTACAAGCATGACTAATTTCAAGTTTTTCCAAAAATATAAAAATGAATTTTTGCGTAGGGCGAGCATGCATCATATTTATGTAGTGTTTTTGGGATTTTTCCCTAGGAATTGATAGAGGTGTGAGTTTATGGCCCTAAGGACTTTTGTAGACGAAGTTCGGGTCGTAAGGTTTCATAGACTTGCCGTGAAGCATTACAGAAGTGTCGTCGGCCGGGCCGAAGACAGTGTCTGGTAGTTCAAAACGTGTCCAGCGGACAGTCCGGTCATGACACGCGGACGGTCCGCATGCCATTAAGGAAAAAACACACAGAACCATCTGAAAACTGAGTTGGGTTGACATTTTGTAAAGCGGATGGTCCGCAGAAGCTCAGCGGACGGTCCGGTTAGTTGGATTCTGGTAAAGCGGACGGTCCGCCCTGGTATACCGGACGGTCTGCCATACATTTTTTGGCTGGACCAGGGCAGATCGGTCAGATCGACTGGTTGAGCTGATCGAACCGCCTGGCCCGCCTGCAAGCTTTACACTGAATTGTTCACCCTACACCCGTACAATGATGGGGACAAGGCAGGATTTGCAGCCCAGCAGCTCAGGGGTCCCGCAAGCACTTGGTGGGACAATCACATGGCCATGTTCCCCGAGGGCACTCGGTTCACCTGGGCCCAGTTTAAGGAAGCATTCAGGGCGCATCACGTTCCAGCGGGAGTGATCAGGAGGAAGCTCACGGAGTTCTTGGCCCTAAAGCAGGGCAATAATAGTGTGATGCAATATGCCCAGAATTTCAACACACTCTCACAGTACGCTAGGTACCACATGGACATGGATGAGAAGAAGCAGGCGTGTTTCAGGTAGGGGCTTAGCAGTAAGCTCCAGGATCGCCTGGCGATGTTCAAGTTCAATACTTTCAGCGAGCTAGTCAATGGGGCTATCGTGCAGGAGGATGCCCATCTAGCTCATAAAGTAGAAAAGAAAAGAAAGGCACCGGCAGCGGGATCCACTAGTAGCAACTCTCAGAGGTTCCGCCTCGTGCAGTCTGGGCCACAACGAGCCCCCTTCCAGCACCAGTCTGTGTACAGGCCACCACAGCAGCAGTGGGGATATCGGCTACCTCAGCCACCACAGCCGCAGGGGGTAGTCAAGCCTCCTGTTCCTCAGCAGAGCGAGCAAATGGTCTGGGTGCAGCAGCCAGGGGGTACGCCCCAATTTGTTTCCATGTTACAACTGTGGGCAGCCGGGGCACCTTGCACGGAACTGCCCGATGCCACCAAAGCAGGGCCAGCAGTCCGGTCAGTAGAGCTAGAAGCAGAATGTGGCTCATTTCAAGCCGGGACAAGTGCACTACACCACCCTCGAGGGTATTCCTGAGGGAGCTCCAGTGATGGCGGGTACGTTTTCTGTAAATGATCGTCCCGTCACCATATTGTTTGACTCTGGGGCATCTCATACATTCATTAACAAGGAGTGTTCCATTAGGCTGGGATTGAAAATAGAAAACATGCCAAATCCATACAATATTCATTCGCCCGGGGGCCAATTAATTACCAACCAAATTGTCAGGAGAGTGCCTCTCCAGTTACAAGGAAAAGGATTTATAGCTCATCTTATAGTACTCCCAACTCAAAGATTGTATATTATACTTGACATGAACTGGATGAAGGAACAAGGAGTCCTTTTAGACACTTATGCACATTATGTGCACATAAAACCATCTGACCATGGGTCTATGACCTTATCTTTAAAGAACCTTGAGTCAACCACTTCCGCTGTGAATCACACTGAGGGCAAGGCTTTGGCTGACATACCAGTGGTGTGTGAGTACCCGGATGTTTTTCCGGAGGATTTACCCGGGATGCCACCGGATCGCAATGTTGAATTTGCAATTGAATTGCAACCGGGAATGGCACCAATTTCCCGAAGACCTTATCGGATGCTACCCAATGAACTGGTGGAATTAAAGAAGAAATTGCAAGAGCTGCTTGACAAAGGCTATATTCGTCCTAGCACTTCGCCCTAGGGCTGTCCAGCACTTTTTGTTAAAAATAAGGATCAAAGTCTCAGGTTGTGTGTGGACTATAGACTTTTGAATGCCGTCACAATCAAGAATAAATATCCACTTCCCCGGATTGATATTTTGTTTGATCAGCTATTCGGGGCTAAAGTATTTTCCAAGATTGATCGCCGCTCGGGTTATCATCAGATCAAAATCCGAGCCGAAGATATTCCTAAGACGGCTTTCTCTACCAGATATGGACTTTATGAATATCTGGTGATGTCCTTTGGGTTAACAAACGCTCTGGCACATTTCATGTATCTCATGAACTCAGTATTTATGCCCGAGCTGGATAAGTTTGTTGTGGTTTTCATCGACGACATTCTTATATTTTCTAAGAATGAAGAAGAGCATGTAGAGCAACTTCGCATTGTCCTTCAGCGTCTCAGGGAGCACAAGTTATACGCCAAATTCAGCAAGTGTGAATTTTGGCTCGAAAAGGTGCAATTTCTAGGACATGTCATCTCGGAGGACGATATTTCTGTCGACCCCAGCAAAATCCAAGATGTGCTAGATTGGAAGACCCCTGAGACAGTTCCAGAAATTCGAAGTTTTCTTGGGCTAGCAGGATATTATCGCCGGTTTGTACCGGACTTCTCCAAAATTGCTAGGCCCATGACAGAATTGCTTAAGAAAGGGGTGAAATTTGTTTGGGACGACAAATGTGATCAGACTTTCCAGACTTTAAGAAAGCTTTTAACGTCGGCCCCTGTTCTGGCTCAGCCAGATATCACTCGACCATTCGATGTTTATTATGATGCATCAGGTATGAGTCTTGGCCGCATTCTCATTACTGTCTTTGGCTTAGCCAGGTATTACTCTGGCCTTGACGTTTGTGTGTAATACATTAGGTACGGGCCTCGGCTGCGTCCTTATGCAAGATCAGCGGGTGATTGCTTATGCTTCCAGAGCTCTCAGGCGGCATGAGGAGAATTATGCTACTCATGACTTAGAGCTAGCCGTAGTGGTCCATGCACTGAAAATCTGGCGGCATTATCTTCTGGGTAATCCGATTCATATATACTCCGACCACAAGAGTCTCAAGTATACTCAGGGTTTGTTGCCATAATTATTTCAGGACACCCGGATGTCGACTTCTGTCCCTGCTGCATTAAGTTCATCCGTCGTGATGCAGAGAGATGGAAGGTTGTGGAGCCCGACGCTTAGTTTGGGATCTCCTTGAGTACTCTTTGGTAGTTGTAGATCCTTTCCTCTATTCGGACCTTATTTTCGGTATTGTAAAGTTTATAGGTTATGTATGTATTCAAACTTGGTTTGTAAAACTCAAGGTCGAGTCTTTTGTATATTGTTGTATTTTCGAATGTATGTCGTGTTTGTACCATCTATGCACACCTTCGTGTGGGACTATCGTTGTTGTTTCGATCGGGACGTGGGTTGAGAAATGATCGCCAAATTAAATCGTTAAGCTAATGCGTCCGATGTGTTCAAATGACGACCATTACGCTTAATTAGAGTTTTAATTTGGCGGTTCAGAGTCACGCCCACCAAATCCAAGCTCTCTGTACGCCATGGATCTCTGCCTTCCTTCCTTTTCAAAGCTGCAGCCTACAACGAGATTACTACCACGGCAAAACCAAATCCATCAATCCAAGCATCAGGCTACCTCTTCCTATTTTCTCCACGAGCAGGACCGAAGGAACGATTAAGGCGGCCGGTTCTGATCACGGGACGGCGACGTGGGGAGGTGGGACGCGGACTAGGCGCTGCGGGATGCCGGGGTCTGGGTGGGCCTAATCGCGGCAGGCGGCGGAAGCATGAGCCACGGGAAGGATGGGGGGGTGCCCGGCCGACGAGGTGGCAGGAACGCCGCTAGGAGCGGCAGACGATGTGGTGGGCGAGGTGGTCGGCGAAGCGGAGGTGGAGCGCCATCGAGGTGATGATGTGGTCGCCGCTAAGGCGGCGAGGGTGATCCCTAGTGCTCTCGAGGTAGGGCGGTGCCGCCCGCCATTGCTGCGCGCGCACGACGGTGGGATTCGCATGGAAACACGATGTGCGATGCGATTTGACACGATTCGCATCAGGCACGACATAGCCATGGCCGCCAAATTACTTAGATTATTACCAGAACCACAAGATCACATGACCAAATATTGAAAAGAGCAAGTGCAAAGGCAGCTGGAAAAGGCATTTTGAGATTTAAGAGAAATTATAAGCAAGAGACAATCCAATCGTTGATTCAAATATTCCACAAAAAGATGTGTACAAGTATACATTATCTATTGATTAGGATATTCTGCAATAAATTTGCAGGAGAATTACATTATCCTTTAATTAAAACATATATACTGCAAAAATGATTCCTGAACAAAACCAGGAGTTTGATAAATTATTGATTCTCCCCCAAGACCAGCTGAGGGATTGTTCCATCTTGAAACAAGATCTAGCGCCTCAAACTGTGTAGGATGTATTCAGCATATAGGTCCCTGACAACAGTGCAAATTGGTTAAAAGTAGTGCCCTAACTAGAAAAGTATTTTTAGATGATTCTAATGCATTATATGAGGATTCAGACAATAAAGAATGCTAGCTTCATATACAAAAAAGCAGAATAGATTTTTCAAAGTAGAAAGAAAGGAAAACAAATGATAGAAGGTTTCAAATCTCACTATCATGTTAAGGCAATCATACTTTAAGACGCATCGTGTCACAATTTTCTTTTCGAAAAAAGAGAGACATGGTTATAAGCTATTTCAGAGAAGACTCACATTGAATGCTGAATGGCTTCCAGGGCAGTTGTTGGTGGCAAGAACTCGTTCACAGCAACTTCCTTGTTCTCATTCTTCTTGTCTGCAGATACAACATGTGAAATAAACTTCAACGCTTGAGGAGCAACTGCAGTGCTAGCCTATGATTATAGCAATCGAGACAGATTCAGAAAGAAATGGCACATACAGTCTTCGAAGAAGCGACGGATTTCATTAAGGCGGTGGGGAGACAACTCCTTGAGATCAGTTAAGTGACGATATTCGGGATCGTCAACACAAACTGCAATTATCTTATCATCTTTCTCGCCCTAGTCGTTGCACAAACAGATACACCATCAATCCAACATAATGTGGTGTGTAAAATTTTAATGAAAAAAAATCTGTAAAATTGAGCATGCCTGGTCAATCATAGGCATAAGGCCAATGGCCCTTGCCCGAAGAAAGCAGCCAGGTATCACTGGTTCCTGTTCAGTTGTAAGCCAGTCAGCGAATAACCTCATAGGTTCAAACATAACATACATCATTAATACAAATTGAGTGGGTTAGATGAAACAAACAGCAAGAAGTCACATGCTGACCTGCATCAGGACCAGCACATCCATTGGGTCTCCATCTTCGCACAGCGTGCGCGGTATGAAACCGTAGTTGTGTGGGTAGACCACTGATGAGTATAGCACCCTGTCAACCTGGGGAAACATAGTTTCAAATATATTATCAGTTGCGTCAGAGAAGAAATCGTCAAATTTCTGCAAGCTTACTCTTTAACGGACAATCTGTACCTTGATCAATCCAGTCTTCTTGTCAAGCTCATATTTCACTTTACTCCCCTTTGTGATCTCAACAACCTGCAACCATGGAAGGTCTATGACTTGTGATGCATCTGAAAGTAATGCACTTACTCTACTTTACTACAAAGGATGAACATATGACGTGATGCAAGCTTACACAGTTGAAAACAGCAGGGGCTCCAGGTCCTGACATTTGGGAATTTTGAAGCGTCAGCTTGTATGAACCTACAGAGTCATACTGCAATGCCAAAAAAAGAAAGACGTGTGTACCTATCTCAAGGTCATGCCAAGAATGTGCGGCGACCGATCGCTTTGAGAGAGACGACATGATCCGCTCGTTCAGCCGTGGAACACTCTTCTTCTCTTCAGCCATGCTACTACAACCACAGATAGATGCCCCATAAGCCTCCTGTAAACTGCTCGTTCGGTCTATATTTACAGTTAAAAAAAGTTGCATCCACCAAGAGATTTTTAATTTGCCTGAGAGAGAGAGAGAGAGAGAGAGAGAGAGAGAGAGAGATTTTGACATTTACCAAATGCTAGTAGGATTTGATCCGGGTGGGATCACCAGGACAAGGAGGAGGCCCAGGAAGCACAGGACCACATGAGGAGCAGCAGCTTATTATATATATAGAGGAGCTCTTGGTCGTTTGGAAGCACTGGTGGATGGAGATCCTGGAGAAGTGGCGAGAGCAGCGGCCTCCCGGACGCCCCTGCTGCTGTCCTGCATGCAGGCCTGAATTAGACAGGCGAACATGCAGCGAAAAACTGAAGCGAGCGAAGCAAAGCAATGCCATCAATCAGCTTCACGACGAGCAGCTGTTATTATAATATTTGAATTGCTTCTTTTGTTCTCGCTAAAAATTTGAACTGTTGCTTGTTTTCCGCCAATGGACATGCCTAGCCGGCTGCTGAGGCCTTCTCCGAAGGTCCCAACTAGTTGGTAGCTTAAGCCCTCAAAAAAACAAAAAGCTAGTTGGTAGCTTAAAGCTAGTACAGGTAAGCTCAGGAAACAAACCATTTAACAGTTTTAAATTCTAATGCACCAGTGGGACCTACGCACTTTAATGGCACAAAACCCACTCACCTCTCGCATCAGTGCTGGGAACAAGGAGGGAAGACGAAGTTGGACCCACAAGTGTGAAAAGGCGTGTCACCCGCTAGCGTTGGATTAGTCGTTAGGCTCTCCGCACTCGTCACTCTCTAAAAGGAATATTTCTGTCTAGTCATCGAGATTCTCCTCTCTATATTCAGTTTCTTCGCGTTCATTCACTCTCTAAATTTCTACTCTATACCAACTACCACGAGTGGGGCCCACATGTCATAATTATTTTCTCTTTTTTTACCCCCCTCCCTCCCCACTCTCTCTCTCCCACCGCGGCCCCCTCTCTCTCCCTCTCTCCCTTCCTCGGCCATGGGCGGAGCGGCCGATGGGCGGGGCGGGACGGAGCAAGCGACCGGCCATGGGCGCGCCCCTCCTCCCTCCCTCCACCGCGCGGCCTCGAGCTCTCCGACGCTCCCCTGAGGTGGCCGGCGGCGGCCTCCCTCCTCCCTCACCACCGGCAGCCCCCGATGGCGCCGCGTCCCCGGCCGCCAGCGCCGGCCTCGGGGCGGGGCCGCGCGCGTGCCCCTCCTCCCTTCCTCCCTCGACGCGGGGCGGAAGATGCGGCGGCGAGGCCCAGGCAGAGGCGCGTGGCGAGGTGGAGGAGAGGCGCGCGGAGAGGCGGAGCTCGCCGGCTCGCGGCGCGCCGGCGAGCGGGGCAGCGGAGCCTGCGAGGCGGCGGCCCGCGGAGGTCTGCGGGGCGGGGGAGCTCGGGCGGGTTGGGAGCCGTGCCGGCGCGTGGCGGACATGGCGGGGATCGAGGTGGCGGCGCCGGGGAGCCGTGGGCGCGGCGAGGCGGCCATGGCAGGGCGGCCTCGGCGGGTCAAGGCGGCCATGGTGAGGCGGGTCCATGGTAGGGCGGCCTCGCCATGCTCCCCCCTTCCCCCTGCTCGCCGCCCATGGAGGTCGCCATGCTCGCCGTCATGGCCCGGCTCGAGCTCGGCGCCACGGCGGCCATGGCAGAGGCCCGGCGGAGCTCTCCTCCCCCACGCGGATCTAGCGCCGCCCCCCACGTGCGTCTCCGGTCGTGGCCCGCGGCGGAGCTCAAGCCTCGGCCGACCGCGGGGCTCCAGTGCCGCCCCCCACGTGCGTCTCCGGCCGCGGGCTCGAGCTCGGACTTCCACATCCGCGGGAGGCTCGGCACCTCGTGCTCGACGGTTGGGGACGAGCGCGAAGGACAAAGGGGGCCAGCGCATCGACAGTTTGGAGTTTCGTCCGTACCGCGCTGTATGTCTAGAGCCATTGCTCCGTCCGCAACGATGCAGAGCCGTTTAGAGTATCCGCTGCAGCAAAATTTTCTCCATATACTACTGGAAGTTTAAGTTGCGGACGGGATAGAGAGTCCACTGCGGACAGCCTTAGCTCGCTTCTCTCTCCATCTTCTCTCACCTCCACGTAAGCCGAAATCTGACGTTAGCTAGCGATTTCGATACCTGTTGGAGGAGGCCTAATGGCTGCCTGCAGCCACCTGCATGCTGGCTGCGGCCGAACAGCTTGCAAATTTAGGTGTCTACTGTTGCCAGTGGCATCACATCTGTCAATGGAGCAGCCAAAGAAAACTCTGGTAGGAGAACGAACACTAGGCCTACATCGCTTTGCTTCTGTTGTCTATCTGTTCTGCTGAAGCTTGTGAATCTCCCATTTTTGTAGCTTGTTTAGAACATGAGATGCAAGCTGTGAAGGTTCGGGTCAAAATTTTGTTGGTCTTCAAAGTTGTAACTATGTGTGTTGCAGGTTTTTAACTTGTCAAGTGTTAATTTCTGTTTCAGGCTTCATTTGCGCAATTGTGATTAAATAGTAATTTTGTTATGAGTAACAAGATCTGTGAGATTTATATGATTTGAGAAGCTGAAATGGTATGGTATATTTTTTTTATTCTAAAAACTCCTCCGAAAGGACCTCTAGGTATCTTGTTAAAAGCCTGAGGCTATCTTTTAAGTTGCTTTTGAAAATGCCTTATAATATATAAGGAGTTGTTTAGTAAAATGCCTCAATATCTGACTTTTAGAGGTGTTTTTTTTAAAAAAATGCCATGCGCGACTTTTCCCTTCATTGAAGACCTTAGCGTTTTCAAAGCGCCTTGGAAAGTCATTTGAGGCGTTTTTAGACCCTACCGAGGCGTTGTAAAACGCCTTGTATTAGCTTCTCTCATGTAGTGCTCACCTATGGCGAGGATGGTGTGGTGTAGTTTGGCCACGAACCAAATTGTGTAGGCTACAAGGCTTATTACTAGATGTGTGCACACATTGATCCTGCATAATGGTTCGTGCAGTCTGTCCTTTTGAGTCTAGCACAACTAATTTTAGACTGGGTCCGTCATAGCACCATTTTTAAATATTATCTAAAAATAAACAAATATTTCTACACTATATAACAAAATGACTTCATGAAAATCGATTAATAACAACTAAAGTCCGCCTCTTCCATCGCTACAGCCGCGGCCGGCGGAGGAGAATATAGTAACATGCTGAACAGGGCTGTGCTGATGGGCCGGACTAAAAATTCCAAACGGCAACAGAACGACACAAAGGACGCGACGTAAAAAAAAAAAAAGAGTGCTGGCCAAAACGAAAATTAGTGGAGTATCGGTAATGAATCCCGTTCCGATCGAAAGTCTCGATGCAGTGTCAACTCTAAACATTCATCCGCCACAACATTAACTAGTAACACCTTACGAGTTATGACCATAGAAAGTTAACAAAGTAGGGGTAATTGTGACAGTACTCTCGTAGAACTGGATTGGAAGTTAGAGACCAGTTGACCCACGGTCCTACACTCTTACATTCCCAGCATAGACAACTTCATCAGGAACAGTGTCAGCCCATAAAATTAATCGGTACAGATACAAGGCAACATGCAGAAGTGGCAATCCTGATAACTGATAGGTCAATTTAGTCAGCTACACAGGTATATCTACGTCATTTCCTAGCCGGGCCATCAAGCCATGTCAACATCTATGCGACTGTGCCCATACATCTTACCTTGCGACCACAACAATGCAAGGTCTTGAACATTACCTACGGAAGGGCACTAGGAAGCTACATGCAAGCACTTTTTGATGTTTCAGCCAAGTCTTTCCCAGGATCTCCCTTCAAAGAGGCATGCCTCTTGTGACCACTCCCGAGTTAATAGTGCAATGCTATTTGATCTTGGTATCTGGACAGCCCCAGCAGCACACTCTCCAGCATGAGCACAGCTCCAAACTCGAGAAGGCCCTTCCCCTAGGGAACGCAATCTTGGGAATCCGTTTTTTAACCTGCAAATCGACCAGTGCTCGGTATCTTTACCAGCCAGCTTGTCGCACACAGGGCAAGGAGGGTCATGCTTCTGCCCCTTTGGAGTCGTCCGCTCCAGGCACTCAGCATGGTAGACATGGGAGCATGGGAGAACACCAGCAACCGGCAAATCTCCAGTGCGCACAATTCGACGAGAACCCCAAGGTGATCTCTTAGTCAAAAGCCTCTCACAAAGGTCACACCTTGTTTTCTGCATTATATTATTAGAACGCAGTGGTCCAGCTCGATCAGCTTCAGGTCGTTCTGATACATCAGTAAGATCCATGCTACTTGCAGCACTCCAATTTCCTGACTCCCCATGATTGCCACTGCCATAGTCCATGGGACCTGGAGAGCGAACCTCTCCTGTTCCCTTGTACTCAGAGTGCAGAGGATTGTTGGAGCTTGCACTGGCAACAGGACTTTGATTTCCTTGTGCTTCTAGTGCATGTTCTGGAAATGAAAGAGGATGGACTGGCTTTGACAAGAATGATCGACGACTTGGGAAGTTGCGGGGCGTTGATGAGTATGATTTAGGTAATATATCATATTCACTTCCCTCAGAACGAGAGGAGGTGGAACCACCACTATTCTGCTGTCCTGATATTCCCTACACCAAAGAGAAAAAAACTGTCCCCTAAAGCGTGAAGGGAGAAATGAATATAGCATAACATCAACAGCTGGCCTATTGCATACCTCTGACAACAATAAAGCACCAATCGGCTCAGCAACTGAAACTGCATAGTAAAAAACACCATTAACACAACGTGGATATAAAAAGTTTAAAACACCCAATTAACAAAACTGGTCGTATTGTAAAGTTCTTTGGAAAATGGTTGCATGGACCTGCTTAGCCATGTCCACATGATGATACACAATCACTGTATTAAGCAATTAAAAAAAATGCTAATCCAGAAGAAACGAACAGAGCCCTTTAGCCATGTGTAAAGGCACAAATGATAAAATAAACTATATTACAGAACAAAAAAAAACACTTTGAAGAGATACATAGATAATCTAATCGGAGTAGCAAATGCATCATCTTGCACTCATGCTGACTATAAAATTGTATACTAATAATTGAAACTAGGAGTGTTTTAAAGGCGCCAAGGCGACCTGGGTACGCCTGGACACCTAGGCGACAAAGCCTCACTATTGTCCAAGGCGAGATGCCGAGATGGGTCAGCCCGAACGCCTAGGCGATGCCTTTGAAACACTGACTACAACCATGCCACATATTATTGATCATTCAATAATGCAATATTTCAAAACAAGAATAAATTTTGCTAAGACATTAGTAACTTTGCACTGCTACCGTTTTGGTATGGGAACTACTTTGCCTAAAAGAAAAGGGTTATTCAGAGTTGAGATACTCAAATGGTTCAGCTAGAAAGAAAGAACATATCAACCAGGTAGATACTTCAATAGACCAGCAAATCTTATCCAAAACAATCACAATATCAAAGTAACTAGTGACAATATAACATGTGGGATTATTGTGGAATCATAGGAAATTACGAGTATCATAAAAACAAGACTAGATATAAGTGACATAACACTTACCACCTAAAGGTCTCAGATGCTCTAGCAATTTAATATATTTTAAAAACATTAACAATGTATCATTTGTCATTTACTTCCACAGCCTAACAGCAACAACAGAAAATATTGTAGGGGAGCACCAGAATAGCTTTTCTTTCAATAGCATATCTTCAATATTTTATTCTATCTTGTTTCTATATCATAAGAAGCTGGTATTATTTGTAGGGTAATTTTATCCATGACACAGCAATAAGAAATGCAGTAAAACTCTCTCCATCATGTTCAGCCTCTCTCTCCTCATTCTCCTGGCATCAAGTCATGTTGCAGAACCTACCACAGGCACCTATACCTACAATGTATGATATAGAATCTTAAGTCCTAACATGCAGCAGCATGACAACAAGAAGTCATTTTATAGAGCCAGTGGAAGGTTTTTATAAACTACCAACCAGGCAACCACTACTAGGAACATTCGTTTCAGGGGCAATGTTCAGTGACCCATTGCTAATTAATTTGGGCTCAGACACACTCTGAAGTCTGAATTGACCTAGCACCCAAAGTTAGCATGTTGCCAAAACATTTTATAGTGCATATGTTTTTAACGCAGAAAATATAACTCATCAGGGATCACATCTCAACATGTTGCCAATGCTGGATATCATGCAGACCCAAGCTTAAGTGTCAGTTTAAAACAATAGTATAATCATTGAGCATGGGCATGGCATTGGTTACTCCGTACCAAGAAAACCCTTGGGGATAAATGATCATTCCTAAATTTGATGGTGGTAACATGTAGCCATATATCTCTAGAATGCATTTAACAATATGACTAAAACTTGAAACATATGATCATTTAATCAAAAGACAAAACAGTTTAGATTCCAGGAGCCATCATGAAAAACTATGCAACCAGTAATCTGCAATCTAAATTTGGAAATATATGATCATCCAGCTGTGGCATAAATTTTTTGCAAACTAAATGACGCCACATTTGCACTCCCAATTTCTGGGATCCCAACTTAATAGCACGTACTCCCTCAAGTAACAAACAAGTGACAATTTGGACATCGATACAGTCTCCAAAATACAACTTCGACTACAATTTTTTGTAACACATAGGATAATTATATTCTTATGAAAAAATTCTATAATAATCTACTCATAATTTGTGACTGGAAGGAGTATTAGTTGCACAAGTTATGTTAGACAGCATTAGTTCAAACCTATAAAATGGACTTACTGACCTAGCGGGCCAATTACTCATGCAAGGGGACAACTCATCTTAATATAAATTATAGCATTTGAGATTAATGTCTACAGCAATAATGATCACTAGTCAATGGTCAAGCTACGCCAATGCTATTACAGAACCAATTTGAGAAAAAATGAATGGTCATTTGATGAATAATCTGCCAGTTGATCATCAAGGAATTCAACTCAAAATCAAGCTAGCAATCATAATTGAGGTTTCGAAAATCACTCAAAAATCATACACAAAATAACAGCATGTGTCGCATCAATTGGTTAAGGTTTTAGAAGTTCAGTCTGCCACTCTATCCAGTAAGACCCTTGTTTCCACTACACACAGTACACATCAGCCCCAACCAGCAGGAAGGCTGCTAGTGGTTAAACCATTACCATACTTGCAAAATCCATTACTCAGGAGTCAAATAAATGACCATCTGCATTTAGAAGTGTCCAGAATTGGTGAAGCAAATTATGATTTTGCTTGCATTTATATTTGATGAAACAATATTTGTTGTTAGGCCAAACATGGTTGTTAGGCCGCCGCCTCCTGCTGCACGAGCCGCCGCCCCGGCCCGCGCCCTCCAGCACACCCTCCAGCACGTGCGTGCCTCCGCGCACGCCGCACCGCGCCAGTGTCGCGCCGCCACAGCCGCCGCCACCTGGCTTGGGGCCTCGGCCTGCTAGATCCGCTCCTCCGCCGCCGGATCCAATCGCGGGAAGGAGTGGAGAGGGTGGCCGCTGGCTGGATCCGGGACAGGGAGGAGCGCTGCTGCCTGGTGGGCCCGCCGGGGAGAGAGGGAGGAGCACGGGAGAGAGGGGAGAGAGATGGGTAGGGGGGAGAGAAAGCCTAGCTCTTCATACCAATTGTTAGCCCCAATGAAAAACTGTTTCTCTCAACCCATGAAAGCCCAAAGGGCAGTCTAACATATATATAGGTGTGGGAGACTTAGCCAAGTCACCACTTTAACCTCAGTTCTTCCTAGGCAGCCACAAGAGGCCAATAAAACCACCATGTGATCCCATCAACAGTCAAGATCACCCCGGGGGGACTATACCTAGTCCTATCTAGTAATATAGGTAGATACATAGACGCACATATGTGAGACTTATCTAACATACATTGATGCTAACTGCTATCAAACGGCAATCCAGTTGCAGATAAATGGCAACGATATTGCTATATAACTAATGACAAGTTTCTGTTGTCACACTAACAAATTTTGTTATGGCGGCAGTTATGGAATCTAGCATGCCTATGATCGTATGATCTCAATAAATCAGCTATCAATTTGTCAAGTCCATGAGTTTCTCTTGAGCTCTTAGTTGCTCACCCCAGAAAGGAAATCAGGTGCAATATGCAGTTAGCCCTTAAAAAACAGTAACTTTTATTACCAAAGTGGACTCTAAAACTACAAGACTAAAAAAACTATTTTCCATGCCAACATAACATCCTATATAGTTGGTGCAACAAATATGTTAAAATAAAACAGCAGTAGAGGATAGTTTGACACAATCTTTAATTTGATGCATAATCATTAGTCAATAGAGAAAGCGAAATCAATGAATGTGTCTCAAGTTTTGAACAATCTTGGGCATGCTTAGCCTGCGAAATGTTAAGGAAGCAACTGGAACTTCTGAAGGATAAAGATAATTACACATACCTCTCATGTATTCATCAACGCTAGAATCATGCAGTATGGGCAGCATAACATGCTGGTTCTGGAAGCTGACATCTGGGCTGTTGAAATAGGAAATGGCACCCTCAGATGTAGAGTAACGATGCTCTTGCGGAAGTTCATTCCTCTCCCAGCTCCTACTAGCCTCTTTACTATTTGATGATAGTGATGACCCGTAATTCGCAGCAACCCCGCTATCACCACGGGATCCATAAGACAACCCTTCCGAATTGATCCTGTACTCCCACCCCCTAGACACAGGTGGGGAGAAGCCAGCATTAGTCCGCCAGGTCTGGTCGCTTCGGCCAATAGAGGACCACTCCCGGCTCGCTGTGCTTGTCCCATGTGGCCGCGCTGCCACGCAGCATAATGAACCCATCCCAATTAGACTTTAATACAGCACTCTAAGCAGCATGCAAATCCATTCCCAGATTTCCTTGCTGCAAATCCACCAAAAGTAACCCTAATTCCCTATTCAGACAGCATGGCTGAGCACCTAGCTCCTTCAATCTGTAAGGCAGAGTAACTGACCTTAATTTCCGAGAAACCGTTAATGATATGCAAGATAAATCGATTAAGAACAAGAAATGACAAGGGAATATCACAATTTTACCACTATGTTCGGTTGCTGCCATCACCGCTAAGTAGGAGTAATAAAAATGCCCCTGATTGTGGCTTACTAGTGGGGTGTGCTTCCCGCTAGTCCCGGCTCCTCCCTAGCGGCCAACGGCACCGCTCCACCCCCGGGGACGGGCGGAGAAACCTGCCATGGCCACGAATCACAAGTGAGGGTGGGCGGCGACCCATCTAGGGTTAGGAAGGGGGAGGGGAATGGGGAATGGGGACTGCCCAGACCTTCTTGACGGGGGAAGCGGTGCATACCGGTGCTCCGGAGCAGCTCGGCGTCGGGTGGCGGCGCTACTGGAGCAGGGGGGGGGCGGCGAATCGGGAGTGGAGCAGCCTGGTGGCCGGCGAGCGAATGCGGAAGAGAGGAGAGCGAGTCGAGTTGAGGCGAGGCAAAGAGAGCCCCTAAAATTCCGCCGACTGGAGCGGTTTGGCGGAGCGGGAGCCAAAAAAAATCTGCTCCCCGCGGCTCCTCCTCGCTATTTCCCACCTTGTCCTCGGGAGGGGAGGAGGAGGCGGACGGCGGCCTACGGCGCGCACGGACGCAGGCGGGAGTCCGCAGCGCGCATGGAGGCCACCTGGAGCCGGGCGGGCTGGCGGCGCACGCGGAGGCGGGCGGGAGCCGGGCGGCCGGCGGCCGGCGGACGCGGGGGCGAGCGGGAGCCAAGCAACCGGCGGCGAGCGCGGAGGTGGACGGGACACGGGAGGGACCGATGCGAAAAGCGGGGGGGGGGGGGGGGGGGGGGGGGGGGGGGGAGCTAAAAAACCACTCCACAAGAGGGATGTGAATTTTTCTATGTATTTTAAATAATTACGATGAGTTATTTTACCGAACCTTCTACGGGCAAATTAAAGCTAAAAAATCACTCCACAAGAGGAGCCGCAGTCAGAGTTATGCCGAAATAGCCCTTAAATAATTCTACAGTTGGAAAAAAATATTTATGCTAGATGAATGACTGGATAATTTTTTTGATGTTTACTACCAACAATGCAATACCCTTAATTGCTTAAAGTTCGAGGCAACTAAAATAACGTGTAATTAGCAATTTTAAGCTATCGAAAACGTCACGAAAGGGCCTGTAGCCTAGTGGTTACAAGAGCCTCAGTAGCACCTGAGGTCCTGGGTTCGACTTCCCGTGGAAGCGAATTTTCTAGAATTTAACAACGTTGTCTGTACTGTGTTTCTAAAAATAACTATTGAAAATGTCAAATGATACCAAACGGAGCATGTATGTATTCGACATTGCTATCTTTTCTGGTGGAACATGCTGGGAAATAAATATTGTATGAATCAGAATATATCTTTCTTAAAAAAATTCTTAGATTGTGATCAGAACAATCAAAATATCAATTTTCCAAACAAATCCAACCAATAAAGCCACTTCATATATTCTGTTTTAAGTAAATTGCACACATCATACAACTTATATAGTTGTATCATTAAATTGCAGAATGTACAAACAAATGCATGAACTTACCAAATGTTTGCATGCTGTAGCTTAGATCACAAATACTTTTTCCAACATAGATCACAGATATTAATTAACGAGCAGGAGAGCAAAAAATGCAAAATTGGCATCTCTAAACCCATTCCTTGCACCTCAAATCTTTACTTCATTTCCTGCAAGAGAAAGTTGTGGTTGTCGCAGCAAGTTCTAATCCAACATCACGTGGATATATGTATACACCAGTGTTAGCCTAAACAGTAAACGCTAAACAGTCGACGTTTAGCTATTTATTCGGAACTAACAGCCATTTAAATGGATTAAACGGTCATTAAATGGGATAATTAGCTGATTAAACGGACACAATTAGCCACTGTGTAGAGTTTACACGGCGCGTACACGGGATGAACGGCTGTGTAGGCGAACAGTGGTGTACACATTTGATAAGCTCATGCATCATTTTGCATGTTTTATAACTTGTTGAATCAAGGTGATACAATCATATAAGTTGTTGTGTGGTGGGTGTAATTTATTCTTTCCAATTTCTCCCTCCCTGTCTCTCAAACGAGGGCTGCTGCATCTGCTCTCTCTCTCTCTCTCTCTCTCTCTCTCTCTCTCTCTCTCTCTCTCTCTCTCTCTCTCTCTCTCTCGCTCTCTGATTTTCTCTACATTTAGCAAGCAAGAAGCTAGCAAGCTTAATGGTGGATATGTTATATTTATATGAAACACATGTTAACGGTGGATGCTAACTTAAAAATATTAAATTTTCCTTCCAAATATAGTGATTATATGAATCATTAAATATCACAGAGTTTTATGATTATTTTGCATACAAACAGTATCTCAGATCTTCAGAGGCATTACAGGTATTTCATACCAAACCTATAGTTTGACAGTCAATTGAACCAAACGACTTTTATCTTTCTCACAATAGTTTTTTCATAGCTCACAGCTCAACCAAACATACCCTTAGGCTCTTTGGTTGGCTTTTGATTTTTGCAAAAGCAAAAGCGGGTTGAAAAGTCCAACCAAACATACAAAATTTGTTAGTTTTGTCAGTCCATCTGACTGATCTCACATTCAACTCACACCATTGATGGAGAGGGATAAATTACATGTGATTTGAATTTAGGATCTGTAAAAGAATATATAAATGTATGGTAGATGTTATTTGTCCTGTGCTTGAAATTTTGGATGTACACCTTTCCCTTTTTCTTTTCTTTTGAATCTCAATATAAGCATATCTCTCAATGGTGCCAATGTTCCAACATATCTTATGGGGATATATAATGTGTCAAGCTCGATCGTCGCTGTTACATCAGGTCGGAACTGCATGTTCTTAGGATCTTTACGACACTACGGAAGTGCTTATGGAATTGCACCAGTTTTCTTTCTTCTCTGAATTAGGGGTATTGATGACTCAACATTGTGGAGAGAAAGATGCGGTAGCACTACGATGAGCATGAGAAAAAAAGATCTAAATTCCTGTTGGGTGTCGTGACGAACTTCTATGGCCATTGCGATCCGTATATTATCATGCTGTATGGACCTATGGTGAAACATACCTCCGGAACGGCCGGCAGTTGTGAATGACGTTATAAATCATTAGTGTATTATTTAAGTTTCTAAAATAAGTATATTATTCTATAAATTTATGAATGCCAAATTATGAGAGAAAGATACTCTAATGCCCGTTGAAAATACACTTTACTAGTAACAAAGAAACAACCTATAACTTCAGTGTCGTAGGGTTCATACGTGAAAGTGGCAAGTTCATGTTTTCAATATATAGAAAATTAACAATTAGAATATGATCTTTAAGAATGTATTGCATTGAACTACGATCAACATTTTGAAATAGAGACCCAACATATACTTGTCCAATGTCAAAATTCAAGAACACATATCAACTATCAAAATTTTAGAATAATGTAATGGAAAGAACAGAATGAGTGGTACTAGGAACTCAAGTACAAGATAGTGAAAACTGCCCATGGCCCATGGGAATTCAATAGCAACGCAACCTTGGCCGGAAGTGGATAGGCAGCAAAGGTAATTGAGTTAATGGTAGCAAAGGAGAAATCTTAGTTTTTACTTATTAGTGTCCTGATTTTCGATTTATCATTCTATAGAAAGATTGGAAAAGGTAAACTAGGTAACTCATTTTATTTTATCCTCAAAACGTTTGGCATAAATGATGGGTATTAAGGTTATTTCTAAAATCCTTCATAAGTAGTTTATTTGTCTCACTTTCTTCTACTGCTCTTATGTTTCCTTAAAATATCATTGCTTATGTTGTCAATAAGTACAAGTTAGTGTACAATGATTGCAAGGAATATGGAGTGGCAGGCCCGTTGAAGGCCTTGAGCAAGGTGAGCGACCGCACAGGGCCCCAAAAATAGAGGGCCTCCAAATTTAATAGTCCAAAATCTATACTATGTCTATTGTTGTTCGCTTTATACTCCTCATCCGGCTGATACGTCACTACTGCAATAGCATCTGCGTCTCTTCTACCTTCCATCCTTCTCGGCAAGCGGCAGAATTCCACAAATCGCCGTTAGCCAATCACCAGGACCAACACCGACGGGAAGCCACCGGCACTTTAACGATCAGTGCTCTATTCACAAACCAACTTGACCCTTATTTATATTTTTCACTCAAAATTATATAAAATAAGGTCCGGCCATTTTAGAATCCGGCTCTTAAATAATCTAAACTAAAATTTAAGATTCTTTACCACCTCTAATTTTAGGGCCCCATTTTATATTTCGCACTGGGGGCCCAAATTCCTGGAGTCGGCCCTGTGGAGTGGAAACATGTAGATCACTTAGAAAATATGTGTATAAGTTTTGATGAAGAAAATTAAGTAATTAACAAAAAGTTATATGTGGATGAGGTGATACTTACTACAGAACCATGCAAAACTTTAACTGAACCATGATTATTTTCTAAAAATAAATTGACAAGCAAGAAAGAAAAATAAATTTATCCGTAGCATAAACATTACTTATCCTTACTTATTCATGTTGACTCGTTGTAAGTCCACTAAATTTCTCGTAACGAATTTTTGTTTGATATTAATTTTTATTGCAGCGGTGATTATACTAAAACATAGATTGCAGTGTGGCATGTTATAGGCTCAAAACTTAGTAGATTAGAGGCAGCATAATACCTATGAACACATTTCATGATATTCAGTTTGAATTTCATAGCCTAAGAATAAAAGATCTTGGGTGGGGACTTAGGAAAAAAAGTAACAAAAAGGTCCTAAAATCTTTTTAAGGTGCCTTACCTACTCTATTTTATAAAAATTCGCTTGTCTTATTTAGCAAGGGACATACAAGGTGATATCCCTTGGTATATGCTCTTTGCTGATGATGTAGTGCTAGTTGACGAGAGTAGGGCAGGGGTTAATAGGAAGTTAGAGCTGTGGAGACATACGTTAGAGTCGAAAGGGTTCAGACTTAGTAGGACCAAGACCGAGTACATGATGTGCGATTTCAGCGCGACTATGCATGAGGGTGGAGATGTTAGTCTCGATGGGCAAGTGGTGGCCCAGAAGGATACTTTTCGGTATTTAGGATCGATGCTACAAAAGGATGGCGACATTGATGAAGATGTTAGGCATAGAATCTCAGCTGGCTGGTTGAAATGGCGTCAAGCTTTTGGCATCCTCTGTGACAGGAGGGTGCCACAAAAGCTAAAAGACAAGTTTTATAGGACAGCGATTCGTCCGGCAATGTTATATGGTGCTGAATGTTGGCCCACAAAAAGACGACGTGTCCAACAACTGAGTGTAGCAGAGATGCGGATGCTGCGGTGGTTTTGCGGGCACACAAGAAGGGATAGAGTCCGGAACGAAGTTATTCGGGAAATAGTAGGGGTGGCACCAATTGAGGAGAAACTTATCCAACATTGGTTGAGATGGTTTGGACATATCCAACGGAGGCCTCCTGAGGTGCCGGTGCGTAGTGTCGTTAAGGGAAAGAGGGGTAGAGGTAGACCTAAACTGACTTGGGATGAGTCGGTTAAGAGAGACGGATTGGAATATCTCTGAAGAGATAGCTTTGGATAGGAGCGCTTGGAGACTAGCTATCAGTGTGCCTGAACCGTGACCTTTGTGTCTCTTGGGTTTCATCTCTAGCCTATCCCAACTCGCTTAGGATAAAAGGCTATGTTGTTGTTGTCGTCGCTTGTCTTATTTACCGTGTCACGTCATGTATCATAAACTATCTTTTATTATATTTTTTTGTACTTCCGCGGATCAGGATAAATTAAAGACATGGAGGATGCATCAAAATGTGATTTAAGTGTGTTGATGTCGCCACAATTTAGTGAAAGATCATATAAAATTTTAGAAAAATTAGTGGATCATTTACAAAAGTAATGCCTTTTGCAAGTACAACTAGGATCACGCAAGGAACAACCTTGATTCTTGATCCAAGAGGCAAGAAGCCCTTGCGGATGACCCTAAATTAACCCGGCCGCCAGTGCTAGAGAGTAGCGGTGCCCGAAGACGAGTGGAGGTGTTCCTCACCACCATCGGCGGTGACATCGTCGGCTTAATCTCCAGGTTTGCTTGTAGGGGGTTGTCTTTGAAGAAGGGCGGAGGTGTTCATGAATTGTTGCTCAGTTTCGTGGAGTTCACCCTGCTAATGGTTTAGAAACCAAACCAAAACCACATCAACTTATTTCATTATTCATATACTTTAGAAACCAAACCAATTCCATCCATTCGCTATTCCACCCAAACCAACTCAAACTACTTGTTATTTTCTTCCAAAGCAAACCAAACTAATAGTTTCAACCCAAACAAACCGGTTTCGAACTGGCTTTATTTTTAGAGTCCGGCTCTTGATGTGGGGCCCACGTGTAGTTCTAGCTAGACTGCTTTGCACAGAGTAGCTGCCGGTCATACTGAGTCATCTCCAAAAAAAAAATTTAGTCAATTTTGATAAAATTTTATAATGCGAATGCGATGTTTTATTTTTAGGGTCTAGCTCTTGACGTGGGGTCCACGCGTAGTTCTAGCTGCATTGCTTTGCACAGAGTAGCTACCAGTCATACTAAGTCATTTCCAACAAGTTTCAGTAAAATTCGATAAAAATTTTAGTGTGAACGCGAGGTTTTATTTCTAGGGTCCAGCTCTTAACGTGGGGCTCATGTGTAGTTCTAGTCACACTGCTTTGCACAGAGTAGCTGCATATCATACTGAATCATCTCTAATAAGCTTCGGTCAATTTTGATAAAATTTTATAGTGTGAATGCGAGGTTCTATTTTTACGGTCCGGCTGTTGATGTGGGGCCCACATGTAGTTCTAGTCACACTACTTTGCACAGAGTAGCTGTCATTCATACAAAGTCATCTCCAACAAGTTTCAGTCAATTTCAATAAAAATTTATAGTGTGAACATGAGGTTTTATTTCTAGGGTATCTAGCTTTTTGCGTGGAGCCCACATATAAATGTAACCACACTGCTTTGCACAAAATAACTGCTAGTCATACTGAGTCATCTTCAATAAATTTCAATCAAATTCAAATATTTTATGGTGTGAATGCGTGATTTTTAGTTTTAGGGTCGATACTGTTTTGCACCAAAGTTCTAAATAGCCGCTATAGCCACCCCTATAGCCTACTATAGCTTTGAGAGAGGAGAAATCTAGGATATCCATTTCTTAGCTCTAAAATGCTAAATCCGCTAATAGACAGCTATATTCCTCTATAATCGATAAATTAAGGATTACTTAGCCAGCTAAACCATATAAATTAGTCTTTATTTACTGTTCGTTTAGCATTAAACTTCGTCATTTACAAAATTTAGTATTTTGTAAATGATGTGACGAGGGAATGAAGTCCAAGACGTACTTCTATACATAATTTTTTTTGATTTCATATTTATATGCAAAATTGCTCATAGATTTATGCATGGTGTTGAAGTAGAAATGCATAATTGTACGAAGCTTCTAGAAGATTAGAGAATATGCATGAACCATGGTTACCATGCTTCATGGTAAAATATGGAATACTATAGAAATTAGATATTTGTATGGTTAGATAAGCACGAGAAAAAAATTTAGAGTTAGAAATTTTATAAAATTGTGTGTAGAAGATGAACACATGGCAAAATCATATGAGCCATAGAGTCCTATATATAAATATGGGTCCTCCCCTCCCCTGTTGCCACATTATGGCATAAGAGGTCTCAAGTAGGAGATGGAAAGGTTGCCATGTAGTGTAGTAGTGTCATGGTAGGTAGTCAGATAAAGAGTGCAAGAGTCTTGTGTTGTAGTAAGTTATGGTGAATAAAGAGTTGAATTCTCATATAGAATTGGTCTCTCATATTAGTGTCTATGTAAAGGGTTTTTTTGTGTAGTGCAGGTATAATGTCTACAAAAAAAGTTGGTGTCAAAGTTAGTGGGCTGAATTCTCATCACATGGTATTTATAGAACCACTAAATGGGTTAGTTAGGCTGTAGCCTGCTATAGCCTTTCCTAGCCTCTACAAACACCCGCAATTTTAAACAGTGTTTTTTGCACGAAGAACTGCCGGGTGTGCGAGAACTGCGGCAAGGAGTTCATGTCATGGAAGTCGCTGCTCGATCACAGGAGGTGCAACTACGACGAAGAGGAGGGCGACTTGGATGGCGACGCCGCCAACGATGGCGAGGAGGTCGGGGAGGTCCTGCTGCTGGTAATGGTAGCGGGGTAGTCGAAAGGGAAACGCACGCGCCACACCAAGGTCATGGCTGTCAGAAATGGTTCGATAACGACAGCCAAGGAGCACGTGCCGGCCCCATCGGGCGAAGAGGAGGACCTTGCCTACTTCCTCGTCATGCTCTCATTGTCGGCGTCGAGCGCTGCGTGGCCCCATGTCGTCGTCGAGGTCGACTAGGAGCCGTGCGCGAACAAGAACGACAAGAGGAACCCCAGCTCCTCGTGCCGCAGCCATCTCCATGGTAGCCCCTATCATGCCCCAACTCAATTTGTTGGTGCCACCGCAGGTGCAACCACACCGCGTCTCCACCGTGCCGCGCGGCAGAGTGCAAGGCGTGCAAGAAGGTCTTCACCTCCCATCAGGCTCTCAGCGAGCACTGTGCCTCCCACAAGAAAGCTAGAGAGCAACTGCGTCGATCCTCCCCACAACCCGTCGTCGTCACCTCCGCCAATGACAAGGTCGTCGGCGATGCCATTATTCTAGCCACCGTCGGTACCGAACAACAGAACACTATAAGTGTCGATGGCAATGTGGAAGGCAGCACGTTCAATGCTGAGACCAGCGTAGTTGTCGTGGCCATCGCAGCTCCGGAAATGGCTGCCCACGAGGTGCTGACGATGATGAAGAAGGGGAAGGTGCACGAGTGCTCCATCTGCCACCGTGTGGTCATGTCGGGGCAAGCCCTCGGCGGCCACAAGCGGTGCCACTAGCTGACGACCGGCACCGGTGACCCGACCGGCGCGGTCGCCAAGCTCCAGCCCTTCGCCACCCAGGACCACGTCATGCAGGCCATGTGCCGGCAGCTCACCCTGGGGCGCCCGATGTTCGACGCGTCCGACCCGTTCCTCGACCTCAATGTGCCGATGAACCCATCGGGCGCCACGAGGCAGGCGTCCGAGCTGAACGACAGCGTGCTGAGCCTAAACGTGCCGGCGTCGCTGTACATGCACTCCTAGGCGGGGCACAGCAACGCGAGCAACATGAACAACACAGCGACGAGCGGCCACGACCAAGCGGGGAAGCCACGTCCACAGAGGACGAAGCGGACATCACGTGTAACAGGATGGAAAAAAAACAAAAAAAAAGAGAGAAGAGGTTTGTTGGGCTGGCCATGGGCAAGCAAGGCCCAACCATTTGACATATTACCCTCCTCACGTTGCCTCTCCTCCCATACCGACACTTCCTCCTTTTCGTTCCCTTCATGCTTCCTTCTTGTTCCTCCATGGCTGCTCCCTTCCCTCTAGATCCCCTCCATTGCAGCACCAATACTTGAAAAGAAGGAGCAAAATAGATCAAGGAGGAAGAGAGGATCAAGGAGATGTGCAAGATCGTTGTTTCCCCTACTTTTCCCCTTGCGGATTCTCATGGGAAACCGTAGTGAGGCTTGAGCCCTACTGTACATTCGATTTGAGGTTGCTTGGGCGTGGTAGTTCAGGGTAGGGAAGGTTTTGGTGTGCAGGTTTAGTGGTACATCTTGAATCGATGTACGTCAGGAGTTTCTAGACTGGGGAAAGGTGATTTCGTGGCTATTTTGGACTATGTAATGGAGGATAAAAATTATAGAAAATTTATATTATGGTAGTAGACTCGAGTATCATTTTTTGGGTGCAAAAATCACATCCATGGCTGTTGCATGCTGGGAGTTATGGTCGGTTCTTTGTGACCCAGTTCTTCTACCGAATTTCTGGATAGAGTTAGATCTATAAGATTTTCGGAACCCTTAGAAGCAAACTTAGGCTTACTAACTAAAAGAATCTTGTAGTGACTTTCATAAGGTTTCTACATTGGTAATGAGCATATTTTTTGGATAAGTGGAACTCCATATATGGATTTAAAGTTCAGGTGTACTGTTTTGTTGACAGAGATTTTCAGTTAAGGTGTAACCCTACTTTATGCCATTTTGTTGACCTCTAATACAAATATGGATAATACTAAAGTTGTAGACCATGGAATTATATATCTTCTGGTGAAATTTTAGAATTTTTGGACAAATATATTTGGAGTTATGGAAATGTGAAGCTTGTTGTCCTGTTTTTCTAGGCAGATTCAAAGTTCTGTTTTCAACTGCAGTTTTGACCATCTTAACACCATAATAAAAATAAGATTCCTCCATAAAATTTTTAGGCATTCATTTTTAGTTTTGAAATATCTATTTATTTGGCACCTCATTCATTGTATAAAAATAGATATGAAAAAGAGAAGTACGACTGCTCTTCATCAATGTTGGTGACCAGAGCTGTTGTTTGTAGGTTTCTTTTCGTATTGGGGGTTTTGGACATAGAATTAATTATATTTATTTGGCTATGTCATTTGGAGTTGTTTTTCTTATATATGATTGGTTTAGCAGGTGATGTTGCTATGAGGCATCTATGCCATGTCTACATGGTCGGTAAAGGCAAGTGAACGAAGCTGTTGTGTTGCTGCAACTTTAACATTCTATTTTTACTGCCTCCACTTATAAAATAAGCACACACACTTATATGCCATAACATAAAAATTTAGACTTGACTCATAATTATTGGGTGGAGTATGAAACGATGTTGCTAATATAAAATTAGAGGTATTGTTGTTGTTGTTGTTTTTTTTTACATCAGCATGGGTGGATAGATAAATGAGATGGTCTATATGTGGGAATTTTGAATTTATGGCTGGGGATGAAGTATATTTACATATGAAATATACTTGGTAATTTATCTTATGACGTGTTTTCCTGTGTGTAAAATCTTTGGAATCGTTGATGGTTTAGTAATGAGTGGGCCTGTTATAGTAGAGGTTAGCTAATCTTGGTATATGAAATTCACTATGGTACTTATGCTACTTATGTCTCTTAGTGCTATCATACGTGGGTAAATTGGAGTTTGGATTACGAATAAGAATCGAAGTAGTTCCCTACTATTCTTTGGTATACGTGTTCAAATATAAGAATTGAACTTTGGGTTGACTAGCTTTGTTTGGAAACATTAGTTTCTTTCTTTGATATGACAGGTCTACTTCGGGTTTGGATTATGAAATTAGTGTTTCTCAAGGTTTAAACTACTCATGGCATGCTATTCTATTTCCTTAAGATTACGGAGATCTGGAGATGTACGTTATGATTAACTATTTGGTTGAAGTTTGGCATATGTGAAATTACATTATTTAATTATAATTGATGCTATTTATGTTACAGAAGTATTGTTTGTATCTCTCTATATTAATTATCATGGACTATTCTCTTTTTTTTCATCATGGAGTATATGGTATATGGATATTATTTGGATATGTCATTTATCTTGTGGCATTTCTATATATGATTCCCCCGCAGCTCGGCGGCCGACCAGGCCGTCCACGTCGTCGTAAAATTTTTTCACCATTCGTTCAATGATTTACGGCGTGTATTGCCTCATGCTGGCTTGCTGCGGTAAAAAAAATCCCCCCATTCGATCTCTCAGGAAGGATCCTGTTCACGGCTCATTCGAGTGCTCACCTACTCCTGTGCCGCACGACCGCCTCCGCCTGCCGCCGCCGTCCTCCTTCGGGCTGGCTCTCCACCGCCGCTCCCCGCCGTCTGAGCCGTGGGTGAGCCTCGCCGCCCTACAGGCTTCCTTGCGCGCGCCGACCCTGCCACCGCTTGCCTCCCTCGCCGTCCTGCCTATCGGCGTCGCCGGCCCGACGCGGCCTCGCCGCCTTTCCTCTTCCCGCACAGGTCGCCGCCGCCGCCCGTCAACCCCGCCACTGGCCACCGAAGCACGTCTCCCCGCCCGAGCACTGCTTCTCCTTGCACTTCCCCGCCCGGACAGCTGCCGCTCATCCGCGCCGGCCGTCCTCACGCGGCGGTCGCCATCCATCCCCGCCGATGTGGCCCACGCCATGCGCTGCCGCCAAAGGAGGCGCGCCGGCCGCCCCTCCCCGTTCGCGGACACGTACGCGACGCGCCCCTCCCAGCAGGCGGCGCGGCCGGCCCGGCGCTCCGAGCCGCCCTCAAGGCGCACGGCCGCGCACGGTCAGCGGCGCTCCCCACGCGGCGCCGGCGGAGCTCCGCACATGCGCACACCGGCGCTCCCCGCGCGGCGGCTACGGAGCTCTGTCCGCGGCTCGCGGCCCGCGTTACCTCCGCGCTCCCGGCTGCCACCGCTCGCCTCGCCTCCATCTGCGTCTCATGGGACGCGTCACCTCCGCGCTCGCGCCGGCCGCCGCTCCCCAGTTGCGCCGCCTTCGCCCGTGGCTCATGGGTCGCCGTCGCCTCTGCACGCGCACCGGACGCCAGTCATCTCGCGTACGCCCGCAGCGGCCGCCAAGGCCATTGCCGCCATGCCGCACCTCGACGGGGAAACGGACTAATCCATCCGTGGAAGCCCCATCCACTGCGAAGCTGCACACCATGCATTTGACGGTTTGCTTGTGTACCCTCTGCTTCGGCCATGGAAGATGCCCGCTGTGTGTTTGATGGTTTGCGTCTGCAACACTGACCAATTGACCATGCCCTGATTTAGATGATAGGGAGCCCTGTTTAATAAAAAGAAGACACATTTAAGCTACTTGCCTTATCTAAGGTAAATGTTTCTAGCTCGAATGTGAATTTTATTTTTCAAGCAATAATTTAAACAAGTTAGATACCTTGGATATGATGCTCCTATGTCAGTCTCACATATATTTGCATTTACAAAAGAACAATCATTCTTCATCCTTTGCGATTAAGCTCACCATATGGTTTGATGACATGGTCTAATCTGATGTAATCATACTTCATTTCATACAAATAAAGATTTTCTGGCCAAGATTTGTATCACCAGTTCTAGCTAAGGAAGGTTCGTCGCATCCTTGCAACTTCACAGGTGAAATCAACAAGACTGTCATTGCGCTTTTTGCTCCCTCTGCTCAGAACAATAAACAGCTAGACATTTTCTCTGTTGTATATCAACAAAACTTACATAACCGTATAAAGAATTCGGATGACATGTTTGATCTGTGGAATTTAACTTAGCTATCATTGACTTACTCCTCAATTGATTGCAGGGTGGTTTGATATAAAGCTCTACACAAGATCCTCTCCCAGTGACGATTTAACATTTGTGATAGCTGTGCCAATCGAGCTGTTGTGCTTTCTATGCAATGCAACACCACCGTGCTGAAGGCCAAAAGCTCTTCTATAATTGGTCCTGCCCATTTCTTTTCTTCTTTTTTCCCCACTTCATTCCTATTTACTTCAATAGGCCTGCTTTATATAGCCTCCCTACTGCAATACAATATGAATTGTGCAATACAAAGCATGCTTATATATTAGAATAATTGATAACTCGCCAGCATTAGGGGCTACATTTCTTCTGTTTTGCTCTACCTGAACAATTTTTCTCATCTTAACAGTTGCAAAGCATCCTAGAGAAATATCAGATCTAGTGACATCGCTCTTTACTGCTTGAAATTCTTTCACCCAAGACTCTGAGAGATGATGATCATGTTTGCGAATCCAAATTTTGGTGCTAGATGCAGACCTGGTTTGGTTTTGTTGCTTCTTACTGCCTGATATTCATTCACCTGAAAGATACTGATCAGGTTTGCCAATATAATTTTTGTGCTGATTGCTGCCCTAATTTGATTTGATTGCCTGATAAAAATTAATATACTTGGATCAATATACTTTGTATTCAAACTGTTCTGATTGCCTCGAGTACTGTCTACCATATAAATCTTTGATTACTGAAGTTGGGGATGATAGGATTGTATTATGTGGTATAGAATTATAGCTACCACAGTTGGAGTTAGTCACAGCTCGGCAGCGTTAATTCTTTTGGAGAGAGTAATCCTTAATCTTAGCCTATGAACGATCATCATTGCAAGCTGTTCTATTCTTGTAATGTGTTTACAGTTTTAGTTTACCAGATTACAGTCATTACGGACTGGTCTGCATATTGTATACCAAATTATTATATTATTTGTTTTTCTAGGTAAGCCACCCTTTTTTCCCTTTGCATAAATGCTTCATTATAGAGATCTAAAGTTGCGTACTTGGTTAATCACATGAACTCCCTGTGTTAGTACTCTATATGATTCAATTTCATTTTCAGAATGTTGGGCCTTTCAAATGAAAATCTAGATCTACTAATTTCTCTCCTCTTTGTTCATTCCGAGAGGGGTTACTTTCAAATTAAAATAAAAAGGGTTAAACCAGATTACACGGTGTATTTAAACAACTGTAATTTATGGACGTTTCTTGCTTTGAGGGGAAACAATTTCGAAGGTGATGCATTAAATGCGAAGCAAAGTTGAATAATGCCCCGAACCAATTTTTTACATTAATTGTTTATTGTTATGGTGAAAAGGAACTATAAAACATAGTTGACTAATGCTCTGTTCTTTAGAGTTGCAGGCCTTGAATGGTTGTCTCATGATCAAAACATATGGTGGCCTGAACCAACAATGACTTCCTGTATGTTCCAGCATTGGACAATATATGGTATATGGTCATGTTTATAATTTTTACTACTGGTGGGAAGTATGTTCATAATTTTTTGAAGAGCTAGAGGAGTTGGCTTAGTTCAAGGTATTGGCTGCACCAGCGCTCTTAAGTTCTTTTTTAAACTTGAACACATATTCAGATGAAATACTTAGGTATCCATACATGTTAAAAGAATCATTATTATATATGTTGATGCTTAAGGGCTATACCGCTAGATTGTTTACTGCAACTTGCAACTGTATTTATTTTTGCTAAACCAGCGTGTAGTTCCTACCTGCATCCTACTAGCTCCATTGACTCATCATTTTCCCACCTATTTTTTAGGTATGTTATATTTACTCATTAGCATTTGATTACTTAAATAATATACTCCTAATAACCATTTTGCTACTGATAACACATGTTTTCCCAATGACAAATCTTGCAGGGATCCTGATTTCAAGGTACATTCCTAACTCTATCAGGGTCCAAAACTCTCTTCTATTACAGCTTCTACTGCCAATTGCAGTATTTTTTATCAACATTATGCAAGTAACCTGGCACAACATTGCACCTGTTCCGGAAAATCTTTGGTCTCAAATCACAAAGTATTATTCACAGCAAGAACATCCAACAACTGAATCTCAGTAGAGCAAGAAAGCAATTATTTGTTGCAGGGACCTAATTTGCAGGTGCAATTCTGGCTCAGCAGCTGTCACGTCATTAAATAGAAAGGTTTATATTTTTTAAATCTTGTGTGGTTACTATAGTACTAATAGTTTTTAAGTTCAAAACCCTGCAGGACATCTACGCCTATATTGGGAAGGTCACTCCTCTCGGACCACCACAAATTAGGTTATGCTAAATTTCAAAGTAGCTTAAACTATGTAGTTGATAGTTAATACTTCCTAGGCAAAATGTAAAATAATAAAATTTTCTTGTATTAACCATAAATTTGGCCTGATGTTTTTATGTTCCCCGATAAATAATATGAATGTAATAATGTTACAAGTTCCAGTATTTAGATTGCAACTTTATTATCACTTACAGAGTTTACATATATTTAACTAGATTTTCTATTTCATGAAATTCTAAATAATAAAATAGATACAAAGCAAATATGAGTGCGCGCCTAGAGTGCTATTTTCCTACATCTTTAACTCCAATCTTTCTGTTTCTCTTTTCACTGTCAAATGTGAAAAAAATATAAATACCATTCCTATAAATGCACGACTCCTGTGAATAAAAACAACTTCTCTTACCATGATAATTACCTCCTGTAATTCAATGAAATTATGAGCGCGCGCAACGCGCGCGCAATCCACTAGTTTTATCATGTTGAATTGCATTGCATTGACATATGGAGTTATGTCACGAACCTATGGTTCCGACCTTACCGGTACAACATCGTTCATTAAACATAACAATGCAGGTTCATACCTTGTTGGATATGAAGGCAGGAGTTCATATGCATCTTCGTATCTTTATGGGTATGAAGGCAGGAGTTCATGTGCATTGATATTTTTTTTAAATGGTTGACTGTTGGATGTGATGGAGTTACCTTTGTAAATACATATGTTATGCCATTATGCTAACACACTGTGGTGTTGCTTATGGGGTTTTGGAGATACCACATGTGTGCCTCTTGCATTCACTTACTTTACTATGTGGATACTTGGGTATTGGTTGATAAGTCACATTGAAGCTAATATAGTTGCGATGCTTCTCCATGGTGATGTGCATTCTAGTATGATTTTGCGGACTATGAAAATATTATATATATATATATATATGTTTATGTACCTATTGTCTATTCAACTCACGGGTGTTGAATACTACTCAACACACCGGCAGCGCAGCCTCAGCTCCGGCGAGGAAAAATACAACCAATATTTACTACTACACCAGCACTTATCGCATTCAACGCAATTAAAAGCAACACCATGACCCCATACAACAATTTTACGGTCCAAAAGATAGCCTTTTTGCGGGCCATTGATTGCTATTTATTGGTGGCACATAAAACAGGCATTATTGCCGTATCAATTATGGTCATTTTGCTCTATAATTGGTGGCCATTAATTAGCCATTATTAATTTTGTTCAAAAACCATCACCCGGCAGTGTTTATGGATAAGGAAGGACGTCTTATTCGGAACCATCGGGAATCGCGCCCCTGATTATGCGAGATGAATAGATGATTATGCAACCAGCGCAAGGAAACTAGGAGGCCTCCCCCCACCCAAACATCGACTCGCTCCCAATCCACTGACGCCAGACTGTTCTAGGCATCCAAGATCACCACCCCTGACGCCAGACTGCCAAAGAACAAGCAGAGGCAACAAACATTCCGCTACAACCACCGGCTACACCTGAAACTTTGCAGCACGGAGAGGAAGCAACAACCCCATCAGCGACAGCAGCAGGTTAGTTCATTTGCTCCCAAAATGCGTTCAATTGGTAGTGCCTAGCTGCAAGGCACAGCCCACGTGCATGAATTTCGGGTGTTACCATGTTTTCGAACAGACAATTGTGTTCATTGCCATTAGAATTTTTACGTCATCTTTTACATCTACTGATGTGCATCTAGTTATCATTTTTACTTCAACTTCATATCGGAATCATAGAGTATCACATCGTATCAAAATCATAGAGCACAAGTGAGCAAGCACTCTCCGATTCATCATATCTGATTCCTCACAACTAGAAGCTGACCCCTTTGTGCAATATCCAGAATAGTAGTAGCACAAGCAATACTGTAGTAGTATTTTTCACAGCATAAAAACTTATCATTGTGTTTCCATGTTGTCGTGGTGCTGCAAACCACAGCCGGGTGGCGGAAGGCACCCACCCTAGCCCAGAGGGTGTGTACTCGGGGGTTAGCTAGTCCTAGTTAGATCTCACTCAAGAACACGATGAACACAACAAGATTTAGAGTGGTTCGGGCCGCCGGAGCGTAATACCCTACGTCCACTGTGTGTTGTATTGCCTTCCCACGAGAGTGAGAGAGTTCGCGAGAGCTTGTGTGTCTGGGGAGACCCCGTGCACAGCGAGCGCCTCCCTTTTATATCTCAAGGGGGGCGCGTACACAGCTGTTGGGTCCCCGACAGGTGGGTCCAACGATGTAGTATAAAATAACGTACTGTCCATACATTATGGCGTTGCAGGCAAAGGAGATCTCTCTCCTGGATTCCTTTGCCTGCTCCTAGAGCCCGTCGTTCATCTTGTCCTGGCGCTGTCTTGTCGGGACGATGCCAGAGGTAGCTAGTGGCGTCGCTTGCCATGTAGCTTAAGCGGGCTGTGTAGCTTGCGGCGTAGGCGGCATGATGGAAAAGTGCCGTGCCGTCGTATCCATTTAATGCTGCAGACGGGCTCTTCGTGGGTGCGGCACAGGCGGCTGCACTGTGCACCTTGGTAATACGCGGTGCACAGCGAGGCCTGACAAAGGCTGTCTCGCGTACCGCGGCGGCAGAGCACGCCTTGTCCATCTGCATTAAATGCAGTGGGCGCGCGAGTCTTCCAGCGGCAAGCTCGCGCTCGAGCCCGTGCCTCCGGGCCACGTGGCGGCTCCGGACCACTTACGCAGTGCGGGAGGTCCGGGCAGACGCGGGAGGTCCCGGACCCCTACGGGGGGTCCGAGGCCTTGGTTGTCGACATGGAGCTTCCCTTTCTTAGAGATATGTGGCGTCTCCGGACCCATCCCCAGGCGGGGAACGGGTCCGGGGCCGTTGGCCTGGTGAGGGAAGAGCCTGACCCGTGGGGCTTGGCTACTCCGTCCTTTCCACGCAGTTACGGATAACTACGTGGGTCCTGCCTTGCTGCAGTAAGAGTGGGTATCCCTGATACAGGGTACCGACAGTGGCCCCCGGGCCCATCTTGGGGGAGGTACGAACCCTCAGGTGGGGCCACTTACTACGATTTGGCTCCGTATAGCTTGAAGCTCCTTACTGCAGGGGTCTTGACCGGCTTTTACCATCCATCGGGTTGTTTGCTGCCTCATCACATCGCAACGGCTTACTGACTATGGGCCCTGCGCACAGTGGTTCACCTAGTCACGCGCGCGACGTTCGGCATTGTTGCGGCCGGAGTAAATGGATCATTTACCACCAGCGTAGTTCCCAAAAAGCTCGGCCATGCCATCGCTTAATACGCGCACGTCAGCTCAGCTTCCACCTCGCTCCCCGCGCGCGCGGGCGACGGTTCAGATCCCATCTTTTCGCACCCTTGTTGGTTACCCACTCACCCCGACAGGTGGGCCTGGGCCCCCATGTCATGGACTGGGCGGTTAACACCAGGCGCGGGCGTCGCTTGGGTTCCGGCGACGGTTCCGGGGTGCGCCGGTTGAATCAGGCTTTATAATGGGGCGAACCGCATTCCGCGGTTACTTTCCCGCATTCGCCTTCTTCCTTCCAACCTTTGCGCCCTTTTGCCTTCGAGCTTTCCTTGCCCCTTTCTCCCCTACGCAGGCTGCTCCTCACTCCACCGAGAGATGGCGTCCCTTGTTCATCCCCGCTGCTTCCAGACCGAGGGAGAGTTGAACACAGTGCGCCGCCTACTTGGATGGAGTGCTCAAGAGACCGGCTGGGGGGTCCGAGCAGGCTCGATTCCCCTTGGCAACCTCCGCACCGGGGAGTTTGTGCTATTCACCTCGCACATCTCCACCGGCGTGGGACTGCCGATTTCTTCGTTCCTGCTGCTGCTGCTGGAAGACTTCGGCCTCCAACTTCAGCACCTGACGCCCCACTCCCTCCTCCTAACTTCCATCTTCGTGCACTTGTGCGAGATGTTCGTGGGAGTGCGGCCCTGCGTCATCCTCTTCCGCTACTTCTTCATTCTGGTGAGGTCCGGAAGGAGCAAGGACGAAGTGGCGGGGTACTACTTCCAGATAAGGAGTGACCTACCGACTCCTTACATTCCCGGCCTCACTGGCGGGAAGTGGGAGGAGTGGCGCTGGGATTGGGTGGTCGCCACCACTGAAGCCAACGAGCGCCTCGCCCTGCCGACCGAGGGGCCCGCCTCCGACCGCGCAACCTGGAGGGCCAAGCCGTCCTTGCAGCCGGAATTCGACTCTGTGCTGGGCAAGATTAGGTCGCTGGTGGAGAGCGGCCTCACCTCGTGGCAGGTGCTTGGAGATTTCCTGAAGCGCCGGATCGCTCCCCTGAAGCAGCGGCCGCGTCCTGCGTGGAACTTCACCGGCCTTAACGCCTGCAGCAGGACCCACCGCGGGGAGGGGAGCGACCTGACCCAGGAAGCCTTGGAGGTCCTGGTGCGGAACGTGACGGGAGACGCCTTCATTCCGGAGAACCTGATCCTCCCTCAGTGCATAGTCCCCTCTGCGAGGACCCCGCGAGGGTGGCGGTGCTGGCTACCCTGCCAACTCTGGACGACGGGGGGCTGGCCCCACGCCAGACCGGAGGCGACCCGAACCGTGGGCTTCGGATCCCTGGTGCGTCCGGGGATCAAGCTACACTGAGCGCCGCGGGGTCCGGCGCCACCACGAAGGGGAAGCAGGCCGCGGCCAGCAGCGCCGCCACAGCCGGTTCCAGCCGGGCACAGAGCAGCTCCGGTGCATCGTCGGGAGATGCAGGCCGGCGCAGGCTCCTCAGGGGCGACGGGACCCTGGTCTCAGAGTCCACCGCGAAGTGCCAGAGGACCTCCGAGGGCGCGGGCCAGGGTAGCTCCCGGGCTGCCGGCCCTCGCGGGTCCTCTGGGGCGACTGCACCACCACCATCGCCGCCGAGGAATTCCTCCCGCCAGCAGCAACAGCAGCAGCAGCAGCAGCAGTCGCAGGAGCAGCTGCAGCGGGCGTGGGAGCGGCCACAGCAGCAACAGGTGCAACCCCGGGTCGCGCCCGTGCCGCAGCCACGGGGACAGCAGTAGCAGGAGCAAGCCCGGGTTGCACCTGCATCGCAGCTGCAGGAGCAGCAGCAGCAACAACAGCAGCTGCAGGAGAAAAGGCTGGGCCTCCGAGGACGTTGGGTGCCCGGTACTTCTGGGTTAGTGTTATCCTGCTCTATTCCCTTGTGCCAGGTGCTCTGCTTTTTGCTGAAGGCTTCTCCACTTTGTTGCCAGGGGTCGTCGCCCCAGCAGTTCTTCCACCATCGCCGGTTCGTCGGCTGGTACCGAGGCGTCCGCGGCCTCGGCGTCGACAGCAACGGCGACGGCGGGTGCGGGACCCTCAGGTACAGCGACCTATGCCAGCCTGGTGGTGCGCGACGTGATGCTGACAGGCGCGTCATTTCCAGACTCAGCAGCACACAACGCTGCGGCGGCGGAGGCACCTGTGGCAGAGGCAGCAGACGCAGCGGCGGTGGGGGCGCCGGTGTTGGGTGCTGCCGCACCCGACGCAGCGATGGCTGAGGCGCAGGCGCTGGGGGCATCCGCACCCGACGCCACGGCGGCTGAGATGCTGGCTCTGGGCACCGCTGCCCCCGACGCTGCGGCGGCAGAGGCGCCCGTGCTGGGCACAACCGCACCCGACGCGGCGGCGGCTGAGGCGCCGGTGCTGGGCACAGCCGCACCCGACGCGGCGGCGGCGGAGGCGCCGGAGCTGGGCACAGCCGCACCCGACGCGGCGGCGGCGGAGGCGCCAGAGCTAAGTGCTGCAGCGGAGGCCCCCACCTCCAGCTCCGGTCCTGTTGCAGAGGAGGAGTTGGAGGTGGTCTTCGGCAGGCGGCTCCTGCAGCTCCAACTCCCGGAGGAGGATGCGACTCCCCTCCCCCAGGTGCTGTTTCAGGTCCGGTGGTCGATCGAAGAGGCAACCTCCTCCGCCGAGACGGCCATCCGGCGGGAGTGGTCTGCTCTGGAGAGCGAGCGCCAGCGCTTCTCCGACTGGCACACCCGCCTGGAAGCGCACACAAAGGCTGAAGCCTCCCGCGCTGCAGAAACTCGGTCGAAGCTCAAGGCGGACCAAGAGGCCTACCGAGCCAACCTTAAGAAGGTGTTTGATCGGGAGTTCACAGTGTCGAACCGAGAGAAATCCCTGGCGCAGTGGGAGCAGGATTTCACCCTGGAGGTTGTTGGCTTCGCGGCTCAGCGGTCCGACCTCGAGGCTCGCCTCGCGGCTCAGCAGTCCGAGCTGGAGACTCGCAGCGAGGACTTCGAGGTCCGGAGGCAGGAGCTCGACGTCTTCTCTGCCACTCTGCAGGGATTGCACGAGCAACTGCAAGAGAGAGAGCAGGCAAGCTGACTGATGCCGAGGCGGAGCTGGAGGAGGCCCGGAAGTCCCTCTATGCACGGGAGGCCCACGTCACCGGCATAGAGAAGGAACTTGGCCGCCAGCTAGACTCGCTCAAGAAGCTGAAGGAGTCGGCGGAGCGGAAGGAGGCCAAGCTCAAGGAGAGGTCCCGCGAGCTCGAGGAGAGGTTCCGCGAGGTGGAGGTGGCCAAGGCGGCTCTGGACACCCAGGTGCAAGAGGCGGTCCGGGAGGCGGTCCGGAAGCACCAGGAGGACCAGCGCGTGGAGGCCCAGCGGATTGCTGACTGGGCGACCGAAGCGAGCCTGGCACTAGTGCCACTTGGACTGAGCCCAATCCAGGTGGCGGAGCCGCCAGCTTCGGTAGCTGACGCCCTCCCAGTGCTGAATTCTGCTTCGGATAGGCTCCAGTGCCTGGGGCCAGTCCTTGCTGGACAGCTCGAAACCGAGGGCCGCGAGCTGATCCGGATGGTGGTGGAGCACATCCTGACCTGCCTCCGGAGCCACGACCCGGCCATTTCACTGGCGCCCGTGGTCAATGGCCCTGTAGCGGAGACGGAGGCCGCCGCTCGGGACAGCGTGCGAGCGGTCGTCGACTTCGTTGCCGCCTACTTCAAACGGGAACCTGCAGACCCTTGAGCTGGGCATTGTATCTTTTTCCTTTTGCACTATGTAACAAACATTGTACTAGCTAAAATTTTTTGAAATAGAAGAAACTTCAACTTAGCTGTTTGTTAGTTGCTGATTTGCGGTATACAGCACCCCGGCGCCCTGGCCCCCTGGCGGATAGGTTCAGTTGATTGGAGCTGTCTGCTATGTGAGCCGTAGAAGATACTCCAGACCTCCTTGGGCATAGGGCTGCATAGTTTGTAAGACGAGCAAGCGCCTTGTTCCCTGTGTAGCATACAGAACTATAGGTAGAAGAATCAAATTCACTTATACAGTAGCAATGATACTGCAACTTAGCTGTTTGACGCATGCAGAATCCATTCATGATGTCTGGGACAAAGCGGATGCTCCGGTCCCCCTGGGAGATAGACTCAGTTGTTTTGAGTCTGTCTACCATTGAGACTGGACCTTGATCTGCATGAAGGCTTTGAAGCGGATGCTAGGACCCCCTGGTAGGTAGGCTCCATGGTTTGAGGCTGGCTACCACCAGTCAGGACTTAACCTGTGTACCACTTCAAATTTACAGCTTAGTAGCAGGCCCGCGGGACTCATCCCTGACTAGTGCCAGGCTAGTACAAGGTCCGGGGCTCTAGATGCGCAGGTCCAGGTTGCTCAGTGCTTGTTACAGAGTGGTGGAGTGCGTAGACTTAGGGTACGGGACCAGGCTAAGGCGCTACACAGGGCTTCGGACCACTCCAGGAAACAGCACGATCTTTCCGGACCTGGCTTCATCGTCCCAGGCCTTTCGCAGCACTGGGCAAGGTCACATTGTTGTACTCGATCCTTTGAGATATAGGACTGGACATGCCGCGTTGGACTTAGGAAACCAACTCTTGAGCTGGAACGGGGTCCGGGCCCTTAATTAGCCGGCTCCAGGTACTAGAGTACTCATTACAGGGTGGTGGAGTGTGTAGGCTTTTGGGTACGGAACCAGCTAAGCGGCTACACAGGGCTCCGGACCACCCCAGGAAACAAGCACCCGCTCTCCAGAGTAGGTCTCTAGGGGTCTGGACTCCTCTCCAGCAACAAGAGGGTCCGGATCTGTATGGCAGTCCAGCAGCTCAATTCAGATCTTAGTTGTAGCAATAAGAGTTGAGGTCCCCGCGCGGGGTTAGAAAGGTGAAAACTTCGAGAATCGAAATGCGAAAATTAACTTGACACAAAGACAGAACTAGGAGAAAATCTTTCCTTTGCAATCTTGATGTACATGGCTTGCGCGATGGATGCCAGAGGCCGGGTTTACGAGGTCGGACCTCTACCGTTCTGAGCCGCGCGTTAGCCGACAGTGCGATGGATGCCAGAGGTCGGGTTTACGAGGGTGGCCCCCAACCGCTCTGGGCCGCACAGTAACTCTATCTTATTACAAAGGAAAAGTTTATTTTCCAGCTCTGCCTAGGTGTAAAACTTACGCAGATGCTCTATGTTCCATGGGTTGGGCAGCGGCACTCCATCTTCTGTGGCGAGGCGAACGCATCCGGGCCGGCATACCTCTGTAACCCTGAAGGGCCCCTCCCAGCTGGGGGAAAGTTTGTGGAGCCCTGCTCGGCTCAGGATCCGTCTGAGGACGAGGTCGCCAGCCCGGAGCTCCCTACTGTGCACGAACCGTTGATGATAGCGCCGGAGCGCCTGGTTGTAGCGTGCATTTCGGATTGCTGCTCGCCACCTTCGCTCATCAACGAAGTCCACGTCGTCACACCGCAGCTGTTCCTGCATGGATTCGTCAAAGGCCTGGACCCGTGGTGAGCCCAGGTGAATTTCTGGGGGAAGGCATGCTTCAGCCCCATAGACCAGGAAGAACGGAGTCTCCCCGGTGGCTTGGCTGGGTGTGGTCCGGTTGCCCCATAGTACGCATGGAAGCTCGTCAACCCATTTGGCACTATGCTTCTTCAAGCAGTTGTAGGTGTGGGTCTTGAGTCCCCTGAGGATCTCTACATTCGCTCTCTCAACCTGTCCATTGCTGCGGGGGTGTGCTACGGACGCAAAGCATAGCTGGATGCCGATGTCCTCACAGTACTCTTGGAAGAGTCTGCTTTTGAATTGGGTCCACTTATCCGCGATGATGCGGTTTGGGACGCCAAATCTGCACACAACGGACCTGAGGACTCCAGCAGGGGTAGGCATCTTCAAGACCAAATACCCGTAATGAGCAATGGCCATGAAGCGGTAGAGTGCCGGTCGGCCAATGATGGCGTTGAACGGGAGGTTCACCTCCACAACATCGAACAGAACGCTCTCTGTGCGGAAGTTCTCCTCGGTCCCGAACGTGACCGGCAATGTGATGCTCCCCAGAGGGAACACCGGGTGTGGGCCCACTCCAGAGAATGGGCGAGAGGGAGTCAGCTTGGACTCCGGGATCTGCAGCTGCTTGAACGCTGCATAGCTGAAGACATTGAGGCCAGCCCCACTGTCAATCAGCACGTGATAGAGCCTTACGTTGGATATGACAGGAGCGGTGACTAGAGGTAGTACACCAGCTCCGGCCATATTCTCCGGGCAGTCGGATGGCCCGAAAGAGATGGTGGTGTTCATCCACCTCTGGTGCGGCGCCGCCTTCGGGACCCCCGGCTTCACCGAAAGGACCTCCCGGCGAAGGGTCTTCACGTCCCGTCGGGAGACAAGCTCCCAGCTTCCGCCGTATATTACGTACAGCTTCTTGCGGCAGTCGCCGTTGTCGGAATCGGAGTCATCATCGTGGTAGACGCCCTTCAGCTCTCGAGCGGGGGATTGGTACCCCAGCTCCTTCTCCCCGGCGGTGGCCCCGTTGTCGGAGGCCTTCTCCTTGCCGGCCCGCTGGCGAGGAGGGGGTGAGCCGTCTTTGGAAGGCTGTTCACGCCGCCCACTGACCCGCTTCGCGAGCTTCTGGATCTCGCGGCAGTCAGCGGCGCTGTGGCGAGCGGTGGGATGCACTGGGCATGAACCTCCGCTTCCACCTTGCGGGCGAGGGCGTTTGCCATGTGCATTCTGGCCCCCAGCCGTTGCTGCCGCAGCCGGCGCTGCCGCTGGCGCTACTGCTGCAACGACTGGTCCGCCAGATTGCGGTTCCCCGCGATTCCGGTTCTTGTTCTTCTTCTTGCCACCGCCCTGAGCGGTAGCACCAGAGCCGCCAGCCTTGGCGTCTCCGTCTTGGGGGGCTGAGTGCCATGCACGGCCCTCAGCGGCCCTGGTACACTTGTCTGCCAGGGAGAAAAGCGTAGTGACGCTTTCCACCTCGTGCGTCGCCAGCTTCTCGAGCATCTTCTCATCACGTACCCCCTAGCGGAAAGCAGTGATAATAGATGCATCTGAGATATGAGGAATGGTACCCCGTACCTTGGTGAAGCACGAGATGAAGGCCCGGATCGTTTCTCCGGGTTTTTGCCTCACGGCGTGAAGGTGTGCCTCCTCACCATGCTGCTGGTACGCACTGGCGAAGTTCACTGTGAACCTCGCACAGAGCTCTTCCTAGGACTGGATCGTCCCAGGTGTGAGGTTCATGAGCCAGGTCCGGGCTGGCCCAGACAAGGCTACATGAAAGTAGCTTGCCATGACGACGCCGTTACCACCAGCCGCTGTGATGGCGGTAACGTACACCTGCAGGAACTTCGACGGGTTAGTGGTACCGTCGTACTTTTCCGGCAGGTGGGGGCAGAACTTTGATGGCCATGCCACTGCGCGGAGGTGCTCCGCCAACGCAGCGCAGCCCACCCCAGCAACTGGTGCGCCTGGCTGTATCCGGGCGTTCACCGGGGGCTTGGGTACCACCACGTCCAAGTCGGCATTGAGGTTGCGGCCCTCAATGTTAAGACGGCGCTCTCGCGCCCTCTCGACGGAGATGCGGGCATCCTCTCCCGCGCGCCGGCGGTTGAGCTCCGTCCGCAGGTCTTCTGTTCGTGCACCCCTCACGGTAGGGGAGCGCACGGACGCCGACGCACCGCGTTGCCGGGCGGAGGTTGTTGCCCAGTCCTTGCAGAACTGGGGGAGGCCTGAGCCAGGTGGAGGAGACGGTCAACGTCGTCCCGCCAATGCTTCAGGGTGTCTGGCGAGGCTGCTTCAGCCGGGTGGTTGCGAAACAACTCCCTAGCCGCTGCCAGCGCTCCGCCGCTCGCAGCTTGTGAGGGGGCCCTTGATGGGCGCCCTGACTCTTGCCGGCGAGCAGCGCGCGCCGCCGCCGACGGTGGCTGCTCTACGGGCACAGTTGCCCCTGGAGCAGGGACACGAGAGGCATGTGGCATGGAGGACGCCACACCCTCCGTCATCTCCACGTCGTCCACCCGAACCATCGGGGCGAGGAAGAGACGAACTGCGACCAGCTGCGCCCCCTACCTGGCGCGCCAAATGTCGTGGTGCTACAAACCACAGCCGGGTGGCGGAAGGCACCCGCCCTAGCCTAGAGGGTGTGTACTCGGGGGTTAGCTAGTCCAAGTTAGATCTCACTCAAGAACACGATGAACACAGCAAGATTTAGAGTGGTTCGGGCCGCCGGAGCGTAATACCCTACGTCCACTGTGTGTTGTATTGCCTTCCCACGAGAGTGAGAGAGTTCGCGAGAGCTTGTGTGTCTGGGGAGACCCCCGTGCACAGCGAGTGCCTCCCTTTTATATCTCAAGGGGGGCGCGTACACAGCTGTTGGGTCCCCGACAGGTGGGTCCAACGATGTAGTATAAAATGACGTACTGTCCATACATTATGGCGTTGCAGGCAAAGGAGATCTCTCTCCTGGATTCCTTTGCCTGCTCCTGGAGCCCTTCGTTCGTCATGTCCTGGCGCTGTCTTGTCGGGACGATGCCAGAGGTAACTAGTGGCGTCGCCTGCCACGTAGCTTAAGCGGGCTGTGTAGCTTGCGGTGTAGGCGGCATGATGGAAAAGTGCCGTGCCGTCGTATCCATTTATTGCTGCAGATGGGCTCTGCGTGGGTGCGGCACAGGCGGCTGCACTGTGCACCTTGGTAATACGCGGTGCACAGCGAGGCCTGACAAAGGCTGTCTCGCGTACCGCGGCGACAGAGCACGCCTTGTCCATCTGCATTAAATGCAGTGGGCGCGCGAGTCTTCCAGCGGCAGGCTCGTGCTCGAGCCCGTGCCTCCGGGCCACGTGGCGGATCTGGACCACTTACGCAGTGCGGGAGGTCCGGGTAGACGCGGGAGGTCCCGGACCCCTACGGGGGGTCCGAGGCCTTGGTTGTCGACATGGAGCTTCCCTTTCTTAGAGATACGTGGCGTATCCGGACCCATCCCCAGGCGGGGAACGGGTCCGGGGCCGTTGGCCTGGTGAGGGAAGAGCCTGACCCGTGGGGCCTGGCTACTCTGTCCTTTCCACGCAGTTACGGATAACTACGCAGGTCCTGCCTTGCTGCAGTAAGAGTGAGTATCCCTGCTACAGGGTACCGACACATGTTGCAAAGCTTGCTAGAGTAGTATTTTTTATAAGCCAGAGTAGTATTTGGTACTTGTTGAAGTAGTATTTTTCACACTTTTTGAGTAGTATTGTTGTACAAATTAGAGTAATATTTTTTCTTACTGAAGTAGTATTTTCCACAATTTAAAGAAGCACTTTGATAATTTTGAGTAGTATTTTCTGTGCGTTATAGTAGTTCATAACTCGTGAATCATGTGACCATTACATTATGCTGCCACACAACAGCACGGACAATTTAGATAGTGAAAATAATTCTGCAAGTCAATAGTCAACAACACAGCCAATATCATGATTTTTTTTACTTCTCTGATTTTGGAAAATTACTCCTAGAAATCTTCAACAATTTTGGTAAATAATTCTTTGAATATTACTCCTCTTAATTATAAAAATTATGTAGTGTTTTTTTAATTTAGAGTAGTATTTTGTTCATATCCAAGCAGTACAATTTCACAATTTAGACCAGTATGTGCTTTTATTAGATAAGCTACAAGATATAAGGATTGAGAGGAAGTTGCATGCATGGGATGATTAATTACTTCTTTGAATATTACTCCTCTTAATTTTAAAGAATTTTATGCAGTATTTTTCATATTTGGAGTAGTATTTTTATTCATATTCGGGTAGTAATTTTACAATTGAGAGTAGTATGTGCTTTTGTTAGATAAGTTACATAAGTGGCAAGCTAGAAGGATTAAGTGGGGGGGGGGTGGCAGATGCATGCACCGGGTGATTACTTCTTTGAATATTGATCCTCCTAATTTTAAATTTTTTGGTAATTACTTCTTCGAATATTACTCCTCTTAGTTTTAAAAAAAATTATGTAGTATCTTTTTCATAATTCAAAGTAGTATTTTTGTTCGTATTCAGATAGTAATATCAAAATTTAGAGTAGTACGTGCTTCACGGGTTAGATAGAGTAGTATCTTTTACAATTTTCATATTCGATATTTTAGACACTGCAATAAATATTTATTGGTAATGCAGGCAGTTAGAAAAGGCATAGGGCTGATGCAGAGGCGCTCCTGAAAGCAGTGCTACATCGGAACATTTCGGACAATGAGCTTGTGGAATAGCATATTCTTTTCATTTGCAGTTGTATTTCTGCAAGTTCGCTTGTGTTAGAGCTACATCATTAACCGGCAAAATCATGCTTGTATTGTTGTGTAAATGTACCTAAAAGTACTTGTGTAATCGTACCTGTGTTTTTGCAAGAGTAGTATGAGTCCTCTCATGTCAACATTTTAATGGCAGAACCTACTATAGCAGTACAAATTTACTACAAGTTAAGAATATTACAGATGTTGTAAACCGGGGGCGGGGGCCACGCGTGCTGGGAGGAGCCATGATTATTTTTAGGCCCATCGGAGTAACATCGCTAGACAATTTGACACCACATTTTGCCAAAAAAAACTCATGGTAAATCTCTATGAAATTGATGTATGGGGATTGACAAAATTCACCGCTGCCTGATCAATACAATGGTCAACTAGGCACTAACCCAGGTCAAACACATGGAATATGGGAAGAATCAATTTTTAGGGATGTCGTGGGATTTCTAGGGGACCCACTGCCGGGTGGCGGAGCGCACCCGCCTATTCCCAGAGAGGGAGTACTCGGGAAGGTACTAAGCGATTGGGCTGATCTAGCTCTGAGACAAGTACACAATAACACACGATTTAGAGTGGTTCGGGCCGCCGGAGCATAATACCCTACATCCACTGGGAGAGGTATTGATCTTGGTTGTGTATGAATCTATCCTCTGCCGGGCCTTGGCTTTTACCCAGCCTGAGTTTTTCTTCTAGCGGGCGCCCCCCTTTTATAGACCAAGGGGTGCGGATACATAGGACGTTGGGGCCCCGACAAGTGGGCCCAACGTGACTGTGCAGCATACTGCGCAGAGTGTTTAAATGGCTATAGTGGTTACGAATCTTTCCTCCGATATGCTTCTATGCCCTGCTGACCCTCTGACGAAGGGTGGTCTTCTCTTGTCCCGTCAGCAAGGTGCCCGTTGGGGAAACATAGCTTGCGGCGTGACCTGTTGAGGTTATTATGTAGGCGTCATAATGGGTGAAGCCGAGCCGTCGTATCCATCTGTTATGGCAGATTGACAGGCGCGGCGTGGGCGGCGCCAGTAGCCCCACTATGCATCTTGGTAATACGCGATCAATAGTGCCCCCTGGTCAAAGAATCGCCTCGGCTTCTGCTACATCAATGCGGACGTCCTCCTACCGCAATGAATAGTGGTAGGTGAACCTTAATATGGAGACCAAGCGGCTTTATATACGTGTCTGTGCTTGCAGACACGTGGCGGCTCCGGACCACCCCAAGGCGGAGTGTCGATTCCTTCCCTTGGCGAGGGCTCCGGTTACTATACCGGGGGTCCGAGACCCAAAGGGGGTCCGGGATTCCGCGGGGATCCGGACCTCCACGGGAGGTCCGGAGCCTCCGGCTGTTCGGGCTGAGCGCCTGCTTCTTCCGGAACACGTGGAGCCCCCGGACCTTTCCCAACCAGAGGACGGGTCCGGGACCGTTGTCGGGTGAACAGGGCTTCCGGACCGCAGGGGTTCGGCTGCTGGACGTAGTTAAGGATAACTACAAAGCTCTTCTTGCCTAGACACAGCAAGAGAGGGTACCCCAGTCCTGGGGTACCGACAACTCCCGCGCTACCTCAACGGTGTAATTTTTAGATCGTTGTTTTGGAGATCTGGTGAATGTGCTACCTCAACGGTTTAATTTTTAGATCATTATTGGAGGTCCGGTGAATGTTCTACCTCACGTGCTGAAATGTGATGTCTTTTACTTCCAGGACACATGATGATGTCACATTTTACTCCCGCATACACTAATGTAGAAAAATTTAACTTGTCAGAGTTACCGCGACCACTCCGCCGCATGCTACAACCAGTCAACTCAAATCCCTTTAAGCACGCCAAAACATTCATAGAGATAGAGATAGCTTTTACTAGTAAGCGTTAAATCAGGATAGACTGGTAGGTGTCTGATCAAGCGACCATTAAGGTATGGTGTCAAACCTTTACACACTAGCTTTTACTACCCGCACGATAATGAAGTCTCCATTAAAATGCCTAGCCAGCCAGATTTTACTACCGTAAATACCTCTCGCCGGAGTGGGGGCGTCGCTCCGCCGGAGTGTTGAATAATATTCAACACCTGGGGTGCTAAATAGATGGGTCCGACTATTGGGAGCCCAAGGTTTCCAATAAGTATTGGAAGCCTCGGTCAACCAGCCCCACGCACGTTGGTCCCTGCACCAAGCTGCATGCACTGGTTCCTCCTCCCCCACGTGGCTAACTAGATGAGAGAGGTGTTGGGTTGCATGCAAAACTATTTTGTTTTCTCGCCATAACTTTTCACTCAAATATCCAGCACGCAAACGGTTTTCACCACTAAATTACTGGCATTTTTTTGCATCATATGAGATCCATTTTGAATATTTTTTTGAAAATAAATTGAAATTTGAATTTAGGAATCATAGAAACCTGTAGTTATAGTCATAAATGCGTATGTTCTGGAAACATGGCACAGAAACATATGTGTGCGGTCATAGAAACATGTGTGTAGAGGCACATAATCCCCTATGTAATTTGAAATTTGAACTATAGAAACAAATATCTAGCATGTCATAGAAATCTATACATAGACGCATAGAACCGCATATAAATGCTTGGGGGATGGGGAAATTTAAATTTTAAATCTAATTGGCTCACAGAAATTATAGAAGCATGTCAGATAATTTGAACTTCAAATATTATTGACTCATAGAGGTCACATTGTCGTGCAGGTCATAGAAGGCAGCAATACAAGTCATAGAAGGTTATAGATGGCAGTTTATACGATATACATGTCATAGAAGGCAGCAATATGGGTCATACACACATAAACCCAGACATAACATATATGAATATTGACATATAATCAGATGTCCTCTGCAGAAATCTATATATACACGCATAAACCCAGACATAACAGCTAGGGTGAAAGGATGTGTGTAGGATGTTCAATGCTTGGAAATTCCTTTGTAGCACATATGCTTGAATCGGTGTTGGAGTTTCATCTTCATCCGGAATTTCACACCCAACTTCCACAACTTTCCAAAGATCCTTGTGGATTGCATTCATATAACCGAACATCTTAATCTTCCATTGATTATATCCGGTACCATCAAAGAAAGGTGGCTTGCCCATATGAATTGATGCATTGTGCTCACTAGGTAGAGAAAAAGTGTAATCATGAGCAAATCTTCGATAATCACCTATGCCTTTTGACTTTGATGAGCTACCCTTGTTTGAAGAGCGTGAGACTCTTCTCTTGGAATCAGTGTCGGAGTCATCACTAGAGTCAATGATAACTCGGGAGCTAGTCTTTTTCTTCCTTTGCTCCTTCTTCTTTTTCCTCCATGCCTTCCACTCCTCATAAGACATCTCATCATCGGATGTCTCTTCTTCACTTTCATCTCCACCATTCTTTTTCTTATCTTTCTTCTTGTTGTTGGATGGCTCTGCCTTCTTATCTCTTTTATCACCGGTATCGCCTTTTTCACCTTCATCAACCGGATTCACCGGGTTCTTTTCATCATCTGACATCTTGACCTCTCCGGACGGTTAAGCCCTTTGAATGGAGAGCCAAGCTCTGATACCAATTGAAAGGATCTTAAGATGCCTAGAGGGGGGGTGAACAGACAATCTGCAATTTAAAACACTTAACAAAAATGTCAGATGCAGACTATCCCGGATACTCCGGGTATTTGCCTGGATACTCCGGGTTTGGTGGTCCTGAGTATCCGGAGCTATATCTGGAGTCTCCGGGTTTGAACGACCTGAAATGAAACTGCAAGAAACTCTGTAAAAAAAGTAGATCGAGCTAGAGAATGAGTACCAGGGGTTCCTTAAGGTTGATATCCAACAAACAAAGTTCACTAGAAACTCGTGAGTGAGTAGATCGAGCTCAAACCCTAGAAATTAAGTCTCACAAGCAAAGGGCAATGAAATCAAGTAAACTAACACGAAGGAGACAATGATTTGTTTCCCGAAGTTCACACCCGAAGGTGCTACGTCTCCGTTGAGGAAGGATTCGAGAGACGGTGCTCAAGAACCCCTATGCTCCTCTTCCAAGGGCGAGATCACCTCTCAAGCCCAAGGTTACTTACTATGGATTCCTCGGCGAGGAATGGAGATTACAAACTTCTTGTGCAGCTCACAATCTTGGTTGAGCAATCACAAGCACGCCTAGCCGTCTAGGAGCACAAGGCTCCAAGAGTAACAAACTTGAATCCGCGAGTTTGACCAAAACCAAGTGCTCAAGAGATGGAAATGAGGCTCACTAGCACTAATCCTTGCTCTTGCTTGCTTCTCACTCAAATCCCTCAAGGGAATCAATCAAGAATGGAGAAAGGAGAGTGAGAGAGCTCTTTTTGGCTTAGGTTTGAGTTCAGCTCGTCAAAAGTGGCAAGAGGGGAGGCTGAAAGGGTATGGAGGGGGTATATATACTCTTCAGCCTCAAAAGAGCCGTTGGGCGAAGGGGTACCCGGAGACTCCGGGTATATGCCCGGAGACTCCGGGCAACCCTAGGTTTTCAGACTTTGAACAGAGCCCGGACACTCCGGGCAACGGGGTCCGGAGTATACGGCCCTATACCCGGAGTATCCGGGTATGGCAAGGGAAAAACTCCGGTTTTTACTCCTTTGAGTTGTTTTGTGGCTCACAAGTGTTTGTCTAGGTTCTCTTGAGCACTAGTTTCAAATCAAAGCCCTGGAATCAAGTCCCTCTTGATAGTACGGCGTTCCTATACTCAAAATTCAAATATAAAATCTAATTCCATGAGTATCCTTTGAACTCCGCTTTTTCATTTCCTTTTTGAGGGGTCGTACATCCTCACTTGATTCACCTATACAAACTCACCACCTGCACACACGCTCAATTACACAATTAAATGCACATGTGCTTTGTCATTAACACCAAAACTCACTTAGGGGCCTAGATCACTTTCAATCTCCCCCTTTTTGGTGATTGATGACAACCCACATGTAACTCATTTGATAATCATAAAGCGATAAACAACTAGCATATAAGAGCTCCCCCTTAATGTATGCCATGAACTTTGAATTTCAAATTTGACTTGTCATGTCAACAATCTTGGCATATATATCAAGAGAACTACAAAAGCTCTTATATGTTTTACAGTGGGGTGAACAAGTGAGTGTAAAGACAAGTGTGATGCATATGACATGTTATCCACTCAATAAAATGTGTATCTGTTAGCTGGACCCGGAGACTCCGGGTATAGGTCCGGAGACTCCGGATAAGGAATCCGGAGAATCCGGCCTGTATCCCGGAGTATCCGGCCCTTCTGAACTAGAACACAGAAAAACAACAGTCAGTGAGCTCAAACAAGACACATACTAGCAGAAATTTCTTAGAATAAACTCAAGTTCGATAGCTAAACACAGAGTAGCACACATTACAAGGTTCTCACACCACATAGTCCTTACAAACGATCAAGGAAGCTCAAAACGTAAATAAAACGACATGAGTTCGAAACAAAGGGCGACACATGTCCAAATGAGTACATAAATGGCCTTTCACTCTCCCTTTGTCATCAAGTGCCAAAAAGGGAATGAAAAGAAGCATGAAGTTCATATTTGAAATCTATATAACAAATGTTGAGCCATTATTGTTTTCTTTTCTTATTTGAAATGCGGATATGACTGATTCGTGGCAAAGTTTCCTAGTGCATAGAAATCTATGCATGTAAGCATAAAAATCAATATCTTTTACTTTTAAGTTGAAATTCGAATCTGTTCATGCAAACATATAAACATGTGCATATATCTTTAAATTATACTTTCACATGGCATATAAACCTCGCATGGAAGCATAGAAACCAATATCCATCTAGATTTTTAATCAAATAGAGATGTACAGTTGTGCGAACTATAAATTTCCTCAAAGAAATATACAAACTAAGAATACAAAATCAATGATGTTTGCACTCCGCTGGTGAGGACTATGATGCTAGCTTGCGGTTGTGGAAGTCGTCGTCCAGTAGATCCTCGTCAACAACACACCTCGCAATTAAAAAAGGCATAAATTTAAGTGAGTGCAGTTTTAGAAATATGAGAAAAAATAACAAAATAAATATATAAGTGCAATTACATACATCTAAACAACAACATGAAGCAACAAAAGGTATAAAAACAAGTGAGGGAAATCATAGAAACATAAGATACAAGTCAGTATCTATGCTCAGACGCTCAAGATATACAGTATCTATGCATAAAAAGCAGTGAAAAAAATCATAGAAGTATGGGCTCAAGCAACAAATGATGTCGCGTTGAAGCGGCGAGCATCATGTCTGATTAGATGCATGTTTATATTATGCCTGACTTTACAGGTTTATATGCCATCGTACAAGGCTCTCTACACTAGTATATAATTCTCCACATACATTCAAATGTTGGGATGGTGGTAAGCTGGTTAATTTTATGCCCTGGTCAGGTCAATACATTAAAGCTGGGTTTTTTTTTGGCATAGAAGCATGCATCTGATAGGAATGGATGCTCTGATGGAGTACCAAAATGGAATGTGATCATAAACCAGTGAGGACGATCATATAAACATGGGAGGAAAATACTAGACAAATATATGATGTATTGTGGGAGCTGTCATCAATTGGATCCACCTCAGCAACCCACCTCAGTAACAAAAGGCATAAAAACCAGTGAGGATAATCATAAAAATATGGGTAGCATGTGTATGATACTATGATCTATGCATAGAAGAGACTACTAGCAAATTAAACATATAGTATCTGTGATCAGGCACTAACATGTATATTATTGCAAGCATGGGCACACAGTCAACTAATAGTATATATGCACAAACACAAACATATATATGATTCTAAAAAAAATAGGCCAAAGTGATGGTGTTCCTATAGATGAACATACCAACAAATTCTATGCTTGCCAGATGGGGTTTCTATAAATGAACATAGAAAGAAATTCTACACTCACCCAGATGGGTTTCTATAAATGCAATAGAAATCCATGTGAGCGCCGGTCACTGAGGTTGAGGAGGCTCTGCTCCACTCGCCAAGAGGCATAAAATCCAGTTAGAACAGTCATAGAAACAAAATCATGGCTCTGAGTACTTCGATGTTTGATTTTATTACAGAAATACAGCATAAGAAAGTTCAGTTTATCATGCCAAGATAATCAGCGCTCTACCAGCATAGTTTATTCGAGAAGCAGTGAAGAACTGCACTTAGTAATATTTTATCGAAATATTGCTGTTGAATGCAAATCTAGTACTACTAATAGCATTTCGCCACCTCAAATAGCCATATTAACAAATGGAGCTTGTACTCACAGAGGCATATACAGGCACCATGAACAGCTATGATCCCCTCCATGTCAAGACTTGCTTCTCGGAATCCCCGTCCAAATCAAGCAGCAGCATTAGAAAAAGAAAGTAGACAAACGTAGATTAGCTTCTTATTTCCCCGTCCCATCCTTCTCTTGACCTCAAGCTGCATCGCCAATGAATGGATCAGAAAAATCAAGCAAGAGAAAAGGGGATTTGAACCGCTGGTGAAGAGATCTTGGCCATGAAATCTTGTTTTTTGGTTTGCCCTTGCTATCCATTTGGTCGAGCGGTCCTGGTAGAAGGCCAGGTTGCGGGAGAGCTCTGCTAGGCGCCGTGGGCAGGAGCCGCGCGCGTGAGCGGCCGTGGGAGATCCGCCCAGCGGTGCGCGCAGGAGCTGCTCGCGAGCGGCCGCAGGAGAGCTCCGCTCGGAACCGTGGGCAGGAGCTGCGCGTGTGGACGGCTGTGTAGAGATCCGCCCGGCGGCGAGGGGAGGAGCTGCGTGCGCGACGGCCGGAGCCGCGAAGGAGGTGGTCGGGGTCGGGGTCAAGCAAGGGGGCCGGGGCGTCTATTCATCGCTAATGGCGATTCCTGACGTTTTCATCGCAGAAGCCGAGTGGTGTGCGGAAGCGCGCCAAATTTTCCTGCCGCGGGCTCCATGCGTTGGTTGCGTGCCGGCGCGCACGAGCTGAAGCTGGGGTTCGGCCCATTATGTTGAGTTGTTCGGCCCATTAAAAACAAAATAAGAATTCCAATTGTTCTGTAATTTTGTTCTAACCCATGAATCGTTTTGTACTTTTGAAATTATTGAGAACATTATTAATTATTTTCTGGCTTGCTGAGTTTATTGAACATTATTAATTTTGAACATTTTTTTGACTCACTATGTTTATTGAACATTCGAACATTCTTAAATGTTTTGAACTTTTCAAAATTGTTAAAACATTTCGGACCAATGAAACGTTTTGAGCTTTACAAATTGTTTAGTACATCTGAAAAAGTTGAGAACATTAATAATTTCTGACCAATGTAAACATTTCTAAATATTTACATTTGTTCTAAAATATCAGTTTGTTCTAAAATATTTCAAATTTGTTTTGGAAACATTTCAAAATTATTTTGGAACATTCAGATGTTTTCAAAAAAGTGTTCGGGAACATTCTGACTTTTGAGAGTGTTCCGAAACATTCATTTTTGTTCCAAAATATTTAGATTTGTTTAGAAACATTCAAATTTCCAGAGTATTCCGAAAAACTTTCAGAGCTTTTGAAACAATTCAAAGTGTTCCGGACATTCAGATTTGTTTCGAAACATGTACAAGTTTTCAAATATTGTTCCGAAACATTCTGATTTGTTTAGTAGATTGTTCCGGAACTTTTTTTTTGAAATTTGTTGGGGAACATTTCAGAATGTTCCATTGGAATTTTTTAAAATGTTCTTGAATATTCAAAAAGTTCGCGAACATGTTTGTAAACATTTCAAATCAAAGTGTCGAGTGAAAAAAATGTTTGAGAACAAACTCAGAAATTTTTCGTAAAAAGTTTTGAGAATTATTAAAAATGTTCATGAGGAAATTTGTTGGGGAACATTTCAGAATGTTCCATTGGAACTTTTCGAAATGTTCCTGAATATTCAAAAAGTTCCCGAAGGAGTTCGTAAACATTCTGAAATGTTTACAATCAGAATGTTCCATTGGAACTTTTAAAAAAGTTTCTGAACAATTAAAAATGTTCCATTAGAACTTTTTAAAATGTTCTTGAACATTCAAAAAGTTCCCGAATATGTTTGCAAACATTTGAAATCAAAGTGTCGAGTGAAAAAATATTTGAGAACAAACTCAGAAATTTTCTAAAAAAAAGTTTTGAGAACTATTAAAAATGTTCATGAGGAAATTTGTTGGGAAATATTTCAGAATGTTCCATAGTAACTATTTAAAATGTTCCTGAACATTTAAAAAGTTCCCGAAGGAGTTTGTAAACATTATGAAATACTTACAAACTCATAATGTTCCATTGGAACTTTTTAAAAAGTTCCTAAACATTCAAAAAGTTCCCAAACAAGTTTGTACACATTTCAAAAAATATTTGAGAACAATTTGCAATGTTCTAGATAGTTGTTAGAGATGTTCAGAAAATTTTTTAAACTTTTAAAAATTTTAGAATGTTCCATTGGTAGTTTTTAAAATGTTCGTGAACATTCAAAAAGTTTCAGAATGTTCCATTGGAACTTTTTAAAATATTCCTGGACATTCAAAAGTGCCAAAGTGAATAAATGTTTGAGAACAACTCACAATGTTCTGGATAGTTGCTAGAAATGTTCGGAAAAAAAAAGATTTCTGAATAATTTGTTTGGAAACATTTCAGAATGTACCATTAGAACTTTTCAAAATGTTCCCGAACAAGTTTGAAAACATTTCAAAGTGTCAAGTGAAAAATGTTTGAGAACAACTCACAATGTTCTGGATAATTGCCAGAAATATTCGGAAAAAAAGTTTGGAACATTTTATGATGTTTTCTAAAGAATTTGTTTGGAAACATTTCTGATTGTTCCACTGGAACATTTCAAAATGTTCCTTAACATTCAAAAAGTTCCCGAACAAGTTTGTAAACATTTCGAAGTGTCTAAGTGAAAAAATGTTTGAGAACAACTCACAATGTTCTGGATAATTGCCAGAAATGTTCTAGTGGAAAAAGTTTTGAATATTTTAAAATATTTCTGAATAATTTATTTGGAAACATTTTAGATTGTTCTCTTTTAACTTTTTAAAATGTTCCTGAAGAATTTGTTTGAAAACATTTTAGAATGTTCCATTGGACTGAGCTGCACTCACTCCTATGAACGCATGTACGCAAAAATCCTACCTCTATGAGTATCTTCGAAGATTGAGTTGGCAAATCCTCGAGATTGATGAAGTCACCGTAGGCGCCTCGCTGTAAACGAGAACGTTGGCTACCACTAAAAGCACAATGTTATTAAATTCTGGAATATTTGCTTTCACAGAAAGTCGAACCCATAACATGAGGTGTTACTGAAGCTCTTGTAACCATCAGGTTACATGCCCTTTCGCTCATCATCAATATTCAATGCATATAAATGCCGTTCTCATTTCAGAATCAAAACTTGACGAGAAACTTAAACATATGCACTAAATGTTGGTTGCAGACTTGCGGTATATACTTGTTGAAGAAGAAAAGAAAGGCATGGATATATAGCTTGCTTATTGCTTTGCTGTCGCCGCAAAACAAAGCACAGGAAGAAATAGAGAGATAGTGACAAGCAGGGGAAGGAACGGATGGAAGAAACGAACAGAGAGAGTGAGAGGCAGCGATAACTCTTAACTACTCCAGTAATCGAGACATTAAAAGGTAGACACAGACGGAATAGGAAAATGGTTGGTATGTAGAAAAGCCGAATCGCTAGATTAAAATGGGCCATATGCTAAGGGAACGTATCTGGTGCAAATCAAGAATTTTGTGCAAACCCGTGCAAACCTACTAAAAAAAGTTTCAAAAAATTCTGAAAACAATCATGAATGTGGTTCTCAGCTTACCTCATATATATACAAAATTTTATGGTCAAATTCATCTTACTCTAAAAGTTACAAAAAGACAAATTTTCTGACAACAATAATCGTTCAAATGCATCTCAAATTTGTCTTTTTTGTAATTTCTAGAGTAAGACGAATTTAACCATGAAATTTTATATATAGATGATGTAATCTGAGAAGCACATTCATGATTTTTTCAGATTTTTTTGAAACTTTGTTTAGTAGGTTTGCACGGGTTTGCACGAGGTCCTTGGTTTGCACCAGATACGTTGCCATATGCTAAACGGGCCTCATAAATTGAAAAGGACCGAGGGCGCGGCGCGGAAGCGTTTCTGCGACACGATCGAGCGCAGTAGCGCGCGCGATATATAAGCAACGGGTGGAGGGGAGGGAGCCAGGGAGGCACTCGGTACTGTTTAGTTCCCACCCCGTAAACGGAAAAAAACATCACATCGAATGTTTTGACACATGTATGGAGTACTAAATGAAGTCTATTTACAAAACTTTTTACATGGATGGATTGTAAATCGCGAGACGAATCTAATGAGCCTATTTAATCCATGATTTGCAACAGTAATGCTACAGCAGGAGTGCAACAGGTCGAGGCGGCGTGCGGCGGCCCCTGCCTCCAGCCCCCACCCAGGCGGCTCTGGATCCGCCGGATCCCGCGGCGGCAGCGTGCCCGCCGGCCCCGGATCCCTCGGCGGCGGCGGACCCCCGGTGGTCGCGCACCCCCGGCCTCCCGTGCTTCCTCGGCGCGTCCCGCGGCTGGCTCGTGCTGGCCGTCGTACCCCACGCGGCTCGCGCTGTGAGGCCCGGCCTCCGGCGCCGAGATCCGCCTCCCGCCCTTGCCCGGCGTCACCCGTGGTCTTCCCCTCAACTGACCCGCTCGCCTTGCCGGACTGGATGGCGGTCGCGAGCCAACGTCTGCATTGACCCGCTAGGCCATGCCGGAGCATGCAAGCAGGCCTGCAGGCCGTTGCAGCCGCCGCATGCAATACTCCAATGTGCACTCACGTATCACTATATAAAAACTGCAGGACGATGGCAGTTCAGACTTAATAAAAGGATACCACAAAATGATTGACGCATGTTGAGTTACCATCTACACTAAAAACAAACATCATTGACATCGTCTACACAACCTTAATTCATCGTCATAATGCTTGATGAATCCAAAATTCTACTGTGGATGGACCGCCACTTGACAAATACCACAACAGATGCTATCCCAGATTCCCAATCACTTGACACTATTTTTTCCCTAGCATTGAGCTGATCAGATATGAAGCCAGCAAGAATCCCACCAATGATTCCATCTCCATCAAACAAAACTGAAAGATATTCAGCCACTACCAGAAAACGGGAGGCTTCTGACGGTTTTTTTTTCGCCCGTCAGGAACCCAACGCGCAGGGGCCCAAAAATTCCCCACCCAAGTGCTGGCCCGATAGGAACCCACGAATCACTCCAGAAAACCTATCTCCTCTCCCCTCACCCCCTCATCCCACAGCCCCCACTCGGCCGCCGCCGCCGCCACCGCCGCCGCCACCGCCGCCGCCTACTCTTCGCGACTCTCCCCATAGCAGCGGATCATGCGCAGGCAAGAGCGGTCCCTTCCTCTTCTCCCAGCCCACGCTTCCCCTGCCGCCGCCGCCGCCATATTCGGGTCATCCCGAATCCGCCACCCATCATTGGCCCATGCTGCTTGCTGCTACGGTGTAGTTCTCTTTCAATGGCTATTGTCCAGCGGCATCCCGTACCCCTTTTGCTGCAGATCCGAGCTCAAGCAGGTTACCCCTCATTGGATTTCGGTGCCACTCGTCTGGATCGAGCAGATGCAGGTACTGCCGTCATCCCCAAATCATTTTCAAGTAGCTGACATATGAATCCCCAAACTATTCCCGAGTGGCTGACATATGAATAGATCTCCAATAGGCCGACAATCCCTGGTTCAATTTTGTCCATGGTCAGTGATACAGATCCCTTCCTGTCCGACCCCTCTTATGTTGTGGCTGTAGCAATCGTGAAATCAAGTTGGCATCCTTCAACGCCCTCTTCTTCTGCAAGGGTCTGTGCAAGGAGTCCCTTGAATTTCCTTTGATTCATGGATATTAGGAATTCACTAGGTAAAAAAGCACTACTGATTTTAAGTCATCCTTTTTGCAATGTAAGTGTAGTAGTGCCTCTGTAACCTTGTAGAAATTCATGTATATTAACTTTACATTTTCTTGAAAGAATTATATGCAAGACTAAATATCGATCTGCGACATGTTTAGGGTAAAGATTCAGATAAATGATGAAATAGCACACACAAGAATATGTGATGCCTCAGTTGAGATATTACTAAATGTTCATAGTTGTATGCTATTGTTTTGACTACATTAAAATATAGGAGTCATTCTGGTTGAGAACATTGTAAACTTTCAGTGTTAATTGTGAATGTACACTGGCTTGTTTGATTGCCATTATCCTTTTTGATATAATCATATGGTTTTGTTTCCTTAAAAGGTCGAAAGATAGAAATAGCTAGTGCTGCTTCATAGATTACATTTTTTTAGATAAAGGATTAACCCAGCCTCTATATTCTTATTACCAAATTGCCGACCCAATTCATGATCTCAATTTGACATTTTGGTGATTGGTGAATGGGAAAAAGTAGTATTGGACTAGTAACCTTTTGGAAATAGTTTGATAGAAAATGTAAGATTTGACTGTATGATGCTGACTGCTGAATTATACTAAGATCGTGGAGATAACAAGCTCGAGTGTACTTCATTTCACACACTCTCTGCACCTTTTATGTAGCAGCATACTCAACTGATTGGTTCTAATTTTATTTACAGTGCTGCTGCTGCTAGCTAGCTACTGAGTTGTCCAAAACACTGCATACGATGTGATGTAGGGAAAAGGCTGCCTAGGGAAAGGTACCTTGCTGAAATCTGGAAGGTGAATGACTCTATTATATCCTGGTATTTCATTATTTAGCTTGTTATAGTTTTAATGTTACAAAACTGCATATTGTGTGGATTGGGAGAACTACGTACATATATGATATGTTCATGCAAATTGTCTTATATCTAATTTAATTTAATTATAGGGTAGCAGATCGATAGTTGTGGGCACTTTGTAGCAAGTTCGCTTTCCTCATTACTGAATCAGGTATAAGGACACAATATACTAGCCTTTCATTGAGTAGGTTGGTCTCATTTTTTTAATCTTCAGTTAGAGTGGGTTGATCTTAAGTAGTTTTGTTTTGAGCCAAACTGAACTCCTGTATGATTCCTATGCACATTTTATTGATTGTTGGGTTCAAGAATTTACAAAAAGATAATTTAGGATCAAAAGATTCTAGCAGTGCTTCTTTACTTTATTATAAACAAGACTGAGCTTGTGTATGGTTTCTACCCATGACTTCGATCATCATTACTATTTAATTTTCAGTTTTGACAACTTGAACATGCTTCACCATCTAATTCAGTTAATTTTGTCACTTGGTTAGGTAGAAAAATACAATGAGATGGAGCTAGCCGTAAGTGTCATCATGCTTCAATTCCACCTCAAGGTGAATTTATGTTGATCTTTACTTGACAAGTTATGTTGAGCAGTCTTGTCTTAATGTTCAGATATCTTTCTGGGAGTCATATATACACTTGGAGCTATGGAAGTTCAAGCAACCTGTAATATGGTGACACTAGATCTTAAAGGATGTATATTTGGTGGAGTACTCGTACAATTTGTAACAAGAACTTTAGATCATTTACTTATTTTATTCCAATAGCTTGATGGATGTCATTCTGATCTGTATGTAACATGTATATGGAACTATCAGAATTTTTTTTTGAGAAACAACTATCAGAAAAATTGGTTTTGATGGAGTTATGAAATTGTAGTTGCGTGTGCAAATCTACCTGTGGATATTATTTTTTTTACCTTTATTAGTTGGTTTCCCGATGGTTATACCGTCAGGAATCCGTTAACTTTCCTGGATATGGCCTGCCGTCAGGAATTGCCGTCAGGAAAGCATTCCTGTCGGCCAACCGTCAGGAGAAATGGACCTTTCCTGACACTGGGCTCCTGTCAGCGTGTTCCTGACGGTGAGCCGTCAGGAATAGAACTCCTGACGGTTTTCCACCGTTTCCTGACGGTTTTTGGCCGTCAGTAATTTCCTGTTTTCTGGTAGTGAGCAGATGCAGCTGATATGTGCTCGCCTCCAATAGCTGGGAAAAATAAAGTGAAGAAATATGTCAAGGATTACTCGAATCATGGCAAGATGAAAATAGCAAACGAGGTTCACAAGTCGTGCACAAGATAAGTAATTTCTGGAAAAAAGTGACAAAAGGCAAGACAATGAGACACCACTAGGCAGTATGCATAATATTGTTGCATATGACCAGGAGAGAGCTGAAATCAGTTAAACAGAACAGAACAACAGGGTCAAAATAAACTGGTAACTAGCAGAGCGTAAGAGCATAATATTGTTGAATTATGGTTTGTTCAATCTGAACCAGAACCAGGCAAAAACAGGACCAATACAAGGGTGGCTTATTCCCTGTAGTAACATGTAAATTTAAAATTTTAGTGCATGTTGTATTCAGAAGCCAAGAGCCCAAGATACTAACCTCACGAACTGCGGTGCCAACAAAATCACCTTTTTCATCATCTAGTATCCCAGCTGGAAGCTCCAACAAGAATTTCCCAATAGGAACCCTTACCTGGAATTTTGATAGCAGCTATAGGTGAATTTGCTTACTGAATATCAAACCATGCGCTATAAATCATGCAGCTATAGAGACTGACCTTGTCTTTCAAGTCATCATGCAACTCCAAGATCTTCAATGCTGCTACCGGAGTTGTTAATCTTTATGATGTCCAAGTAAGATGAACCTGCAGAATTTAAAAGTTAGTATGTTTTTAATTTGAAATGAACAAACCAATTCAAAAAGGTAGTAAATTATAACCTGATTCTCTAAGCCAATCCTGGAAGCAAATCAAACCTTCCACAGTGTTGCCTGACAGCCAAGTTCTATGGTCAGAGATGATTCGGCCTCCTGTACTGAACGCAGATTCAGAAGGTACCATTGTAACACCCCTGGTGTTAATCTTGTACATTAGCCGCTAAGCATTGCTTAATCAAGATCATTAGTTTAAGCTTTGTCATTAGTCGTAATTGTGCATGCATAATTATATTTTGAGTTCATATCATCACATGCATTCAAGTTTAATTATGTTTGCGCAATTTCTGCTAATTACAAACCAGCAGTCAAAATCCAGTCCAATCCCTCTCTGAACCCCTCTTTGCGCTGAGTCTAAAATCAGACTTGATCTTCTTTTGACCCAATTTTATCTCTCAAATCGTTGACTAAAACAACTTTTATCCAATATAAATGTTGTAGATCTTTTCTTCCTCTACAACTTTTATTTTGGCCAAATTTCAAGTTGTTGTGCGAAAATTTTAGTTTTGGGCGCTCCAAAATTGAATCTGTTTTGCCCCAAAACCCGGAGGTTCCGGGTTTGGAAACCGGAAGTTCCGGTTTGGGAAACCGGAAGTTCCAGTTTTGCTCTGTTTCACCTACTTCGGCGCCCATACCGGCGACTGTGCCGCCGGCGACGCCACGCGTCGGCCATAGCGGCGAACCTTGACTGTCGCGCGGCCGCCTTTACCCTTTTGCAAAACCCTAGGGTCGTTCCCCTTTCATTTCTTCCTCGTCGTGCTCAGGTGGAGCTGGCCGAGGAGAACCACCCTACTGGCGCTGCTCTGGCCGTCACCCCCTCCGCTCCGCTTTGATTCTCCGTGCCAGAGCTGCTACACTTCGTCCTCCACCTCCGCAACATCGTCGTGCACCTCTGCCACCCCTCCATGAGCTCGATTGAGCCGTATCCCGGCCGAAATTGGCTATTCCCGGGCCGCCGGAGCTACTGCTCCTCTCGAAGCTCCGTCCTCAACGTCGATGCCCCTCCTCAAGCCTTCCTCGAGCCAAACCGACGCCGAAGTGACCTTCCCCATGGCGCCATGAAGCTCGCCGACCTTCTCCTCACCGCCGATGGCCACCGGAGTGCTGCCGTCGCCATTCCCCATCGCCGCCGGCCCCTCTTCCTCGTTGTCGCCCACCGTCCGGCCGACCCCAACCCCGTCCAAGCCCACCAATCGGTAGAGCTCGACCTCCTCTATCTTCTTCTCCACTTTCCCCTCACCGCCAGCGACCGGAACCGCCGGAATCTGGCCGGCCAGCTGGCCAGCACCGCCCTCCCCTGTTCTGTCCCCTGTTTTTGCCCCAAAACCGGAAGTTCCGGGTTTGGAACCCGGAAGTTCCGGGTTTCCAGTTAATTCCAGTTTCAGTTTTGTGTACTGATCTTGTAAAATGCGTAGTAAATTGTAGAAAAATGTGAAAAATCCAAAATAAATTTTGTTAGGTTTCTAAAATCAAGATATTCTGAGGAAAAATACTCATGCTTGTGAAATGTCACTTTTGCCCCTGCTAAAGTTTTGGTTTGTGCTTAAGCTAGTTTATTTTGTATCTGTTTTTCTGTTGGTCTAAAAATCATGAAATTTTTGTGGTAGACTACTCCTTGCATGTGTAGTTCACTGAAAAATTTTCATGAGCATAGCCTATGTACAAGTTTGTAGATCTAATATTGCTTGATTTTCATTCTAGGTCTAAAATAAATGTTTTTAGCCATCCATAAATGTTGATAAATTTTTGTTGCATGTTCTTTCGATATCTTGTCTTGCTGGTAATTTTTGGGTGGCTTGTTTAGGGCTACAAGCTATGTTTTTGCATTTATTTTTGTTCCTAGCTGCGGCGTTCTTTTTAGTGGCTGCTAAATAAAGTATTTTCTGCGGTGTATCTTTTTAATAATGGTTTGGTTTTAGTTTAATCTTGTGTTCTTGCTTTCGAATCAAAATAGGTTGCACTTGAAAATGATTTGATTCTATTTGCTTGCCGATAAATAAAATCTCTAGTTGGTTTTGCTTACCCAGTTTTATCTTCTTTTAATCGCTTTGCATTGCATCATGAACACTTGTATTATTTCATTGCACCGTTTTAACTTTTGCATGGCATCTTTTTTTTCATACGTGTAGACGCCGCGAACGAAGTCGTCTACGAGCTAGTTGCTGAGCCGGTCTAGGAGCCGCAAGCAGAAGAGCAGCAGGAGGAAACCATTGAGCACACTTCAGAAGAAGATGCTAACCCCGCTAACTTGCAAGGCCCTGGAGCATATCCCTTATTTTAAGTACTCCATGTTATATCTAAAGTATTGTGCATTTACGTTCAAGGAATTGATTGGAACCATAGATGCATAATCTCTTTTACCCAGTGTCTTACTAGTATGTTGGATCGAGAGAACTGCTACGCTTAATTAAGATCCGGTAGAAGACGGGTGATTTCCTGTCACCCGCGAGATATATGTTTTTGTTACTTCAGAAAGTTATTTTGAGAAAGAGTCCTCTAAGAATGAAATTTGAGACCGGGTGGAGGAAAGTTGGGCATGATTATGGAATAAAGGAAATACGAGCCTCCGCCTGTGTCGATTGAGGACCGTGCCGTTGTTGGCCCTTTGACTGAGGATTGAACAGTACTAACCACATGCCGGAAGTAGGAGGTAGTCGAAACCGGTAAGCTAATTACCTAATTACGACGGAGTCTGACTCTCCATTCGCTACACTGGCGTGGTGCGAGGCCGGATGATGTAGTCGTCCACGGGTTCACCGGGTGTTCGCACGTGTGGGACTCATCATCCGAGTGTTTGCGGCCGCGCGTCAGATTTCGAGGTAATTATGGGAACAATTGTTCGGTGTGACTCGACGGGGTTGCACTAGGCGTGTGAGTTAGGTCAACCTTGCAAGGTTAAATCGGATCGATTCGCCGTGACTCGCGGATATGAGAGCATTGGTCAATGAGTCGCATCGTAGTAAAGATCGGAAAGACAAAGATGGAAGTTGGACTTGTGGCTATGATTCCTTGATAAGATGATATGTTCAACCATGTTTGCTTTAGAAACTCAGGCAAACCTAGTTGTAGCTGTCAACTCAACTTGTGCTAAAAGAATGAAAGTAAGGACCCAATAATAGCGGCTTTTCAGCAAAAGAACTACAGAGCCAAAGAGCCTTGCATGTATAGGAGTCGGCTAAGTATATACCAATAGTCGGGTAAGCCTTGCTGAGTATTAGTATACTTAGTGTTTGTTGTCACCCTGTTTTCAGGTAATTGCTGCTGGTGGGAGCTAATCAGGATTCACATTGGTGGGCTCGATGTGACGTCCTCACGTCATCGTAGTTATCGTGGTTTTCAAACTAAACTTCTATGTAAATTCCGCTGCATGTTGAACTCGGATAATTTGTTTTAAAACTCATTTTATAAAGCTCTTCTTTGTAATTTAAATTTGAGAAATTTTGTCTGCTTGTAATCATCTGTGCTCGTCTTCGTGCGAGACTTCCAGTGTTTTCGATCCTTAACCCGACAGACGTCCGGATTACACCGTTTTAAGTGCACAGTAACTTAATTAACCATTAAGATGATAGTTAGCGCACTTAAGCCGGTTTAATTTGGGCGGTTCTGTCACATTGATGCAGGAGCAGCCAATACATCTCGGGCCATACGTGCTACAATCGGGTACTTTGTTGTGTGCATCTTCCACCAGTGCAAGATATCGAAGATGTCATTGTCACATGGAAATAGATCATCATGAAGATATCTGTCGAGTTCCCTGGTGACTTGATTGCTTTCAACACTCACATGTGTACTCCAATCAGCTCAGTGACCTTTTAGTGAAGATGCAGTGCCATTTCCTTGAGTAGAAGACTGCAATGACTCTCCCGTTTCAGATGAGTAACCATTGAACAAACTTCTTATAGCTCTATCTACTTTAGCAATATGAACACTTGCGTTGTCTCCAAAAGTAAGTTTGTGAAGCCAACTCCATCTGCAAAGAAGAAAATGCAACATTATTTCAAGATAATGATGCAATTAACAAAAACAAAATTCACCACTTCAGCAAATGATGCAAAAAAGACTCCCCTTTCATGCATCTGCATCTCAAATCAAATAGTTAAATGTACTAGCAAGTATGAAGCTATATTTCTATTAAAAAATCTAACACTTCTGTAAATCAACAATACTCTCAAACAAAACAAGCAAAAACAGATTGCCCAGAAACCTCTGGAAGCATAACAGAGCTACCATTTCCATTAGCATGCTGAACTTTATCTGAAGCTGCTATCAGAGAATAATAAATAATCACTAATCTGAAGCTGCTATCGACAATAGCATGCCACAAGAACAGAAAGATGCCGATCAGTAACTGCAGATACCATTTCCATTAGACTAATGTAATTTTGCTCTAGTCTTCTCTTTCAATACTAATGTAATTTTACTCTGCTACTTTTGCCTCTTATCCACAGCATCTCTATGTGCCTCCTAACTAAACCAAGATACTACTTTTGTTCTACTACTTTTCGCTGGAATAGCCAAGCTTCCTCTCTGGACTCTGCAGTAGTCCTATCTGGAATAGTCCTGCTCTACTATTTTTCAACCAGCTGCATCAACAATCAAACAAAGTCATACATGACCAAAAAAAAAGAAAGGAAGTCGTATATTGTTGCAACTCTGCAGGACTGCATTGCAGTCTGAAAGTCTGAAAGGCGATATATAGGTCCTCTGAACGAAACTCTTCCTTCTCTGTTGTATTCATTCAAATCAATCTGATGCATGTAACCCTATTCAAATCAAGATATCTGCAATCGGTTATTTAAGAAGCAATATGTTGCCTGCTGATTTACAGCGACCTATTTCCTATCTAACAGTTACCCTAGCCTCTCTTCTGATGCATGTAACCCTAGGCATCCAACTAATGAGTCAAGCACAGGTGAATAAGGCTGAATGCTTACAGTCATCTAGAGAAAAAATCCACCTATCTAAGAACCCACGCATGACGCATCCACAAATTGTTTACCTGTTCTTGAACCGTGCAGGTAGAGGGAGGCCGGGAAGGAGAAGATTCGGTGGCCTGGCGCAACAAGAACTGTGCAGGTCCGGAGGGCATCGTGGCGCCATGAATTAGAGGCGGCCGTGCTTCGGTTTGCTGCGCACGGGACGGCGCGGGCACAGATGCAAGGGTAGCCGCGCGGACTGCTGGGGAGGGAGGGAGGGAGGGCAGCGCCGGGGATTTTGCGGAGTTCTGCATCGCCGGAGTGAGGGAGGGGGCGGCGCGGACTGCAGGAGGGAGGGAGGAGGCGGCGCGGACTGCAGCAGGAGGGAGGGGGCGGCGGCGGCGGCGCGCAAGGCGCGATGCCGATGCGTCTGCGCCCCGAGCCCCCGATGCACAGGGAAGGGAAAAGGAAGAGAAGGGAAGGGAAAAGTAAGGTGGGCTGGCCTGCAGAACCCACTAGGCTTGGCGGGCTGTACATTTGAGGTCCATTTGCAAAATGCGGGCTGTGGCAGGTGTTTGAAAATGTGTTTTTGCAGGGTGGTGGTTGCAGACAACCAGGCACCCGCACCTGCCTACATCCTGAGGTTTAGTTCCTGGATTGGATGCGGGTCCTCGTCATCTGCGACCCCAACCTTGGCCGGCGGCCGTCCAGGCGATGAACATCGACGGTGTCTTGTTGAACCGGATCTGCTGGTGCCCCCGCTCCCACCACGTCAGCAGGGCCTGCGCTGGCGACCTGCTGCTCGTCGTCCTGCACGAGGACATCGGCCGCCGCCACCCGTCGTCCTTCGCCGAGATCAACAAGCTGGGGCCAGCGGCGGGTGGAGATCGGCGCCAGGTGACGGACCCTTTGTGCCGAGGAATTCCCACTTCCCACGGCCCTGGTAGCTTGGCCGCTCGCTGACTGATTGGGCATTCGTGTTCGACCTGGGTTCAGATACTCTGAAGGATCCGTGCATGTATTTCTATGCTAATTTTGCTTAGCTTCTATAATCTGAAATCATCAACAAATCTGTATTCCTACGCTACTTCGGCTAAGCTTCTATGATATGAAATCATGAACAAATTTGACTATATTCCTATGCTATTTAGGCTAAGGTTCTATGATCTGAAATTATCAACAAATTGTTGGACTCGTCATTGAATGTGCATTCTTTAATACTTATGTGCTAAAATCTATAGGTTTCTATGATTACGAAAACAAGGTCAGACGAAAGATTTTATAGGTCATAAAAAATTCTTATGTGTAGGAACACTCTACCCTCGGTCCCCACTGGGATTATATGACATTTTAGCGCATCCAATTTATATGCTTGCTTGTCCTTCTATGCCGTGTTAATACTGGTTTCTACACTAGTATGTACAGTATTCTATATCTGCAAGCATATATTTCTATGTCTGTCATGTTTTTAAGACACTATGACTATAATCATGAATTTCTATGATACAAATTTCAAACAAATTTTTAAAAAATATTCAAAATGGATCTCATATGATGCAAAAAATTGTCAGTAATCTAGTGGCGAAAATCATTTGCGAACTGGATATTCAAGTGAAAAGTTATTATAAAAAAATTAGCGTCAAAATGCAGCATAGGGTCTATACGGCCCAGCAAGGGTTTAATTAATTTCTATAACCTGCCTTCTATGATTTGTATTGCCACCTTATATGATCCTGTATAGAGTATAAAATAATCTGCATCATCGCTAGCTTCCATGGCATGCGCTCTATGCCCCTGCCTTCTATTATTTGTATCACCACCTTATATGACCCTGTATAGAGTATAAAATAATTTGCATCATCGCTGGCTTTTATGGCACACGATCATTACCCCTGTATTGCTGTCTATATGACATGTATCTCTGTTTTCTATATATCATAACCTTATATAGCATGCAAAATAGTGTGTATATATCGCTGTCGCGTATGACCTGCTATATATGATCATTATGTCCGCCTCGTATGACTATATAGTGTAGCAAGGACACGTGATGAATAAGCACCTACGAGTAGCATTTTTCAACACCTCGTGACAGTCCACTCGCTCTGCGCACCTTTTTATTTGAATCCTGCACGAGGTATATCAACGGCGGGTCTGCCGCCGTCCGCCGTGACTACGGCGACGGGGAGCGGCGGCGGCGGATACAGCGATACCCCCCCGCTGTGGGCGACCCCACACTCGTGTGCCTCCCCCCACCCCCAGGGTTAACGCTATCGACCGGTCCGGCCAAACCGGCGGGATCTGGTACCGGTATACCGGACCGGTTTGGCCGGAAACCGGTCCAAACCGGTCGAAGTCAAATTTGAATTCAAAAGCCGCAGTGCAAACGGTTCGTACCGGCTTACCGGTCGGTTTGACTGGTAACCGGCCAAATTCAAATTTTTTTTGTTTAAATTCAAATGCCCGCAAAATATACTAAATAAATGTTTGTATAACACATTTTAGCCTAAATGAACCATCCAACCCTCTTTTGTACTACTTTTACATTGTATTTGTATACTTTTATATGCACGTTTTTTTGTTTAACTTCAAATCCCCGCAAACTATACTAAATGAACGAATTTTTGAGAAAATTTGACACCATTAGATTCATCGCACTTTGAAGTATTTTTAGAAATTTTTTAGAAATTTTTCATTTTTTTGAATTTAAATTTGAATTTTGAATTTGGGCCGCTTTGATACCGGCCCAAACCAAAACCGGCCCGGACCGGTTTGACCGGTAACCGGTCAAACCGGACCGGTTCCCACCGGTTTGGTGAACCCTGCCCACCCCCACACCCCAACGATGATGGCTCCGTCGCCATGCCAATCTGTATGATAGTGTTCATGCATATATATGTATATGACAGGGCCCATGCATGTATATGACAATGACCATACGTGTATATGCAACGTTCGCTCTATACACGACTTGAACTTTTATGATGTTGTTATAGATAATCTAAACCTTCTATGACCCATATCTACGCCTTCTATGACATGTATATACTATGAGCAAAATAAAATGAGAAGAAAAAAGAAGAGCCGGTAGTAGTGTCATATTTTTCTGTATGACCTTGCGTGACTGTCTTATATGACCTGTATGGCTGCCATATATGACCTGCCTACTATGACATATATTGCTGTTTTTTTTACCTGACTTTTATGACCTTTTTTATGATCTGTACACCGCTGCTTTCTACAGCCTGCATCACTGCCTTCTATGACCCTGTATAGAGTATCTATATCATTGCCTCTTACGACCCTACCTATATGACTTGTATTATGATTATTATATGACGGATTACACAATGCTCTATGATTACTCCGAGAGTTAGCAAGAGAGGGCTACGTAAAATTGACCCATGAAATTATGCGCATAGATGTCATGTGGATATGCCAATACGTGTATATGCCAATGTTCAGATGTGTATATACCAATGTTTGAATTAGTTGTTGTCGGGTACCACGATTAGGGACACCCTAATCGGGGTATTAAGATCGCTTTAAAACACAAACATATGCTAAGGCAACCGGGCCCACAAAGGCCCACGGACTCCCTCCGGTCTGGAAGAAAGGAAAGGACTCAAAGAAGCCCAAACACGTGGCCCACCGACACGGTGCGGCCCATCCACGCTCTCCTCGGACTGCGGGGTGGTTTCCGCCTCGCTCGAGGGCTCCCGTCGAGACCCCTCGACTGCGCCCCACATCTCCACCGCGCTCGAGGGTAGCGAACCTACCCTCGAGCGGGCGGCACATCTCCGCCTCGCTCGAGGGTAGCGAACCTACCCTCGAGCCGGCGGCACATCTCCGCCTCGCTCGAGGCCACCCCTTGGCGCAAGGGACAAACAGCCCTGCAACACACTCGCCCGTCATACGGAGGCTTTAAGTGCCAACCACTCCTCCACAGTGCTCAGGACAGACGGTGTCAGACCCAAGGTTAACCTAACCGGTGGGAACCGGTCCGGTTTGACCGGTTACCGGTCAAACCGGTCCGGTCCGGTTCCGGTTCCGGCCGGTACCCAACCGGCCAAAATTCAAATTTTAAATTTGAATTCAAAAAATGAAAAATTCCCAAAAAAATCCTAAAAATACTTCAAGGTGTGATGAATCTAATGGTGTCAAATTTTCTCAAAAATTCATTCATTTAGTATAGTTTGTGGGAATTTAAAGTTAAATTAAAAAAGAAAAAGAAAAAAAATGGGCCGGCCCATGAAGGCCCACCGATCAAACCGGTCAAACCGGCCGGTAAACCGGTCAAACCGGTCGGTAAACCGGTAAAACCGGCCGGTAAACCGGTTGCACGGGAGCTTTTGAATTTCAAACCGGTCAAACCGACCGGTAAACCGGTAAAACCGGCCGGTAAACCGGTCAAACCGGTCGGAACCGGTTGCACGGGAAAATTTGAATTTATTTGAATTTGGATTTGAATTTAACCGGTTTCCACCGGTTACCGGCCTAACCGGTCCGGTAAACCGGTACCGGAGGGCGGCGGTAACCGGTTTCCGGTTGGGAAATAAAACCCTGGTCAGACCGCCATTTCCCACGATGGCTGTGACCGGAGTCCCATCTGCCCGCTCTGGTCACTGCTCCGCCATCCCGGGCGCTGTGGCGATACTATGGGACCTGCGACGCGGGATGGAGCGTGTCCGGCACTGCCCCCCGTACTATTCTGCCAACTCCGGCCGTCCGGACTCAACATCATCACACGTAAGACCCCGGGCCCACCTCCTGCTTGGGAGGAGGTCCGGTGTCGCCACGAGCTCCTCGGAGAGGGACGCCCATCACTCGCAGCCAGGAACCCGGACCTCCCCCTCGAGGGGTCCGGGACCTCCACGTGTCTCCCGGACCTCCTAAGTATGCACGCCAGCACTCCGTCCAGGGGGTTCCGGGACCGCCGCGTGCCCCGCTGCCGCTGGAGTACACAAGATCCAGACCCGCAGGGCCCACGGAACGCCACATCTGGAGAGCTGTATGCCCTACAGCAACGACCACTCCGCCTACAGGGGTTGGCAGGACGCCGGAGCAATCTCCGCGATACCAAGGACGATGGCCAGGACGATCGCCACGCCAAATGCCGTGCCCCATAGTGTACTTTCTACAGTGTTTGACCACTGCACCCCCACGATTCGGGGGAAGACGGCGACTTCCGTGTCCCCCTACTCATGTATCCCGCCCCTCCTTGTGTCTATAAAAGGAGGAGGCGGGCATCCCTTAAATGGGTCGGTCGACTCTCTAGACACTTACCGCTCAGAGCACACGCATCTGCTCCTAGCTTCCGACATCGTTATTCGCCACGCTCAAACCCATCTTGTAGCAGAGACTTGGGAGCCTCCCTCCCTCTCTCGCCTCGCTTGTACCCCCTACTACAAGCACTCCGGGTGTAAGATAATACAGTGCACTCGCACACCCCCTTTGCTGGACGTACGGCCCCGCGGCTGGAACCAGGATAAACCGTGCGTTACTGTGTTGCCTCTTGCATCATCATCTGGGACGAGGAAACATGCAGCATTTACTAGTTGGGATCCGGGGCCCCGGATCAGGACACCGACAGTTGGCGCGCTAGTTAGGGGCCGCTGCGTGACATTTTCTCTCTTGTTCACATTTGATCTCCAGGGATGGCGGGCAGATCCAACCCATATCCCATGGGCATTTCGGATCCGCTCCCAGCGGGGTTCGTGATCTGGTTCGGGAGTCTCGAGTTCAGAGCGACCGGCAATGGTTACCTCATGCAGCTCCTCTCGCCCAGACGCAACCCTGTTCCTTCGACTTCACCAGCCCGGCGCAACAGGCGCTCGGGCCAGCGTTCTCGACAAGCACGCGCGGAGCGGCGCCGTGCATCATGTCCCAGCTCCCCTGCGTGGGCTGAGGCTGGCATATCGCAACTCGGCATCACGGCCAACGGGGCCACCGCATCGTCATCACGTGTCTCGGCGTCGTCTACGCTGGCACCATCATCTGCCGCAGTACCAGTGCCTCCCAGGGGGGCTCGACCTCTCCATCGCCCTTCCCCTTCGGGATGCGCAATACTGCGACTTGCGCTTCTTCGATCAGTTCTAACTTCACCGAGTATGAGGATCTGCCGGGTCATCACCTCCTGTCGATCCGCAACCTCATCGCGATGTCCCCCGACGAATCCTACCCCGAGACGGCGAGCTTGATCGCCGACGATGTCAACTTCTTCATGAACAACTTCACGGCCGAGGAGGGCGAGGACTACTCCGGGGTCCGCGACCCCGACGCGTTCCGCTCGTTCCAACTCGCGATGGCCTATTGCCTCACTTGCTCTGAGGACTCCAGCGAGGGGGATTATGACCCCGCCCGGGAGTGCTTCATGGCAGACCTTGCGGACGAGCAGGACGACAACGCCCCGGGCGACGACGGGGACTGCGGAATGGACCCGCAGGCGAACCAACCGGTGGTGCCGCCTGCGGCCCCTTCTTCTTCGTCAAGCTCGACGGTGCGGCAAGCACAACTGGCACAGCTCAAAGAGCTTCAAGCCAAGCTCGACGAGCAACGCCGGCACACACAGGAGCTGCGCACCGCGCTCGAGCAGCAGCGCACCGCACGTGGCGCACACGTCTAGGCGGCGGCGCGCGTTGCCCGGGAACGCATCCTGGCCGACGACAACGTCGACAAACCTCCGGAACTGAAGACGGCCGGCGAAAAACTCGTCGCTGCGGCCTACCTACTCCAAGCCATGCCCAAGCCATCGACGCCTTCGTGCTGCAACCAGCGCCGCGAGGCACAGGTGCTCATCGAGCAAGCTGCCGTGCAGCAGGCCGAGAGCTCTGCGTCTCGCATGCACTCAAAAGCCTCGGAGCTGCCTGGTGGGACTGCGCACCAGGACCATGAGGCTTTGGTGCACACTCCACCAGCAACGAAGGGCAAGGCAGCCGTAGCGCCCGGTGCGAAGGCACCCTCGGTGCACGACCGCATCGGAAGGCCTCCCTCGAGGGAACGGCTCCACGACACACGTGGGCACGCCGAAGATGGCGACGCCTGCTACATCATCGGCGGTAGGAAGTACACCCCCAACGGGGTGGATGCTTCGACCCCAATCACGACAGGGGTGAGTCCCCGGAGCCTCCAAGCACCCGGGTGTTCAGCCGGGAGATCCGAACCGCTTCTTTTCCCCCGCACTTTCGACAACCCACCACCCTCGTCAAGTACTCGGGCGAGACCGATCCTGCAGTCTGGCTCAACGATTACCGCCTAGCGTGCCAGCCAGGCGGTGCGACGGAAGACGCAGTCATCATCCGCAACCTTCCTCTTCACCTTGCTAATGCCACACGAACGTGGCTCGACCACTTGCCCGGGGACCAGATCCACAACTGGGCCGACTTAGTCAAGATCTTCGTGGGCAACTTCCAGGGCACATACGTTCGCCCTGGGAACTCCTGGGACCTCAAAGGGTGTTGCTAGAAGCCCAACGAGTCCCTGCACGACTACGTGCGGCGCTTCTCCAAGCAATGCACCGAGCTCCCCAGCGTTACCCACGTCGAGGTCATCAACGCCTTCCTCGAGGGTACGACGTGCAGGAACCTAGTGCACGAGCTTGTGAGAAGTCGACCCGCCAACACCAATGAGTTGTTCGACACTGCCACCAACTACGCCGCCGGCGAGGAGGCTGTTGGTGCTATCTTCGACGACAAGCCAAGCAAGCGCAAGGACGATGCGCCAGCGGAGGGCAGCAACGTCAAGCCCAACGCCCCCAAGAAACAGAAGCGGGGGAGGAAGGGAAAGAAGCCGGTCCCACCGAACCAGCGCGGATCGGGGCAGGCAGAGGACTCCGAGGAGGCCTTCGCTGCCTTCCCGGACCGTAAAGGACCTCGAGGCCCCCCTCGAGGCGGTGGTGGCCTGTTCGACGACATGCTTAAGAAGTCATGTCCTTATCACAAGGGCTCGATCAACCACACACTCGAGCAATGCGAGATGCTCAAGAAATACTACAACCGCATCGCGCATCGCGACGAGGACAGGAAAAAGGATGCTGGCGACAAAGGTGGAGACGACGAGTTCCCCCCAGTGGAGAACGCCTTCTTCATCTTTGGAGGACCAACGACGAACATGACCTCCCGGCAGCGCAAGCGCGAGCGCCGAGAAGTTTTCTCCGTCACCAAGGCCACGCCATCCTACCTCGACTGGTCGGAAGACACCATTTCCTTTGGCCGCGATGACCACCCCGACTATGTCCCGCACCCGGGACGGTACCCACTTGTTGTCGACCCCGTCATCGGCAACACTCGCTTCTCCAAGGTGCTCATGGATGGAGGCAGTAGCCTAAACATCATGTACGCCCACACCTTGGAGCTCATGGGGATCGGACTGAACAAGCTTCGCCCCAGCAAGTCACCATTTCATGGCGTTGCGCCGGGGAAGCGCGTCCAACCCATCGGTCAGATCGATCTGCCTGTCTGCTTCGGCACGGCAGCCAACTTCCGCAAGGAGGTACTCACCTTTGAGGTGGTGAGGTTTCGAGGGTCTTATCATGCCATTCTTGGCCGTCCCTGCTACGACAAGTTCATGGCCATCCCCAACTACACCTACCTCAAGCTAAAGATGCCAGGTCCGAAGGGCGTCATCACCGTCGGCTCTTCGTTCGAGCATGCCTACGAGTGCGATGTCGAGTGCGTTGAGCACGCGGACGCTCAGGCGGAGGACAAGGCTCTCGCAGCCACTCTCGACAAAATGGCAAGCGAGGCCCTGGACTCCACGCACCGACACGCAGGCAGCTTCGAGCCCGCCAAGGGTATCAATAGGGTGCCCCTCGATCCGGATCGTTCCGACGACAAGGCGTTGCAGATCATCGCCACCCTCGACAGCAAATACGAAGTGGTGCTCGTCGACTTTCTCCGCGCCAACGCAGACATCTTTGCGTGGAGCCCCTCGGACATGCCTGGCATACCGAGGGAGGTCGCCGAGCACTCCCTTGATATCCGACCCAACTCCAAGCCGGTGAAACAGCGTCTGCGACACTTCGACGAGCTCAAGCGCCGGGCGATCGGCGAGGAGTTGCAGAAACTTCTGGCGGTCGGGTTCATCAAGGAGGTATTCCATCCCGAGTGGCTAGCTAATCCTGTATTAGTGAAGAAAAAGAGTGGAAACTGGAGGATGTGTGTAGATTACACTAGTTTAAATAAAACATGTCCGAAGGTTCCCTTTCCTTTGCCACGTATCGATCAAATCGTAGATTCTACTGTGGGATGTGAACTTTTATCCTTTCTTGATGCTTATTCCGGCTATCACCAAATCAAGATGAAAGAGTCCGACCAGCTCGCGACTTCTTTTATCACTCCTTTCGGCATGTACTGCTACGTTACGATGCCCTTTGGCCTCAGAAACGCCGGAGCCACGTATCAGCGGTGTATGCTCCACGTTTTCGGAGACCATCTCGGGCGCAACGTAGAGGCATATGTCGACGATATCGTTGTGAAATCCAGGAAGGCGGACGACCTGGTCGCCGATCTCAGGATCGCGTTCGATTGCCTACGGGCCAAAGGGGTAAAACTTAACCCCGAGAAGTGCGTGTTCGGGGTGCCTCGATGCATGCTCTTGGGTTTCATTGTCTCCCAGCGGGGCATTGAACCCAACCCTGACAAAGTCTCGGCCATAACTCAGATGGGACCGATCCGAGACCTAAAGGGGGTACAGAAGGTCATGGGATGCCTAGCGTCCCTCAGCCGGTTCATCTCGCATCTCGGCGAGAAAGGCTTACCCCTGTATCGACTCTTGAGGATAACCGAGCACTTCACGTGGAACCCCAAAGCCCAAGAAGCCCATTCTCACACAACCCACGGACGGCGAGCCCCTCTTTCTGTACGTAGCCGCGATGACCCAAGTGGTCAGCGCGGTGGTCATTGTCGAAAGACAAGAGGAGGGCCATGCTCTGCCCGTCCAACGACCGGTGTACTACATCAGCGAGGTGTTGTCTGAAACTAAGACACGCTATCCGCAGATTCTGAAGCTGCTCTACGCAGTGGTTTTGGCTCGACGCAAGCTGCGCCACTACTTCGAAGCCCATCCCGTCACCGTGGTCTCGTCTTTCCCTATGGGAGAGATAGTCCGCAACCGGGAAGCCGAGGGTAGAATCGCCAAATGGCCTGTGGAGCTGATGGGAGAAACTCTCACCTACACCTCTCGCAAAGCGATCAAGTCCCAAATCTTGGCTGACTTCGTGGCTGAGTGGACGGACACTCAGCTACCCCCACCACAGATCCAGGCCGAATGCTGGACCATGTACTTTGACGGGTCGGTGATGAAAACCGGTGCCGGCGCCGGCCTCCTTTTCATCTCACCCCTCGGGGAACACATGCGGTACGTGGTACGCTTGCATTTCCCTGCGTCTAACAATATGGCGGAGTACGAGGCCCTCCTCAGTGGTCTCCGAATCGCCATCGAGCTCGGCGTCAAACGCCTCGACGTACGCGGTGACTCTCAACTCGTCATCGACCAAGTAATGAAGGAGTCTAGTTGCCACGACCTGAAGATGGAGGCATACTGCAATGCAGTACGCCGCCTCGAAGACAAGTTCAACGGCCTAGAACTCACTCATGTCCCGCGCAAGTACAACGAGGATGCCGATGAACTAGCCAAGATCGCGTTGGGGCGGACCACCGTTCCCCCGAACATCTTCTCTCGCGACGTCACCAAACCCTCCATCGAATTCAAGGATCCGGCGGAGCTCGGCCCCTCGACCGCTGAGCCCTCCGACGGGAATCCCCCGGCGGACGAGGCCGAGTCCATGGACATTGACTTCGGGACCACCTCCGCAGACGAGGCCGAAGCAATCAAAGTTGACGAGGCCCCCACTTCGCAAGATTGGCGCGTCCAGTACCTTGACTGGATTATTCAAGAGGTCTTACCCTCGAACTGCGCTTAGGCATGGCGCCTTGCCAGACGGGCCAAGTCCTTCGTCCTGATCGACAACGAACTGTACAAACGCAGTCCCTCGGGTGTGTTGCAGCGATGCATCCCCATCCCCGAGGGGAAGGAGCTGATCCGCGACATCCACGCTGGTGTCTGCGGCCATCATGCCGCACCACGCACCCTCGTGGGTAACGCGTTTCGGCTAGGTTTCTACTGGCCCACTGCGGTCGCCGACGCCGTCGACGTCGTGCGGACCTGCAAGGGCTGCCAGTTCTATGCTCGAAAAACACACCTCCCCGCGCACGTTCTGCAGACCATCCCCATTACGTGGCCTTTCGCTGTGTGGGGGCTGGACCTCGTTCGTCCGCTGCAGAAGGCGCCCGGGGGCTTCACCCACTTGCTGGTGGCAGTCGACAAATTCTCTAAGTGGATCGAGGCTCGACCCATCGGCAAGATTAAATCTGAGGAAGCGGTTCTATTCTTCACCGACATCGTCTTCAGGTTCGGGGTCCCAAACTCGATCATCACTGACAATGGCAACCAGTTCACAGGCAAGAAGTTCTTGGCGTTCTGTGACAGTTTCCACATACGTGTGGACTAGTCGGCTATGGCGCACCCACAGACGAACGGGCAAGTGGAGCGTGCCAACGGCATGATCCTCCAAGGACTAAAGCCACGAATTTTCAACAAATTGAACAAATTTGGCCGGAAATGGCTCATGGAGCTACCCTCGGTCATTTGGAGCCTGAGGACGACACCAAGCAGAGCCACGGGCTTCACCCCGTTCTTCCTCGTCTATGGCGCCGAGGCCATACTCCCCATGGACCTGGAATACGAGTCGCCGAGGCTCAGGGCATACCAAGAGCAGCAGAACCAGCGAGCCCGCGAAGACTCGCTGGACCAAGTAGATGAGGCTCGAGACGTGGCGCTCCTACACTCAGCGTGCTACCAGCAGTCTCTACGAAGATATCAGGCGCAGAGAGTCCGGCACCGAGACTTCGACAAAGGAGACATGGTGCTGAGGCTTCGACAATACAACAGGGGCCGCCACAAGCTCTCACCTCCATGGGAAGTACCCTACATAATCGCCGAGGTGCTCAAACCCGGCACGTACAAGCTGGCGAACGAAAAAGGCGCAGTCCTCTCCAACGCTTGGAACATACAACAGCTATGTCGCTTCTATCCTTAGAATTCCGAGCTATTTGTACATCTTTTGTACTCGCATTTTCGATTTCCCGAAATAATAAAGAAGTACGCTTTACTTGTTAATTTTTGGGAACCTTCCGGACCCTCGAAGGCTCGGATGCGCACAAACACTGAGGTACGCCTGTCTTTACCCTCGGCAAAGCCACGCCTCCCTCGGGGGCTACTACGGGGGGAACCCCCGAACGTCCCCAAAAATCGCCAATGTTTTTTCGAAATATTTCCGTCTCGACCCTAAGCTTCTCGTATCCTTGGAAAAAGCGGACGCGAGACATAAGCAACTACGGTACGGGACCGGCCGAGTCGTGGGGCCGCCTACGCCTCCGGGATACGGCACCCCCCTCACCACCCCACCCCTACGTTGCTTATGAACGCGAAATTCCTCGCAGACGTTTATCTAAGTCGCATATGAGAACACGGAAATAAAGTAAAGAAAACATAGGCTCGAACGCACAAGGCCTCGATGGGCCACACAGTCGATTTAACGAAAATAAATTTCTTATATTCATAAGGTACGATTACAAAGTGTGACTACGATAATCACTAATCTATTACATGGGCTTCGAGGCCCAGATTTCCTACAGGCTACCATCCCCCCCTTGCGGGTCCTCAGTGGCGTCGAATTCAGCAATGGGAGGGATGCCGGCTTCAAGCTTCTCGGCGAGGATCGTGGCGAACTCCTCCGCGGCTGCGTCGGCTTCGTCCATGATGACCGACGCGGCGTCCGCATCAGCTTCATCGGGAACGACGTACCCCGACGACACCCTCTGGAGATCCATGAGGTAGTGTGTCGAGGCCACGGCAAGGGCCCGCAGGACACCGAGACGGAAGGTGCTCTTGGCGTGTTAGGCAATCCGACCGCCTAGCGCGCGCAGGCGGCTGATCACTGAACTGTCCGAGATGGCACCCTCCCCCTCGAGCTCTTGAGTGCTCACGGCGGTTTGCTCCAGCTCAGCAAACTCCATATGTGCCGCCATGAGTGCGGTGTGGACTGCTTCCTTCGGCGCGGACTCGTCCGCCACCTTCTGCCTCAGCTCTGGGCAAAGGAAATCAATGTAAGCTACGAAAAGAAACAAATCGACGAAAATTCGAAGGTACTCACCCGTGATGTTCCTCTGCGCCTCCTCCCTCTGGGCTCGAGCATCCTCTTCGAGCGAGGACAAGGAGGCTTCCTTCTCCCTAAGGGCGGCCCCCACGTTCTGGAGGGCCACCTTCCCCTCGAGGGCCTCGCCCTTTTCCCGGAGGGTCCTGGTGAGCGCAACTATGGCCACCTCCTTGTGGAGGAGCTCGGTCTTTTGCTGCTCGAGTGATGTCCCGAGGCGCTGTAGCTCGGCGCTCTGCGCCGCAGCTTCCCGAGCCTTCTCCTCGAGCGCCGTCCGGAGGCGCTGCAGCTCGGCAGCATGCGACTCGGCCTCTCGAGCCTTCTGCTCCGCCGCGGCCCTCTAGACATCCCGCTCACCGGTTACTCGCGCCAAGTCCTCCTCAAGCGCCTGCTGACGCGCTCCTAGATCTGCCATTTTAGTATTGGCTTCGATGTCCTTGAGCACTAGCTCGGCATTGTGCTGCCCAAGCTGGCTCATCTGGGAGTACATCCGGGACATCTCGGCGCTCTTTTCGCGTGAGATTTCCCTTAGCCGCTGCAAGTGGAAAGGTGTGGGAAAAAGCACGTTAAAACCGAAATCGAACCCGAGCAATTTTCAGGGGAAAGTATTTACCTGGCTGACCTGGTAATCCGCCCCCTGATGGAGCTGGAACGCGCGGTCGAGGGCTTGTAGGATCTCGCGGCCGACGCCGAGCTGCGTGTTCTAGGCCTCCTCCTCCTCTTGCTCCTTGCGGAGGAACTCCGAGGGGAGCCCGGACAGGACGATTGCCCCGTGATGACGCCTCTCGGACGTCCCCGCCTCGAGCACGTCCGCGCTGGCCGACGTGAAGCCGGCAATGTGCGCGGCGGCGCTTGCCGCGGCAGCGGGATCGATGTCCATCGAATCCCCGTATTCCTCGCTGCTGTCCGGCAGCTCCACCACCGCCACCATACTCCCTCGCGCCGTTGGCGCCGGCACCACCGCGACGATACCCTCGTCCCGGGCCTCGGTGGGCTCCAAGACGGGGGCTCCTTCCACCCCCGGCGCCCCTAGCGCCGTTTCCTCCTCTGCGACGCCCTCGGCCTCGGCCCTCGGGGGCTCGAGGACGAGGATCTCCTCCTCCGCTTAGTCGGCAGGGCGCTCCTGCGCCCCCCCCCCCCAGTTTCTCCTCCTGTATCCGGTCGGGCGGCGCCATCCGCACCGCCCCGGCCGGCCTCTCGACGGCATCAACCGGAGCGGCCGCCTCAGCACTGCTCTGGCCAATGCCGCTTCCATCCTCCTACACTCGGGCCTGCTGGGCCCCCTGGGCCCCTCAAGCCATGGCCTCCCGTAGCTTCGCCGCCTCCGCCACGAGGTCCACGGAAGGAAGGGGCTACGGCGTTGTGTGCGGCGTGCTTCGTACCCCGGTCTTGAGGGCCTTAGCCGGGGCAAGCTGGACCGCATCCTTGGCGACGGCCCCAGGGCTGGAAATCGAGGAACATAGGTTGAGGACAACGGAATCGAGAAATCGATCAAACACGCAACAGAAACAAAACCCAAGTTTACTTACCCGGATCGAGCACTCATGCTCCGCTTCCTCGTGGCGCTTCTTCGGGCCTGCGGCACCGCGCCGCCCCTCGAAGACTGCCCCGAGGGCACCCCCCTCGTGTCAGCCTGGTGACTCGAGGCTGCCAGCACGGACGACTCTGCGCTCGCCGCAGACTCGTCGCCACGGATCAGCACCTGGGCGCGGGCGTCTCCTCACCGGCTGCCGGAGGGGACGACTCCCGCTCCGCACCCTCGAGGGACGGATTCGCCGATGACTCCGCCACGGCCCTCGTCTCTTCCGGCGCCATCGGCGCCCCCTCGTCATCATCCCACTGGTAGGTCGGCGGGGAGCTCACACCCGCTGCCGCCCCGTCGCCCCCCAGAGAGTGGTCCTCAGCATCCGAGGCCTCCTCCTCATCCTCCTCCGTGGACTCGGCCATGGCGGGCCGCGGCTTCCCCTCTGCACGAGCAAGCTTGCATGCCTTGTCATGCTTCGCCTTCCTCTTCCTCTTCCTCTCGACCTTTGCCTCCGCCGCGTCCTTCCGCCTTTTCAACTTCTCCGCATGGAGGCGGTTGACTTGGCGTTCTTCCAGGACCAGGGGCTTCGAGGGGCGGCACTTCAACCGCTACAAAGCATGCCCGAGTTGGAGTCAGGAAAAGGGGCTACACAAGACACAGCGGATTCAAAATCAAAACTTACTAGAGAAATGTACCCCGTCTCGGGGCGCATCTTGATTCTCCAAAGATCCTCGAAATCGTGGGGGAACTCCGCCACCACATACTTTGCCCTCCGGGCGGCGGTGGTGCGGCAAAGCAGCTTGAACGACGTCCTCGAGCCCTCAGCCTGGCTCCCGGGAGTGAGCTGGAAGATCGGCAGGGCCCTTTCCACAAGAGGGATCACCCTCTGCCGGGGGAAGTTTGCGATGACGGCTGCTGCCGTCAACCCCTTCCTCGCCAGATGCGCCAGCGCGTCGGTGAGGACCTCGAGCTTGGCTTGTTGCACTGGGGGTGACACCCCCCAGTCCCACGACGGCGGTCGCTCCCGGAGAACTCTATTGGTGAACGCCAAGAGTGCGCCACTGTAGTTCCGAAGGTAGAACCACCCTCGGCTCCACCCGGCGTTGTTCGTCGTCATCTTGCTCGGGATGTAGAAGTTCTTCCGGGAGTGACGCACGTGGAACGTCAGGCCACCGGCGCGCGCGAACCGCCTCGGTTGGCCCCGCGCGCTCTCGATGAAGAGTTCCCCGCGAAACAGGTGGATCCAGAGATCCCAATGCACTTCGATGCCGAGGTACCCCTCGCAGACGGCGACGAAGAACGCCGCCTGCGAGATGGAGTTGGGGCTGAAGTTGTGCAGCTCCGCTCCATAATAATCGCACAACGCCCGCATAAACCTGCAGACGGGGATGCCGAAGCCTCGCTCGTGAAGGCGCACGAAGCTCACAATGTAGCCTTGCGGGGGCTTCGGCTCGGTCTCCTCTGGCCGCGGGGAAATCCACGCCGGCGCCCCCGAGTTGGGGTTCTGCGGCAGCAGCCGGTCGGCGACCAACTGCTCCAGAACCGCCACGGTGGCGGAGGACTTCCCCCACGGCAAAGGCTCCTCGACGTCAGACATCTCTTCATGTCGAGGAGGGGGCACGGGAGTGAAGGCTCTGGGATGGCCAAGGTGCTCTCTCTCCTTCCTCTTCCTCCTTTCGCTCTTGGCTGTGGGCTCAGGATGCAGGGGAAGCGGAGAAGGCGAAGTGGGATGAAGGCAAAATGGCCAGGTGAGCCCAAACAACCCTTTCCTCTTTGTTTTTATTCACCGCGATGGGCGAGTCCGCCACCACAGCCCGAATCTACCGCATATAATGCGGTAGATTTCTCTGTCGTTGACGGTTGGGCCCCACGGCCGCGGAGTCTCCCACGCGCGCACGCAGCAATAACTACGGCACGGTAACCGACGGGCACGGCGCGACTGTTGCGCTATCCCATCCGTCAGCCGCCGCCCACACCGCTTTGTCTGCCCGAGGCTGCCGCCTGAAAAGGCGCGCCCCGCACCGCACCGCACGAATTGGGCCACGTCGCCCACCACTAGCGGAAGACCCGCGCGCGTGACTCGCAACTCTGTGTCGTTTTCGAATCAAGACGGAATATTCCTTCGGGGGTCCCTTTACCCTCGAAGGAATCGCATTCCGAGGCCTTACTGATCAGGGGTTCGAAGCCTGGCCCTTCGAGGGTTCGACAGGCGCCCCAGATCGCCAGAGTCAGGGACTGCATGGATGTGCCGTACAAGCCATCCTCGAACGCAAAGTTCGAGACATCCTACGCATTGTTCAAGGCCAGTCGAGGGTGCCTAGAAGGGAGATCCTATCGAGGGAGAGCATCAAGCCCTCGGACCCTATCGAACGGGTCCGAGCCCCGCCTAGCGAACCCTCGTGAGTGCTTTATGAGACGTGTCCATGGACCACGAGCCGACCCTTATCGAATGGGGCACGGACGTCCGCTTGAACAACCCGCTAACAGCTCACCGAAGAAGCCATAGCTCACGGCCCGGGCATGGGTAGCATGGTGCGCTTCACCCCTCCTCCCTGCGGAAGGGCGACGAGGGTCGTAATAAAAGTCGAGGGTTCCCCTGAACGCCTTCACATGGGCCTGGGCTCGGGAGCCCTCGCACACCACGGTTTCAATCGCGCCCTCGAATAAGTCGACGACCGTCAATTACGAAGCTCCCCGTGTATAACCAAATCCCCCGCTATTAACGTGCACTCTCCTGACGGTTAAGCTGAACGCCGGGTCGCTGTACCAGCACGGAGAATGCCGAGGGCAGCTGAAAGAGTGCCGTTGTCGGCTGAAAAAGACGCTGGACGACCATCCCGGTGAGGCAACCCAATGGGGCAACGTTTATAGCCCCTGGACGAGCACAAACTCTCCTCCAAGGCCTCGGGGGCTAGACCCGCGGGTGCGCTGACGCGCCCCCGCGAAGGAGACTTCACACATATTCGAGGACTGTAACCCTCTGTATGTCCCTATACCCTCGATCATACTTCCCAAAAAAAAGGGGGGACTTTATTGCTCAATGCAAATAAAGATTACAAAGGGTTACCGGCGCGAAGCCGTCGAAAAGTACAAACACATTGCCACATGCGTGGCAATTTTCCCTGTCTTGGGGAGGAGCAAGCGGCGAAGAAAGGCACCGAGCCCCTGGCTGGTGCGACGGCCAGGCTGCTAGGGATGCGAGGAACAGCCCCCAGGCCACACGGGTCCAGCGGGACACTTTCCTCGCAAGCTTTCTTCTGGCATCTCCTCCGCCGAAGACTACACGTGGGGCCGAGGTGGCGGACAGCACCCTCTGCACCGTCTCCCCGAGAGCAACCATGTTGCCGGGAGGGACGATGCGAATAACAGCCGCCCGACCTGGCGCCAGCTCCACGGTCAGGCGTCTCCATCCCCCTTCAGGCTAGGGGACATCGCAGGAGCAGGACCCCACGGGCCCAACGCTCTTCTGCTGATCCCACTTAAGCTGAGGGATGGTGCGCACGCCCTCTCCGGTCTTCTCCCGCCACTCGCAAGCATTCTTCTAGCACCAAAGCCTAAAAAAGCCATGCCACCCCATCTGGGGGCAGGACACGAGAGGCAAAGTAAAACATTACAAGACTTGGGCGATGCTAGAAGAAACAACAGGGAGGTTGGAGAAGAAAGGGAACCCTACGACCCCTATTTATAGTTGCGTCGAGCGCCAAGCTTCAAGCCTGTCGAAAGGCAAGGGCTTGGACCGCCCGTGACGGCGCAGCATTTCACGAGCAAAGGATGCCCTCGGTTACTACGCCGAGACGCGACCGAATGAAATAAAGCGAAGCTGAGCCCCTGGACGCTAAGCGGCGCAGCATCGGCTCAGGCCGACCGCCCTCAAATGGCGCGCCACAAGGCAACCAGGGAAGCCGGGGCCAACACCCTGAGCGCGGGACAGCGTGACGAAAGCGCCAGCTGCCATAGCAGGCGCCATCGTCGCCCTGGCCCCCCTCAGCTCGCGGACACGTCTTGTCCCCGGAACAAACAAAACAAAAAAGGCGGGCGCCTCAAAGGACTCCCCCCGCGGGCGCACTACCCCGACCGACGTGCTGTCACATCCGCCGGGCTGGCGCTCAGGCGCATCTGGCGGGTGCGCGGCATTGTCTGATCATGTCAAGGGCGAAATCGCCGAATCACCCTTTGGCCGAATCCCTTGACTCAACCAAAGCCTCGGGGGCTACTGTAGGGTACCAGGATTAGGGACACCCTAATCGGGGTATTAAGATCGCTTTAAAACGCAAACACATGCTAAGGCAACCGGGCCCACAAAGGCCCACGGACTCCCTCCGGTCTGGAAGAAAGGAAAGGACTCAAAGAAGCCCAAACACGTGGCCCACCGACACGGTGCGGCCGATCCACGCTCTCCTCGGACTGTGGGGTGGTTTCCGCCTCGCTCGAGGGCTCCCGTCGAGACCCCTCGACTGCGCCCCACATCTCCGCCTCGCTCGAGGGTAGCGAACCTACCCTCGAGCGGGCGGCACATTTCCTCGCTCGAGGGTAGCGAACCTACCCTCGAGCAGGCGGCACATCTCCGCCTCGCTCGAGGCCACCCCTCGGCGCAAGGGACAAACAGCCCTGCAGCTCACCCGCCCGTCGTACGGAGTCTTTAAGTGCCAACCACTCCTCCACAGTGCTTAGGACAGATGGTGTCAGACCGCCATTTCCTACGATGGCTGTGACCGGAGTCCCATCCGCCCGCTCCAGTCACTGCTCCGCCATCCCGGGCGCTGTGGCGATACTGTTGGACCTGCGACGCGGGATGGAGCGTGTCCGGCACTGCCCCCCGTACTATTCTGCCAACTCCGGCCGTCCGGACTCTACATCATCACACGTAAGACCCCGAGCCCACCTCATGCTTGGGAGGAGGTCCGGTGTCGCCACGAGCCCCTCCGAGAGGGACGCCCATCACTCGCAGCCAGGAGCCCGGACCTCCCCCCTTGAGGGGTCCGGGACCTCCACGTGTCTCCCGGACCTCCTAAGTATGCACGCCAGCACTCCGTCCAGGGGGTCCGGGACCTTTGCGTGCCCCGCTGCCGCTAGAGTACACAAGATCCAGACCCGCAGGGCCCACGGAACGCCACATCTGGAGAGTTGTACGCCCTACAGCAATGACCACTCCGCCTACAGGGGTTGGCAGGACGCCGGCGCGATCTCCGCGAGACCAAGGACGATGGCCAGGACGATCGCCACGCCAAATGTCGTGCCCCATAGTGTACTTTCTACAGTGATTGACCACTGCACCCCCACGATTCGAGGGAAGACGGCGACTTCCGTGTCCCCCTACTCATGTATCCCGCCCCTCCTTGTGTATATAAAAGGAGGAGGCGGGCATCCCTTAAACGGGTCGGTCGACTCTCTAGACACTTACCGCTCAGAGCACACGCATCTGCTCCTAGCTTCCGACATCGTTATTCGCCACGCTCAAACCCCTCTTCTAGCAGAGACTTGGGAGCCTCCCTCCCTCTCTCGCCTCGCTTGTACCCCCTACTACAAGCACTCCGGGTGTAAGATAACAAAGTGCACTCGCACACCCCCTTTGCTGGACGTACGGCCCCGCGGCCGGAACCAGGATAAACCGTGCGTTACTGTGTTGCCTCTTGCATCATCATCTGGGACGAGGAAACACGCAGCATTTACTAGTTGGGATCCGGGCCCCCGGGTCAGGACACCGACAGTTGTGTAATAAATCTTTAACCACCTGATCATAGAACTCTCATGCAAATAGATAACCCACGGAGACATGCATGCGACAGTGGGCTGGGAGTGGCATTCACTTTTCAATTCAAACCAGTCATGCAGTGTCTTCTTCCATTCAGAAAGCATGCAACAGCAGCAGTGCGAGGCCCGGCGCTGGGGGTGTAAGGATCACCGGGGTGTCCGACCCTAGAGGGGGAGGGGGTGAATAGGGTCGCTAATCGCTTTTTAACCTAGGGCTCAAACTACTTGCAAAAGATAAACCTAACACGTCCTACGCATACTAGTTATGACTAAGGTTTATCTATGCTACTCTCTACTAACCCCTAAAAAGACTTGCAACCTAGCTAATCATAATCAAACTAACTAGGAAAGTAAAGGTATGCAAGGTAGAGTAAGTGCGGAAACGTAATGCGGTAAGTAAAGAGATAAGTGCAAGAGGGATGCAAACTCCCGAGTAGACACGGTCATGTAACGTGGTTCGGCATAAACGCCTACGTCCACGGGACACCGAGGCTCTTCCGATCACCGTCTTGCACTACGCCACCAATGGCGATGCCGGCAAGCAAAGGCAAGTGCCCACAAGACACCGAGTCTCGTGCACCGCCACCGTCTCTCTCGGTCACCCGGCCGAAATCCACTACGGAGCTTCTCCACCAAGGAGGGGGCCTCCTCTTCCCCCGCACAAAGTGTCGTTGCCACTCCACACCAAGACGGAGGGTCACACGACGGATCACAAGTTGCTTGCCGCAGCAAGACTTCTCTCAAGGGAGCTCTCGCAAGAACTAATCCCTATTACAAGCACTAAGCACTCTCACAAGTGTGCTTAAGCCTATATGATGTACAATGAAGCTCTATGGTGGTTGGAGATGATCTTTAGCTCTAGTATACTTCTTTGAACTCCAGCACCCTCAAATGACCCGGCCTTGGGGGTATATATAGGCAGCACAAGCAAATATAGCCGTTGGAGAAAAGCTGCCAGAAATGTGCTTAACACCGGTTAATCCGATGCTCCCCAAAATGCCATCGTCGGTTTATCCGGTGATACTAAACTGCCCACTGAAAACTAGCCGTTACGTGTACGGGCAATCAACCGACGCAATCGACCGGTGTATGTAATATTAGCGTCGGTTTAACCGGTGAGTGCAACTGTCCTCTGATCCTTGAAAAACAAACTCTCTGGACAACTGCACCGATGCCATTAACCGGTGCATCATCGGTTCATCCGATGCATGCATTTTTCTTGGTCTGCTTCTGTCATTGCACCGACGTATTCAAACTTGCTATCGTCGGTTCATCCGGTGCCAAACCCTAGCCCGCAGGCCATCTCTGTCATTGCACCGATGAGTACATTTTGCCTTACGTCGGTTTAACCGGTGATACTAAAACTCCCAGACGTGCTCAAGTCAATGCACCGACGTGTGTAATTTGCTTGGCGTCGGTTCAACCGGTGACTTGATTTCTTTTAGGTAGGGGCGGCCCTTCGGGCCTAGCTTCGCCTCTCTTCTCTTTGTCATCACTTGAACCTAAAAGCCTGAGTATATCATCTAAGCAAACACATTAGTTCAAGTGTTGCGTGTGTCATCAATCGCCAAAACATTATATTGAAATATGGCATGAGAGGCCATTTTCGCTACAGGGGGCCACATGCAGCAGCAGCAGATGTGCGTGGGGCACCAGAAATTCAGGGTGTGTTTAGTTGGTGAAAAAATTTGGGTCTTTGGTACTGTAGCATATTTCGTTGTTACTTGACAAATAATATTTAATTATGAACTAATTAGACTTAAAAGATTCAGCTCGTGGTAATCAGTTACACTGTATAATTAGTTATATTTTTTAATTACATTTAATATTCTATGCAAGTGTCCGAAGATTCGATGTGACAGGTATTGTAAGAAACTTTTTGGGAACTAAACGGAGCCTCAAATCGGCGTGCAGCGCACTGGGGGTGCTGGGCAGCGCGGGAGAGCGCGGACCCCTCGGGAGCCACGCGGGCGAGCAGGGTGCCAGGTGTGAGCGGCCCCTCGGGAGCCACGTGGGCGAGCAGGGTGCCAGGTGTGAGCGGCGCGCGGTTCGGATGGGACTGCGGGTCCGACGGACCAGCGGGGCGCGCTCGGCCTCCTACGGAAGGCCAGGGCTCTTTTTAGCGTGGGTATATATATATATATATATATATATATATATATACTAGGAAGAAAGGCGCGCTACGCCACGCCGGGACGTCGGCCCTGCTCGCTGCCGGTCCTTCCTGTCGCGGAGCTCGGAGCACGGGGCGGAGCTCGAGCAGGGGGGCGGCGGATCTCGAGGAGGGGGCTCGAGCAGGGAAAGAGAGAGAGAATGGGGCCTGCTCGGCCTGCCGTCGCTGCCGCCCGCCGCGCCGGGTTGAACACCACCGCCACCGCGCACCGGGTCGAACGCGCCGCGCCGAGGAGAGCTCCAGCAGGCCGCCGCGCCGTCGCGCGCAGGTCCCGGCGGACATGGCCGGAGCCGCGTCGGTCGCACCGTGCGCAGCCGCACCGCGCGCAGGGGCTGGGCCGCCGCCACAAGAGGCCCCGCTGTGCCCACGCCCATCTGCCGGCGGCGGAGATCTGCGTGGGAGAGGGCGGCCGGCTCGTGCGCACGCTGGTTGATCTGCAGCCGCCGTGCCGCGTGCCCGCTGGTGAGGGAGGGGGGGAGGAGGAAGGCCCGCCCCGCACTGAAAGGATCTTGATCACGCGATGTCGTAGCCTAGAGGGGGGGTGAATAGGCGTTTCTTCAAAATTTGGCGCTTAATCCCTACTGGGACTGCCTGGACCGGTCAGACCGGTATACCAGACCGGTCAGACCGGTCTATGCATGCAGACAGTCCAGTCAGCAGGAACAAGTCCCCCTCTCGAGCTTGAACCTATAACAAACTTGGGATATGTGTCTTGCAGAGTATTTCTAACAATAGAAACAAGACCCTACACACAAGTAGAGCACACCCAAGTAGATCGAGCGGAAGCACAATTGAAACTCAAAACTATAAATGCAAGGTAAGTAAATCAAACCGAAATAGAGATGATTCAATGAAGACACGGTGATTTGTTTGACCTAAGTTCGGATTCACCCCGTGCACCCACGTGTGAATCCTACTCTCCGTTGAGGAAGCTCATAGTGACCCCAAGGTCAAGCTATCTCCTCTTCTTCACTATATGACCATGCGCCCTCTTGGCACACGATCGAAGCCGCAACAAACTTGCCGCTGCTCACCACAACCTTGGGAGCTAGCCGGCGACGCCTAGCCGTCTAGGAGCCGATGCTCCAAGAGTAACAAATGCTTCAATCGAGTTGGCCGACGCAACCTCAAGTGCTCAAAGCTCGGGATGTTTCTCTCTTGCTCAAATGGCTCTCAAGGAATGGATTCACTCAACCCAACTTAAAGATTCACCTTGAATCAAACAACTCTCACAAAAAGAGGTTGGGGAGGACTCTCCAAGTGCTCACAAGGCTCTCAAGATGTTCTGAAATGTTCTAGCATCAGCACCCACGAATGGGTGAAGTCATGTGGTATAAATACCCCTTCTCACAAAACTAGCTGTTGCCCTGTCAGTGTTAGACCGGTCAGACCGGTCCCCTATACCGGTCAGACCGGTCGGTTTTGAAAACTAGCCGTTGAAGGCTCACCCTGCTCAGACCGGTTAGACCGGTCCCTTGGACCGGTCCCTCTCTGTTTTCTGCAGTTAGCTCTCACTCCTTAGGCTAAACTCATTAGGGACTGATTTGAGCACTTTTGGTATTGTCTAAACCTACTGATGTTGCATCCCTCTTGATAGTACGGCATACCTATACTCACGTGCATAAATGAAGTATACAATTTCCACGATTACTTGAGCTTCTTCATAACATGATCATGCCGACTTTTCTTCGATCAATACCGTGAGGGCATCAACATCTTCTTTCTTTTGAGCATACCCACTTTGAGCTAGTGACTTTGAATCTTTGAATTGCGTAGGAATGAAATCCACCTTGATTCACAAGTCACCTTCTTTTCTTGAATAATGACACTATTCAATATAGAGCTCTCCATGACTCTAGGATCTCTGGCCTTTGACCCGTATCGGTTTCTTTGCTCCCCCCCCCCAAGCCGTCGCTTGCGTAGCCTCTTGAAACACGCCTCTCGGTCCTCTACCTTTATCCTAACCGTCCATCTTGAACTCATATTGATTTGTGTCATGCATGAAATCCTCGTTGTCAATTTGAATTCTCAATTCAATCTTATATGCAAGCCTTCCAATTTGAGACATCATATATGTATCAACTCATGTCTCATTCTCTTTTGACTTTCTTGCTTGTATCTTAAGTTAACATCCATTTATCACATGTGACAAGATCTTCTATATTTGAGACTTTGCATAAGCATATCACATCTCATTCACAAAATCTTTACTTGTCACTTTGAATCCCATCATAGATCGAAACAAGCCTTCGTAAATATTAGAGCCTTTATATCATTCATGAATACTTTGCTCTATTTTCCTTTTCTTGTTTTGCTTGTCACATGCACATTATACCAATGGGATAAACACGCTTGCTTGCAACACATGAGCCATCTCTTTTAATACATATTTCATAATTAAATACATGTTCATAATCTCATGCAAACAAGTTAGTCCTTTAATCGTGTTGTCAATCAATGCTCCAAAACCCACTAGGGCCTAGATGCTCTTTCACGCACACACCGGCGAGCAGGCGCGGCCGGCGAGGCACAGATCGAGGTGGCGAGCTCCGGCGGTGGTCAAATCCGAGAGCTCCCTGCGCCTCCACGGCCTCCTCACTTCCCAGGCTGGCAGGCTCGCCCGCCCCGCGCACACCGGCGAGCAGGCGCGGCCGGTGAGGAACAGATCGAGGCGGCGAGCTCCTGCGGTGGTTGAATCCGGGAGCTCCCTGCGCCTCCGCGGCCTCCTCACCTCCCCGGCTTGCCCGCCCCGCACACGACGGTGAGCAGGCGCGGCCGGCGAGGCACAGATTGAGGCGGCGAGCTCCGGCGGCGGTCGAATCCGAGCGCGCCAAGCTCTGAGCCATGGCGGCGACTGGATCGTCCCTCCCTCTCGTCTCCTCCCCTTCCTCTTTGCCTTCCCTCCCTTCCACGCCAGCTCCTCGCGGCTTCGTGCGCAGATCTGCGGGCTGCGGCGGCCAGCCCTCCACCCCCTCTCCCTCCTCCCACGCCCTACCATGGCGGCAGTCGGATTCGAGCGGCACGAGCTCCAAGCTCCGTGCGTGCGGGTGGGTCGGAGGAGCAAACCGCGGCGTTTTTTTTTGGAACGAAGGCGCGGCGCTGTGGGGAAAGGACTGGACGCCAATTCCATGGTCTGCGTCGGGTTTCCTCGGGGACACGTGTCGCTGGGGGAGTGCTCGGTTGCTCCCAGCTCTTCCTCTCCATGCCGTATAGTATATAGAGTATATATATATTCTTTTGCATTTCTCTGCCCCTCAATTTGATAGTAAATGATATTCCATTTTTTATTATGCTATATGATCTGCACATCACTACATTTATTTCAAGTTATTATGAAGACCTATATGTTATGTTTTTCCTTAAGGACTACTTACTATCATATATTCTTTTTGGGGATCTTACATTACTCATTATGAGTAGCTTGTAATAGAAAGAAGGTTATTTTGCCCTTGCTATGTTCTTGCATACCAAGTAGATTTCTTTTTTTGGGGGGGGGGGTGTCTCTCCAATGCTCATTTATTATCAAATGATTAAATAATCTACTGCGGTTTAAATAGCTTTTAAAAGTAGTTCACTTGCTGATGAGATTATTCAATCTCACTCTTGTTTATCCCTTCCCAGGTGATCCTTTGAAGCTAGCATGAAGGGAAGTGAGTTAGTTGCACGCTACACACTTCTACAGGATTATTTAATGATGTGGTGTACAACTTTGATTTTGATAGATCTTATAGTGCTCCTTCTCATGTCCATTAAAGATGAGTTACCTTGTTAATGTATCACACATTTCTTATACATATATCCTTTGTTGCTCCCGCGTCATGCTTGTATATAGGTATATACTGCTGAAATTTTTAGTTTTCAGCATTTGATAGTGTAGTTCTGTAGTATCTTAGTGTTGCGTGATTCCTGGGGGTGTTACAGCACGAGTGCCAAACAGGCCAAGATCAGTGACCTCAAGGACATGAAAATGGCTGAGGAGAACTCGCCGTGGCTGCAGGTCGGGATTGGCCTTCCGTCCGAGATCAACGAGGAGAAGCAGGCTACTCAGGCGTGAGGCGAGAAGTCATATGTATTAATCATCTATTTCAACTCACTCCAACCCTTCTCAACCAGCATTTAAATAACCCGCTCCGCCCCAACCCATTAGATAATATAACCCATTTTGATCGACCCAAATACAATCCACATCAAAACCTAACCCATAAAACTCATTTCAATCCAAACTGTTAGTAGGCTGACGTGGAGTTGCAGTGTGCCTTTCTTTCAGATCAAAAGCTCATTGCACAAGTCTGTCGGTTGCTGACACGCCTTGCCGGCAGCTATTCCTTAGTTTGATCATCCTTTTCACGTGTTGAATACAGATGCAAAAGATCCAGAATTCAGCGGGTGATTCATGGAGGAGCCAGCCTACTTCCCCATTTCTAGTGCTCTGACGGAATCAGGCTTATTTCCTTTAGAAATGGTTGGCAGTTCTAGTGTGTCGCGGTGCTGAAAAAGTAGTATGAGAAAGCAGGTTTCACGTTGCAGCCTTCTTGAACCACTATTGATAGGTCCTGCGCTTTGTAGAATCAGCCGTTAAACAGAAATTCATTTCTTCTGTTTAGGGGCTTTGGTCACTCTGAACTACATAATCTGTACGATTGAGTAGCATTCTCTTTTCTCAGTTTAGGTATTGTGTTGGAAGAAACAGTAAAGTATGAAGGCCGCTCACACACACACCTGATAAGGAAAATTACCATATGTAAACGCTGTTAAAAAAAGATGTATACTATAAACTATGAGTGGTACTTTAGTTTTTTTAAGGGAAGGCTACAAAAGGACCTCCCGGTGCCAGCGCCGCCGGGGTTCAAACCTGGGTCGCCGGCTTGGGGGCTGGCTCAAGGAACCACTCGGGTTTGATTTATCAGAAATGAAATACTACCTCCATTTTAAAATTATAGTTTGTTTGACTTTTTTTACCTTAAGTTTGACCACTCGTCTTATTCAAAAAAATTGTACAAATGTTGTCAAGTTTAAGTCATTTTTGAAGATCTTGTATTGATAAAGCAACCCACAACCGTAACTCTGCAAGTCTATGCAAGTTGTGACCTTGTGTGCCCTTATCAGTTCAATTTCCAACCAAGTAATCATCATTGGGTTAGTTCAAAGCTGACCATTAACATTTTTGCTGGTTTGCTGGCAGAATAGTATGAACAGAGACGTATAGCAATGTGGTCGCTTCAAATGCGATGTGCCACTTCCTGTTCTACTGATTCCTTTATCCTCTTATAACGCTACAGCTAGCTGTTCATAAAGAATTGCAACTTGCGTATGCAAAGCAATGTTCCCATGCAACTTTATTGAGATGGTCTATGTGCACAGGTGTATGATACTGGATGAGCCATGGAGGCGCAATCATCTTAACTCCTCTGGTATGAACATGATACAAATTAAAATCAAGGCCTTACCTGTATACTGCTGCTATCAAAGAGACAGTGACTGGTACCATCCTCTGGATCTTCTTGTTTTCAGCATTGCTTTCAATCTTGATGCTTTTGAAAAAAAAAATGTGATGCCATCAATTGATTTGGAGACTACCGTAAGTGACCTATATGACTGTCATTCTATTTATGATGCGCAAATATTGTATGGTTCCTTCTCCCAGAAAGTCTTGTAGCTTATAATCTTGCATTGATTGTAGCATAATCTTGGTTACAGCCCTAATTTCCATTGAACACTCCATGCCTTCATGTATGTATCAGTTAGACGGGCCTTGACCAATTCCACTATTAGATATTGCCTGTTATCAGCCTGTGTGATTAGAAACAAGTTACTGGTACACATCAATTGAGCCAATTGCAAGGCATGTTTTCCCCTTTGCTTTCACGTGTTCTTCCCTTTTCGAGAGCGACATGCGTAAAAATCTGTGCGTGTCCATGGTGTGTTGGTTGGAGCCTCACTATCTCCCCTCTTTTCTTATGCCCTTTCCGTATTTAAACTTGACCACACGTAAAAATACCATTCAAAACAATCATGACAAGATTGTTTAACAGCTGGGTGTGGACAAAGAAGTTAGAGAGTTCTCCTAGCTAGTGACTCGTGAGTCCTCTCAAGCGTATGGCTACTTTTTTTCTTCTTTATTTGCCTTTGATGGGAAAGTGCACTCAAAGCTTGTTCAAAGTTTATTTTTTTAGTAAAGTCTTTTTCGGTGCATCACTTTGAAAAGGTGCTCGGAGGCTTCACACATGTCGACTGCCTATAGGGTTTGACCTCCAGGTGTCCAAATAGGATGATTTTAGCATAGCCGAAAGTTACTGAAGATATACGTTAGATGAGCAAGGTTGGCTGTTTTCTTAAGTTGCTGCGTTTTAAAATTTTGCTGTGCTTCTCAGCAAACGTAAGTTCAATATTTTTATCACCACGCGGAACTCTGTTTGGACAGGTAGTAACTAAAGGAAAAGAATTCATCTTAGCTTGAGGTGTGGTGGGTTGCCCAAATGTTCAATTTTCGAGCGAAGTTATCTTTTGAAAGATTAAATGTTACCATATGTTTGTCTCAGTTATGGGCGCAATTCGAATTGGCATTGTAAGATCATCTATTTGATTGGGTTGTGGGTGCACTATGTATGCACTCGCACTACTGAATGCCCCGAAAAGCTATCTGAGTGGCACTTAGTTGTAAGCACACCATTCTGTGTAACTTTTTGATAAGCATGCTTACTACTAGGCATTGATTGTCCAGCACTTGGGCAGTAGTGTGACCAGCCTAGTTACCACTAATCACCTTTTCAGAACTTTGTTTCTGAATCTTCTGATCACTAAGTTGACAATTTGACATGTGGGTGGACTTTGGGTCTCAGAGATCAGATTAAAAAAAATATCCTGTTAAATTGGTTGACAAATGCGCAAGTGGAGATAGCACCACCCAAATGTCAACTCCCAAAAAAGCAGTAATTGTGGTAATTATTCATGTTTTGAAGCATTGCAAAGATGGTTTTCTGCTTGAGAAACAGCAAGCTCGTTGACCATTTCAAGTAACGCCTCCGGTCCATGCCACACGTGCATGTTCTTTTCAGTCAACAACACACGTGTATGTTTGTTCTCGTTAATATTAATAAAATTGTGAAAGCAACTTTCTTGATTCCATATAACAGTTCTGTTTTTTTATTTCCAATCATATTATCTGTATATTCTTGAGATTAGCAGTACCTAATAATACTGGTTTAGTAAACATGAATCATGTATGTTCATGTGTCCCTCTCCCCCATCTCACTCACAAATCCACTGCTAGATCTCGCATCCCCCTCTTTTGCTTCAATTCTTTATCTATCTTCTTTCATATTGATTGGACTGTGTTTGTAGGAGTGGGCTGGCAGTATGCAAAGCAGCTAAAAATACTCAGCTTTGGCCTTTAAGGTGAGTGGGGGAAATTGCACAAGCAGTTGCATGTCACTTTCCCTCCTTTTTGGCCATGCCTGCCTCCACTTTTTCGCATCACTTTCCCTGGCCCAATTATCCCAACTAAAAGGGCAAAAAAGGAACATGAAAAAGGAAATTGCAAAAAGGACTGATGCACAGAATACGGCAAAGAAATCTGATGCTGTTATTCATGCTCCCTGCCTATCCTGATTTCAAGAATAAAATGCATAAGCATGAGGTGTACTTTCAGAATACATCCTGAATCTAGTGGACTAGTGAATGCACATGTACCAAATTTTTCCTTTTTGTTATGGCCAGACCTTGTGAACAAGCTGCTGATGAATGAAACACCTGATCAAGCAATATATTCCTTCTTCATATTATTTATTTACTATTATCTACAACCAGGGGCCATATTGATCTCCTGGTCTTTCTCCAACCCAAATAGCTAATTCTCTGTACATGCTAATTCTCCAACCCAATAGCCTATTACAAGTCCACAAGTAGCTATGTTTTACACAAACACTCACTATGTTTCCCTTTTGCCCCCCAATACGTCCTATATTACAATCCTCTCTCTGATTTACAAAAATTTCAGTAGTGCCGATCCATGGGCTTCAAGATCCCTCCTGGAAGGTCACCGAGCGTGTCAGCGCGACGGGGTTCGCGTGCAGGAGCGGCGGCGAGCTCGCAGCGATCATCGCCGGCTTCTTGGCCTCACGCTTCTGCTCGAACACCGTTCCGCCGTGCTTGTGCCCGGCGGCAGCGTGATGGTCCGCGCCGTCCTGCTTCGCCTTGTCGCCCTTGATCCCGATGAGGGACCAGATCGAGCTCCTGGCCACCTCGTCGGCGTCGTCTATCCGGATCGTCTTGGGCGCCCACACCTTGCCACCGCCATGGACGGCGCTTCTCCCCTCGTCACCCTCCCTGGGGTGCTTGCCCAGCGTGAGGGGGTCAGGAGGCCCCAATGATGAGAGTGAAGGGGCACCGGTGGGCGACGAGAGGCCCTGCACCGGCCATGGCAGGCTCCAAGGTCCGGGAGGAATCATGCAGCCCCAGTAACCCGGTGCGGCGGGGTATATCGGAATCGCGATGCCCGACGGGAAATACGCCGCCGGAGATGGCGCGCAGCCGCCGTACGGCCACACGGTTGCTCCGTTGTTCATGCTTGCAGGTCTGTCGACGGTGGTGGGCTTGTCCTTGATGCCGCCGCCATGGGCGGCCATGTCGTCCGTGCTGTTCGATCCTTCGCTGCACGGACCCACCGACGACGGCGGGTTGCCGGCGTTCCTGGCCGGGACGACGAGCAGCTTCTCCTTGAGGTGGGTCTCCTGCTCGGCGAGGTCCTGCAGCGCGCCGTGGCCGTGGCCGTGGCCGCCGAAGCTGAGCACCGTGGCGTTGGCCTTGATGAGCGGGTCGCCGCCGGCGGCGGCTGCGGCCCGGACCCTGTGCAGGAAGTGGGAGGCGGCGGCGGCGGCGGCGGCGTGCTTGTTCTTGCGGCGGCCGGCCCCGACGGGGACGTTGCGCATGGCGCCGCCGGCGGTCCAGTAGCGCTGGCAGTTCTTGCAGAAGTGGCGCGGCTGGTTGACGTTGTAGTTGTTGAAGTAGCAGAACTTGGTGTCCATGCTGTTGCAGCGCGGGCACGGCAGCACCTTGTCGGGCTTCTTGAGCTTCTCCCTCTGCCCGGCCAGGTCGCCGGCGCCGGTCGGCGGCGGCGTCTCCGGCGAGCTCTTGGGGTCATCGGCGTCCACGACCTCCGGCTGCGGGGACGGCTCCGAGGCGTTCTCCGGGGTGTCGGATTCAGTGGAGGAGCTGATGCTGCTGCTGCCGCCGCTCTCCTGTAATGAAACAAGAGGAATTGCTGTCTGATCAGCTGCTAGAATTTCGAATTAGAAGCCTACAGATCTACTGGGTGTCATACATATTTGTATTTGTATTCATAGAAGGGAAAGAAAGAGAAGAAGACGCATCTGCTTGTTTTATGTACTGTACGTTTTGTGTAAGAATTACCCATCTAAACCCCCACAGTTGTTATTACAGCACTGGTTTAAATTAGATCAGATGTTGTTGCTGTATTTGGTACTACTGGTTTGTACTACTTGTGAACCCTACCGGAAGGTAAGAAGTCGTTTTCTTAGAGCTTAATGAGGAAATGTCCTGAGATCCAGGGAGTTGAGTGGATAAGCCTCTTATCTGAAGGGACCAGAAAGAGCTTCAGAAACCTCCAAATCCGCACGAAATTCAGCCATGCCACCATGTTTGAGAAGAAGAAGAGGGATCATGCATGCAATTGACTTGGAAAAGGATTTTCTGATTTAGTGGAGAAGAAACGTATCCCTTCATCAATTCGAGCGCTTACTGACACTGAAACTAAGCATGACGTACGACATGCTCTGTTTCAGCGAGCCAGCAAACCCCCAAATCAAGAACCGATCCGACCAAGAAGATGGAAATGAAGTCAGGCGAGCAGCAAGCAACGGACCTTGTCGGCGGCGGCCTCCGGCACGGGGATGGTCTTCCCGAACAGCTTGATGAGGCAGTCCCCTCCGCCTCCCCCCGCGGACTCAACCACCATCTTCGTCCTCCTCCTCCTCCTCCCCGGTCCTCCGCCGCCGGAAAGCTTCCTCCTCCTCCTGCCGCCGCTGCTGCCGCCGTCAATTACAGTTACACCTCGCTGCTGCCCTGCCAGTGGAGGATCGCCCCGCAGGTCCGCTGGCGCCGGGGAAGAACAAGAAGAGCAAGAAGAAGAAGAGCCCGGCCGTGGCGTGCCGTGCTGCGCTGTGCTCTGGTGTGGCTAGCGGCCATGGGCCGGGGGGCCGGTATAAGAGGGGCGGGGCGGGGGGGTGGGGGCCACGGCGAGGGGTGCAGAGCCACAAGCTCGGCTTGTGGCCTCCGGGGTGCGGTTTTTGATTCGCCTCTCCTCCCGCGCGTCGCCGTCGCGCCACAGGGCCGAGCCCCCGCTCGCCGGTGGCCACACACCTGGCGCCCTCCCATTGGCAGGCTGGCTCTCGAGTCTCGACCCCTCAGCCAAGGGCAGCTTGCCCTTTTTGCCGCTACGCTAGCTAGCAGCCTGAGCTCCATTCCTCGGGATCGTGCTGGATTCTCACAGTGCTGTCTCCAACTTGGGCTGAAACTAACTTTCCTAAAAGAAAAAAAATTTCTTTTCAAAAAAAAGAAAAAAAAATGCTTACTCGGATACTCCCTTTATTTTTATTTATATGTTGTATTAGGTTTGTCCTAACTCAAACTTGATAAACTTTGACCAAACTTATAGAAAGAAATAATAATATTTATAATACCAAATTTACTTTTTTAAAGAAACAGAAGGGAAATCCCCTACTAATTATATTTTTTTATAGACTTGGTCAAAGTTAACAAAGTTTGACTTAAAATAAATTTAATGCGACATGTAAATAAAAATAGGGAGAGTAACAAAAACTAAAATAGGATCGGAGGGTGCGATCCTGGCCTGTGCCAAACTCTTGTTTGCTGCGGTGGGCAGAGTACAGGAGGAGCACCGATCGCACCTTGTTTGGCTCTAGCATTAGGATTTAGGGAGACGTCCGCACCTTCAAGGTAGAAAGGTGTGTCGTTTCCATCCAATTCCTTGCTTGACAACCGGGAGCCAGTTTGTTGGTACCGTTGGAACTAGCTTTTCTATCCAGGCCACTCTCGGTAGTAGATAAGTGAAGAAAAAACCTAGGATTCGTCCTCTCATCCAAGGAATATTATCGTTTGGTAAATAAACTCCTAGCTATATACAAATACAAATGGTGAGTGGAAGGTAGAGAACGGTCTAGGTAACACATATATACCTTGACTATTGATGGTCATGGGTCGGAGCCACGAATGAAGTATGAGGGGGCCACACAATTCAAGCATATTTGTTCTGCATCAGTATTTTTCTCTCACACCAAATCAACATCAGCCACCAGCCAGTCAGCAGTACTTTCTCTCACGGCAAATCAGCACCAGTCACCAGCCACCAGCCACAACCAGCAGAACTGAGCGAGTTGCATATTGATGTACCGTAAGAAATTTTTCACTAAATATGCTATCCATACAATTTCAAATCCAACAATTTTGCCACATATAGAATCTAATTGTAAGCATATTTTTCGCGGTCCTGAGCACATTTTTCATTAATAGAGAAAAGAAGAAGTCACCAGTACAAAACACTAGCTTTGGAACAGAGGCCCAAGCTCAAAAATAATTGAAAAAAATTACATAATAATTGAAAAGCGACCAAACGATCTACCGAGGGCGTCAACAAAAGAAGTAATCAAGCTATGACCAGCTAGGCCCCAAGTGACAGCCTCATCCTCAAGGCCCCAATTGTAAGCATATGATTTGATGAAGTGATTCTTCTTCATTATCTTGATAGCTTGATTGCCTAACGGAGCGCGATAGAAGCTCACGGGAGCTATTCGCTGCATACAATTGGAGGAGGTTCGGCTAGAGGCACGACGAATTTGGGTAAGGCCAGGAAGTACGGCCGCACGGCGAAGGGATGAACCGAATGTGAAGCACGCTGGATCGACGCAACCATGGGAGGCAAAACATTAGATTGATCGAATTAGTTGTGGACAAAAATCAAAGATACTGATTAGTAATTAATTAGCCCCATCGTCCGAACCACTTGGGCTTAACAGTCCAATAGTTCATTAGTAACTTAACTAGCGTAGTGCCCGTGCATTGCTACGGGTAATATAATAGATTTACATAATAACATCAATTTTATATCCATTCACTTCATGTACAGACCATGCAGTGATTGTGAGAGACATTAATTGTATGTGTTCCAATTGGAATTCCGATCGATTGATTTGTTCGAGTTCCGATCATAATTCCGATTGATTTATCCTAATTCTTCTTAGGATCCGATTGAGTGACAAAAAAAATATTGCTTGCTTTAAAAATAGTAGAGATAGAGATTTGGTGTAGAATTAAATATACTAACAAAGGGGCTCAATATTTTTTTGTCACGTTGGGAGGGGTCATGGCCCCTGCGGGCTGCGGGCCCCTCCCTAGCTAGCTCCACCACCCATGTGGCCCTAGTACTTTTATTTATTTCGTTGCATTGCATTCATGCGTTATGTGTGCGAAGCATTTCAACACCATGTAGCAAACCTATTTACTATATATATAAATCCTAGTTAGTTGTATATACCATGAAATACTTATTTCGACACCGGGGCTTATATACGCCAGCTGTTATAGCTTTTATATATAGTAGTACTCCCTCCATCCACAAAAGAATGCAATTCTCACTTTTGATAAGTCAAATAGCTTGAACTTTGATTGAAGTTATACAAAAAAAGTAATAACATTCATGATATACAAAATATATTTTTATAATATATTTATTTGGTGACATAAACGCTAATACTATTTACTATAAATCTGGTCAAATTTGAACTAATAATTTGACTGGTATGGGTCCCATGATTGCATTCTTTTGTGGAAGGAGGAAGTATGATAAAAAGTGTGGTTGTCAGGGCTTCCCTGCATTATTATAAATAGCATAGTAACAGATTTGCTTTGGGTTGGCATGTCTTGCTCTCGTTGCTCAACATGGCAGCGTGTTTGTGCCCATCTGCGACGCTACCACCATGCATGTAGCTTGGTTCCTTTTTGCTGCCATTTCTATCTTAGTAGCATGGCTTCAGATCCCTTCGGAGGCCAGGTCACTCTCATGTCCAACTGAACCTAAAACAGGTAGCTAGGTAGAGAGAATTGCGTGGGCACACAGGACTTCACCATGGATCTACACGTACGTACCCTGATGTCGTATGATCGAGTGATCGAGCGTGGCTCCATTGCACGCACTGCACGTTGGTCCTCCCTTCATTCCCTTCCATCATGGCATGCTGCTGAATGCATTTCGATCACTACCTGACATGGAATCACCTCACCACCAACCGCTAGCCAGAAACCTATCTGTGTGGCTGCGGTTTTGTACTGTTCCAGTGTTACCATTTTGTTATGGAAGCACTTCATTAATTATTAGGTGATACTGATAGTACTGCATGCCGTGCAAAGCTAGCCAGACTGCTCTGAAGTAAAATTTGCCATTTTAGCGCCATTGCTCAGGAGGTCGCAAAAAGTGATGTAAGTAGGGATGCAAGTTATGTATGTTTTGGGTCATTGGGTCGACCTAAAAAATTGATAAAATAAACTAGAATGACACTCTGCTTAAATAATTTTGGAGGAAAAATGAATTAGAGTGGCATGCCATCATAATTAATTAGTTGACCCAAAAAAATACCATCATTAGATGCAACCTTATTAGATAGGGACCTATAGGGTCAATGTACCTACCACATGAGTGTTCCTGGGTTTGTAGGGCCAAAGAGGTTACGCAAACTGGATTAGGGATTGCCAACTGAAATTTCTTGCCTGTTGAAATGGGTTGATGCTGTCTGCTAGGCCATTTCTTTCCTAAGCTTAACCATTACTACTGGGCCTGCCGGGGTCGTAGATTCGCCCTTGGTTGTAGGTTACGTTTTTGTGAAACTGCCCCCACCCCTTATGCTGATATCAAGACACATGTGTGGCTTCACAAGAAGAGCTTTCCTTGTTATCTAGTTAAATTTTGTATGGTATATAATCATATGAATCTACATGATGCTCAATTAGCTAGAGGGCATGCTTCATATAATTTTGTTTTTGTTCCAATTGATTTTTTTTATCAAATTATATTGTTTGGCTAATAATTGGTGTCTATCTTAGAACTTGGTTCTGGGTTCATGGAAAAGGTCACTCGCGTAGCCTCATGTTCAACAAAACCTTAGACTCGTGCATAAAGCCACAGAAAAATTGGGTGTACCTATTATTACTACATCCCTTTCTTAGAGATTTTTCATATATCACCTCAAACTTCGGTTAAATATGTTTTGATCAAATCTAGCTTGATTTTGGCACTGTAGTTGCATTAAGTTTCATATGGTTCCATGGAGTGATTGACAATATTGATCACGTATGTGGGTCACAATGCCATTGTTGTCACACCCCAAAATTTCAATTTTGGATTATGAATATCTTTTTGAATAAACCTGCAAAAAATATCTTTTTGAATAAAATTATACATTTTCTAAATATTCCGAGAATTTTCTGGATTTTTTTGGAGATTATTCTTGTATAGATAAAGATGTTGCTGAGTTCTAGGCGCACGCAACCCCTGGTCGATTACCTGTGAAGTTTGGAGCCATCGTTTCCAGGATAAAGTTGTGTATCTCTAATAGAATTGTGGTCGTTGTAAGTATCTTTTACGTGACATTGTTACTCATTATTCCATTATTACGTCACTATATGTATGGAACTTGATCCCGGCATACATATAGTCATGCATCCAGTTTTCTTTTAAAAACCGGGTGTGACAATTGTTTGCAAAGGTTGTGGTGACTACCGGATCTGAATGTAAACCTTTATATGCTTTGGCAGTTTTGTGACACACCCTTCACAATGTGGATATTATGATATGCAGGTGGCTCCATCGAATAACTTTTAACATTCAGATTGATTTTGTATGGTCTACACTTTCACTTGGCACATGCTTGTCTCGTTGCTTAACATGGAAATGCCCATGTGTTTTTTTTTATAAGGAAGAGCTTCTTCATGATGTTATCAAGTTAAATTGGGTTTGGTATGGTAGTAGTGACCTACATGGTCTACAATTGAAACATGTTGCTCTCATTGAGATCCATATATATGTGGCCATCCACGCACACGGAGCTGCATGGTAGGTTCTTTTAATTTGGTTTCTGTTTCTGTTGCTGTTGTTGAATTGCTTTGCTTGGCAACACGTAAATTGCTATCCTAGAACTCAGTTTTGTATCCATGCAAAAAAAAAGTCACTCTCATATTCAATAAAACCTTGGACTCATGCATAATGCATGGTCTAAAGAATTGAGATGTACATTTTTCTTGCATCTCTCTTCTTCCTATGGCATCTTAAACTTTGTTAGTACATTTTTCTTTACAAAACCTTGCTTGAATCTGGTACTGCAATTCTGTGAGTTTAACTTAGTTCGACAGAAAGATTAGACGATCTTGATCAGATCTGTTTGTTTGCATTGTGCGACCATCGTCTCTACCTACTGCAAACGTTTCATATGGTTATTAAAAGGTTGTCGTGGTGTGGCAAACCACAGCCGGGTGGCGGAATGCACCCGCCTAAGCCCAGAGGGTGAGTACTCGGGGGGTTAGCTAGGACTAGTTCGATCTCGCTGGAAGAACACGATGAACACAACAGGTTTAGAGTGGTTCGGGCCGCCGGAGTGTAATACCCTACGTCCACTGTGTGTTGTATTGCCTTAGTTTCGAGAGAGTCTTGGCGTGTCTGGTGCTGAGTCCAGCGTGAGTCTGTGTGTGCTTGTGTGTGTACAGCGAGCGCCTCCCTTTTATATCTCAAGGGAGGCGCGTACATGGCCGTTGGGTCCCCGACAGGTGGGCCCAAACGATGTAGTATAAAATAATGTACTGTTCATACATTATGTCGTTGCAGGCGAATGAGATCTCATTCCTGGATTTCTTTGCCTGCCCGCGGGAATCCTCCGTCCAACATACCCATGCACTGTCTTGTCGAAACAGCGCCAGGCGTAGCTTGCGGCGTCGCCTGCAGCGTAGCTGAACGGGCCGTGTAGCTTGCGGCGTAGGCGGCATGATGGAAAAGTGCCGTGCCGTCGTATCTATTTAATGCGGCAAACGGGCTCTGCGTGGATGCGGCGCAGGCAGCTGCACTGTGTACCTCAGTAATACACGGTCTATAGTGAGGCCTGACAAAGACTGCCCCGCGTGCCGCAGCGGCAGTGCACGCCTCAACTACCCGCATTGAATGCGGTGAGTGGGCGAGTCCTCCAGCGGAAGACCCGCGCCCGTGCCCGCGCCTGCGGGACACGTGGCGGCTCCGGACCCCCCCCCCCCCCCGGAGGTATGTTGGTTCTACGCGCGTGAGAGGTCCGGATGGACGCGGGAGGTCCCGGACCCCTATGGGGGATCCGAGGCCTCGGCTGTTGGCTCGGAGCTTCCCTTCCTCAGGGACACGTGGCGTCACCGGATCCGTCCCAGAGCGAGGAGCGGGTCCGGGGCCATTTGTGGCAGAACCACCTAAATTATCCCGGCTCAAGTGCGCAGGCCATCACCATAAAGGCAACATTAGCTCAAACGCACTTCAAACAGAACAATTCTGGGTCTGTCGGGTAACGTCCCGATACAACCACCGGTTCTCGGATCGAACAAGCATACCCCGCACGAAGGCGAGTCCAGAGATATTACAACCACAATTTTACAACACAGGCAAAGTAATGATTACAAACCAGTTCTAAAATATTATTACAAGTACAAACTAAAAAAAATAGTTATACAAACCATAACTTTAACTTCAGAGTTTGAAAGCAGCGGAAAGAGACAACGATGGCTACAACACGTCGCAAAAGTATACCAAGCTAGCCCAAGCAAGGTATCACTCGTCATGGTCATTGCCGGCCGAAGACGAATCCCACTCTACAGACCAGCCAGGAGGCAAAGAGCAGGGATAGGTCAAACTAGCGACCTGGTCCTCAAGACTCCTACCTGAAAAAGGGTTTCAACAGCAAGGCTGAGTATTCTAATACTCAGCAAGACTTAACCGTCAACGGGTATAAGTAGCCCACTATAGCTAGACTATGCAAGGATTGTGAGGCTCTGGTTTTCCTTTTTGCTGAAAAGCAATAAAGAGTAGATCCTTACTTTCAAGTTTTAGCCTTCAAGATTCTAGTAGATTAACCATTCTATGTAAGCAACTACTATCCAAACATGGTAGAAAACTAAGCAAACATCAAGATTAATAAATAATATTGTTGCTCTTATTACTCTGTGTGGCAAAGGGATCAAGCAGTCTCATTTCATCGTGAGAGGCAGACGATTCTGAATCGAAATTCAACCTTGCAAGGATAACCTAGCACACACGCTTGAAGCACCGTCGAGTCACTTCGAAGCAACCGTTGACCTTTCTTTCCGGCTTGTGGATAGGGTCACTCTCCCCGACTACAGGGCTCCAAGGTCCACCCGTGCCCGGTCCACCCTTGTCCCTTGAAGTCGTAGTGTTGATCAACAATAACATTTAAAAACCTATCTCTAAAGAGAGAGTGAAAGGTATATCCACTCCCCGGTCCAATCGGCTACTAGGCTTGCCGCGTACCATATTTACGGCATGTGGCTAGTACTTTCAAAAACTTAACCACCGCTACCACACCCCGCGACCTTAGCAAGTTCATCAACACAGACGGGGTCTCACATAAAGTCATGATATCGATCACAACCCCGTCCGTCGTCCTTATATTGATAACAGAAGTAAACAAATAATTCCTATAAAGCTCGCGAGTGACAGGCAATCACTCGACTTTTACCGGTCCTATAAGCTTAGCAAGTAGTCGAACTCAAGTCTAGTATTCAATACATAGGTTCCTAGGATCATGCATCTAGGGTTTCAATTCAAATCCTAAGAACTGTAAATGCACAAGTAAATAATAACAGTGAATGATAATAATTTGAAATATAGGTTATGTCCGGGGCTTGCCTTCTCGGTAATTACTAACTATTTCAGCGCTAGGCTCTTCCGAACTTTGGTTCGGGGCTTCAGTTAGTTCCGCAGTGTTTACTTGAGCTTCTAGATCACCTCCGTCAGATTCCGGAATCAGCTCGTACGTCCCGTCCGATAAGGCAGTCGTGTCTATATGTAATGCAAGAACAACATTATAAACAAACATGGGCAATCGTTTATAGAGTAGTTAAATACTAAATTTAGCTACACAAGGCATCATGATCAACAGCACAAATGAAGTTGACTAACTTCATAAACAAGTGGGGGTGATTTCCTATACAAATAAGTCACGGTTTACAAATAAATCAACAACTCAGAGTACAAATAGAAATAAATTATACCAAAATTACACTAAACAGAACATGAACATACTCAGCTACCCTGTAAAAATCATGCCAAGACATGTAGTCATTTAATCACAACAAATCATTCATGCAGGCAACACCTAGCACAAGCTTGAATTATACAGACTAAAATGTAGCAAAGTAGAAGCTCAAAATTTAACAGGAGATCTACACAGTGAGGATCTAGCTACTGTGAATTTTTCATGATTTTACCTACAGAGAAATAATTCCGAGAAAATAAACAAAACAGACATTAGTTTAGCAAGATTCAATTTTAGCTCCTTTTCTAGTCATGAACTGAGGCTCAAACTTCCTGGACAAGCTAATCTACTTAAAAAGAACATGCAGAAATAAATTCATGATTTATTACGAACAGAAACTATTTACCATAATTAAAGTCTACTAAATAAGGATTAAATCAAATAAAAAGCTACACCAAAGAACTGATCATGAAATTTTTATAGAAAATCAAGTGTTACAAGAGTGAACTACCATAAAAGTTTCACTGTAAGACAAGCTTTTAATCATCAGATAAGAAAAAGATAAAACATTTAGTATTTATTTACCTAGTGACACAAAACCAATTATACAGCAAAAAATTTCAACAAAAGCCTAACATATTATGATTCTACTGCATAGAGCTAAACACAAGGATTCCAAAACATCAAAGTTTATATTTTTCTGAATTTCCTATGAATTTCTATGGAATTTCAAAGTTCACTGCAAAAATTACAAAGGAGCCCTTAGTGGCACTATTCATATGAGTCACAGTCTATTCACCTAACCCCCTGGGCTTTCTTTTCTTTCCACCCGAGGTCCTTGGCCGCAGGGGAAGGACAGGGGCGGCTCGGCCGGCCTAAATCCGGCAAGGGGGCTCACCGGAGTTTGGGGGAAAGTGGTGGAGAAGCACCACGGCGTCAAGAGGAACCCGTAGGTGGCTTTGGTTGGAGCAGGGATGGCCGGTAGTGGCTCGTCGGCGTGACAGTGGCGGCGGCGGAGGGGTGGCTCAGCGGTGGCGGTGCTCCGGCGACGGATTGGCGGGGAGAAAGGGCTGGGGAGCTAGAGCGGCTCCTGGCGCACCAGAAGGTGCCCGAAGTTGGGGTAGGGGTAGCCCGTAGCGGGCTGTCCGCGGCGGCCAGGGCACGCTGGCGGCGAGTTGTGGCCGGGGGCGGTGGTCCGGTGAGGGAGAGTGGAAGGGGTGGGGCCGAGGAGACTCAGGGGACCAAGGGGGTTCGATTCAAGGGTCTAACTGGGGAAGTGGAGGTTCGAGGTGGGCGCTCCACGGGGGCCGACGAGCGGCGGCGCAAATGGAGGGAAGGGGCGGCGGGATGCTGAAGCAAGGTTCTACTGAGCGATTCGTTAGGCCCAGAGTGGAAGGAATAGCAAGGAAAAGGGCTCGGGGATGAGCTCGGCCGAGGAGAAGGCGAAATTGGGGACGGCGACGTGCTCCCGTGGGCGGCCGGCGAGGTGGCAGCCGCGCGAAGCTTCGGCGGAGTCGTGGCGAGGGAAGGGAGCTCCAGCGCGAGGGGTAGAGCGGCGGGGAACTCAGGCGCGACGCGTGGAAGCCACGAGGAGCAGGAGGTGGCACGAGGGCGGCCCTCCACGGCGGGCGGCGCCGCGCTGTCGGTCGGCGGGGGTGAAACAGAGAAACAGGCAGGAGGAAGGAGAAAGAGGATTAGTTCGCAATTTCAGAAAATTCCAGGGACCTGAATGTAAACTAGTGATAACTTTTAATATAGGGCTCAAATGAAAAAGTGCCCAACATGAAAGTTGTTCAATTTTTCAAGATCTACAACTTTGATGTTGTGCAAAAATTTATTTGATCAAAGATTCAAGAGCTAATTTTGAAAACATGGAAGGAATTTTAAATTCCAGGAACTTTGTCTTTTTCAATGTATTTTCACTTTAAACATAGACTTAAAAGCAAAATTTGCTGCCATGTAATAAATGCTCTGAATTTTGCAAAAACACCCTCCACAAAAGTTATAAATGCATACTCTATTCAATAAAACTACAGAAAGGACCTTGCATAAAATCATAATTACACATAGAACCTTTTTATATTTACAAAAAGATCCTTTTTCAAGCAATTCAAGCATATGATGCATGATTTGGTTCTAATTACCCTAAATTGGCTATTTAAAAACTTGGGCCGTTACAGCCTACCCCCCTTAAAAAGAATCTCGTCCCGAGATTCCGAACGAAAAACTCTCAAGGGAAGAGGAGTAGACTAACCATCAAAGCCAATAGGACAAAGTCACAATAGAGAAGGTTGATGTTGACGATATGATCTTTTGTAGATAAGGATTGAGAACTTAGAGAAAGTTCAGGAAACCAGGTATGAATTTATGAGCGAGAGGAATTACTGTGCGATTGTGTGAACTAATCAATTGTTTTTCCACACTAAAGGCTCTAGGATTTCATTCTTTGCAGTAAGAGTCGGTGGATAAAACATGAGATCACAATCACCATCAAAGTCGGCTGGAAAAGACTGGTGGATTATTCTAGTACTAACATATAGTAGGATTTTTGTAAAGAAAGGACCTAAGTTCTGGTAGAATCAAGGTCTCAATCTGGTGGTGAATCTAGATAGAAAAGATATCAAGGTGAGTTTTTGCTCAAGGACATTCTTTCTCAAACTATTGATTAAATTAAACATTATGATGCGAGATGCATATGCTCGATGACCATGAGAATGATGCATCCTCAAGATGTATGATTGCAATGCTGGTTAGTGACCCAGAAGGATATACCAAAACTCACAGTTTTTGTTGGCCGAATCAAAACCCCAAGTTAACACAATATTCAGGTCGCGAAAAATGGATTGTCGGGGTATTGCTTACACGTACCAAGATACCAGCGCGCTTCTAGTGGCACAAACGTATGGCTGCAGCACACACGAGGCCCTAGGTCCCGTCGCGGCACCATTGGTCAGTGACAGACACCAAGACAAAGTAAAAATATAGCAACCTAAATAATGTGCATGGCTAGAAAGAAAGACGGAGGGTTAGGTGATAAACGCAAAACCCTTTCCAGATGCATATGATGTTAATTGTAATTGAGCCCCATGATGCACATGTTTAAATAATGGCCATGCAACAACCATGCTAGTAATGATCCTGCGTGTTATTCTAGTATTCTTGATTGCCACTCTTTTTAGTCTTCAAGGAGAGTTATACGAGCAAGGAGGGTAATGAGATTTCACTTGGATATGCAAAGTAAGGGCTAGACGGTTTGAGAATAGAGAATATACCCGTCATAACCGGTGCACCTTCAAGAAGATCGGATAGTGAGGTACCTCCAACCTTTCCTTGTAAACTATCCTGTCTCTTTCCCTTATTTTTGTTGTTCTGCATAGAATCTTGACCCTGTTTTGGTCGTCTAGGCTGGGAGCAGTGTCGAGCGAAGTGGTTAGGATTCCCACAATTGAAGCAACGTTTTATTTTGCCTGAACCACCACGTGGGATGAAGTCCGTGCAGGTAATTTCCCACCCAGTCAAGTCTATATCGCTTGGGTCATGCTTGAGAGTCTGATGCTTTGCTTGGCGAGCCTTAAATTCCATCGGAGGTCGCGATGGTGGCGTTAGGGAGTCTAAGTAAACATCCCTCATCTCCTTTATTCCTTCATTGAGCTCTGGATATTCCGCAACCAGAGGTTGGGGAACATTATACCCATCCCCTAGCTGGTGTTGCTGCTGTAGGAGTTGATAAATCTCTTGCTGTCTCTGAGCAAGTTGCTGGAGTAGTTTGGTCTGGGTAGCCACGAGTTCAGCCAGGTTGGACAGTAGTGGCTGTCCGCTAACACAAGCACTTCCCAACCCTGCAGGAGCATTGTGTGTCCCTTGCACCATCTGCAATGCGTAATTCTTTCATTAACTAGGAAAAAAAATTTAGTAGCAGCCAGGGAACACATTTTCGAATAAAACTTTCCACATGATCAACTATAGATCAGGTCACATACTAGGCCAAATAATTTTGTATTTCTCAGATACAACAGAAAGACAGATTTCTAGATAGATCTTAGGCGATCGAATGGACAGGGTTCTTGTGCTACGCTGTTAATCAGCAGAGATCAAAGAAGTGATTGGACTAAAAATATAGTCTCACATATTCAATAGGCTAAAATTTGATGAGTACCCATGTCACAAAATTTGCAACATTTTTAGTATTCATCAAACAGCGTAGAAATGCACAAATAAAGAGATTTGGCAAGTAGAAAAGGATTAAGATCTTCCAAACTGGTAGTCCAAGTGGTACTGTTTCATCATTTGAGATTCTAAGGAATGAAAAGATCACTAGACATCAAGATGGGGCTTAGGATGAAGGCATGACTCAAAACCATATTTTTCATCCAAGGAAACCTAAGCATTTAACAAGTATGCTACAAAAATCAAAATTTCACTCACTCATGTCTTAAGCACACTAACACTTATCTTATAAGGATTCATACTAGAAATTCCTTAAAAAGCTCATGTAGCAACTTCAAATATTATGGACCAATCAAACATCAACCAGATATGTATGCACGTCCTGACCGTCCTCACAAGATAAACAATTGCCAACTAATGTTGGGCTTACGTGGTTAGCACGGTGGTATAACATAGATACGGCTCTCCCTATATAGCTAGTCGATACATTCTAACCGTTCTTATCTTATCGAATCGTGGTTAGTGTACCTGCACAAGATTGACAGAACATATATATATCCAATGAACCTTTCATGCCAGCACCCATGAAAGCGTTCTCATACAGTACCGCTCACTATAGAAGCGGCAGCCATACAATTTCCGCCGTATGGCCAACGTTAACATACGCTACTTAGTGGCGTATTCACGAGTTCCTTTACTCCCAATATAGTCGACCGAGATCGGTATATTGGCAGCAGCTCAAGTAGGTCACTGCTTGAGCACAGCGTTCGGTTCGCATCGCCGACGGGAAGGTCAGACTCCCTCAGCTGACTGAGCACACTTTACTTCCAATATAGTCAACTAATCGTCGATATATTGGAAGCACCTCAAGTAAGCCACTGCTTGAGGGCAGCGTTCGGCTCGCATCACCGACGGGAAGGTCAGACTCCCTCAGCTGACTGAGGATCCTTACCATCTTACCTCAACGTAGGTGCGTCGTTACAGAAATTAAGAGTTGCTTGTAAGTATGGTTTGACAAAAAGTAAATGCTGGAAGTCAGATAACATAAACCATACAGAAATAACCACCTAGTAATTCCCATAAATTCCCTAGGACTTTACGTTCTAAGCACAACTCTTAACGAATCCAACGTAGTTTTCCGAAATTCTTTATGGTTCCAATTTTATATGGAAAATGGTTTTTAAGGTTCCAACACCTCTGATGTACGCTTGCAGCTCTGGTACCAGCTGTGGCAGAACCACCTAAATTATCCCGGCTCAAGTGCGCAGGCCATCACCATAAAGGCAACATTAGCTCAAACGCACTTCAAACGGAACAATTCTGGGTCTGTCGGGTAACGTCCCGATACAACCACCGGTTCTCGGATCGAACAAGCATACCCCGCACGAAGGCGAGTCCAGAGATATTACAACCACAATTTTACAACACAGGCAAAGTAATGATTACAAACCAGTTCTAAAATATTATTACAAGTACAAACTAAAAAAAACAGTTATACAAACCATAACTTTAACTTCAGAGTTTGAAAGCAGCGGAAAGAGACAACGATGGCTACAACACGTCGCAAAAGTATACCAAGCTAGCCCAAGCAAGGTATCACTCGTCATGGTCATTGCCGGCCGAAGACGAATCCCACTCTACAGACCAGCCAGGAGGCAAAGAACAGGGATAGGTCAAACTAGCGACCTGGTCCTCAAGACTCCTACCTGAAAAAGGGTTTCAACAGCAAGGCTGAGTATTCTAATACTCAGCAAGACTTAACCGTCAACGGGTATAAGTAGCCCACTATAGCTAGACTATGCAAGGATTGTGAGGCTCTGGTTTTCCTTTTTGCTGAAAAGCAATAAAGAGTAGATCCTTACTTTCAAGTTTTAGCCTTCAAGATTCTAGTAGATTAACCATTCTATGTAAGCAACTACTATCCAAACATGGTAGAAAACTAAGCAAACATCAAGATTAATAAATAATATTGTTGCTCTTATTACTCTGTGTGGCAAAGGGATCAAGCAGTCTCATTTCATCGTGAGAGGCGGACGATTCTGAATTGAAATTCAACCTTGCAAGGATAACCTAGCACACACGCTTGAAGCACCGTCGAGTCACTTCGAAGCAACCGTTGACCTTTCTTTCCGGCTTGTGGATAGGGTCACTCTCCCCGACTACAGGGCTCCAAGGTCCACCCGTGCCCGGTCCACCCTTGTCCCTTGAAGTCGTAGTGTTGATCAACAATAACATTTAAAAACCTATCTCTAAAGAGAGAGTGAAAGGTATATCCACTCCCCGGTCCAATCGGCTACTAGGCTTGCCACGTACCATATTTACGGCATGTGGCTAGTACTTTCAAAAACTTAACCACCGCTACCATACCCCGCGACCTTAGCAAGTTCATCAACACAGACGGGGTCTCACATAAAGTCATGATATCGATCACAACCCCGTCCGTCGTCCTTATATTGATAACAGAAGTAAACAAATAATTCCTATAAAGCTCGCGAGTGACAGGCAATCACTCGACTTTTACCGGTCCTATAAGCTTAGCAAGTAGTCGAACTCAAGTCTAGTATTCAATACATAGGTTCCTAGGATCATGCATCTAGGGTTTCAATTCAAATCCTAAGAACTGTAAATGCACAAGTAAATAATAACAGTAAATGATAATAATTTGAAATATAGGTTATGTCCGGGGCTTGCCTTCTCGGTAATTACTAACTATTTCAGCGCTAGGCTCTTCCGAACTTTGGTTCGGGGCTTCAGTTAGTTCCGCAGTGTTTACTTGAGCTTCTAGATCACCTCCGTCAGATTCCGGAATCAGCTCGTACGTCCCGTCCGATAAGGCAGTCGTGTCTATATGTAATGCAAGAACAACATTATAAACAAACATGGGCAATCGTTTATAGAGTAGTTAAATACTAAATTTAGCTACACAAGGCATCATGATCAACAGCACAAATGAAGTTGACTAACTTCATAAACAAGTGGGGGTGATTTCCTATACAAATAAGTCACGGTTTACAAATAAATCAACAACTCAGAGTACAAATAGAAATAAATTATACCAAAATTACACTAAACAGAACATGAACATACTCAGCTACCCTGTAAAAATCATGCCAAGACATGTAGTCATTTAATCACAACAAATCATTCATGCAGGCAACACCTAGCACAAGCTTGAATTATACAGACTAAAATGTAGCAAAGTAGAAGCTCAAAATTTAACAGGAGATCTACACAGTGAGGATCTAGCTACTGTGAATTTTTCATGATTTTACCTACAGAGAAATAATTCCGAGAAAATAAACAAAACAGACATTAGTTTAGCAAGATTCAATTTTAGCTCCTTTTCTAGTCATGAACTGAGGCTCAAACTTCCTGGACAAGCTAATCTACTTAAAAAGAACATGCAGAAATAAATTCATGATTTATTACGAAAAGAAACTATTTACCATAATTAAAGTCTACTAAACAAGGATTAAATCAAATAAAAAGCTACACCAAAGAACTGATCATGAAATTTTTATAGAAAATCAAGTGTTACAAGAGTGAACTACCATAAAAGTTTCACTGTAAGACAAGCTTTTAATCATCAGATAAGAAAAAGATAAAACATTTAGTATTTATTTACCTAGTGACACAAAACCAATTATACAGCAAAAAATTTCAACAAAAGCCTAACATATTATGATTCTACTGCATAGAGCTAAACACAAGGATTCCAAAACATCAAAGTTTATATTTTGCTGAATTTCCTATGAATTTCTATGGAATTTCAAAGTTCACTGCAAAAATTACAAAGGAGCCCTTAGTGGCACTATTCATATGAGTCACAGTCTATTCACCTAACCCCCTGGGCTTTCTTTTCTTTCCACCCGAGGTCCTTGGCCGCAGGGGAAGGACAGGGGCGGCTCGGCCGGCCTAAATCCGGCAAGGGGGCTCACCGGAGTTTGGGGGAAAGTGGTGGAGAAGCACCACGGCGTCAAGAGGAACCCGTAGGTGGCTTTGGTTGGAGCAGGGATGGCCGGTAGTGGCTCGTCGGCGTGACAGTGGCGGCGGCGGAGGGGTGGCTCAGCGGTGGCGGTGCTCCGGCGACGGATTGGCGGGGAGAAAGGGCTGGGGAGCTAGAGCGGCTCCTGGCGCACCAGAAGGTGCCCGAAGTTGGGGTAGGGGTAGCCCGTAGCGGGCTGTCCACGGCGGCCAGGGCACGCCGGCGGCGAGTTGTGGCCGGGGGCGGTGGTCCGGTGAGGGAGAGTGGAAGGGGTGGGGCCGAGGAGACTCAGGGGACCAAGGGGGTTCGATTCAAGGGTCTAACTGGGGAAGTGGAGGTTCGAGGTGGGCGCTCCACGGGGGCCGACGAGCGGCGGCGCAAATGGAGGGAAGGGGCGGCGGGATGCTGAAGCAAGGTTCTACTGAGCGATTCGTTAGGCCCAGAGTGGAAGGAATAGCAAGGAAAAGGGCTCGGGGATGAGCTCGGCCGAGGAGAAGGCGAAATTGGGGACGGCGACGTGCTCCCGTGGGCGGCCGGCGAGGTGGCAGCCGCGCGAAGCTTCGGCGGAGTCGTGGCGAGGGAAGGGAGCTCCAGCGCGAGGGGTAGAGCGGCGGGGAACTCAGGCGCGACGCGTGGAAGCCACGAGGAGCAGGAGGTGGCGCGAGGGCGGCCCTCCACGGCGGGCGGCGCCGTGCTGTCGGTCGGCGGGGGTGAAACAGAGAAACAGGCAGGAGGAAGGAGAAAGAGGATTAGTTCGCAATTTCAGAAAATTCCAGGGACCTGAATGTAAACCAGTGATAACTTTTAATATAGGGCTCAAATGAAAAAGTGCCCAACATGAAAGTTGTTCAATTTTTCAAGATCTACAACTTTGATGTTGTGCAAAAATTTATTTGATCAAAGATTCAAGAGCTAATTTTGAAAACATGGAAGGAATTTTAAATTCCAGGAACTTTGTCTTTTTCAATGTATTTTCACTTTAAACATAGACTTAAAAGCAAAATTTGCTGCCATGTAATAAATGCTCTGAATTTTGCAAAAACACCCTCCACAAAAGTTATAAATGCATACTCTATTCAATAAAACTACAGAAAGGACATTGCATAAAATCATAATTACACATAGAACCTTTTTATATTTACAAAAAGATCCTTTTTCAAGCAATTCAAGCATATGATGCATGATTTGGTTCTAATTACCCTAAATTGGCTATTTAAAAACCTGGGCCGTTACACCATTGGCCCGGTGAGGTAAGAGCCTGACCCCGTGAGGCCCGGCTGCTCCGCCCCTTATGGCGTAGTTACGGATGACTACTCGAGTTCTGCCTTGCTGCAGTAAGAGTGGGTATCCCTGATATAGGGTACCGACAAAGATTGTGGTGACTTTTTAAAACTTCCATATGTTTCGATGGAGAGATATATACTATGGGATGTAAGTGGCCCTATTGAATAGTTTCTAGCATTTCCTCGCTTGATTTTACATGGTACATGTGTGTTCAGATGGCACCCTGTTGCTCTCTTTGCTTAACATGCGAATCCATTCGTGGACACGCTTGAAGCAGCTGGCTGCAGCAAAAGTCCTTTTTCCCTCCTAGCTAACTTGTTGGCAACCAATTCGTGGCCATCCTTAAACCCCAGTTATATAGAGGTATATGCCCATCATCCATGCAGAAAAAGTCCTCCTACTCTTGTCATCAAAACCTAGGACGACTTATCTACCACCGGAAAAAAAAAGCTTGTTAATTTGGTGATTTCCTGCCTACACATGGGATTAGAACAAAACAGACAAAACAGGCAGAGAACAAGTGTGATCGATTTAGACACAAAGAGGAATAATTGACGTCGTCGTGTACACTGAGGAGTGATCACAAATGTATGCGGTCCTGGTAGTTTGCTTCTTTTTTTTTATCCTTTCGTTGCATCCAGCAGCAATGCAAAGGGTTTGGGCTTGGTACTTTTTGTTAGCGTGCCGAAGGCGTTTCACTCTCTCCAATGCACGGTGTCGCCTCACTCAACCGGCAACCTCTGTGTGGCTGTGATTTTACACTGCTGCTCATGTGCATTGGTTACTTTTTATTGAAGCTTATTAGATGATATTGCCGTGCAAGCTTTGCTAGCCTGCTTTGCAGTACAATTTACCGTTTTGTCATCATGAGGGTTGCAAAGTGATTTGTCTCGTGCTGTCGTGCACATAGATGAGGTGTGCCGCGTCATTAGTGTTCCTGAACAGTGAGGATAGAGGGTCTATGTGCTGCTATAACGATGTGTCGTCGAACTATTGGCTTACGTTTATTTTCAGGGTCTGTTTTTTTAAAAAAAATACTAAATATAAGAATTTTACAATGGTTGAAATAAATGAGGATAATGCATCAGACTAAAATCGACGGCCGAGACATAACAGGTACCTAGAAAAAAATACCAATCAGTAACTCTCGGTACCTCCTGATATCTTACTAAAATAGGAAAGATATCTCTTTATAAAATTAAAAGATTAAAAATTTGTAATATAAGAAAAGAAAACATGCCATAAGAGCTTTTAGGAAGCTTTTTAACAATTCCATTCAGAAAGAGGGATCTATAGTGTTTCAAACTTTTAAAAAGGTTTAAATAGTGGTTAAAGATTATCCAGGTGGAGAAGTGGGAATGGGAGAATAGGTCATCGACTATGTTTTTTTTTCCCTTTCGATAAGGACATGGACATCGACCGTGGTTTTGCTTCCTTCCTACTCATCGTCCAATAAAGGTCCTTGAGTGTCTAGATGGACCTGGTCCACCAGGTTGATATGTAGACCTATCATGTGTCACTCAAGCACTGGCGTTGACAAGCTAACATGCATCCTCTCACTCTTTTATAAAAGTATTTCATTTTATTAGAGTAAAATTTTGACCAACAGTTAATTCATTAATATTAGCGAAAGACTTTGCTAATGAAACAAAATAAATTTTGTGATTTCAAACAAAGGGAATAGACTTCCAGACATTTAATCTAGCTCTCATAATAAATCAATATATACATACATGTTTAGAAAGTATGTCCCATTCTTTGTTGGCATTTGTTTATTTGAACTATAGTAGACATAAAAATGTATTGAAAAGGTAAGAATAATTATTAGTTGAATGCCGTGCTATATACTCCACGTTTTCTATATTTGAACTAATAATTGTTAGGTGAAAAGGTAAGAACTATATTTGAACTAACTGATGATAAGTACGCAGTATATGTTATGACTCTATTTCCTGACGTTTGAAACATAAAATAAAAGAAAACAAAAAGGTAGAAAGCAAGTCAATGCATCGAAATGTCCAGCTCGTGGAAGTGGGAACTCCACGTTTCTCTTCCAGAACCTTCTACCACTCCTTTCATAATCCTTCTTTAGTCAAAGCTGACGCCTTTTTAACCACATCATTGGTCACATCCCATTACGGACGGCGACTCGCTTTGGTTCGTTAGTGAATCCACTTTAATCTGCCTACTCAGGAATAAGACAATGGAAACCTGTCCTCAACTCAAAGCCAGCTGAAAGAGACAGGCAATTCACAAATTATTATTCCCTTTTTCTTTGAAGACAAAAATATCTTAAGGGCTAGCTTGATTCATAGGGATGAGTGTGCATACGTGTATACAAGCTTCTGCACGTGGACTGTGTTTCACAAAAAAGGAAAGCTTTGTGCATGTATTTTGTCTTCAAAATTCATAAGCTCTCTATGACGAAATGAAAGAGTTAGTTGCCACGTCTAACATTGAAGTGAACCTTAACTAAAATTAGATTAAATATTATTTCGACAGCAAATACATGTGGCGGATATATCCAGTTAAAAGGCGACGGGTGCCCTTTTTTATTGGTCCGTGCAAATTATGCAGCCGTCTCCACATGTTAGGTCTGAACAATGGCAGTTTTTCAAGTAAAAACATACTCAAGTCGCAAATAAGTGATGCGCGTGCAGGTTTCCATCGTCTATTTCTATGTCCCTGCAGGTTTTAGTCGTCTTAGGTCGTTTTGGTGGGTGATGGTGTTCTAGTTTTCTTTTTTCTTGCTATTATGTTTGTGTCGCTTGTCTACATCAGGGTGGTCACTTGTGACTCTGCACTTCAAGAGCTCTCTTGAAGTTGTGTCACTGTATTTCTCTTCTTTTTAATGAAATACGTTCTTAGACATTCTGATGCTTTGGAATTATCTTAAGTCAATTATTATAAACTTTGGTACAAAATAAATTTCATATGTCAAGTGACCATATTTTTCTCATATAAAGAATATTTTAAGGTGTGTTTTAGAAAACCATGTCAATACCCGAAACATCACTTGTTTATTAGGGAGTACCCACTATAGTCTTTACTTTGATTATTTTGCGCTTCTTGTTCATTATCCTTGTGCTTGTCTAGAAAGTGAACATGTCGTGTCCCCTTTTCTAAACAATTAGGGGAAAACATTGATTCTAAACATTTCCTTATTCCAGAGTAACAAAGATTTTAAACGATCAAACAAGGTGCCATCATAATTGTTCTGTTTCACACCGGAGCAGATAGCTGGAGCTAGGTTGTGATACTTTACTTCTATCCAGCGTACTGCATACTGTAGCAAAAGTCACTTTAAAGCAACGAAACAGAAAGCAAGGAATCAGAAAGAAGAAAAAAGGAGGAAAAAAAGAGCAAAACATGAAAAATAGTGAATCCCCAGCAGAGCCGGACAAGTGTATAGGATCTACACAATCTAAAAAACTACAGATCATCATATAAAGTGACCATTCAGCGTCCGACAAAGCAAAAGAACCAGCTAGATTTTCCCTTTTGCTCAGCCCAAAAAGCAAAAGATTCTTGCTTCACTTGCTTGCATTTCTATGTGGCTTAGAGATTGTAGCACAAAAGGCCCACATGTAGTGCCAATCATATTTGGTTTTTGACTTTTTGTGCTTTGATTTGATACCGATGTAGAACCCCACATTGCCCCACCATTTGCAGAATAGAGCTTTGAAATAAAATGGTTACTGCTTTATCTCAATACAAAAATCAATACCATCTTCCATCGTCTTTTTATTACGTTCATACATCCATGGTTGGCATCTCTACACATGACAATCATAAAACTATATGCTACAAAGTTCCTAATCCAGCTAGGAACCAAGGATACAAATTTGCCTCTCCTCAAACCCAGAATCTGAAACCCATGCCCAATTACATCTCTGCCATGGGAGTACTACAGACAAATACATCTAGCACAGAACGATTATTGAGCAAACGCATTATGTCAGCGAAAATGGGTTTACCAGTGGCAAATCGTAAAATTCTGAGTTGCCCGTGGTAAATAAGGAATTTTTTGTTAGGAATCTAAAGCTCCCTAGACTAAGCATGGCCCAGTCTCATGCAAAACAATATCATCAGATAAGGTTTACCTTGCACAAATGCATACAAAGTACTGCTGTATTCCTAGGAGCAAATTGTGAAATGGGGACTAGTAACATCATCAAAGCAGCTATGAACAAGGAGTTCTTGTTCCAACGAAACCAAAACCCATTACGATGAATGCAAAGGCCTGGAGGTAGATGTAAAGATAGTATTTATGGCTTCCAAGGACCAAGTCATATGAGGCACATATTAGTAGGTAGAGTGCAAGCAAGATCTCAGGAATGTAAATCCTGCAAAGGCAAAGATTTAAAATCATAAGCACGTTCTGCATGAAGCAAGTTATTTATTCTTTCAACACCAAAAATGTTTTTTTACGCAACAAGCTTCTTCAGTTACCTCTCAGCGCATTCGGTTGGCTTCACTGGTTCAAGAAGTGGAACATCAAGATCATCCATCGCAAGATCTCCTACCTTCTCAGTGACTACCCAGTCATTTGCATGTGCAGTCTCGAGCAAACCAGTTAGAGCAGCACGCATTCGGTGCATGGACATGACATTCTCGAACAGAATCCAGAAGGGCATCAGATGGAGAGACCTAATGTATTACATAATGTCAAACGAAGATGGCAACATTAACATGCAGATGGAAGGTTGTCGTGGTTAGATTATGCATACCCAGGATTTCTTATGGCATTCATACATGTAATGGCAGTGGGAATATAGAACAGCCCCCATACAGGAATGTTGACACCAGGAACCATTGCAGACAAAGGGATCACAACACAATAAAACAAGAATGTCACAAGGGGAGCGATAACCCTTCGCACAAAGAAAAAGCTGTACAACAGATGATGTTTCTTCCATATTGACACCTCCTGCATAATGTCAGATGGTTATTGTAGCATATCAAACTCATCGCAATGCCTCATGGAGTGGGGTCCAAGGAGACGAACCTTGTTTGTAATGATTTCCCATGCCATTTTCCTGAAGAGATTGGCAGCACCACAAGTCCACCTATGCTGTTGATGTCGGTAGGCTTGGAAGGTACTTGGAAGTTCACTCTTAACCTGTATAAGATTTGTGATTGTAATGTTGACATGGAACAACATATCATAGCTTCAGCAAAAAGCAATTATTTGAAGTTTGCAGAGACTCGGCCAAATACCCTAATATCACCAACATACAGGAACTCCCATCCCTTGAGGCTTGCCCGTACAGCCAAGTCCATGTCTTCTACAGTGGTGCGATCTTTCCATCCCCCAGATTGATTAATAGCGGATACACGCCACACACCAGCTGTACCTGCAAACAGAAGACAGTTGTTATTATTTTTCAATCAATTTATCCCACTTCATCCTGTGACATGAAACAGACAGTCTCAGGAGGAAAAAAAAATCAAAACCTCAGTGTACAGCTACGAACCAGCTCTTACCATTGAAGCCAAAGAATGAATGCACAAATGATCCTGATTCCTGCTCAACTTTGAAATGATAGTCTAGAGACATCTTCTGTATCCTTGTCATCAGGCAAACATCATAGTTCACTGCAAAATCGCCCGGCAAAGGCCAGGTCAGGAACATCCTGTAATCATAATGAACAAAACTCCTCACTTACTTCATCAACATGACCACTATCATGGCAAATGGTGAAGAAATTGCATCAGAACATCAGTAGTAATCAACCTTAGGTGATATTTTAATTGATTTAAAAGACAAATTGCCATTTAGTTTACATGGATGACTTGGATAACTCTAAGAATTAAGAAATAAGCTAAATGAAACAAACTAACTGAACAAAAGAATCCAAACTAACCAAACAAATCTACTCTCTTAACAAATAAAAAGGAATACCCATGAACAAGACAAGGGTGACTTGTCAGAATCACGGACATAACATAATTGCTCTAATTTCCAACGAGGATAGGAACTCCAAAAACGGAATATTTGTAAATATATACATTACTAGAAAATGATATATTTATGCTTACCAAACTCCCAACGTGTTTGTATAAGTGCAATCTTTGGGTTATGCACAAGAAACGGTATAGTTTTCAAAAGGAAGTCAGACTCAGGTTGGAAATCTGCATCAAAGATAGCAACAAAGTCGCACTGTTGGGCATATGTATGTTCCATGCCCTTCTTCAGTGCACCTGCTTTGTATCCCTTTCTGTTATTTCTAACCTCATACTTGATGTTAATTTTTTTGCTGGCCCAACCAAGGCATTCAAGCTCCACTAGTTCCTGCATTTGAGGAAAATGATGTCAACATATTACAGCGGCATAACTATCTAAATACAACCATGAAATGCTCTTGATGTCATGCACATATTCTGCATATAGCATTTGGGGTTCAAGACATCAATAGTAATGCCTTTTCTGTAGAAAAAACAGAAGCTTAGGTACTTTATAGATGTTAAACACATTGTGTAACTTGCATTATGCCCAGCTGCTGGCAAACACATATATGTTTAGTTTAATATCTTCCACAATGGCCGTGCAGTATATAGAAGCTTTCTCTATCCCTTTATTCTTAACATTCCGGTTAACACATCAAAGCATTTCTAAATTTTAAATCTTTCGAAGCATTGATTTTTGGTATGCATTAAGTGACTGAATTATCCCACTGATAAACATAGCAGACCAAAGCAGTGTTGCTGGAGCTAACCTAGCAAATTAGTTCTTTGCATTTGTATGCTCCATTGAGATGGGAAACTGATCATTTTTTATAAAGTTAACACACAATTAACTTTCAGAAACGCTTCTCATCGACCACCGCATGTTTGATCCAGAATTATATGAAAGTATTTACTTTTAGTCAATCAAGAAAAACCATGTCCCTGTAACCAAGGTGTACCTTAATTATCGGATCAGTGGAATCATCCAATACTTGTATTATAATACGGTCTGGTGGCCATGTCAGGGCACATGCCGCATTAATGGATAGCTTGTACACCTGCGAAAAGAAACAAATGTTCCATTGGTTCCAGTGTCAAATTCTATAAAACTGCAAGGCACCCAAGACCAATGTTCAGACACCTTGGAAAACTATTGATTTTTGGTCAAGGGCCAGCGATGCAAACAAAGGACTAAACCTGCATTAGTGACGGTGTCGGTACAGAAAGAAAAACAACTGTCCCCATCCATCTTACTCAGCAACTTACATCAAAATTGCACAGTAGGGCTGACTTACTTGACTCCAGGTGACCAGGATGGCAAGCAAAGACACTGTACCTGCCCCGCCCATCTCCATTTCTTCCAACTATTTTTTTTTGTAAGGAAGACTTATATATTTAAGTGGGCAACCAAGGTATTTCCAGTTTTTGTTTGTAAAAGGAATGCAATGCCGACATTCCTTAGATGGGCAACGGTATTTAAGTGGTGGCATCAGGGTTCTACTAATCAAAGCCAGTGTGCAGCGTGCTCGGAACCAGTGGAGCCCATTTCTGATACTAACTCCACCTTTGAGAGTAAAGGGAGAAGACTAGAAACACAATGAGACACTCGGAGCTTCACAAATTCCCCCAAGTGGTCAGTTCGTCATCCCTTCATTCAGAGCCAACAAAAGTGGCACCCAAGTGTTTATCAGAAGTAGGGCGCCCTATAGCCACCAAACCAGCAGCCTGATAAATTCCCCAGAAATTATCAGAACGACGCATCCAAGTATTCGGGATCACATCTAAAACCTTGGTCAGTTTGTAAGCCGCGTCTCTCTCTTTCACTCACTCTATCCTATTCATATGGCTGTGAAATCTCGATATCGCGACGAGCAGCTGCAATTTGCAGTTGCAGTGCGGATTCAGCTTTATTACACAGACAGAAGAGAGAAGCAGAGATTCTGGAAACGCCGGCGGCTCACCTCCCTCTCGTTGTACATGGGGATCTGCACGAGCACCATGGGGAACTCCGCCGCAGCGGCGGGGCCCTCCTCGACGTCGCCGCCCGCGGCCCCGGGCATGGGCTCCCACCGGTACCTCCGCTGCAGGGGCCGGCGGCGCCACAGCGCGGCGGCGGCGAGGCTGGCGAGGCCCATGTACGCGGCCTCGGCGACGAGCATGGCCGACGCGGCGAGGCACGCCCACACCGCCGCCCGCAGCGCCCACGCCGCGGCGGCGAGCGGCGGCGGCATCGGGGCGCGGCGCGCGTGGTGGGGTCGGGTGCCTTGCTTGGAGCGGACGGAACGGAACGGAACGGAGTGGGGTGCGGGACTGCGGGGTGGGTACGCCCCGCGTGCAGCAGCGCTGGCTCACTGGCTTGCGTCTGCGTGCGCCCCCTTTTTCGGTTGGGGTTTTGAAAGGGCGGGGGGTGGTGGTGGTAGCTGCGGATGGCGGTGGCGCGGGCGGCCGCGACGCGACGAGGGAAAGAGGAACGAGCAGGAGGAGGACCATCTGGATGTGGGGAAAGTTGCGGGGACCACCCGACGACGGCGGGCATCGGCCGTTCACGGTGCTCGGCTGGTGCAACAGACTCCGACTATTTCTCTCTCACATCATTCTAATATAGTTTTTAATCACTAATTAAATAATAAAATTTTTCTCTCACACCACTCCAGCTACAACTCTGACTGCCGAACGCACGCATTGGGATGCCCGTCCAGTGTGCCTGAGCGCGTGCAAACAAAAACGTCCGGCGTGGTTGGTCCGGCGTGGTCTCAGAGTCTCCTTCATTTATTAAGGCCGTGGTCTCGGAGCCTCATCTCACACTTCTTCGTACGTTCATTAAACTAAACATGCACCATCAAGTCTTCAGCGACGGCTCTGCTGGTTCTGTTCCTTATGGTGAAATTTATCTACGTATTTTTAAGTCTGAAGCTCCAATTTGACATCATGCTCTTGTTTACGATCAATAAGAATAGTTAAGTGTTGCTAAAAAAATAAGAATTGTTAAGTGGTATGAGCTATTTTTTTATATATTTTGCCAATAATTGTTTCCTAAGTAAAATACTCACATCATCTTTTGATGTACGGTACGTGTCTAAAGCCCTACTAGCATCTACTAATTTATTGCCTCCCTTTATTTTCAACACGTAAGAAGACATGCAAGATGACAATATAGATGCAGAAAATTGATAGTAGCGTCACAAAGTGGAGAAACGAGCAGGTTTTTTGAGGAACCAACCATGGAGTCACACGCGCTCAGAAAGACCCTTGTCGGGAACGCTAAAACTAGAGTACTCCGAAAGAAATGGAGCGTGGCGTGAAGACTGGCAGTCGGAAATTGACCGGGTCTCGTGGCTATAAACGTAAAATCACAGATTTAGGCCCTGTGTTTCCGAAAGAAATGTAATTACAGGAACCTTTAGGCCGCGTTTAGATCGCGAAAATTTTTGGGTTACGACACTGTAGCATGTTTCGTTTTTATTTGATAATTAATGTCCAATCATGGATTAATTAACGTCGTTAGATTCATCTCGTGGTAATCAGTCAGACTGTGTAGTTAGTTATTTTTTTAACTACATTTAATACTTCATGCATGTGTTGAAAAATTCGATGTGACGGAAAAGTTTGGAACTTTTTGGGAACTAAACGCGGCCTATGGCCCTCGAGCGAGGAATACTCGTGATGCACGAGGAGCGGGGCCCGCCCCCTGCCTGCATGCTGCGGACCCCTCTGTCCGGCCATTTGCAGTTTTCCTGTCCGGGCCCAAACGGAAAACGACACGTGTCCTCCGCACCTGTGATCCTCTGCGCCCAGCCGCTCCTGCCGTCCTGCGTGTTGCCGACTCGCCGCTGCTGTCTTTGGGGGATGCTCGGGTAACACACTTGTCTGCGAATCTAATGAGTTGGGTTGAAATGGGTTTTATAGAGTGAGCTTTGATTTGGAATGTGTTTACATGTGTTAAGATGGAGTGTTAGTTAATGAGGCGGGGCGAGACGAGTTCTATGTAAATACGGGTTGGGCGGGCTGAAATGCATACTCTATATAAAGCAATATAATTTTATACAAATGTGGATCCCAAGAAACAGATCCTGAAATTAAAAACCGTGTGTTCGCACTATAAAATAACTTTATATAAATGTGGATCTCAAGAAATGGATTCTGAAATTAAAAATCACGTGTTCGTACTATAAATTTTTATCGAAATTGACTGAAATTTGTTGGAGATGATTTAATATGATTGGCAGGTACTCTGTGTAAAACAGTGTGGCTAAAACCACATATGATCCCACATCAAGAGTCGGGCCTTGAAAATAAAACCTCGCATTCACATTATAAAATTTTATCGAAATTGACTGAAATTTGTTGGAGATGACTCAGTATGACTGAAAGTTACTATGTACAAAGCTGGATGGGTAGAACTACACGTGGGTTCTGCGTCAAGAGCCAGACCCTAAAAATAAAACCTTGCGTTCACAGTATAAAATTTTATCGAAATTGACTGAAATTTATTAGAGATGACTCAGTGTGACTAGCAGCTACTCTATGCAAAGCTGGGTGGCTAGAGCTACATGTGGGTCCCGCATCAAGAGCAGGCCCCTGGAAATTTATTGGAAATGACTCAATATGGCTGGCAGCTACTTTGTAGAAAGCAGTGTGGCTAGACGTAAATGTGGGCCACATGTCAAGAGCGGAGCCACTAAATTTCTATATATAGTGCTACCTCTGTTTGAAATTGTAGTTTGTTTGACCTTTTTGACCCTATATTTGACCATTCGTCTTATTTAAAAAAATATGCAAACATTGCTAAATTTAATTCATTCTTGAAAATCTTGTATTGATAAAGCAACCAACAACAAAAGAAGTGATATTTTGCATAAATTTTTGAATAAAATAAATGGTCAAACTTAGAATCAGAAAAGTCAAACAACCTATTATTTGAAACAGAAGGAGTAGAACTCATGAGTTTTTATAGATTATCCGCTTATAATGAGACGGATTAGTTAGAGTTAAAAGATTAACTAATTAAGTTGAATAGGGTTGGATGCCTATTTTGGGTGGAGTTGGATATAGTGTGGGTTACAACCCATTAGCTGCGATTCGATCCATCGCAGGAACGGCGACAGCACTTTCGACGTCCGAGGCCCAGCGCGCGAATGAAGCTGCCGGGCAGACATTTATTTTTATATTCTCGGTGATGGTTTCCGTGCTAAAAAAGACTCAGTTTCTTCATTCTGATATATATTTGTAATCGAGCATTCTTGTGAATGTGAGTGTAGAAGTCCAAATTTTTTGTAAAATTAAAATATGGTAACAAACATTAATGATATGTTTGGTTGAAGAGCAGCGCGGGACAGAGCCGTCCCGTCCAGTGTTTGCTTCACGAGCGTAGGTGTAACAGATCAGCCCACAGGCCATGTTGGGCCGGACCGAATTCGAGGTTACTATAGCAGTGTGCTACTGTAGCACCGCGGGGAAAGGGTATCTCGGTACAGTATTTCCAGTTTAGTCCCATACTAGAATCTGATGGAGAGACAGACCGGCTTAAATAGCCAGTCCCGGGAAGCGTATTAATTCCGGATCGCTCCTTTTGCACGAAGCAAGGACGAAAGCGTAAGAGAATTAATTAGCAGGTGTGTTCTACTCAACGTGTAGAGTAGATCTGCCGTTATCCCGGGGCGGGTCGTTACAGTGGTATCAGAGCCAACTCTCGCGGTTTCACGGGTAGGTGTGGGTCACGGGCCCAGGATTTACACGGGTGCGTGGCGGGTCAGTGTGCGGACATCTGGGATGTGCCGTTGGCACTGAACGCATGGATGTGTACATGTGTTGATTGGCACTAGGACATACAGTCATGGCCAAGAGAGGAGATCCTGGTCCTTTGTCTCATATGAGTAAGCTAGTTCGATGTCTCGACGAGGACGTCGAGTCCTCAAGGGTGGGTGATTGTAACAGATCAACCCACAGACCATGTTGGGCCGAACCGAATGTGCGGTACTGTAGCAGTGTTTTACTGTAGCACCACGGGGATGGAGAGACAGACCAGCTTAAATAGCCGGTCCCGGGAAGTGTATTAATTTCGGATCGATCCTTTTGCGCGAAGCGAGGACGAAAGCGTAACAGAATTAATTAGCAGGTGTGTTCTACTCAACGTGTAGAATAGATCTTAGCCGTTATTCCGGACTGGGTCGTTACAGTAGGAATGGAGCCATTCCTCAAAGCGAATATTTGCTCTAGATTCGGGATGAACTCGCTCGGTAAAAACGATCGGACGAGTTCGCTCCCATTCCACGCCGTCTCTTTTCCGTTTCATGCTCCGTCCGAGGCCATCCTTTCTCCCCGCGATTCTATGCTCTGCGTGACAAGCTCGGGTGGTGTGGGGGGGTGGGTGGGGGGTGGGGGGCGGGCTAGAGCTCTGATGGTGCGGGGCAAAGGTCCGGCGAGGCGAGGCGGAGCTTGGAGCAGCGTGGGGTGGACCTCGGGCGGCCCAGGTGGAGGAACAACCAGCGTGCGGAGCTCGGCGGCGCCTGCGGAACCACACCACGGACAAAGCTCAGGGAAAGGCTGGGAAGCGCGGCTGGCACTGGAATCTAAAGCGGCACAGGGTGGAGCAACGACTGAGGGAGCTCTACGGTGGGAGAGAGAAAGGGGGGAGTCTTAGGTGACCGACGGATGTGTCCCATGTAACGGTGGTTAACGGGGTGGTGGCAGATCCATTCTCACACCTCCAATCAAACAAGAAATGAAATGGCTCCATCCATCTAACCAAACACATGGCATATAATGGTCTTGTTCCTAAAATTAGGAATGGAGCCATTCTATCCTATCCCACTCTCCAACCAAACGCTAGGTTCAAGTTATCTGGTACATATGTGATTGTGGAACAAATATTTTGAACTGTTAGAACAAATGTAGAAATAAATAAATTACATAGATGATAGATAAAAACCCAAAAATCAATAAATGGAACAGAATTTCTGATAAAAAAGAACAAATGTCCTGATCTGTTGGAACAAATATTGTCAACTCGACATGGAATTAAAAGAATGTTTTGATGGGGGAAACAAATTTATTGAACTTCTGGAACAAAGTTGTGAGCAGAAATAACATATAAAATATTAAAAACTTGTTCTAATATAACAGATAATAATAACTATAACAAATAGACTTTGTGTTTAGTGAATAGAAATTGAAAAATCATGTGAAACAAAAAATAGAAAATTTGTTCCATTGAACATATGTGTATAGGTATCATATGGAGCAAGAACTCATATCGGGTGGAACAAAAGATGTGATGATGTAGAACAAATGTAGATATGCATAGAACACATACTCGTATTGTGTGGTGCAAATGATTTGATCATATGGACTAAAATATATTTAACTAGTGAAACAAATATAAATGTCACGTGGATAAAAGATCTGGGTAAAATAATGATATAGAAGCAACAACAAGTGAAAAAGAATAAAATTTAATTTTAGGAACAAGAAAAAACTAAGAACAGAAAAAAATGAGAACAGAAAAGCAAACTAGAAATGTACCAACCACGTGGTGCAACACTCACGTTATCACGAAATTAAAGCGGTCGGGGCGCGAACACAGCTAACCAGATGACTCAGATGACGTACGCCGGAAGCTGAGTAAGACTAACTCCAATCGGCGCGAGCCATATCGGCCATGCATTTTGCCGTTTGCATGGCTGGGCCATTTTGCCGGCCCGCTTTGCACTGCCAGTCCTCCAATCGTGAGAGGCAAAAAAACATTGTCCGGCCCACCGAAATTTGTTGGCGGCAAAGCAGGGACATTTCCCTCCGCCCCAAATCGACGCGCGCAGGTACGGCCGCGCGTGGAGGCCGAAGTCCCGAACGCACCCGCGACCGCCTGTTCTTCTCTCTCCTGGGTCGACGGTTGGAGGACTGTCCTTTGCCTCGCGGCCGAGCGAGTGCTATTTTGCACTTTCTCTCACCTCGGATTCATTTTGCACGCCCGGTATGCATGGTCGATTGGAGATGATGCCTCGTGCTACAGTGCACCCGACCCAGGCATTTTGCCTTTGCATGGCCCGTTGCATCGTCGGTAGGAGTCAGTCTAAATGGGCCAAAAAATTATACCAGACCTCGCGCGTGGGCCGGAACAATCCATCAAGCGGAATCTCTATCTCTATCTCTAAAAAGAGCTAAGGATCACCTTTTTTTTTCGTTCTCATTCCCCCTTCGTACGTCGCCCCCTCCCCTAGGGTTCACCAAACCGTCGGTAACCGGACCGGTTCCGGTTTGGGCCGGTACCAAACCGGCCCAAATTCAAAATTTAAATTCAAATTCAAAAAATGAAAAATTTTCAAAAAATTCCTAAAAATACTTCAAGGTGCGACGAATTTAATGGTATCAAAATTTCTCAAAAATTTGTTCATTTAGTATAGTTTGCGGAGATTTGAAGTTAAACAAAAAAACGTGCATACAAAAGTATACAAATAAAATGTAAAAGTAGTACAAAAGAGGATTGGAGGGTTCATTTAGACTAAAATATGTTATACAAACATTTATTTAGTATACTTTGCGGGCATTTGAATTTAAACAAAAAAAATAAATTTGACCGGTTACCAGTCAAACCGGCCGGTAAACCGGTCAAACCGACCGGTATACCGGTTAGAACTGTTTCAATGAGGAAATTTGAATTCAAATTTGTACGTAACCGAACTAATCGGTCCGGTTAGCCGGAACCGGAGCCCGGCGGTTAGGGGCGACGGTCGGAAAATTTAACCCCGGTCGTAGGTCGCCCTCCCACCTTCGTCTCACCCGCACCCCTCGCTCCGATCCACACGCCCCCTCCGTTCGATGCACTGCCCCTCGCTCCGATCCGCCGCCCTCCCTCTCGCTCCACCCCAAAGCGCCGCGCCACTCTTCCCATCGCGCCGCTGCCTCCCCAGACGCCGCGCTCCTCCTCCTCCTCCACCTCCTGCCGCCGCTGCCGCCTCACTCCTCCGCCCACGCGCCCCTGCCTCCCCGTCGCCGCACCCCTCCTTTCCCATCGCGCCGCTGCCTCCCCCGACGCCGCACTACTACTCCTCCTCGAAGTGCCGTCCCTGCCGCAGTCAATCTCTATCCAGGGGAAGGGGCTCCTGGATCTGCGAGTTCGCGGCGCACGCCCCTCGTCTGACACATCCATCCGAGAGGACCTCCACTTCGCGAAAGGGGTCGTCGTCGCCGTGCCCCACCGCCCGTCCGGCGCCTCAATGCAGCCGTCATGGGCTGACCTCACTGTTCCCCACCGCCGGACCATGCATACTCGCCTGCCGCGCGCCTTCCTCGCTGCCCGAACCGTCCCCGCTGCACGGATCTGCACCCGCGTCAGGATGACAACCCGGTGGAAATCGGCGTTCCCGTCGTGCCCGATGCCGCAGCGTCGACTGCTTCGAGAAGCTCGAGCAGATCGGGGAGGGCACCTACCGGTACGCATCTCTTGAAACTCCCCCGATTTCCCCAATCACGCAAGCACGCTGCCTGCACATCAGCCCAGCTAGGCGCCCCCACTGATTCGCTTTTTGTTGTGACTGGTGCCAGGCAAGTATTCTTGGCGAAGGAGACCGAGAGGAAGGAAATGTGGCAGTCAAGAAGATTCGCATGGACAACGAGCGAGAGGGCGTGAGTATTCCCTTGCTTGCATTTTAAAATACGTACTGGTTCACGGATCTCATTTGTTTTGAATTCAGGGCCAGTTCCCTATCACAGGCATCCAGGAGTTTAAAATCCTCAAGAAGCTGCACCACCAGAACGTGATCAACTGGTCAATCTCAAAGAGATCGTCACCTCGCCAGGTTTGACAAATATAACGTGAATCAGAGCATTGTTCTGGCAAACTCCGTTTGGCAGAGGATTAAGACCTATGTTAATTGTTTCAGGGCCAGAGGGAGATGAGCAGGGGAAGCACAATATGATTCTAAACAAAACACCATTGAATGTTTGCTTTATTGCTAATCCAGATGTTCTACTTATTTTTTGTTTAAAGCAGTGTACTACTGTGAATGTTTTTTCTGACTAATAAATCTCGATTTTCGTTCATAATGAATTTATGTTCCATTTAGATGAAGATTGCTTGGTTCATTGCTTCGAGCAGAAAACAAATGTTTTCAATAGGCATACATACACAGGTTGTGGTGAATAAAATCTCGATAACTATATATTAATTCTATTTTGATTCAAAGGCACATCACCTAATTGATCGCTCTGATTCTTAGAACATTACGATGTTTAGAAGACTCCAGTTGTCCTCATTGTTAGCCTGTGTTATTTATGTACTGCGGTACATTTTACTGGTACAAGAGGGGATAAATTTTGGGTCAATTTTGTTCATTGTGAAATAATTGATCCTAATCTAATACTTGTTTACTCCCCAAATTTGTTTTAACACTGAAAATATGGAGTCACGACTTATGCTAATAATAACTGTTAGATTCGAATTTGCAAGTTTTAGCTAGACACAATTACATTTATGTAGAGCAGAACACAAAAGCGTACATGTAGAATGCAATGTATGCTCTAGCTGCCAAACAACCTTTGTTTAATTCAATGATTCGATTAAGCTGTGAACTGACACTGTAGTGTTGATAGATGCAAACTAGCTTGGGCATTTGAGGAAAATTTTTTCCTTCGAGGTTAAGAGAATGTTGAGCTTTCTTTAAGATGTTTATAGATACTAAAGTTATAATTTTTATTATTGAGCTACTGATACTTTTGTTGCAACTCCAAAAGCTACGTGATGTGGCTTCTAAAGTGACGAATGTATGTCAAAAATTTTGCGCTTACTGGCAGTCTTTTACATGGGCTGTGTTTAGTTCCAAAATTTCTCACTCCAAACTTCACTATTCACCTATCACATTAAATCTCTTACCTCATGTATGGAGCATTAAATGTATGTAAATAAAAAAAAACTAATTGTATAGTTTTGATGTATACGACGAGACGAATCTTTTGAGCCTAGTTAGGTTATGGTAGGACAACAATTACCACAAACAAATAAAAAAGTGTTACAGTGTGCTATAGTATCCGATCTGATTATTTTTACTACAATTTTATGAATCTAAACACAGCCATGGTTTCGAGTTGCTAAGTTTTTCACACCATCACTTCAGAACACGAATATGCATTAACTAGGCCTCCAGTAGTTTTCGCTGAAACTGATTGGGAATTGATTGATTGGGGCCATGTTAAATGTTGGGTCCGACCAGGGCAGGATGCAGCCTGCATTGGGAACTGCTGGAATCCACGTGTCGTAGCTGATGCCAGTATGTGTTGTATCAAGTGTATTTAAGGTTTGTTTTTGTTTTGATGCTAACAAATTCTTCTGTCTTGCAAATTTGCAATGTTCATGAGTTGAACTACGACCAAGGACAATGGGACGTTTCAAATATTGTTCTCCTACAGATCCAGGATGCCAAATATCAGGTTCGATGTATAAGCAAGGATAAGGCATGCTTGCTAGTCATATCTGTTGGAATATAAGCAGTGGCGGAACCAGGATTGAGTCGAACCCCGGGCCGAGTTTTAAGTATAGACGTCCACAAACTCACAGTTCAAAAGATACATGAAAATATAAACGGAAAGATAGATAACATACAAAAAGCGTCATCGCGAAGTAATATATTTATTCTTCTTCAGCAATTGATCCAAGTCCTTCTTCAGCAATTGATCCAAGTCCAGAAGTAGAAGCTACTGCAAAATGAAAAAAAATTAGGCCGAACCCCGGGCCATGGCCCGGGTGGCCCGGGGTGTGCATCCGCCCCTGAATATAAGTGAATTGTTCACCTCTCCTCATGAGCTTAAGCTTTTGGTTTAAATTGGTTGGTACATGCAACTTAATATGGTATCAAAGCTAAAGGTCTTGAGTTTGAATTTTGGTTAGCGCAATTAAATAAAATAATTGTTGCTCGCTCCTATTCCACGTCTGAAGACTGAGAGAGCCTCCACATGAGGGGGAGTGTTGGAATATAAGTGAATTGTCCATCTTTGAATACATCTTCCCATCAGCTTAAGCTTTTGAGTTGAATTGATTGGTACATACAACTCAATAAGACCTGTAAATGATTGGACTTCACAATCATTGAACTGCAATTTAAATTTTCTGGAGCATGTTGACAAACTCTTATCATGATAACATAGGACGCAGGGTCCATACGTATGGCTAAGATAAATGAGACGTGTTGTGGTCCATAAGTTCATACGTATATCCCCTAGTTGCCTCAACTATTTGCATGAAAAACATCCTCGGAGATATCTTTGAATTTATTATTTAATATATTTCTGTCTCCGTGTGCATTTCGTATTGTTGATTGTTTCTATCATGTATCACAAGTTGTTTGGAAATCGCTGCTTTGCTTCTAGGGCCACATCTAGTACGGTTAAACCCTTATTAATGCTGACAGTGACGCTGAAGCTGTGGCTATTTCCATTTTCCCTCCCTTTTCTTTTAGATGAAATCTCATTTGGTACTTGGTAGTTGGGGGAAAGAAAACTAAGGCTTACACAGGATTAGTTTTCCTGAAATGATGCAAGGAATCAACTGATTCATGTGAAAGTACTGTACAATTCCCTTTCAAAAAATCTTGTGCTCCAAAGGAGGCCTCAAACTGAAAGAATTGCAAACCAAATGATCAGAAGTTGAAGATGCAGATGGTCTCATTGGGACCAAACTACCTACCAACTACATGTAACAATCTTTAAGATACAGGTCAAGAGAAAAAGGGGAACAGATTGAAACTCCAAGCCTACGTACGAGACCAAACGGCAAATGCCGCACATCCCGTGGTCAAGATTCTGTTTGTTCACCCGTGAACCGTTTGATCATCCGTTTATTTCATCCAAGACGCTCCAAAACTCCCTATTTAAGGTTTGGCTCAGAGCTGCAGACTCTGAAATTTGGATGCAGCGGGAACGGGCAGACAGTACTCTACCAGACACAGGTTTCCAGTGTCTCCTGCCATACCATGATCTGAACTGGAGTCCTCAGGATACAATATCTGCAGAATAAAATTTTATGCATGATGCCGCTGCTCAAAGCACAGGATGGATATCGTCAGCGATGACAGCAGGTTTTGAACAGTAAGAGTGCAGGTTCTTGTGGAGCAGAGCGATGGACTGACTGTTCCATGGTAGACGCCTACAGCTGAGCTGAACTGTTGCATGAAACATCAGACAGCCTTGATCTCACTCTTCCAGATAGTACCCTGTGCTTCCCTGTCTTCTCCTCGCCTCTCCGGAAATTCTTGCTCGTAAAACCGCATAATTTCCCCGGAAAATTAGCGTCCGGAGATAAGGACCCTTGTCATCCCAAGTTCTCCCTGGAGACGAAAAGCGTCACTGTTGTTCAAATTTCCTTGGTGTCCCATGCCCAGATGGCCTGGAAACGGCCACAGTTTCCCTTTTGGTTTTTCCCCGGCGGTCGGCAATGGCGTCTCCCTGTCGCCCTCGCTGGTCGCCGTCGGAGTCGCGCTGCAGGGGGCGGGCCCAAGTTGTAGCAAGGGTATTCAGACGAATACCCATTATTTCTGGTAAATTTTTTTTATATACAGTGTATCATATACATATGATGCAAAAAATGCAAATATTACATGACATAATAGGTTTTCAAATTTCTAGTTTCTGTTTCGTGCTGAAAAATCCTAGCAGCCCACGTTTTACCCCTCCCTACCCGACGGTCCACAAGTCCATTAGTGGTCAGGTAGCTAGTGAGCCAGCGTGATAGGCAGGCCAAACGCTCATGCGTCCAGTCGGTCCCTCGATTTTCAATCCCCAGCTGCAAGACCGCAACCCTAGCTCCTCGAATCAGCAATCCCGGCAATGAGGGCACGACGAAGCCAGATGGACAAACAAATGGAGGGGCTCGTCGACCGCGAGGACGGACAAGGGTAGGGGCTCCGCGGCCGGGCAGATAGACGTCGTCATGGGCTTGGTAACCAAGCGGGCCACAAGATGCGAGTAGCGGCCAGGCCAGCACCTCAGCTAGGCAGGGGCGCAGGGCTCGACCGTGCACGGCATGGTGCGCACGGCCAAGGCAAGGTGTTGCCACTTCGCCATGATGGCAGGCCCTCCAAAGCTCTGACACTCCAGCAGTCCGTGCCTTGTGGAGCATGGGCGAGAAAACAGAAGCAGTTTGAGCGAAATCAAGCTGAGTTGACTAGTGATAAATTTGATCTTTATTTTAAAAATTATTATTGTAATTTATAAATTTTGAATAATCAAAAAAATTTACACCTTTTGAAATTTTGAATACCCACCTCCTAATTCCTGGGCCCGCCCGTGGCTGCAGAACAGTTTCAAGTTTTAGTTGTTAGCGCCGGTGTCAGGGCTGCATCAAGCTCCTATGCCGATGGATGGATGGATGGATGTCAAGGCGGCAACTACCCTCTCGGTTTCAGATTTGCAGAGCTCATAAGCATTGGATCAAAACGTTGCGAGAAGAAACGCTTGGCCATCAGCGCTCCAGCAGAACTGTCTGCAACTGCAAAGCCTAGCTCCTAATCTCCCCCACTGCTGCCGTCAGAGTTGCTTCGTGCAGACAAATTAGCAATTAAGTTTGTCTGTTGAGTTGTCATATATAGGAGTAGTTTTCGTACAAGAACTGTTGCTGAAATATATGTGTCGATATTGTTTTTTATTGCTTTTTTTCATTTTGGTGATGTGTGGTGTGGTGGTGCCTATATAAGTGCGCCTATTCATATCATCCCCTTCTGCAACGACGCACACCATTTTTCTTTTTCTTGATACTTTGTACTGGGTGCGTCGTGTTGGTTGCACGCCATGGAGATGGGGCGATCGGGAAATGGCGGCGGCAAGGCGGTCACCTTCGACGACGCGGTGGCCGGGAGCCGGAACGGCTCCCTCCCGCCTTACCTTGATTACGCCGGCAACAAGGATGCCGCGGCGCGGCCGTTGCCGGCGCACGGCATGGGGAGCCGGCGCCGCACGTACGCTGACGGCGAGCTCGACGTGTTCGCCGCCGAGCGCTACTTCAAGGGCGCAATGGACGGCGGCAGCGGAGGCGACCGCAAGGAGGCCGTCGCCGCGGCGGCGGTGGAGACATCCGCCGCGAGGCCGGCGGAGGCCGTGGTGGTGGTGGCTAGGCCGTCCTCGACGCGCGCGTCGACGGTGAGCGCGGCGGCGAGCTCGGTGTCCAGTGCCAACAGCCAGACCGCGCTCTTCCGTGGCGGCGGCCACCAGCGGCGCGGCGGCGGCGGCTCCCCCGACAACAAGTGCTGCGTCCAGGTGGGCGTGTTCATGCGCACGTGCTCCGGGAAGCGGTCGGTGCGCGTCGCCGGCGGCGCCACCACCAAGGAAGTCCGCGACACCGGCGAGCCGGCGGCGGCGAGCAGGATCGACTGGTACAGGGAGCTGAGGATGCAGAAGGCCGCCCTTGGGCTCGCTAGGGACGACGGCATCAACAGCCATGGCCCGGTGGCCGTCGGTCTCCCTCTCCCGCCGAGTTTGAATCTTGGCGGCACGGCAAAAGTGGCAGCCATCGGGAAGGAGATGACGGCATGGGAGGAGAAGGCGGGCGAGCTCACCTGCTCGAGCTCTACGAGGAGGAGCTTCGCTCTCGTGGCTCCGGTCCGAGGCAACGCGCCGGCGACCGGCCGTGTCGTCGGCGACGGTGGCGGAGCTGCAGCAGCAGGCAGAGGTGGTGGCAACGACGAGGACGACGGCGCCGGGAGCGAGTCGAGCTCGGACCTGTTCGAGATCAAGAGCCTGATGATCGACGACTGCCCCTACGAGCCGAGCGAGGCGAGCATCCAGTGGAGCGTGGTGACCGCGGACGCGTCGGAGCAGCGCGGCGACCGCGCCTCCGGTCGATGGGCCGGCGGCGGCGGCGGAAGGGGTCCTGTCGTCGCCGGGAGGCAGCACCGGCAGGTGGGGCTGCTCGCGGGGTGCGCCAGCCACCGCGCCGTGGACGTGTCGACGGCGACAAAGGCGGCGGCGATGCAGCAGCGCGTTGATGCGTTTCAGAAGGCACGGAATGGAACCTGACGATGATCCTTTGTTTCGCCTCCCGATTCAAGCCACTGTAACCGTCTGTGTACTTAGGCTGTGTTTAGTTCGCGAAAAGTTTAGATTTTGGTACTGTAACATATTTTGTTGTTATTTGAAAATTAATGTTCAATTATAGAATAATTAAGCTTAAAAGATTCATCTCGTCCTAATCAATTATACTGTGTAATTAGTTATTTATTTCAACTGCATTTAATAATTCATGTATGTGTCCAAATATTCGATGTGACAGGTACTGTAGAAATTTTTTTGGAAACTAAATAGGGCCTATTAGTATCAATGTTGAATTTGTGTGAGCATCAATGTGCATGTAGGATAAAAAATGGGTTATTACCATGTAGCGTCAAATGCTTGATTAGACAGTTGTAGTAGTGCCTCAGGGTGTGCTTTGCACATGCATCTACATACCACCGGTTGATGTCTAGAACATTGAGGAGTCCAAGCATCTGGAAAATGTGGTGGGAGAAAATAAATGCCTTTTATGCTCCTGTGATTGAATGTTGTTGACAAATTCTCTCCCAACAAACACCCACACATGTTAGGCATAGGCTAGTTTGTGCTCAGCTTGTCTGATTTCGGCTTATTCAATAATGTTATGTAAAAGAGAATAAGCCAAAATAATTCGGAACATGTTTATATCCAATGGTGCGATTTTCCTAATAAGTTGAGAAAATCTGTTGTCCATGCATGGGCTGCTTCCTAATACGAGGATTAGCCAATTAATTGGACATTTCGACTGGAGACAAAACCGTCCGAGCCTAATCCGTAGCAAGACAAACATCGAACACAAGTTGAAAAGAAAAAAAAACGAAAGAGAGAAAAAATCCAAAGCTAGCACGGCAGCGGAGTTATGCGTTGCTGGCGGGCCGTTGCCATCGACGTGTGCCCATCAGCACAGCGAGACCCCTCCTTGCCCGGAGCGGCGCCCATGGCGTCCGGCCTGCCCGGATCTCTATCCACGGCGGACGGCGACGCGACGCGACTGGACGGATCGGCTTGGCCTCCGCCGTCGCACGCCAAATCACGGCCGGATGGGGATGCCTTTCTTTTTCCCAAGCCTAAAGGCGTGCACTCGTGGCTTGCGTTAGGCTCCTGTAGTTTTCCGGCCAAGAACGCAGGCAGGACAGGCATGGAGGATGCTGGCAGGTTAGGCCGCTCTTATCTCTTTTTTTTTTCTCCGAATACGCGCGCAGCGTATCATTGTATTAAGACGAATAATAAATTAATACAGTATTTAGTTACAACCCAAATGAAACGGACTCCATATGGACACAAGCCGGCAAGCCAGCTGAACACAACCCGAAAGATAAACTCCCACATGAACTACTCACATCTCGCACAACCTAAACAACGGGCTTTAAGCGTAACCCTCAGCCAAAGCTCAATCCCACGAAGGGAGAGCTCTCGCTCTTGTTCTTCAACATCGGAAACAAGTCCTGCAATGCGTCCACGTGGTGCGGCGGAGGTTCGCGAAAGAAATTCTCCACCGCTTGCTCCGCCGAAGCCGCCAAGGGCAGAGGTGCGCCAACCTCACCGAGTCGGCGCATTAGGAGCTCCGCCCCTCGCTTAGACGGCTTGATGGCCGAGAGAGGGTCCAAGGCTTGGCGATGGCTTCGCATGAGGCCAGATGCCTCATACGAAGGCAGTTGAGGAGGCGCGTCGACGAGGACAGGGTCAACTCGACGGCGATGAGGCGGCTTGTCCACAAGAGGCGGCGGAATATCCTTCGTGACATTGGTGATGAAGTCCTCCAAAGCCGCGGAATTGCCATCCTCCGATGCTCCGACCGTGTCGGTTGCCTCCTCAGAAGCCGGCACCACAACCTCGGCCGGTGGTGGCACCTCCATAGGCGGCACCAGTGTGGCAGCCCCAGAGTGCCCCAGCAGACCACCGGAGAGCGATGGCCTCTCCTAGGAAACACTCGCCGCCGACACCCGATCACGAAGCTCCTAAGATCGGAAGGTGGCCACGAACACCTCGGGGAAGGCAGGCCCGAGGGTGAAGTCGTCCTCCTCGACGTGAAGCACAGCCATGATTGCTGACTTGGCCGCAGCCAAGGCAACTACGGCCAAGGCATCGGTGGCGGAGACTGTGAGGTCGAGGCCACCGTCAGCAGCAGTAGTCGTCCACAACGGCCTATCGTCCGAGACCGGAGGGCGATCACGACCATGCCCAAATCCAATAGGAGGAACACGACTGTCCAGCTAAGGCTAGCCCGACCGAAGTGCCGCGCGACGAGGCCGCAAGCAATCCTTGGCACGGTGCCGAAGGCCGTGGCAGCGCAGGCACCGCGATGGCTGATGACACGAAGCAACCCGATGCTTGAAGGAAAGGCAGTTCAAACATCGTCCATCGAGCACCTTGGGGAAGCATGGCCGCGGCGGCGCATCCGACCGAGGACCGATGGTCCCGAGGATGCGCGCGCCACCTCTCAACTCGTTGCCAGCCATCAGGGTCGACACGAGGAGGGCGATGCGCAGCCTGACCCCGGGCACGGCAAGGGGCAGCCCGACCATTATCCCTTACCCTATTCTGTGGTTACTGTCAAGGGAACCAGCTCATGTCCTGAGTGTTTGTTCAGGCATGTGCATCACGATAGTACTCCAACGTTTAATCAAAACAAGCTGATTTTGATCAAACTTGCGACGATTTTGAAGACAACTTCCTGCATACTGGTCGCAGCTAAACTGCATCCAGAAGTTAGCTGAATATATATAACATTCGGTACTCCAAAGGGTCTCCATTTTTTTTTTCAAAAAAGAACTTGTATTAATGCCTTAGCGCTGAGAAAAAAAGGTATACCAATTATTCACTCTGTTCTGTTGGCAACCAGTAGCAGTGATTTTCTCACACCAAATCAGCACCAGTCAGCAACAGGCCAGTGGTATTTTTCTCTCACAGCAAATCAACATCAGCCACCAGCCATAGCCAGCAGAATAGAGCATAATGTTTGCTTATTTCAGAGTAGTGCTCAGACTCTGTCACAAGCTTATCACAACAAAACGTACTCCTCCCACCCCCACACCCACCCACTCACAATACCATCAATGTGGATACTAATTGACCAAATGTTACAAACTTATAAATTAAATAAATACACCCTCCAGCTTTATTTATTAGATGGACTCGATAGGAGGGATAAACCAGGATCCTATGGGGATCAGCCTATGCTGAGGCTGGTATTCTTGTTGACATCATCTGGAGGAGCCATGGCCTATCGAGGTCTGGATCAATAAAAGTGTGCGAGAGGAAATGCTCTGCTTCTACATCGAGCAACTGTCTGCACCAAGCCACCCGGTTTGATGAGCGAGAGCCTGGCCCTGAGCATCTGCAGAAAAATGAGTATACAAATGTTAGCAGTCAGTATTACAGTCTCTGCACTCCACGGCATCCTGAACACATTAGGTTCATAACAATAAAAACATATTGCCATCTGGCGAGTGCTAAGAATGTTATACAATCAGTTAGTCAAAATGACTTGAACATCATATTACTTTGCATGAAGGATTCAATCTGATCTCAGTGCTAAGACAACAAAGGTTCCTCTTCAATTTGCAACATTTCCGATTGACCTCTCAATAGCTGAAATTTAGATGGAATTATCCAATTACCTGTACTCATAGAAGCAAGCAGTCCGCTCATTCTCGGATTTGTCCCAATTATGCCACCCAGAAGGCTTGATGCATCGATCCATAAAAGTGTGTGCAAAGACAACCCTCCCAAAGGGTCCCCATGGGCGACCTAGGAACATATATCCAGCTTCTCCATTTCCAGTAATAATGCACCTGAGCATTTGTCCAAGGGTCGAAATGAAAAGGGAGCAAAAAGGCCACATTAAAATGCTGAAGCAACATTTCAATTTTTTTTTGAAAAACTAATCATCAAACAAATAAAGACTTAGAGATATTTGAAAGGTTTGTGTGCTTTATTAAATGAACTACATACAACAGACTCACCTCAAGAATACATAGCCAGTAGTTTCGGAAGTAGATTTCCGGCTATGAGCAGTGATGTATCCAGCTGCTTTGCAATGGATGTGGCAATGTTCCATAAGTGCAACAGAGTTGCCAAAGATGAAGTCGCAATGGCCTTCAATGTAACAGTTTCTTAAGTACTGTTTTCCGTAGTGTAAATATAATGTGTCCTGATAAAATTTTTGTTGGAATTAGAGTATCCAAAAGTTACAGAAAGAATTGCTGAATGCTATCCTGATTATTGAGGTGATTTAACCAGGAGGTGAAGAGGCAGACGTACATGGTTCACAAAACCGGACGGGAACCGACGCGGTTTCCGCGGTTCCCGTTTCTCGTTCCGATTCAAAAACGAAAACCCAGTCGGAAAACGCCGGAAACCGCACGGAAACGCCGGAAACCGTCCGGTTTCCCGTTCCCGGACTTCACCGGGAAATAACTTCCCGACGGGAAGTTAAACCCTGGACGTACTTGCCAACCGAGGAACCGGCAGCTATAGAAAGCGCATCTATCTGCTGTCACCCGTACTGCAACTGCCTGTCCAGAGCCCTGTGTATCACGAGTAGTAAACATCAACTCCCCATCCCACACCTACGGCATGCTCATTTGTTTGTGGCAGGAGAACAAATGACGAAACAGTCAGTACCTGGGGAGCTGAGTTCTCAAACGTGATGTTCTCTGCAATGAAGTCCTCCCCCTCAACAATGAATGTACCGCAGCCGAATGTCCCCGTGCCGATGACCCTGGACGACTTTATAAGAGAGAAGAGCAAAGTTCGTCATTTTGAGATCTATATACATTAATCATCCAAAACATTCATCACATCTCGAACTGTGCTCTTGAGGAGCAAACTCATGGGGCTGGCGACAGTCTAGTCTTGCCTATCTAAATGTCCAATTGTGGTCGTAGGAGAATCTTATCGAGCTCCCCTTAAGGTCGGTACAACTTTGATCAAACTATGCAGTGGAAGAAATGTTAATGTTCATGTGTTCGATCAAACTCATAGGTAACCGTAGCGCACGCAAACAGGGCAGCTCCTCCCGAGGCGAGCATTCCGTCGAGCAGGGGCAGGGCGCAGGCGGGGGAGGGAACAATACCTGGGAGTGCTTGATGCGCGTGGCGGTGTTGTCCCACGAGACGACGGTGGCCTCCGGGCCCCCCGCCGCCCCCGCGAGGGTGATGAAGCTCTTGGTCTTGGCGACGTAGACGGGCTCCCTGTAGACCCCCCGGCGCGAGCCTGATGACGACGCGCGCCCGGTTGCCGAGCGGCACGGCGTCGACGGCCGCCTGCACCGTCGGGAACGCCTCCCCGTCCCCCTTCCCCGGCGGCGCCACCTGCAGCACCCGCCTGCCCTGCTGCTGCTGCGGCTGCGCCATGGGGAAGGAAGGGAATCGAACGCGGGCGCGGGATCCGCCGCGGCTTCTTGGTTGGCCTCGCCGCGCCGCAGACGCAATGGCCGGTCAGTCGGGTCGGCCCGCGTGGACTTGCCGGGCGGTCGGGCTTAAATACCCCGCCGTCTCTTGCGTGTTCTCCTGAGGGCAGCGGGTGCCGTCGTCAGCGAAACTCAACTCGCCGCCGTGGCGTTTCATTTCGCGTGGGATTTGATTTGTCGCATCTTTGGAAGATTGGTTGATTCTTGCAAGAAACGTATTTGTTCCAACCGCTAGTGGTACCAGTTGCCGCCAATTCGTTCAAAACCGTTGACGGAATTGGGTGGCAGGCGGGTCAGCATCACCAACGTCTGCCAGGTAGGCGTCGCGTCCGCTGTCCGTCCACACTTTTGACTCCGTACCAGGATCAGGTTCCATTGGTATCCTCTCCTACATGCCCTGGCTAGTTCCCACCCCATATATCTTGTAAACACAAAAAAATATCACATCGAATATTTCGACATATGCATGGAGTACTAAATGAAGTCTATTTATAAAACTTTTTATATGGATGGACTGTAAATCGCGAGAATAATCTAACGAGCCTACTTAATCTATGATTTGCAACAGTGATACTACAGTAACCATCCGCTAATTATGAATTAATCATAGATTAATTAGCATTATTAGATTCGTCTCGCAAATTACAACCCATCTGTGTAAAATTTTTTGTAAATAGACTTCATTTAGTACTTCAAATTAGCAAGATTCTTTCGCAAAAAAAATTTGTGTTTCAACTAAACAGGGCCACAATTGCAAATTTTACGGGACAGAGGGAGTAGTTAGTAAAAAGCCTTGGTGGATGCAGTGCAGCGTACAAATGCCTCGCGTTAGCATCACGCTGCGCCTTTTCCTTTTCTTTTTTTTGAAACAGGTAGGAGAGCTGCCGATTATATTAAAAAGAAGAAACAACACCCAGACTGGGCACCACAACAACCAACAAGACACCACCACCGGCCAAACGACCATACAACTCCTCTCTAACTCGACTCAAACAACAACCGGTTGGCTTGGGACATCAACACGGTTACACAACTCAACTCGACTCCACACCCCGCTGCTTTGATCGGAATGAGACATTGACCCCCGGTCGAATTGGGTCGTCGATCAGAGCCTCTGCATCATGCTCGGTCGGATTGGGTCCTCGACGCAAGCTGCACCAACACAAAGGCAACAGAAGAGATACCAAGGCAACTACTAAGGCTAAACTACCAACACAAACCTCGAAAGCCACCAACATGAAGCAACACCAGAAAACACAACAGAAAAAGCTTAACGAAGAGCCAAAGATGCCTCTGCCACAACATCCCAGAAGTCACGGCCTTTCAAACACATTATTGACTGGAGTAGGTCCGGCGGCACCAATTCCTTTAAACAGTCAGCACAGTCTTGAATTGCGTTCTCATCAAGCTTCCCGTCCTCTCTAATTAAGCCTAAGTCTTTGAGCACCTTAGGTTGGGCAAGACGGGTGATCTGTCAAAAGACTTGCGCACGCATCTTGCTGTCGTTATCATTGATGGTGAGTGATGTACAGAAGGACGTCTAACATCGTCAGCCTTCAAGTCATTGGTGGCTACAGGAGAGGTTGCCTCCAACCACGAAGTATCTGGCGGTTGTGGCTCTTCCTCCTTGATCTCAATCGTAGACAGGGTGGAGCCATCTGTAACGGCAACGGAAAGCAGGGGGTCTTCAATTACCACACTCACGTATGAGTCAGCATCATCATCATCATCATCACTGGATGCATCTTCCACTAGAACAACATCCTCGACGGGAGTGTCAACTTGCAGCATCATATGCTCCATGGGTGGGTCCAAGTGTGTAGCATCAGTTAAGATCTTTATGGGCACCTCCATAGTGTGCGAGGGTGATGTATCATCTGCGGTAGGGGTTGAGATGCCAGCAACGGAGGCAGCTGGGGATAATGTCTCTTCCATCAATGTCTTTGGGTGAATCTCCACAGGAAAATTCTTTGTGGTTATCTCCTCTGCAACTGCAATAGAGTCTGCTGCATCCACACACGCACTCTCACAAACCAAAGGACTAGAAGGCGTACAAGCTGCTGCAAGAGAAGCAAGAATTGACGGGTTCGGTGAGCGCTGAACCGGAGAACAGGGGCCAAAGAGGCCGACCACATCACCAGCAGTGGATTCCTTGCTAGGTATCTCGATGTGCTCTAAGTGGTTGGCCACACGCGCCAACCACAACTTGATGACGCTGGCCTCCTCCTTGAGTGGACGCACCACTTCGTCCAATGTTGTCAGTATCATTTGTTGGAGCTCCGAACGCAATGAATCCATCAACGGGGTAAGCATAGACTGAAGGTCCGTGGCAACCAACCCAAGAGAGGCATGGCACTTACATCCACACATAGACATAGGTCTTCCTGCATCACGCTGAATGATGGGGCGAGGCGAAGCTGCCAGCTGAATGTGAGGTGCACGCTGTGGAGACGCGGCCACAACATCAGCCCAACTCCTTGTTTGCTGAGTACGTTGAGGTTGGGCGAATGATGAGCGGGCTCGTGGTGTTAGATATCTAGGCAATTTTCGGTATAATTTAATTCCAAAATTAAATGTATAAACTAACAATATTTCTATGATTTTAAGGAGTAAAATAAAACATGTGAACATGTTTATACTTATCACACATATAAGCATAAACAATATAAATAACCAAAGTTTCAGGGAGTACCCTGAAGCTGGGCCGTTGCCGGAGGCATTGGCTGCGCTGTTACCAACTGGAGTAGACATCTACTCGGTTGGCCTCAGTCGAAGTAGTCGAACTAAATCGGTGCAGGAAGAAGTTCGCAGTGCAGTCCCGCGAACGGTCACCAAGATGTAGTCGACGTAGTCGTTCGGCCACCAGAATGTAGTCGACGTAGTCGTTCGGCTCATCCACCAGGAAGTAGTCGTACAATCGGGCAAAGCCTTAGTATTTTTGAGCAGTCACGCTAAAGCGTTACCCAAAAACCTGATTGCCCGCCTATCCCGTGCAGGATCTCAAGGCGAGCAAGGTTTCGGAGGCCTGCTCACGCTAATTCTGTGCGCGCAGAAATTAGCGTTGGGGAACTCAGTTGTTGCAACTGGAGAGGGAGAAGAGAGGAGCCGAGTTGCCTCAGTGGTCTGGTGCAGAATGGATGAGGGGAATGACACTCCTTATATAATGACTCAGGTGCTCAGGATCGTTGAACCTGAACACCATCAGAGTCATTTAGGTGATGCGGTTATGGCCATTAATTACAGATTTAATTGCACGTTTAATCGCACGATTAATTGCTGTCAACGGCAAAATAGCCATCACATCGCACCGCGCCGCACCGCACCGCACCGCACCGCACGTCACGTCCGGCCGCGCACGCGCACGCGCACCGCACCGCACCGCCCGGCCGGCCGGCCGGTCGGCCGCGCCGCGCCGCGCCTCGCCTCGGCCTCGGCCTCGGCCACGGCCACGGCCACGGCCCGGCCCGGCCCGGCTCGGCGAGGCGAGCGATCGCGCGCGCGCGTGTGGTTCACCGTCCTCCTCTTACCGGCTTCACAAGTGGTGTACACGAAGTCCACCTTTTAAGTCGGTTGAGATCCTCCTCAATTCCCGGTACGGAATTAAGCATTGATTCCCTAGCATTAATAGTGGGCTTTAAATTCTTTTAATGTTTTAGAATGAATGGGCCAAGCCCATTACTCCAACAATCCCCACCAAGAAATTCAAGCCACACTAGAAATACCCTCATTCCCTCATTGATATACCAGTATTCGACAGAGACTGTTAAGTTGAACTTCCATCTAGGACAAAGGCTACACTTATTCACAATTGTGCAATGGACTATGCCTTGAATTGCCAGTTTTGTGCAAACAAGTTTGACCAGTGCCCTACACTGGTACTAGGCTGCATAAGCATCCCCGCGGTTTGGAGCTTATAAGTCATACTCCAGGCCCTTCATGAGTTTCTAGAGAATACCCTATTCTCATAGACCATGACCAGTGATCAAACTCATATAGGTGTGTTCCTTTCAGATGTTCTGTAGGACAACATCTTTGTTTCAAGAAAACAACTCATTTGTTTAAAAGAAACCACCTGGCACACATTAAGGTATAGACCAACCTGCCATACAGATTAGAAGGGAAATGCACCTTATACACGGAATGAGTCCTTTTCACAAAGGTTCTCTTCTCACAGTCAGACTTTAGTTTGTTTCACCATCCTAATTCACGGGATCTCCGATCACATAGGACAGGTTTCCACTATAGAATGACTCACGTGGGTCTCAAGCCCAATTCCATAGATGCATTGTCTATCACATTTCGTGAAAGACCCTTTGTAAACTGATCTGCCAGATTTTTAGCCGTCTGAACATAGTCTAGGGCTATAACTCCGGAGTTTCTCAATTTTCTGACAGATTTCAACCGCCTTTTCACATGTCTAGATGACTTCATGTTATCCTTAGAACTATTCACCTTGACAATTACCGTTTGATTGTCACAGTTCATTAGGATTGCCGGTAACGGTTTTTCAACTATCGGCAAGTCCATAAGGAGCTCACGAAGCCACTCAGCCTCAACAGTGGCGGTATCTAATGCTGTGAGTTCTGCTTCCATAGTTGACCTCGTTAAGATGGTCTGCTTGCAAGACTTCCAGGAAACAGCTCCACCACCAAGTGTAAACACATATCCACTTGTGGCCTTTATCTCATCAGCATCAGAAATCCAATTTGAATCACTATACCCTTCTAGTACCCTTGGGTACCCGGTGTAGTGAATTTCATAGTTCATTGTCCCCTTCAGATAGCGCATTACTCTTTCAAGAGCCTTCCAATGATCATCTCCCGGGTTTGAAACAAACCGGCTCAGTTTGCTTACAGCAAACGAGATGTCAGGTCTTGTAGCGCTCGCTAAATACATTAATGAACCAATGATCTGAGAATATCTCAACTGATCTCGCATTATCCTTTTGTTCTTTCTAAGAATTAAACTGGCATCATATGGTGTTGAGACAGGTTTCTAGTCGCTATAACCAAAGCGACTTAACACCTTCTCCACATAGTGAGACTGTGTAAGAATCACCCCACCATTGATCTCTTTTACCAGTTTTATATTAAGGATAACATCAGCTTCTCCCAGATCCTTCATCTCAAAATTTTGAGATAAAAACTCTTTGACTTCCTTAATCACATTAAGGCTAGTGCCAAAGATCAGTATGTCATCCACATACAAGCACAAAATCACTCCTTCAGCCCCACCATAGCGATAGTACACACATCTGTCAGCTTCGTTCACAACAAAGCCGGCAGAGGTCAAAGTTCTATCAAACTTTTCATGCCACTGCTTAGGCGCTTGCTTGAGACCATATAAAGATTTTAACAACTTACAAATCATTCCTTCTTGACCCTTTGATACAAACTCATCCGGCTGATCCATATAGATCTCCTCTTCTAACTCTCCATTGAGGAAACCCGTCTTAACGTCCATCTGATGAACGAGAAGACCATAAGAGGCTGCCAAGGAAAGTAACACCCGAATTGTGGTCAATCGGGCAACTGGTGAATAAGTGTCAAAGAAATCTTCTCCTTCTTTTTGGGTATAACCCTTGGCCACAAGCCTAGCCTTGTACTTTTCAATAGTACCATCTGGCCTAAGCTTTTTCTTGAACACCCACTTGCATCCAACCGGTTTACATCCATAAGGACGTTCAACGACCTCCCAGGTTCCATTAGACATAATAGAATCCATCTCACTCCTTACTGCTTCCTTCCAATAGTCAGCATCAGGAGGTGAATATACCTCTTCAATGGTTCTGGGTGTATCATCTATGAGGTATACAATGAAATCATCACCAAAAGATTTTACAGTCCTTTGTCTCTTGCTCTTTCTCGGAGCATCATTGTTATTCTCCTCAGGATTTTCTACAAGTGTATGTTCATTGTGTTCTATCGGCTCAGCAGAGCCATCATCCTCGATGAACTCTTGTCTAGATGAACTTGTTTCATCTCTCATGGGAAAAAATGTTTTCAAAAAATGTAGCATCTCTGAACTCCATTATAGTACCAACATGCATGTCAGGTACTCCAGATTTCACTATTAAAAATCTATATCCAACGCTGTGAATAGCATAACCTAGAAAGATACAATCCACAGTTTTAGGTCCAAGCTTACGTTTCTTGGTTATTGGCACACTCACTTTTGCCAAACAACCCCATGTACGTAAGTATGACAGTGTTGGCCTTTTCTTCTCCCATTCCTCGAATGGAGTTATCTCTTTATTCTTTGTAGGAACACGATTTAGGACATGACATGCAGTCAATATAGCCTCACCCCACCATTCCTTGGAAAGCCCCGCTGTATCTAACATGGCGTTAACCAAATCCGTTAGAGTGCGGTTCTTTCTTTCGGCAACCCCATTTGACTGAGGTGAATAGGGAGGCGTCCTCTCATGAATAATACCATGTTCCTCGCAGAATAAAGTAAATAAATTTGAGAAATACTCGCCACCACGATCTGACCTAACTCTTTTGATCTTTCTCTCAAGTTGGTTTTCTACTTCAGCTTTATAGATTTTAAAGTAGTATAAAGCTTCATCTTTTGACTTCAACAAATAGATGTAACAAAATCTAGTACTATCATCAATCAAAGTCATGAAATATTTTTTACCACCTTTTGTCAACACTCCATTCATTTCGCACAAATCGGAATGAATTAATTATAAGGGTGCCAAGCTCCTTGCCTCCGCGGTCTTATGAGGCTTACGAGTTTGTTTTGATTCAACACATACATGACACTTAGAATTTTTGACAAAAGTGAACTTTGGAATTAAGCTCAAATTAGCTAAGCGCATCATACAACCAAAATTTTATTACAAACATCTGACAAAGAAAGACGGAACAAGCCTCCGCTTTCATAACCTTTTCCAACAAAAGTACCAAACTTAGACAAGATACATTTATTGGACTCAAAGACTAATTTGAAACCATCTCTACACAGTAGAGAGCCGCTGACTAAATTCTTCTTGATGGTGGGGACATGCTGTACGTTCTTCAGCTGCACGGCCTTCCCCGAAGTAAACTTCAGATTTACCGTACCAACACCAAGAACACGCGCATGTGATCTGTTCCCCATCAGCAAGGAGGAAGTCCCGCCGGTCTGGTAAGAAGAGAACAAAGAAGCATCAGCACAAACATGAATATTAGCACCAGTGTCAACCCACCACTCGGGTGAACCAAAGACTGAAAGAACAGTAGGTAATAAATTACCGTACCCCGATGTTCCTCCAGGCTCGCTAATAACCATGTTGGCGGAGTCGTTGCCTTTGCGGTTCGGACACTTTGCAGCAAAGTGATCCGTACTAGCGCACACATAGCAAGCTCCCGTCTTTTTCTTCTTAAAAGTGGTTGTCTTCTTAGTCTTTGGTTGGTTCTGCGGTGGCTTTTTCTTGTTCTTGTGGGAGTTGTTCTTCTGAACAAGATTGGCACTTGAAGCACCAACAACTCCTTTCCCACGTATGTCCTTTGCTCTCGCCTTCTCCTCAACATCAAGAGTCCCTATGAGTCCATCTATTGTGAACTCCTGTCTCTTGTGTTTTAGAGAAGTAGCAAAGTCCCTCCAAGAAGGTGGCAGCTTAGAGATTATACCTCCAGCCACAAACTTATTGGGTAACACACATGGGGACTCTTTGCTGCAATTTTTGAGATCTTTTGCCAGAGTATGTATTTCATGAGCCTGTTCCACTACAGAACGGTCTTCGACCATCCTGTACTCAAGGAACTGCTCCATGATATACAACTCACTCCCGGCGTCAGATACTCCATATTGAGCCTCAAGAGCATCCCACAATGCTTTGCCAGTTGGCAGCCGGATATAAGAATCCACCAGGTTATCACTGAGAACACTAATGATCAAGCCTCGAAAGAGGATATCAGCCTCATCGAACGCACTCCCTTCCTCTGGAGAGAATTGTTCAGGCTTACCCTCTTTCACATGGATCACTCTCGATAGTGTTAACCACAGTATAAGCCGCTCTTGCCAACGTTTGTAATTTGAACCATCAAAAGGTGATGGTTTGATTGATGCACCAAAGCTAGATACCGAAAGTCTATTAACACAATCAGGTTTTTGGATTGTTAGATATCTAGGCAATTTTCGGTATAATTTAATTCCAAAATTAAATGTATAAACTAACAATATTTCTATGACTTTAAGCAGTAAAATAAAATATATGAATATGTTTATACTTATCACACATATAAACATAAACAATATAAATAACCAAAGTTTCAGGGAGTACCCTGAAGCGGGGCCGTTGCCGGAGGCATTGGCTGCGCTGTTACCAACTGGAGTAGACATCTACTCGGTTGGCCTCAGTCGAAGTAGTCGAACTAAATCGGTGCAGGAAGAAGTTCGCAGTGCAGTCCCGCGAACGGTCACCAAGATGTAGTCGACGTAGTCGTTCGGCCACCAGAATGTAGTCGACGTAGTCGTTCGGCTCATCCACCAGGAAGTAGTCGTATAATCGGGCAAAGCCTTAGTATTTTTGAGCAGTCACGCTAAAGCGTTACCCAAAAACCTGATTGCCCGCCTATCCCGTGCAGGATCTCAAGGCGAGCAAGGTTTCGGAGACCTGCTCATGCTAATTCTGTGCGCGCAGAAATTAGCGTTGGGGAACTCAGTTGTTGCAATTGGAGAGGGAGAAGAGAGGAGCCGAGTTGCCTCAGTGCTGTGCGCGCAGAAATTAGCGTTGGGGAACTCAGTTGTTGCAACTGGAGAGGGAGAAGAGAGGAGACACCATCAGAGTCATTTAGGTGATGCGGTTATGGCCATTAATTACAGATTTAATTGCACGTTTAATCGCACGATTAATTGCTGTCAACGGCAAAATAGCCATCGCACCGCACCTGCACGTCACGTCCGGCCGCGCCTCGGCCACGGCCATGGCCCGGCGAGGCGAGCGAGCGCGCGTGTGGTTCACCGTCCTCCTCTTACCGGCTTCACAAGTGGTGTACACGAAGTCCACCTTTTAAGTCGGTTGAGATCCTCCTCAATTCCCGGTACGGAATTAAGCATTGATTCCCTAATATTAATAGTGGGCTTTAAATTCTTTTAATGTTTTAGAATGAATGGGCCAAACCCATTACTCCGACACGTGGTGCTGGAGACGGGGATCGAAAGTGACAATGTCGCTCTCGATGCCCAGGACGACGACAACGAATGCAGCGGAAGGAGTCTCGACAGGAACTGACTTGGTGATCGAGTGCAAGGCAGCGGTAACACCTACATCGAGCCCAACTTTTGAAGGCCATGCTGCGCTCTGACCTTGATCTTTCTGACAATGATGACTTCTCAGCTTGCTGCGCCGAAGGGTTATGGCAGGAGCGATCCTTGGAGTCCACCCATGGCGTCTCCATGGAGGAATCCGCAACCTTAGCGTCACCAGTAGCGGCGCCCAACGATGGAGAAGGCAACATGAACACACCTCACTTCAGCTGCCAGCCAGCATGCCGGACTGCAGGTGGAAGAAAGGTGCTGGCGCAAGCGCAATGCAAGGCGAGGTGGCTGCAGGGACGATGCTGACCAGAGGAGGAGAACAAGCAAGTTGGGCAGCTTCAAGTGGCAGCAGAGGACCGATGGCGACAAATTCCAGACCAAGAGGAACTCAATCCAGAGAGGCAGGGGATGAAGGCGCTGGCAGTGGACGAATCGACGAAATCAGAGACAGCTCCTTGCGGGCGTTGGTGGCGCAAGACAATGCTCCGGCGGCGTAAGCAGATGTGGTCGGACGACGCGTGGTGGTGGAGACTGCCGGCGGCCGCGGCGAGCCCGCCCGTGAAGATCTCCTCGTCTCACATGAATCCTGCAGATGTGCTTCCTGATCTCCCTGCACGGGCAGCATGGGGAGCCGCGATTAGGATGGATGAAGAGCTTATGTGGAGAGGAGCTTGGATCTGAGACTGGTAGGGACGGAGGAGGCAGGAGACCGGAGATCCCGGCGGCGGCGGCGCTCTGTGTGGCGGCGTGGAGAAGGGAGGGTGGCCGCCAGTGTATAGTATAGCACCCGTGCTGATCGTGTCACTAGACGCGCGTTGCAAGCCGCCAGCAACTTCCTTTTCCTTTTCTGATGGGTACTACTCTTCTCCGATCCCCTTCCCTGGAATCACCGTGATGAGGAAAAAAAGGGGAGACACCCAACGGCGGCCAAGCCGTCCTTTGCAGGTCGGAATCCGAGGCGGCAACATATTGGGTGTGATTAGATCCCAAAAACTTTCCCCCAACTTCCAAACTTTCCATCACATCAACATCACATCCAAACATTAAATATAATAAATGATGCATGCATGGAGCATTAAATGTAGGTAAATAAAAAACTAATTGCATAGTTTTGATGTACACGACGAGACGAATCTTTTGAGCCTAGTTAGGTCATGGTAGGACAATAATTACCACAAACAAACAAAAAGTGCTACAGTACGCTACAGTGTGTGATGTGCCTTTTCGCATCCACTTTTTACACTCTTTTTACACATCTAAACACACCCATTGCGCGGTAACGTGTCCCCACTCCCCGGGATTATATAAGAACGGAAAGCCGAGCGGCTAGCTGATTCCTCACCCCATGTTTCATTGGTTCACTCAAACCCCTACACCCAGGGGCGGATACAGGAGGGGGGCTAGGGGGGCTCAAGCCCCCCTAAGCTCCCCTAATTACATGTAAAACACTGTAGCAAGAGTCCCAAATCACTATTAAATCTTCACACAAATCAACATTTCTATTGTTTCAGCCCCCCTTGTCTCCCAACGTGCATCCGCCACTGCCTACACCAAGATTGCAAAACGGCAGGCGCAAACCTTATAAGCAGTGCACTTGAAGGCGGTACACGGTTTGTCATTACGAAGAGCACCCCAGAACTGATTATTTCAGGACGCTAGGCAGCTGCAAGAGCACAAAGGCGGAGATGGATCGACTAGAGGGAACTGGAAGCAGTGTACCGTTAAGGTTAATGACTATTACGGCATCTGGCGTCCCATATCCGGTTTCAACGATTCCAAAGCTGAGCGCTCTAGGAGCTTGAAGAATCAGGGTTCCCTCGCTCCCCGCTGCAACAGTAAAAGTGGGGGAGCTTCACACGGCCGCAGCACCTGCAGAGCACGAATCATACAGCATCAAGGCCACGGCATAGTGTGAAAACAAAGACATCTGACGACTCTTCGTATGAAAACAAGGTACTGACATCCTGAAGACATTTCTGGCCAGTAAGACTGACTCCAATAAGGTAGTGCAAAATTGGAAGGCAAATTAGTATTTGCCTCGCGTGAACAGTAGAGATTGAAGAGGCAAAATCCTTGTCTCTCCAACAAAGAAAAGCAAATGCTCTGCTTCACGCCCTTCGTCTCTCCACGCCGCACACCGCACGCTCTGCTTCTCGCGGCACGGCATCGGCGCTACGTGCCGAGGTCGAGGAGGAGCGCCTCGCCGCGGCCAGCGCCGCCAGCGAGACCATGGCCATGATGCTCTGCTTGCAGCGCGAGAAGGCCGAGGTCCAGATGGAGCTCCGACAATTCCGCCGCTTCGCCTACGAGAAGATGGCGCTCGACGCCGCCGAGATCGACCAGCTCTGCGCGCTCCTGTCCCAGCGCGCGCCGGCTGGTGAGGCCGCATCTAGCGAGGCCGCCGCCCGCGGGAACCCCTCGCGCCGCCGCCGCTCCCCCGCCCCGGCGCCGCCGGCTCGGGCGCCCTCCTCCCCGCCCGCGCGCGCCGCTCCGACAGCAGCCGCCGCCATGGCGCCGCCGCTCGTCGTGAAGAAGGACGACGACCTCGGGTAGGAGCGGCGGACCGGCGGGTGGTCCAAGGCGGACGAGCAGGGAGCAGAGGAGGAGACGAAGGGGCGGAGGGCGCTCCTGCCGCCGCGGGCAGCCGCGAGCGCGCCTCCCTCCGCGTCGCTGCCCTCCGCGTGAGGGCCTCCGGCGTCGCGACGCAGCTGGGCGGAGCAGCTCGGTCGGGTGGAGCGGCGGCGGGCAGCACACGCGGTCTCCTCCTCCCCTGCTCCGCCGCCGGTCGTGCCCGCGGCCCGCGTCCGAGGTGAAGCAGGGGGCCGCCGGTCGTGCCCGCGGCCCGTGTCCGCCCCCGAGCTCGCCCGCCGCCGCGGCCAGCGCTCGTCGGCCCGCGCCCGTGCCGCCCGTAGCCGCGCCGTGGAGAAATGCATCGGAGGAGAGAGCCGGTTCATTTTTAGCTCTCTTCTCTCATCGCGAAGCAAAATCCCTCGCCGTTTGCCTGTGCTGTTGGAGCACCGCTCGTCGATGCACAGTACCGCTCGCGAGGCATATATGCATTTGCATATCCTTATTGAAGTCAGTCTAAGCATAATAACAGGTCTGTACCAATTTTTTTATCTACCAATAGCCCAGGTTGCAAATAGTGCAAAGGCCATGAGACAAATCTGAATCTTCTGTTTCCACTGCAAGGCTAAAATTATGTATGGACATCCAACAACAGATTGCGCGTATTGAGGATTACGAAATTCAGCGCACAAATTCACAGTGACTTCTGACCATTAGCAGACTTCAACCATTGTTGGGCAACAGATATATTAAGTACCCCTAAAAAAACAGATATATTAAGTAGATATGATGCACATCTAAGAAATACAGAAAATGATGCACACTTTGTGGAATTCTCAGGCTTACCTGCAACGCACTATCACTGGAATAGGCTTTAGGGCTTTGGGTCCATTCCTCGTACCCTTCTTATAGAGTAAAATGTACTGGGGGTCCTTAAACTAGTTGACATGTTCTGTTTAAGTCCATGAACTTTGAAAGTGCATTTTTAGGTCCACAATCTATTCAAGTGTGTCACTTGAGGTCCAAAACACCTCTTACCGGCGTTGACCGCCTACGTGGACCGCCACGTAGATCCACGTCGGCCCCTCCCTCCCTCCTCTCTCTCCCTCCCCACTCTCTCTCCTCCCTCCCTCCTCTCTCTCCCCCCACCCGCGTCGGCCCCTCCCTGCTCCGCCGTCCTCCAGCGCGTTGTGCTCCCTTCGCCGGCGCGGACGGGGTGGCCGGATGCGCGCCCGTCCTCCCATGGCGGCGGCGGCTCGCCTCCCCGCCGCAAGCCTCCTCCCCGGCGCTTGCGCGCGCGCCGGCAGGGCGGAGCGGCCGCGGACACGGTAGGGCCGCGCGCCGCGGCGGCGGCCAGCGCCGGAGCAAGCAGAGCGCGCGAAGCTGCGGCGGCCTCGCGGCTTCTCGGCGTGATAGGGGCCTGTCCGTGCTGGTCACCGGCGCCGCGGGGTTCGTGGGAGCGGCGACGACGGTGAGATGGTGCGGCGGCCTCGCGGCCTCTTGGCGACGGCGACGGCGCCGCCACCCTCCCGCCAGTGGAGGCCGCGGCGGTGGAGTACGCGCGGAACAGAGGAGGCGGCTCCTCCTCGGTCTTCTCCAGGCGGCCCGATGAAGGCGCGCAAGGGAGGCGGAGGAGGGCGGCGGCGCGCGGGCGAAGGACGCAAGGGCAGCTCTCGCGTCGACTTCGAGCGGCCTCCGCCGTCCCTGCCTCATCTCCGGCGTCGTGCCTCCGACGGTGGCGCGGGCGTTCCTCTTCTCCGACAGCGGTGGCGAGCAGGGCCGGGCGCCCCTCTGCTCCCCCGATCCCCTCTCCCATGGCGGCGGCCAGATCCTTCCTCGTGGCGGCGCCACTCCCCGCAGCGGTGCATCCTCCCTTCCCGAGCTCGCCGGCGGCCAGCTTCGCGCGGATCTGCGGCTCTCCTCCCTCCTTTGTCCGTGTGGATCTCCCTCCCGTGCCGCCGGCCCTAGCGCTGCTCCACGGCCACGACCCGCAGATCTGCCTGTGCCACGGCGGCGGCGGCGGGGCCGGCCTGGGCAGCCGGCACACGGCGGCGGGCGTGGAGCTCGGAGCTCCCCAGGCCGGCGGATGGCGGTGCGCGGCGGATGGCGGTGCGCGGCGGATGGCGGTGCGCGGCGGGGCGGCGCGAGGCTGGCCGCGGCATGAACACGCACGCGGGGCCGGCCCTCCTTCTTCCGCGCCATCCCTCTCCCCAGTGGGCGCGGCGGCGGCGTGCGCGCAGGCGGGGTGCGTGCGTCCGCGACGACTGCGGCGCGTGGCGGCGGGCGCGCGGAGAGCGGCGCGCGGCCGCGGCGGACGAATGCGCGCGGAGAGCGGCGCGTGCAGGCGGGAGGAAGAGAGAGAGGAGGGAGGGGCCGATGTGGATCTACGTGGCGGTCCACGTAGGTAGGTGGTCAACGCCGGTAAGAGGTGTTTTGGACCTCAAGTGACACACTTGAATAGATTGTGGACCTAAAAATGTACTTTCAAAGTTCATGGACATAAACAGAACATATCAACTAGTTTAAAGACCCCCAGTGCATTTTACTCCTTTTTATACTTAGGTCCCGTTTGGGACGGCGGCTGCGGCGCGTATCAGCGAAAGAAGAAGAAAAAAAAACCCGCCGAACGGGTAGGCCACGGCCCACCAACAATCGCATTAAAAGGAGGGGATGTCCAACCTTCTTCTTGGGAACGGCCATGAGGTCCATTGCGGCGCCGCGGGCGGGGAGCGCGAGGGCAGGCGCCTCCAGGACCGGGGCAGGCGGAGGAGGGGTAGGAAGATCGGGAAGGGCGCACGGGATGCGCAGCATAGGCGCCGCCGCCGCCACCAATCGCCGGAGCCGGGCGCCCGCCGTCGCCATGGGATTGGGATGTCGGAAACATGTACACGTGCCTACAGGGCTGTGGGCTGGCAGCCTCTCTGCATGCGGGCAGGGACATGCTCATCAGCTGAGATTGGTCCCGCGAGAAGGAAAAAAATCTGATTTTCCTCGTCTAACTACAAAACCGAGTATGTTTACTCCTCAAACTATCCAAACCGGTTCAAGTGTCATCCCTGACAGGTTCTGACCCCGGTTTCATTCTTAAAAGATCATATTAAATCACAAAAAAATCATAAAATGGAAAATTCAATTTTGTTGGACTCCATATGAGTAGATCTATGCAGTGAACATATGATATGATATACTTTAGTACAAAGTTTTTGCTATAGCTTTAGATATATAGTATTCTATAATTAATTCATAACTACAGTTTTATTGGTCTAATTATGGTGAAATTTTTGTAGTGGACTAATCATTATATGCTTAAGCTGTACTAAAAATTTCATGCTCATTGGATTAAACATAGACAAATCTATAACTCAGGTATACATGATCCAATGAGCATGAAATTTTTACAACTCAAGCATATAATGATTAGCTCATCATAAAAATTTCACCATAATTGGACCATGTAAACTATAGCTAAGAATTAATTACAGAATAGTATATATCTAAAGGTATAGCAAAAATTTTGTACTAAAGTATATTGTATAACATATTTACTGTATAGGTCTACTCATGTGGAGTCCAATAAAATTAGTTTTTCTATTTTATAATTTTTTTAATAATTTACTATGATTTTTTAAATATTTAGCCAAAATAAATATAAAAAGAAAAATAGAAAAACCGCCGGCATGCCAATCCCAATCCACTCAGGGAGGACATTTGAACCGGTTTGGATAGTTCGAGGAGTAAACATATCCAATTTTGTAATTAGAGGAGGAAAATCAGACTTTCGTGAAAAAGAGAAACGAAACGAAACCTCCCGCAGGCCGCAGCATGGGCCCTGGGCCTCTTTTACTCGAAAGGGTAAGAAGAAAGAACAAAGGAGGGGGGATGAAAAGCCCATAAACAGGCCCAGTGAAGCACTGAAAACAAAAGTGTCGGCTCTCTCTCTCTCAACCCCAGAACAAGGACCCAGCTGCGTGCTCAAACAAGCTAATTACCGGCCTATATAACCTGTGGGTAGGATTGCTTAATTGCTTGGTCATATAGGAAAGGATGAGTGTAGGTATGCACGCGACCAATCAGCCTGGTCGATGCCGTGACATTCCGGGGTTTAATAGGATTTATAGAATATTTATATTAATAGAAAACTGAACTCCGAGGTTAAACTATTTGGCTCGGAGCAATTTAGAAATGGGAGACCGACCGAAAAGTTCTTTTCGAGTGCACACAAGTTAGAACAAAGCGTGTAGAAAATATTTGTGTTGGTCTGTGAGGGTAGTCTATGTTTCATGGGTGCGTGCGGGTCAGGGGCGCGCGTATGGTGCACAAGTGTGTTGCGGGTATGTGCGCGGGCATCTGAGATGCGTTGTTGGCACTGGATGCATGAACGTGGCACATGTGTTGTTAGGACGTGGCTGAAAAAGGATGGTTTGGAGTTGACCGACGAGGACATTGATCTCTTAAGGGTGTGAGATGTGACACCCCAGTTTACGGCTTATAATATGATTAATAGGATACTCATACCAACAAGCTGCAATTTTTTTCGAAAAGCGATCTCTAAAGAACTTTGAGATTAAATTTGCTTGGCCCGGAGTAATTTGGAGATGGATGACCGACTGAAAAGTTCTTCCCCGGATGCATATGACCAACGAGGACGTCGATCTCTTAAGGGGTGAGGATGTAACACCCCGGCTCAGTACTTAATAGGGTTAATAGAATACTCATAACAACAAGTTGCAACTTTTTTTCGAAAGCCAATCTCTAAAAAACTCCGAGGTTAAGTGTGCTTGGCCCGGATGATAAATGTGCAGAAAATATTTGTATTGATTTGTGAGGATAGCTATATCCTAGAAAGCGGTCAGAGAAAATATTTATATTGGTTTGTGAGGATAGTGGCCCTGTTTGGTTTGTGCTACGCTAGGGACTGTAGCAATTTTGACTAATAATTAGGGATACTAAATAATGTCAATTTACAAAATTAACTTCAGAAACCCTGCGCTAGGAACCTTGAAGAATTTAATGAGATCTTTGACCACGTGATTTGAGGATGGTTACTGTAGCATCACTGTAGCCAATCATCGATTAATTACCGTCATTAGATTCATAGCGAAAAATTATACCTACCTCTAAAGAAGTTTTGCAAATAGACTTCATTTAGTACTCTATGTATGAAAAAAAATTATGCTAGAAAATAGCACAGAGAAACCAAACGGGGCCGGCCTATACTCTATAAAGTTGCCGGATGTAAACAGATCTGCTCTCGAGAAGACGGGACATGATGCCAATGGTACGATACCCGTATATACCGAGATAAATAAATCCCCATCCGCTCTCGACGGTCGCAAGATGGAGCAAGTGATTAGCTTAACGGACCAGCTTATCTCAGCAAGAATGCAAGCAACCAGGTTTATTGCCCGAAGCAACGGATAACAGAATGATTCCACTACGAGAAACAACATTCGTGGAGGGGGTACAATAGTTGCTCAGTGAAAAATTTCGACTATGTTTGATTTTGGAAATGACAAAAATGGTAAAAATCACAACTGCAACGCCGTCCGATTACGTTTGGACGTACATTTTCACTCAGGGAGAGAATTGAGATTTTTCATGAGGAACGAGGATTGGAATTTGATCTTAGAAGGAACGAGATGTAATAAAATAAGAATTTGTTTGGTGAGATAAAATTGAATGTTAAATTTTAGCACATATTAATACTTGTACTTTTATTAAAATTTTTAATTTTTAAGATAAACTTTAGTCCATTCTACTAGCACTTTTGTTTTAATAGGCTAGGGCCAGAGAAAGAGAAAGGGCTAGTTTACTGGTTACAGAAGTCTCAGTAGCACCAAATGACCTTGGTTCGATTTTTTGTGAGAGTGAATATTTTAGAATTTAAAAAACATTACGTTTTTAGTGATAGGCAACGTTGCCGTCGACAGCAGGATGTATGTGATGATTTCTCAATCTTCAAATATACTCACATAGATAGAATTTGCGTACCTATGTTTTTAGAGATAAGCGTGTGTGTATTGTGAGTATTTAAGTTGCAACATTCAATTAAATAAACAATCTTTTAACATAATGTTTGATCTTCGCTTCCCCTTCCCCCTTCCATTCCTCGTCTTGAACGCGTAGGGAGGATTTTTTTTTTAAGGAACGCGTAGGGAGGATTAGGCTATCTGATTGCAGCGAGACCCACCCGTCAGCGAGGGACAGTCGCTCGGCGCGCAGAGGAACTACTCGCGACACCGTGTGCGTTCCTTAACCCGGAAGCGAAGCAAAAGCAATTCAATTCACCCCCGGGAGGAAACAAACTCCTATTCCAATCCCACCAGCTCGCCCAACCCGAACGAAAACCCCCGTCCCCACGCCACCACGCCGGCGTCCCCGCCCGGCTCCTCCTCCTCCTCGCCGCCGCTCCCTTCACGCCTCCTCCCTCCCCTCCTCCTCGACCGCCCCGCGCCGCCCCTCCCCCCACGCAAGCTCCAACCAGCCCTCTCCCCTCCGCCCAATCCATCTATATATCCGCCGCCTCGCCCCACCGCACGCCTCCTCAATCCACCCCGCCTGCTCCGCTGCCCCTGCCCGCGACGCGATGGCGACGCCCTCCGGCTCATCCCCCGCTCCCGCCCCTGCCGCGGCGCCGGAGGGGTCCGCGCCCCCGGCCGCCGGGGGCCCCGAGATCGCCTTCTTCGACGTCGAGACCTCGGTCCCGCAGCGGGCCGGCCAGGGGTACGCGCTGCTCGAGTTCGGCGCCATCCTCGTCTGCCCGCGCAGGCTCGTCGAGGTCGCCTCCTACGCCACGCTCGTGCGACCCGCCGACCCGGCGTCCGCCGTCTCCGCGGCCTCCGTGCGCTGCAACGGCATCACGCGGGACGCCGTCTCCGGGGCCCCGCCCTTCCGCGACGTCGCCGACGCAGTCTACGACCTCCTCAACGGTGAGCGGCCTCGCCGCGCGGCGCTCCTCCCTGTTATCGGGCCCTCACGATTCCTCTCGCTTTCGTACGGAACTGCTATACTATTGAGTTCATGTATCGATCTGCTAATCGGGAAACAAAAACAATACTTCGTGTCTGTTAGCAGCCTGCTTTCTGGTTCCTTATTGAGGTCATAGCAATTATTAGTCGTACTAGGGGCTTCATTAGTCTGAAAAGGCATTGAAAGAGTGTAAGCTGAGAGGATCATCTTGTTATGTATGGACCTGAACTTTCTGCGAAATGGCCAAATTACTGAAATGACTCTTCTGAAGTCTGAACTTTTGGCAGGGCGGGTCTGGGCAGGGCACAACATTGTGAGGTTTGATTCTGCAAGAATAAGGGAGGCATTCGCAGAGATTGGCCGGCCACCTCCTGAGCCAAAGGGGCTGATCGACACCTTACCTCTGCTTACCCAGCGGTTTGGGAGGAGAGCAGGGGATATGAAGGTAAGGAACTATGTGCTGACTAGAGCCAGTTTGTACTTTTTTAAAAAGTGTTTTTTTAGGAAGATATGTGTAATAATGATAGGTGAGGTTGTATTGAAGCGAATATACATTTGACCTCTATTGGAAATTTTGAGTTCCTTCTGTCATGAAAAGGGGTATCTCATGTTCTGTCATTATCCGTTTTACCTGCAGATGGCAAGCTTGGCAAATTACTTTGGGCTAGGGAAGCAAAGGCACAGGTAAATATCATGCTAATTCGAGTGATACGATTGCATATGTATTCTAATTGCTTCCTTTCAACATCTAGAGTTTTCATACACACCTTTTTCCATTTTAATATGGGGCATTTATTCACCCTTTGTATCACTTAAATTTATGTAACTTGGCTTGAAATCCTTTTAGCCTGTATTTTGTTACACAGCTCAATTGTGCACATCTTGGTTGCCCTAGCCATATGAGGAATTTGGTCGGCATGGTGTCTGTTTATCTCTTCATATTTCTGACTAAGCAGCATCATCTCTTCCAGGATGTCCAAAGCTACCACCCCTGGATCTTTCAATCCCATCTTGGGGTTGGCTCATCTGGACTAGCCAGTATCCCAAAAGATGGCATGGCTTATGATGGTTCTTTCCTTTAGATAGGTCATGCGGAATAGGCGTCTTAATTATGCGGTGCATCAGTAGAGCCCTTCACTAAATGTTCATGTCACCACCACAACTGTCTGCCTGGCATGAAGAACTGTCATTGGGAGTATTAATCAACAATCTCCTATTTATGTTGTTAAATATTCTTCTGTTTAGTTTCCCTTTATGCATTCATCAGAAACCAGAGTCCACTGGCTGTTGATAGGATATATTAGTTACAACCTGGAAGTTGAAATGTCTGTCGCTGCTTTGATTTTATCTTGGCCTACACAAAGTTGGAGTGAATGGCCTCTCACTAATTTTATTTGCAATTTTTCTACAGGAGTCTTGATGATGTTAGAATGAACCTTGAAGTTCTCAAGTACTGTGCTACAGTGTTGTTCCTGGTACGTCTGCATCTTATTTTCTCCTGCCTCATTTATTTTAATCAGCTGGCTGTTCCAGTCACGTCAATCTGTGTTTCTTAGCCTGAAGGACTTCTGTTATTTTCTCCCTTACTAGTTTCCCATGTAGTCATCTGGAGTAGCTCAGTGCCTCATGGCTCGATGGGCAAGTCAAGTTTTGCTATTGGGAGATAGGACCTACGTGACAATAATAATTTTATATATAGGTCAAACATGTTAATAATTTGAAAACTGCTGCTTCATATGGAAACTTGCCACTCTTTTCTTATTTTTTTAGTTATTATGCTCTCTGTTCTATTTCTTGCAGTTGTTGCGGTTCTTTGGAAATAATTTACAATCAAACTAGATGTCTATGTAATTGATGCTGCAACTCACATTCTTTTCAACCGCTTCAGTTACTATAGAAATAATTCCGTGAAAAGAGAGTGAATCATCATGTTGTGGTATATTTGGAGCTAAATGTTTTATTCACTGTTGGAGATTATCTAGTGGCTAAATTTCAAAGTTATTCTGACAGGAGGCAAGTCTTCCAGAGGTGCTTACCGTTGAGAACCTTGTTGAGCGTGCAATAACAAGGAGCCGAGCTAATGGGGATGCTTCTCCTGAGGTGCCAAAACCCGAAGCAAACTCTTCACCTGATTCTTCAAAACGGCAGCGTACAGTTTGTTCTGCTGACGGTGCATTACCTGAGGGAGGTAATCAAGGAACAGGTGATCCTTCAACAAGCAGGGAATCTGCTGAGTTGGTATCCCACATCGAGGAAATGAAGTTAGATACCACCACACAAATGGATGCAAGTTCCAGTGGCTATTCTGGGTTTCTTGAGCCAGATGATATTTCAACTGAATGCATTAAAATCTCAGTTGCTCCATTGCACCAATTTGGCCGGAGGGCATCTATCCAGCACAAAGACAACCCACTACATCTGTGTTCTGCAGGCTTGAAAGTCCAGTTTGGGGTTAGTACAAAGTTTCTAGACAATGCAGGCCGACCGAAGTTAAACATAGTTGTAGACATCCCTGAGAATCTCAGTAAGGTTCTTGAGTTTTGTGATGATCTTGCTCGGAGGTCATCTCAGGAATCAGGCAGCACCTCTGAATGGAGACCTTTGGTTAAGAAGTATGGATATGTTAATCGCCCAACTGTCCGCCTAAAGTGAGTTCTGTTCCCTCTTTCATTTTGTTGTACTTGAAGCGCTTTATGATTTTCAAAGTTCTAACAATGGCCTTTCCCTGCAGCATCCCTACTATTGTCAGTGGTGACTCTGCAATCTGCTCAACAGATATATGCCAGAAAGAGCCCAGTGGTAATACTCAGAAGCTTGTTTTTAACAATGTAGATGCCACAAAACTGGATTCTCTGTTTGTCCGAGGGAGCAAGGTGGACGCCTTCTTTTCTTTGGAAGTATACGACTACCAGCAAAATGCTGGGGTAAGGTTGGTTGCAAAGAGGCTGGTTGTACACTCCAATTAGCAACCAGGTTTAGTTGTTTATGATCCTAGTTCTAGGAACTAACTCTTGCTAATTTACTGGCAAGTTTTAGAAAGCCTAAGTCCTTTACAAGCTGTAGATTGTGTTGTGGATGTGAATACGATCTGACCAGATGCAGATGCTGCTGTTAAATTAGTAGCGAAATGTTGCTGAAGACTCAGAACAATCTGGGTTATTCATTTGTGAATAGAATCACCATTTGTGCTTCATATCATTATTTTCTCAACTGCACAACATATTTTTTTGGACAAAAAGCAAAGCAAATCTGAGTCATAGAATCCTTATTAGGTTTTACTCAAAAAAAAAGAATCCTTATTAGGGCATCATTAATAATACTTTGGCAGGCTTAATGTCTTTATGAGCTGTGGTTGGCTGCTGTATGACAAAACTGGTATGGAAAATGATATCTTTCTGGTATGGAACCTGAGCCTGGTCCGCAAAATGCTCAGGACAGTTCAGAGTTCCGACAAGGAAAATAAGGTAGGGCCCACCCGTTCGATCGTTGCAGGGCTAACCTCATCTTAACTTTTGAAGCAATATCAGGGAAATAGACCATTGTAGAACCTTCAAATTATCACTTATGCTTTGAAAAAATCTACCAAAGAAATCATAACAGAAAGGCTGCTCTATTATAACATAATCCGATGTATGAACTATATGATCATAAAGACACCATGGATATCCTTTCAAGGATATCATATAATGCAGAACACAAAATAGCATGCCTAAAACAACAAATCCATCCAGCATCCCCAAAGATTAGATACGAAATATCAGGCAGAACAGGCTTTGCAAATAAAATTTTAAGCATAGTAGGATTATCCTGACTACATTTCTAATTCTAGAGTCTACCTAGTCTGCCCCTACAACATATATCGACATTACACAGTAAGATACATGATGTTACTCGATACAAGATAGTATGATAGACCCTAACTTATACAACGATATATGCACCAACTAATTTTCCAAGTCTGCAACCACATAGACTGCCATTACACTAGGGAAGTTTCCTCTCGCTTTCTGGTTTCAACGAAACCCTTCTACAATTGTCTTCCAATGCTGCCGAATGTAATTGATGTTCTCAGTTCTCAAATGAACAAAATTGTTTGGGCTGCAATGAGCTATTCCTTGCCATGACTCTGATACCGAATTGAACTACCTCTTACTGGGAGGGTCCTTCCACTGATCCAATCATGTTCCTGCTTACAATATCAGGTCAAATTTCCATTCACAGAATCTGCTGTTAGACTTGAAGCACCTGACAATGGATGATGTGACTCTTCAAGTTCCGCCCTGCAATGGTAGACCACAAGTTTGCCACAAACGATCTGTGCTGACCCTTCCGAGCAACAGTCTCCCACATACGTGCACTATCTGTCTCGACACTCATTGTTGGGTCCGAGACATCAACAAGAGTTATGCTCATGTTGTTCCGGATAATACAAAGTTTCCCATTTAGTGACACCAAAGCTGCAGCTTCAAAGGCACGTGAGCTACCCAAATGGTGCTTGCTGTCCATGAATCTTGTCCATGTTCCTGTGTTGTCATCATAAACTCTAAGCTTGCAGCCATCCCGACAGTCAGCTGAATAGAGCCGACCATTGAAGGAAATGCTCGGGTTCCGCCACCCTGTAACCATCTCATCATCGATTGTTGACCAGACATTGGATGATGGTAAGTAGACTTCACTGGTCACTTGGCGATGGGAATCAAGCCCCTTCAGGAACCACTTGCCATCATATACCACTCCAATGAAAGGAACCATCCCATTGTTCATTTCAGAAATGCAGGCCCATCTGTTCCTATTTGGATCATAAACTTCCGCAGACTGCAGTGTCCTCTGTATTCCTTCACACTCCCCACCAGCAACGTAAAGACAATTGTTTATCACACAAGAACCAAAAAAGTGTCGTTTCCTCAGCATATCTGGAGCTCGGTGCCATTTGTTTGTCCGAGCATTATAGAATACAACACGCCTCATTGAACCCCTCAAAGGATCTTTCCCACCAAATAAGTACAGATAGCAACCACTCAGAACGGCACAGCCAAAGCCCAATGCTTCTGAATACTCTGATGGAACTGGTGGGAGTGATTTCCATAGCTGGTGTAGTGGATCAAAGGCATGCCAGGATATCTTCCCTTCACGGTCCCTTTTAAAGACATAAACCCATTCTTCTGCCACTCCAATTTTCTTACGCAAGGAGTAAAAATAATTCCTAGACAAAAGGCGGTTCCATCTTTTGCAAACCATCCTGAGATTGGGGTGTTCAACTCGAGGAACCCGTATAAGGCAGGCAATAGCAAGGTCATCAGGAAGGCCAGGTAAAAGTGGTGCTTGTGTTCTGCATCTTTCCTTTCTTGAGCCCCTTGACTTGCACTTGCTATGTTTGACCTCAGGTTGCATGCACATCTTCGCACCAGGAACAAACTTTCTAGCATCAACAACAGTTTTAAGGCCTGTATCTAATCTGCAGTAGCAGGAGACAGACTCCACCTGGCAGCCAATGAAAAAAATGTTTAGAATCTGTATTGGCAGAAAACACTTCATGGTAAATAATAATAAATAAATAAAACATCAAATATATGATTATGATTTTTATAATTTCAACTCTTGAAATAAATAGAGGAGATAATCAAATCCAAAATGCTACAAATGAGAATCAGATATAACATATCACCATGGATAGCTTCCTTTCTTTACATCTAGAGGTTATTTTTGTTCACATCTCCTGAATAATCACTTAATCAGAAAAAACCTGGATGAATGGCAGTTGTAGGATGTTTCGATTAGTTCCAAATTGCGTTTCCGATAAATTACAATGCGGTGTGCATTAATGCATCAGTAAAGCAAGTGATAGTTGGCAGGTCAATAAAATCATGAACAAGAGACCTATCATGTCCTCAAGTTGAATTTGCGTAGTTCAACATTATGACTGTATAAGGGTGCGAAGCATTACTTTTAAAGAATGTCTAAGGATTTTGTGAACCAGATCTTCCAATTCAAAGACATTAAACTTCATGGAACCAAATTCAGAAAAGAAATCATGTAGCATAATGCATGTTCAAGTTCATTATAACAGAACCTGAACCAAAGCCCCAGGTAGGGCCTAGCTCAGCTCTGGAATCCTTCAGGACTGAAACAGTATGCAGCCGGTTTGAGAAAAAGCTGAACCAACTATCAATGTCCCAGGCCGGCCAGGCACAGGGAAAGAGTATGCTATTGATTTAAAGACATCCATCGACTTAACTACAATTGCTATGGAGTAGTACAGGAAAGGTTGGCTATCTATGGTTTTATCGGTTTGGCAAACACCGTTCTGCAACTACTAACTAGTGTTCATCCCTAGTTGCAACCAAGCCACACACAATGCTCACTACATTGCTTTGTAATACGAATTCCTTCGAATTAACAAAACCCAAGCAGAAAATATGAGGCATGTTCTGGAAATAATGAACATTCCATAGGTTGAGCTGGATAGATGCGGAGGAAATCCCAGTCCATCAACAAGGTGCAGATGGTGCAATATTACAGCATAACACAAGGTAATGCAATTTGTGCTGAATGTGCCTTATTACTCACCCAACAATCACGGCTAGAGAAAACGGAACTTAAGCATGCACAATATGCAAATCCCATATAGAAGTGCTTTCCAACTTCACAAGAATAAGCACATGCACAAATCAAAAACTGTGATAGTACTCCTACTTACTACAAGCACTGAAGCAATACTGGTACTGACAGATTGCAGGGAAGAATTCAGACATAGCTAGAGTAGACGGACCATTTCCCGGTCCTGCAGTCCATTCCTACCAATTCCCATGTCCCTACTGCTCAAAACCGCCACAAAAATTCCACCGGACCATAGCCTCCGCCCCCAAGTAGCCAAGCACTCAGATCCAGACCGCCCAACCGCGAGGGGATCCACCAAAACCCTCAATCCCCGCGCCGAAAGATCGAAGCTTTCGCCCCAAAGACAGCGCCTTTGGCCCCCAACACCGCCCTCCTAATCCCACCCGAACACCGGCGCCTCCGAGCGACGACCAAGAGGGAAACGGAAGCGGAGCGGAGCGGAGCTCACCAGCGGCGCGCGGACGCGGACCCCTGCGCCGGTCGGCGGGGGCGGCCTGGAGCCGGCGTCCATGGCCGGATCGGGCGGGGGAGGAATCCGCGCCGGGTTCGCTCGCCCGCCGCAGCCGCCGGTCGGTCGGTCGCCGGGAGGGTGGGGAGGGGAGTGGTGGAGGTGGAGGAGCAGAGGGGGGCTGTTGGTTTTCTGGGCGGAAAAGCGAGCGGGTTTCGCTCCATTTGATTAATTGCAGTCTCTCTGACAGCCTCGCTCACCAGACACCCGGTCGCCGTCCGGCCTCTCTGTCTGTCACTCTCTCCTCTGGGTTTTGTGAGCGCCTGGCTTTGAATTTTGCGCGTCTGACTGGAGCCGTGTTCAAGACACTTCGAGCGTCTTGTCTGTTTTTATTTTTTTCAAGGGAGAAGTGACAGTATTCTGTTATTTTAAAGTTGGTTTATGTGGCTGTGGATGTTAACACGGTTTGTCTTTAAAGTTTAGAGAAGACCGTAACGAGAGCTGTTCAAGGATCACCTACGGGGTATACCTGCAGTCTCCGGCAGTCTGATATTTTTTTGGTCAAATGGGAACGCGGTTTGAACATAAGGTGTTTGCTACAAGTACAAGAGGTTACAATGGATTTTTCTATTTATGGAATTTTCATATATGTTGTCACTTTAAAACATGTCTTGGTGTCACTTGTTTGAGTTTCCGAACAAATCCTCCTCCCTCTCCTGCCCTAAGCCAACATTTTCTACATAACCTGTCACAGTCACATTAGATCTCCGAATATATGCATGGAGCATTAAATATAGTTGAAAAAATAACTAATTATACAGAATAACTGTTTCATACGAGATGAACTTTTTAAGCCTAATTAGTTTATGATTGGACATTAATTGTTAAATAACAATGATATGTGCTACAGTACCAAAATCCAAACTTTTCATGAACTAAACAGCTCAGATGAAGCGCTCAAATAAACCAGAAACTTAATCGTTGATGAGAATTCAAATGTTGTTGCACTGAGTTTCGCTATTTGCATTTTTCCATTTCAACATGATCACTAATATAAGCTCAGTTGAAGCAAACAGAGCTCGGCTAGCATGTGGCGTGTTTGGTTAAAAATTTTGCCAAAAAAAAATCTTGCATGCATAGAGTATTAAATGAAGTCTGTTTGCAAAACTTTTTTTATAGATAGGTGTAACTTTGCGAGCTGAATCTAATGAGTCTAATTAATTCATAACTAAATACAGTAATACTACAGTAACCATACTCTAGTCGTCCTCCAATCGTACGGTCAAAAGTCTCATTAGCTGCAGTACTGCTACAGTGCCATGGTTGCGGAGGTGATTTTGTAATTAGACTTCATTTAATACCTCTAATTAGTGGTCAAAGTGGTGAAAAGTTTTCGCGAAATTTTTTACACAACCAAACACGGTCATTTAATACCTCTAACACTTCATTAATACCTCTAATTAATGGTCTGTCTTGGCTCTGCCTCGGCAAAAAAAAAAAGAAAAGAAAAGTGGAAGAGCTGAGTATGCGCGCTGGAGTAGCCTTTGAAACAAAGTGTTGGTCATTGCAAAAAAATAATTTTAATCTCAAACTTGATGTGGTTTTACAATTTTTCCTATTAAATAACGTTTCGATGCCTTTTAAGATTGTGGTGTAAGAGCTGGAGTGAGACCAAAAGCGGGACCCATTTTCAAAAAAAAAGACCAAAAGAGGGACCTAACTATTGACCAGATGTATAGGTCACTAATGGTCTAGTCCACACCAAAAAAATTGTATCACTCATAGCGAAAAAAAAACAGCATCAAAGAAATGCTTGACTACGAGGGCACAAGCACAAAGCACACAAGGTTGTCGGGAATTAGTCCTAACGAGAGAGGGAGAGCAACTGGAAAAAAAACAATCAATGTAGCTAGTCTCCCTCTGAAAAATGAACAATTGGCTAGGTGGTGAGAGGGAGGTCATTTTCCTCTTGTATGGGGAATGTTAGAATGAACCGTGACAGGAAAGCAAAACAAATGATTAAAAGTTTTTAGTTCCTTGCATGCATTGGCATGCCTTTAGTGGAACACCTTAACAAAACTGTCCATTCAAGTAATGATGCGTCTCGCATGGCGGCATCACGCAACAGCAAAAAGTGTTGTCTACATACAATACAAACGTTGTATCCAGATCTGATTTTTGTGTGCTACCCAAAAAAAAAAGGGAAAATTCGATTTGTGCCACCACAACTCCGTGAAATTGGGTGTCACGTTCAAAATCATGCCACTCAATGGCATGATTTTGAACATGAGATCCAACTTCAAGAAATTGGAGTGGCATGGATCAAAATGACCCAAAAAAAACCCTTCCCTGATCCGGCTATGCAAGGACCACCGGGTGATTGAAATGGTGGAAATATATGACGAGATCAATCTTTTGGCACTCAAAATAATTCCGTTATTAGTCTCCCCCTTTGGATGTTGCCTTCATCAAATTGAGGTACACTCAGAACAATAAACTCTTCATTTCAGTGGCATTAATTATTTGGCCCCTTTTACAGCATGGAATGCATCAACTAGCATGGGGGGCAAGATGGTCCTTTTAAGTGGCCCGGCAAACATTTTTTATAATAATCTCACGCGTTGAACACAAATTTGTTGAAAGTTTAATACTTCTAGGAATATTTTAGATTTTTGTTTATTCTCTCTCAAGGGGTTGCAACACATGAGAGCTGATGTAATTTGTCACCTTTTGTTTTTTGTCAACCACCCGATTTTCATATATATGCTTAATTAGTTAGGGAAAAGTTGTGCAACATCAATTTGGGTTGGCTTTCATCATATCTTTGTTCAAACTAAATGGCCATATTCCCTAGATTATATTCTTTATATAAGGCATGCACACTTTTATTATCTAAACCTCATAATTTTCCATAAAAATTAACAGTAAACTTGTTCTGTGAAAATGATAGCATTAGATTGACATTTCAATGTACTTTTCCTGTTGTTGTGATTTTATTGTTACAAATATTTTACTAGTATAGGAGAAGATAATAGTTCTGAGTTTTATTTTAGAGACCGTCACTGCTTAAATTGCGCAAGTGTAGGGACCCTGACAAATTGACCAGTAAATTAATAACTCGAGATCCTTAGTGCTTAAGATTACGAATTGTGCAAGTCAATCAAAGGCTTGTAAAGCCTGTGTGATCCCACTATTATACCAAAAAGGGCGAACCTTTTTTTGTGGCTGACTTATTGATAGTGTACCACGCAGAAGAGTGCCATGTCAAAGCATTGCTTTCCTATTTCTTTAGCAGGACATGTTGACAAGTGGAAGAGGCTGCAGCTTTTCCCTGTTTGATTTCGCACTTCGTTGTCGGGCAACGCAAATCTCATGTACACGCTTATGAGCCAAGATGGCTGTTGTAGAGAATAATTGTATAAAAAAATTAAACATGCCTGACGTTCAAGTAAACATGCTCAAACGTAAGAGTCTCCTAAAAAATAAAAACGCTTCTCTTGCCAAATGTATAGTTTGTCTCTTCGGATACATAGAACGTAGTCAGATCACAAGATGACCTATATGTAGACAGTCGAAGGAGGTTGTGCTTGCTGCCTTGGATTGCTGGACACCTGCTGCAATGGAACCGCTTGCGCTCAAGGACATGGCCACATGGGCAAATAAACATGGATGTGCTCCCGAAATATACATGACCAAAACTGTGTGTTGCTGCACGCAGGGCAAAGTTGGAGGATCTTTTGTTTCTGAAGTGTGTAGCTCGTAATGCGGTGGACTGGTGGAGGGTTCTATGATTTAGCCTGGAGGCCTATGGACTTAGAGTTGTAACAGGGGTTTTTTTTTTTTTTTTTGCCAAGACGCGTACTTGAGCTAAGTACTAGAAAAATGTCGCACCGTAGCGCCCGGAGAGGCCCGTCACAAACATATATTAGTGCTTATAAAGTTTTGTTGCGGGCTCGATCAAATTTGATTTGGAATGTTAAATGTATGTATGTGAGGTGTGAACCGTCAAAATATGTCTATGGAACGTCCATGCGTTCGTAGCGAGAAAGCATATATGTGGCAATCATCATAGGTGTCGATGTTATGGTATATGCAGCGTGTAAGTGTGGAAGACGATTTAACCCGTCACCGATACACATTAAGGGGGTTGGTTTCACAAAAATCTTGAGGGTTTTATGTGAAATTGATGTTCGTGGAGTGCAGATTGATTTCGCTAAAGTTCGGGAGTTTTACGTAAAAGCAACGTAGGCAAAGTGCCAGTTGATTTTACCCAAATCTAGTGTTTTTTCATAAAATTACTGTCAATAGAGTCCGTGTTGATTTCGTCAAAGATAAGAGGGTCTTTTGTTAAATTGACATTCACAAAGTCTAGAGCTCTTTTGCAAAATTGTCGTTCATGGACTGTGGGTTGATTTCACCAAAGTTTAAATTTTTTTTTACAAAATTTACGTTTCCAACTGTTCGTGGCCGTCAGATCAGCCGATCCGACGGCCGAGGTGATTTGGATGACGTGGCCACCCTCGGTGCAAGATAATGCCCCAGAATTAGGAAAGATTTTATAACTGTAGTGACTATAATCTCTGCCCTGACATAATGAGATGAACAGGGGAGCTTGTTTCAGCTCTCTCAAACTATATCTAAAAAAAATCTACGCAGGGTGGGCAACCAATTTGTCCGAACTGATTGGTTACATTTCTTTTTTTTTAAAAAAAAGATTCAATTACTTAAAATAAACTTGACGTCAAGTTTGGTAGCCGCTAGAGCTCGCCGCTCTTCAGACCACAGCTCTTGCTGCGCTTAGGCTGCGGCGAACACAATGTCTACCATACTTTTGGTGTATTGCGGTGCAAAATGAACGGACCTCTGACGTGATTTATTTGGTGAACCTAAGCTGCGCATGAAGCAAACGGATTCATCGTTGTAGGTGGTGAGCATTTTAGATTTGGTCACTTCGGTTCGGTTTGACACAACTCACTAGGAGGCCATGCATGGTGTAGCGTTTGGTGGAGAAGAGGCTTGCGGGGACACTATCCTCTTCAAGCTCTACCGATCTCGTCATTCTCATCGACCTATTATGACAGCCTCTCCTCCATGACACGGAGATAGTGGTGACCACAGCAGCGATGTTGACCATAGGGACCCCTTTTGTCATTGGTGTGTGTTGAGAAATGTCCATGATGGGAGGGGTTCCAAACATAATATCAGCGTCATGTCTCCCATGTTGCCATCCTCACAAACACTGACACCACCCTCAGACAAGAATGTAACTACTCCATCGATCCTAAAATAAGTGTTGTTTTAGCATTTGAATATATGGTACACTATACCACAGCCACAATATAGCGACTACATTTTGGTCGCTACAAGTCATTATAGCCGACACTAACTATTTGTCGATAAAAGTGGTGTCGGGATAAGTTTTTGCCGACCGACTAGGTTTTACCGACCAACCATCTGACGCTATATGAGGATATTACCGACTGATGGTTCAACGCCATTCCGACTGATGGCGACGGAGATGCTTGGAGCAGTGGCAGGACCGCAGGCGGAGGAGCAGCTGCTGGATTTGGTGGTGGAGCATGAGGCACAGGGCTGCGGGTGGAGGAACGGCGACCTGATTTGGGGGGGGGGAGGAGCGGCGGTGGCGGCCAAGTTTGGGATGAGGCTGAGGGCGTCGAGACTGAGGGGTTGAAGGTAAGCTAGGGTTTGAGATGGTAGTCATACGCGTGGGAGGTTGCGGGAATGAATGCTGGGCCGTTGGTTTCAGTTATGGGCCTTATTACCTGAGGCCCAGTGCAAACTGCCGACGGATAGTTAGACCCAGTCGCTAGTATTTGCTTACCGATGGTTCAACGATATATGTAAATATTTTACCGACTGATACACAATCGGGAATATTGAAATGCTGACTGATTGTTCGCTACAATTCTTTACCGACCAACCGATTGTCGGTAATTGTCCATTTATAGCTATTGATGTCTGACGCTAATATGTGGTTGTGGTATAGTGGTAGATAGGTGGGTGAGTTAAGCTATTAGATTATGTGTTTTATTCATAGTTTAAAATAGCGGGCTATGTAAAACGACAGTAAGGTCCCCAAAACGCTATTAGCGGCGCTATTTTGTACCGTAGTGATCATAGCGGCAGCTCTGCGAAACTGCTATAACCCGCTATTTAAAACACTGGTTTTATTGAATCGATCGAAGAGGAGAAGTTGCAATATTTGGGTTGATCTATGTTTGCTGTTAGGCTTCTTTGATAATATATTTTGCCTTTTCAGTTTTAAAACCAAACAAACGCACTAAATTTTGTTACTAACATCTTGAAGTTGAACCGGAGATCGAAACACGAGGTTCGGTAACTTTGCGTTAAGTCTCAATTATTAATTTGGTCTATTTTTCGCAACCTTAACCAAAATCCAAACTTCAAGGCATATCCATACATGATACAAAGATTATCAATGTTTTAGAAGTTTATAGAGATTGGTGAGTGCATGATGCATTGTTCATCGGTGTGTGGCGAGAAATACCAAGAGATTGATGATGACTCGCTGCGCCCGGAGCATTGAGAAGGCTTCCATGTGCATCGGCACACAAAGCAAAGCTATACGAGCTGAACAAGAATGTACTCGGTTAGAACAAGGACCTCACGTTCGAGTTATCCTCGACGTTTGTAATCTGTGTGGCTGACATGGATGGCCCACGCTAATTTGCCCGGCTGTCGTCTCCATCCCCGTTGCCTGCCCTCTCCACCACCGGTGGCCGATCCTCCCGTCCGGACCACCGGGGATCCTCCCGGCCCCACATCTCCTCCTGTGCCACTGACACTGGGCCCTGCACCTCATGTGTCTCACTGACACCTCGACCCCACAGGTAGCGGGTCCCGCGCCCTCCCGCCCGCTTCTCATTACACACCTCTCCGTCCCGTTCCCTCTCCTCCCCCTCCCTCCCTCCCGCCCGCCCCCTCCCCTCGAGCTCCCTCCCCCGCGCGCTCTCGCCGGCGACGACCTCCAGCCAGAGTAAGGTAGATCCGGGGCGCTGTCCCGGCTGCCGGATAAGTGGATGGAGGGCTCCGCGGGCTCGCGTGGCGGCGGGGGATGCGGCGGCCTGGACGCGCAGATCGAGCAGCTCATGGAGTGCCGCCCGCTCCCGGAGACGGAGGTGAGGCCTGCCGCCAAATCCCGTTCCGTATGGTTGCGCATGATTCGTCTCCACGGTCGATTCGTGGCGGGATCGAGGAGGTTTAGGATGGGTGGTCCCGGCGCCGGAGCTCCTCTAGGGTTAGATCGTTTCGGCCAAAGGTGGTAGCTTTTGGGTGGCCTGGGTTCCGCCGCCAGTTGTAGATCTCGTGTGCGGCTATGTTGTCGACTATTTCGTTGAGGAGGGTAATAAATAGCGCAGCTTGGCGAGCGCTCCCATGATGGCTGGATCGGAATATGCTGTAGCAGCTCAAGCGTTAGATGCCGAATCTGTTGGTGCTGTAGTGCTATGTGTTTCGATGCTACTTCACCTGGATTTATGCTGGCTGTACCCAGTGGCGGAGGACGGAAAAAGATTAAGGTATGGCGAAATTATAAGAACCAAAAGCCACTGTCGTCCTTAAGTGCAGCGTCGCCCGCTGGCGACGCTCCATCTATGCTCATCGTTTATTAGCAATTCGTGTCATAGACTGACAATGGCATACTTTATTTTCGTCGTGAGTGGTGATGGTTCATGTCACCGGCTGGAATCAAGGAGTGCGAGCGTGCGAGAGAGACGGTGTGACATATCATTGGGATCGTGGCTAAAAATATTGCATCTGGCGACCAAAACGGCAACTTCTTTCCTTCAAACCAGAAACCACAACGGCAGCTACATAGTGTCTATGGGTTTTGGTGGCCGGAGCGAGGTATGGCGAGCGCCATACCTCGCCATACCGGGCGCTCCGCCCCTGGCTGTACCTGTCATTGAATCGACATTCTTACTGCTTTATGTTTGGGCGCTGCTTCATTCTGGCAATGCTCTTGTCATGCCCTGGTGGAGGGCTGAATGTTTATCTCTTTACTTTGGCATGGTGTGATCTTTACTGATTAGAGCATTGACAGGTCAAAACATTGTGTGAGAAGGCCAAGGAGATATTGATGGAGGAAAGCAATGTTCAGGTAAGGGTGTATGGCAGAGCTCTCAGCCAGTTACTCCTCTTGTCTTTTAGTTATTGCTGCTACAATGTTTAGCTATTTACTGTTTGTGATGATATCCATGTTTTCGGGGCCTAAGGTTGGTTGGAGAAAATGGTGAACATATGCTTTACTTAGTTTGAGTAACGTTATCCTTAGTTTTATTCTATTTGTAATTGTCATATTTTTTCAGTTTTTCATGTGTAAAGGAATCGACTTGATATGGACAGGAAAAATTGAAGCATTTGTGCTCTTTTCTTGGCCGTCCATGCCAGAAGTTCACTTTTTCGGAATACGATGTCTTAAGGGTATTTGTATTTTCCGCCTGTGGAATATACAGTGAGCACTCTATATGCTGGTGGGCGTGCAAAGTGATTGAGTGACAGATGAGTGGGAAAATTTGTATTGCCTCACTATTGGGTAGGTAATCCCAAATAAGTGCATGAATTTACAAACCGATGGTGATGCGTGTACTCTTTACTAGTGCTGCACTGGACCCTAGAGAACAGTACATATGTTTCCTTTTGATTTTCGTCCCTTATGATTTCTGTGTATATAGCTACAATCTAAAGGGTGATTTGATATGTTATACACTTGTTCCGTCTGCTTAACTACTAGCTTCTTCTGTGAAGCCTGCACGAAATAGAATTTTATCTGTGTGTGGTCACGGCCAAAGCGTGCATGTTTGCTTTGTACACTTAAGTATGCTGTTGTATTTTGCAGCAGCAGATGTTTTTTTAACTTTTAACTCAGCTTTTATACTATTTGTACAGCCAGTTAAAAGCCCGGTGACAATTTGTGGTGACATTCATGGGCAATTCCATGATCTTGTAGAACTTTTCCGGATTGGCGGGAAGGTATTCCATACACAACCCAATCTTTATGTTTCTCTTGCCTTTGTACTTTTGATGTCGTTCGTTTCATTCTTTGAAAGCTGACAGATCAATCTTTGTTGTTTACCAGTGTCCAGACACAAACTATTTGTTTATGGGAGATTATGTGGATCGTGGCTATTACTCTGTTGAGACCGTAACTGTAAGATCTAGCCTGATAGTTGCATTTGTTTCCTTTTTCTTAATTGTAATAGAAGCCTAACGTTCTTGTGTATAGTAGTGTTGTATTCTGCTGCCACCCCTCTGACTCAATTAACTGTTAAAGATACAAGTCATAGATGCAGTGATTACTTTGATAGCAGGGTGATTTGTAGTGTACCATGCAAGTCAGTGTTGTCAGATAGACACTACTATTGTTTAGATACCATACTACATGGATATTCATCTTGCAAATATTATTCCTGAATATAGTAACTTTGGTGACAGGCTTACATTTTTGCCACTTGTTCTCACCTTAATTTCCTTTTTACTGCCTACGATATTTTTCTTTTACAATTCTTTCTTTGCCAGACTTTTCTGTTAGTGTTAGATTCTGTATCTCCCTATAGTCTATACGTATCATGACTATAAATTGCATGTTTTTTATTATCACGAAACAAGAACAAGAGCAGAACTTGAGTGGTTGTTGATTTAGTTAGTGCCAACTTTCACTCCGCAAATTTCATCTGAAGTTTAGCGATAGCAACTTATGGCAAGGGTTTGGGATGCGATTTGTTGGTGCCACAATGCATCCTGCTTATGCGAATGGAATGAAATCCTTGTGCAAATTTGGAAACTAGGGTCAAACGTGTAGCAATTCTAGCATCGCCAAAATTAGCATTATCAATGAAAGTAAGAATAGCTGTTGGTGACTGTATTTTTACATTCATTTAATAATGGTATGTCCCTTAGTTGACATGATAGCGTACAATTTTGCAGCTTTTGGTTGCACTGAAGGTGCGGTACCCACACCGAATTACTATTCTTCGTGGAAACCATGAGAGTAGACAGGTACTGTACAAATATTTCTCCCTTTCATAATTATTAAAATACGAACCTTCTCATTTTGTTTTACAGTTTTAGCTTTTCTTAATCTAATATTTGTTTGTACTTTTGTATGCATATTGAATCATGCATGCTTTTTATTCCGAATCTCATTCTTAATCTGTATTTCATTCAAGAATCCTTCAATTATTGCAGATCACACAGGTGTATGGCTTCTATGATGAATGCCTACGAAAGTGAGTTATTTAGGTGCTTGAAAATCACCTACTTTCCTTACTCTTATTTCATGTGTAGCCTGTTACTTATGTACTGTAGCATCAGTACTACTAGGAGACATGCATTCTGGTTGCTCCAGGGTGATCCTAAGGCTGCCAATTACCTTAATTGAATACTTGATAATTGGAATAATCATAAAGAGGAACTCTGCTACTAAGAGTGACTCCGAGCATTGCCCATAGGTTAGGGGGGCACCAAACCCTGGCTGCCTACAAAAAAAGCTGCTGGAATTCTCATGGAGGTACTCACAGATGCTAAGGCCTGGGTTTGAGCACGTGTGGGCTATGTACCCACGTCTGCTAACGCCGCCTGGGTTCAAGCCCAGCTGGGCTGCCTCCTCAATGGGAGACATTGCCATTGCTCGGTTCTCCATTGTAACAATTAAGGTCTCTATGCTGCCTTCTCACTGCAGATTTTAGATAAAGACATTTTAAATGTTCTATCAATCATGTACCATAACATTAGTCAAGGAAGTTCAAATCTCCTATTATCATAACATGCTGCAGCCTAGATGGAATCCTTGTTGGCTATTTACAATCTGGATAAAATCGAAAGTTTATTAACCCGGGTTCTTCTAGCTGTCGTTCTTCACTAGTTTGATTCTTTTTGTTTGACCCTATTGTACTGTTTTTGATTCTTCAAAACAGATATGGCAGTGCAAATGTCTGGAAGATCTTCACCGATCTTTTCGACTATTTTCCTTTGACAGCATTGGTATGTATGCTCAACTTTAGGCCATCTTTCCTTTATTAAACTCAGTCCCTCGAGGTCACAATATTGTTCATGCATTTTTCAAAAATTTATGACACTATTCATTGACAAGAACTGTTAGAGTATGGTAATCCTAAACTGCTTTCATGAACTGGTGTTTTATGTGCTATTTTGTCAACTTTAGTCTTCACTATATTCTTTCTCCAAAATTAGAAAAAAACAAAGCTAAGGAATTGATGCACTGAAGCATCCGTCTGCCATATTTGTTTTTCATTCATGTCCAGATAATAATATATATATATAAATATTGTACTTTAAAATACTAGAAATAATCTATTTCCATTCATGTCCAGATAATAATATATAAACAAATTGTAAATACTAGAAATGATCTGTGGTTTGCTAGCTTTTGATTCGACTCACTACATATTCTTTTTTGTGTTTAAACATTTTTTCAAACTGATTTGACACTGAAATCTGTATGATACAATTTCTACTCTGTCAGCTCCATGTCTTAATTGTTGATAGTTTCTATTGCTTCGTTTAGAAATCTTATTGACATTGTATTCTTTCTCTACTTGAAGGTGGAATCAGAAATTTTCTGCCTCCATGGTGGTTTATCTCCTTCCATTGAGAATCTCGATAGTGTTAGAAGCTTAGATCGTGTTCAAGAGGTCCCTCATGAGGGACCTATGTGCGACCTTCTGTGGTCTGATCCAGATGATCGATGTGGCTGGGGCATATCTCCTCGAGGCGCTGGATACACTTTTGGCCAGGTACTTGATATCTCGGAACAGTTTAATCATTGGTTCTTTTTTACTTATTTGGTAGATTGTTATCAATTCTGCTCTTAATTGTATCATTGTATGGTTTCTATTTTCCAGGACATATCGGAACAGTTTAATCACACCAACAATCTTAAACTTGTAGCCCGGGCTCATCAGTTGGTTATGGAGGGTTATAACTGGGCACATGTAAGTTATTACTTATTAGCATGGATTAACTTGTAGCATCAGTTTGGCCACTATGATCTCATGGTTCTTACAAATTCACAGGAACAAAAGGTGGTGACCATATTCAGTGCACCTAATTACTGTTACCGGTGTGGCAACATGGCATCCATCCTTGAAGTTGATGACTGCAGGAATCACTCATTTATTCAGGTAACTGATCTTTCTTAAGTTATGCTTTTTCTTTCTTTATTATTTATTACTTCATTTTTTCGGGTAGTGTTGGGTATTCCATGTACCAGCTTTCTGTAGTATGACATGGCACAGTGTGGCAATGTCATGCGATTGAAATTTGGGAACCTGGGATTCTGGATAGCATTGATGTGGCAATTTTTTTTGGTTGCATATGTGAACTTGTGACATTCCTCCATGGAAATTCAACTTGGGTTTTATCATGCAGTTTGAGCCAGCTCCGAGGAGAGGTGAACCAGATGTGACACGGAGAACACCAGATTATTTCCTCTGAGTTATCTGCTGTATCATTTTGATTTTTGTGCAAGATTGCAATAGTGGTTGCTGGTCAGTAACATTTTTGTTGGATCCGTACGACAAAGTAACCTGACCAGCAATAGCAAGAAAATGCGGCTGCCTTAATAGTGTGAGAATTGATCTCCATTCGTGGCTTCAAGAGGTGCCCAAACCGACGTGAGAATCTGGTGGTGAATTGGCGCCTGTGTTGGCTCTGTTGACCGCTGGCTCGACAGAGATATAGCTTTTGTTTTAGCATAAGTTGCTTTGGTTCTTCCTTTAGTTTTGTTTTGCGTTGGTGTGCCTACAACCTCGGTGATTAAATGACTACAAATGCTGATCCCCTTGTTGCAATTGTGAAGAATGACACGCAGCTAGTTTCGTTCTTTACTGCTCATTATCCGATGTTACCCGTTGTACCCACACTTTTTTATGTAGCAACCAAACGTGTTATAGCCCATTTGTTTCGTTCTACATCTTGCTTCCCATATTGCTTGTATAATCGTATGAACTATTCTGAACTAGACAGTACTTGAGACAGCATGTAGTGTTGTACTGTACTGAATTTATTACCTTTTAATTTAGTTATAGGATTGTGCCCGTGCGTTGCCACAAGCGGTAAAAAGGCAACCAGTGCAATACATAAATATCAAGAAATTTATAAATGTTAAGAAATTAAAAAAAGATGATACCCGATGCTTGTTAGATCATGCCCATGTCTTGGTACGAGCAGTGAAAATGCCCGTGCGTTGGTCCCAGCAATGAAAAGGCAACCAGTGCAATACATAAATATTAAGGAAAGATGATACCGATGCCTGTGTGTTACCATGGGATCCCAAAAAGTGTTACCATGAGATCCCGAAAATTTTCAAAGAAAGATACGACAAAAACATTCCGCACACGCATGGTATGAGCGGCCCGAATTCTCCACTTTTGGTGACCAAAGCCGTCAGTACTGTACGTTTTATCAGCACAGAGGCGTCGTGTAATAGTCTTCAAAATCTAAAGAAAGCCAGCTGTAGGCTCAGATAGTCAGATCATTACTAGCCGTACTAGCTAACTTCACAGCACTAACACAGATGCGTACGTCTGACGGGGGTTGATGCCTTGATGGCATGGCGGTGCACAGCTCCTCTCTGCTCCACTGGCCTCATGAAATTTCAGGTCCGTTGAGCCTAGAAAAAAATATCGAAAAACCAAGCCAACCCGGCTAGCTCAACGGATTTGCACAAGAGAAAGAACAATCAGGATAGGAGGAATTGTGGATAGGCTCTCTTGAGGATTTTCTATTACAACGTTCGTGATCCCCTTGTCTCCAACGGTCTTATCCTGTCACAGGCTCATATCAGCAGACTCATGCGCGCAAGGGGTCTGTTGCCAGCAAGACTGCCCTCTTGTCTCCAACTCTCTCTTATGAGGCACAATGGGCCTACCGCCTACCCCATTCGGGCCCTCTAAGAGATAATTGGGATCTGCAGTAGACCCGGCAATCCGTCTACCACTCTTCTGCTGCATGTCAGAGCACTTGCAATTGAAGGCTGTTGTTGCTTGAAAATGAGATTATTTTGGGCCATCCAGATGCTCCAGCACCAAAGGATGATGATTTGACAGTCAAATTTGGCATATGCTGAGGCCGACCGGTATGACCGGTCGGGTCTGTACAGTCCGAGTAGAATTATGTTTTTTTTAAAGAGTCCTCATGTAATCATACTCGTGAAGGGGTATGTCTTCCCCGGCCTATAAATATAAAGGCTAAGGCCGATTGAGGTTATTCCCAATCGAATCAATACAAAAAGTCGCATTACTTTTACCTCTCAAACCCTAGTCTTTTCCAACCCTATATTGCTTTCTTCCTTCGTCCCGGCGGCGTTTGAAGACGTTCTGAGTGGCCTGCCGACCTCAGAGCAACCCTACGATCACGAGCTCCGACGGGGTCCCTCCCGAGCTCGCTGTTCTAGGTTTCCAGCGAGCCCCTGCCTGCACCGGTCAGACCGGTCGGCGAAACAGGTCAGACCGGTCTGCTCAGGGTTTCGCGGGTGTTGATCGTTTTGACGATCGTTCGCGCGTTCTAGCGCACTCGAGTGTGTTGGCGCGATTCTGTGTCAACACACTTTTTGGCGACTCCGCTGGGGACTAGATTAATCTTGTTTCAAAAAACCGATCTAGTCTAGATTCTCCAAGAAGATGGGTACTTATGGTGAGATCCACAACGACAACATCATCAAGGCGACCATGGAGGAGCTCACTGAAGAGGAGCGCAAGACCTACCTCATCGCTGAAGAGCACCTGAAGGAGCAGTTTCTTCAGGGATTCAAGAAGGAGCGAGGAGGCCTAGTCAAGAGGGTCGGGGAGTTCGTGATGCCATCGTTCAAGTTAAACCAAGACAAGGTCGAGGTACTTCCTAATGATCCCTCTGAATTAGTTAGGCAATTCTCTCTCATGGTAGATTCGAAAATATCTGCTGCGCAAGTAGCTTCGGGAGAGACTCTTGCTGGGCTTAATGATGAAATTGTAGCGCTCAAAAAAGGTAAAACTGTCGAGGGTGGCGCTCAATTCACAGAATCAGATTCGGCTGGCACATCTTTTACCCAAGATCAATTCTATGGGATGCCGCCGAACTCGTTTCCAGGGCAATCTCCGTTGCCGTCTACTGTTCATGCGCCACCGGTCCCACCGGTCACCTCGACCGGTCAGACCGGTGCAGGCGGTCAGACCGGTTACTCGACCGGTCAGACCGGTATGACAGGACAGCAACCAGTGCCCTCTGTACCGCACATGTCTAACCCTAGTTCGGCCGTCCCTAGCCGAACTAATGAGATGGTGATGTATACAGGGCCTCATGCTACGTCACAGCAGGGATCTGGACCTCATCGAGGGCCGATTTCTAATAATAACATGGCTTACTCTGGTCCTACCATGCAACGTGTTTCATCTTCTCTGAATACTTCGGCCAGTGGTGCTTATCAGGCCGATTTTAGTAGATTTAAAGAAGATTTAGCCGGAGTACTTAAATCTAAACTTGGGATTGATATGGGTGGGTCGCGTTTATATCAAAAGCCATATCCTCCTGAGTTTGATTTTATTTCATATCCTGTTGGTTGGCGTATTCCCGATTTTGTCAAATTCAATGGTGAAGATTCTCGTACGACTTGGGAACATGTTAGCCAATATGTCTTGCAATTGGGAGAAGCGGGTCTTGATGATGCCTTGCGGGTTCGTTTGTTTTCTTTGTCTTTGACTGGAACCGCTTTCTCTTGGTTTTCCTCACTTGCGCCGGGATCTATTTTAAATTGGAATCAATTAGAGCGCAAATTTCATGATCACTTCTATAGTGGGGAAGCCGAAGTTCGATTGCTAGACTTGACATCGATTAAACAAACTCGAGATGAAACAGTTTTGGATTACTTTCAAAAATTTAAAGCTTTGAAAAATCGGTGTTTTAATTCATCTCTTTCAGAAAAGGATTTGGCGGATTTAGCGTTTAATGGCTTGTGTTCTTACTTTAAGGAAAAACTTGAAGGTTTTGATTACATTACGGTTAATCATTTGCAAATGCGAGCTATTGGCACCGAATTTAAGTATAAAAATCTTAAAGATACTTTCAAGCCTCATCGGTCCAACACACATGTTCTTGATCCTAATTCGGATGGTTCGGACGATGATAGTAAGGAAGTATATGCCGCTGAATTTGTTTGGCCATCAAAGGCCAAACCTGGTTCGGTTCCGTCTCTCAAGCCGATTCAAAAGAATCGACAAGAGGAGCCGAAATTTACTTTTGATGTTTCTAAGTGTGATCGGATTTTTGATGAATTGCTTAAGAATGGTAACATCCTATTGTCACATGCTATTCCATCTCCCGATGAACTTAGACGACATGCATATTGTAAGTAGCATAACTCTACATCTCATGCTACTAATAATTGTAATGTTTTTCGTCGACAGGTACAATCGGCCATTAATGAAGGACGATTGGTACTTTCTGAGATGCAAATTGACAAAGCTCCTCTCCCTGTTCATACGCTGGAATTGAACAATCCAAAGGTGCTCATTCGGCCGGAACAAGCCGAAGGAGCTAAGGGGAAGCATGTTGTCATCGGTGATCCAAGACCGATGGATACAAGTGATAAAATCCTTGCTCGTGAAGTTGTCAAAGAGAAAACTGATGATGGCAAGGATACTTTGAAGATCATTGTCAGAAATCCCAGACTCGGGGGGCAAGGAAGTTCTCCACCAGAAAATCGGTCTGCTGATCAGGCACGACTGGTCAAACCGGTGTCTGCGACCGGTCAGACCGGTGTCTGCGACCGGTCAGACCGGTCCGACCGGTCAGACCGGTCCGACCGGTCAGACCGGTTCTTCCAACCGGTCAGACCGCCCTGGTGACCATCCCCGGACCTTCAAGCCGAAACGTCCGGAAGTGGGTACTTGGAAGACCAATGAAGTGAAGGTGCAGGGAAGAACTGCTAATCAAAAGCCCACCTTCAACCAGTTGTTGAACAAGTATACAAAGGCCGTTCAAAACGATCGGCCGTTAAAAAAAAGACCGCGTTCACCGCCGCGCCAAGATCGTCCAACGTCCCCAAGGAGGGAATCCAGCAGGCGCAGAGGTGATGTTGTCACGTTATATCCTCCTGCCACCGGCTTCAAATGCAACAAATCCGGCATGGTAGCATGGGGGGATATGGATGCAGTGTTTCTCGATGCCTTATCCTCCACATTATCAAGGAGAAAGCTCCAGGATGCCAGTGCATGACCGATTGGGACCACGCCAATCCGGTCCAGGGCGGCAGGTTGCACCGGTCAGACCGGTACACACTGACCGGTCAGACCGGTCTCATCAGAAGCAGGGTCAAGCTCCTGTTCCAAGGTTTGAGTATCACGTCAAAGAAAAGAGGGGGGGAGCAGAAGACCGTGGTTGATTCAGAAAAGCCCAAAGCCGATGTTATTCGAATCGGTGAAATCGAAGTGCCCATAAGAGATACGGGCAAAAGATCGATGAATGTAGATACATCGGTTGATGTTCCTTCACAAAAGCCAGTCATGTCCAATGATCATGAGGCCGGTAGCAGCAAGGGTGCAGCGGATAAGTACCATCAGCCTAGATGGTGCCCTTCAGGATTAACTCATACTCAAAAAAGGAAATTGCAGCGCCTCCGCAACAAAGAAAAGAAGGAACAGGAGAAGGAGAAGATGAGGGATGAGGAATTCAACAGATACAGGCCTATGTTATCTCAAAGCAAGGTGTGGAAAGCTAAGATAGCTGACCAGCTAGACAAACCGGTCGGACCGTCACAGCCGACCGGTCAGACCGGTTAGGAGGACCGGTCAGACCGCTCTGACCAACCGGTCAGACCGGTCGAGCCCAGTGCAGAAGCAACAGCCGAATCAGTGCCGCCCGTTTCGGTTTCTTCTGTTGATGAAGCCCCAGCAGTTCCTCTGACAGCTGAAGACGAGGAATTGGTAGACTACGAAGTGTCTCCAGAGCGCACCAATATGGAGATCAATGTGGTGCACTTATCTTCGGATTACTTCGTGGTTCCGGAGGAGGATTTGGCTCATCTTCAGTTCGGGCCCCGTGAAGCTGTGTTCCAGAAGCCAAGCGATAAAGACAATCATCTGAAGGCTCTTTATATGAAGGGACACATCAACGGGAAGCCGGTGACTCGCATGCTAATAGATGGTGGGGCCATTGTAAATCTTATGCCCTACTCGTTGTACAAGAAGCTCGGTGGCCAAGACGAAGACCTGATCAAGACGAACATGACCGTTAGTGGTGTTGGAGGGAGAGAGCCCCTTAGCGCCAAAGGAGTTGCTTCCATGGAGCTCACCATTGGAAGTAAAACGCTTGCTACAACTTTCTTCGTCGCGGAAGTGCAAGGTAACTACAACTTTCTTCCATGCAAATCAGTGTGTTCCTTCTACCTTGCATCAATTTCTTGTTCAGTGGATCGGCGATGAGGTTGAGATTGTCCATGGGGACACTTCATCCTTTGTTGCTTTAGCCGATTCGGATTCCATTAGTGCACACGACAACGTCAAGTGTTTATTTGGCGTGGACCTGTCCGATTATGATTTGATCAGTTGCACTAAGGATGGTTTTGTTTCTGCTGTACTAAAGCCGATGGATAATCGGCTAAATCATTTAATGTAAATCAGATGAATACAACAGAAGCTCCAGAAGAGACCGGTCAGACCGCCCGTGCCGACCGGTCAGACCGGTCCTGTCCTATTCGGCGCACAGGGCCGACCGGTCAGACCGGACACTCCGACCGGTCAGACCGGTCCAACGCAGAGTGGCAGCAGCAGAGGCTAGATCAATATCGGGCGCGCACGAACGATATATGTGAAGCCATTGAAGATTCTGATGATCTAGATAATCTGGGTCAAGGGTTTACATCAGCCGGTCCTTTAGAAAAGGTAGATATTGGTGATGGAACTATTCCTAGGCCGACTTTTGTAAACAAAAATTTATCGACTGATTATAAAGCCGATTTGGTTAATTTATTGAAGGAATATGTTGATTGTTTTGCTTGGGAGTATCATGAAATGCCTGGTTTGAGTCGTGATCTTGTTGAGCATCGTTTACCAATTAAAGCCGGTTTTAGACCATATAAACAACCGGTTAGGCGTTTCAATCCCATTATTTATGACCGAATTAAAACTGAAATTAATTGTTTACTTGATGCTGGATTTATTCGGTCTTGTCGTTATGCTGATTGGATCTCTAATATTGTGCCCGTTGAGAAAAAAGGATTCGGGGAAAATTAGAGTATGCATTGCTTTTTGGGATCTTAATAAAGCTACTCCCAAGGATGAATATCCTATGTCTATAGCCGATATGTTGATCAACGAAGCTTCCGGACATTGTGTCATTAGTTTTCTTGATGGTAACGCCGGTTACAATCAAATATTTATGGCCGAAGAAGATATATCTAAAATGGCCTTTAGATGTCCGGGATTTGTCGGTTTATTTGAGTGGGTGGTTATGACTTTTGGTTTGAAAAATGCGGGTGCTATTTATCAAAGAGCTATGAATTTAATCTTCCATGATTTGATTGGTGTCATCTTGGAAGTATATATTGATGATATTGTTATTAAATCGGCCGGTTTAGATCATCATTTAGCCGATTTAAGAATTGCTCTTGAAAGGATGCGACGGTATGGTTTAAAGATGAATCCACTCAAATGTGCTTTTGGTGTATCGGCTGGAAAGTTTCTTGGCTTCATTATTCATGAGAAGGGAATAAAGATTGATCCTAAGAGAGTTGAAGCCATGAAGAAGGTTGAAGCCCCTACATGCAAGAAGGATTTACAGAAGTTCTTGGGCAAGGTAAATTTCTTGAGAAGATTTATATCTAACCTGTCCGGGAAGATCGATGCTTTTACTCCTATTCTTCGGTTAAAAGATGAAACCGAATTTACTTGGGGGGCAAAACAGCAAGAAGCATTTGAGAAGATCAAGATTTATTTGTCTTCACCACCTATACTCAAAGCGCCTAGGAGAGGAGTGCCTTTCAGACTTTATGTGGCTGCTGAAGACAAGGTTATTGTAACATTCCGAAAATTCACTAAATTAAATCGTGCGCTAAAATTGTTTTTCGTCGTTGAGCTCGACTCCCCCTTAAACCCTGAACCCTAGTAGTCCCAGAATTTCTCCTGAACAACCCGACACTCGAATTCAATTCGCGTCCCATCTTTTCCCATCCAACGCGACGCGTCGCGACCGGCCGCCGCGAATCTCGCCCCCTCTTTTTCCCTCTCTCCTTTTTCCTCCCTCCCCTCCTGGCCGCGTGCCCCATCTCCCGTGACCCGCCACGCGTTGCCGACCGCGGCCGCAGCCGCCGCTGGCGCGCACCGCCCCCCTCCTTTTCTTTTCCCTCTTTCCCCTTTTCCCCATTTTCTTCATTTCTTTTTTCTTTTCTTTTTTTCTCCCCCTTTTCTCTTTTCTTTTCTCCCTTTCTTCTTCCCCGGCCGCGCAGCTCGGCCGCGCACCCCTCTCCCAGCGCTGCTCAATCGTGCCGCTCTGCTCCCGTGCGCACGCCCCGGTTCCCGCACGCGCGCGCACGGCGCGACGCGCGCGTGAGCTCGCCGCGCCGAGCCGTGCCACGCCCCGGCCCGGCCGCTCCCCGCTCACGCGCACGCCACGACGTCGCGGCCTCCCGGTTCGCACCCGAGCCGCGCACGCCCCGGGCCTGCACCGCGTGCGCGCACACCCGCGCGTGCCCCACGCGTCCGCACCACCCGTCGCTGCCACCACCGAGTGCTCACGCCGTCGCCGCGCGAGCCGCCGCCCGCGCCGCGCGAGCCACGGCAGCGCATGCACGGCCAGCCGCACTCGGCACGCCACCTCGTGACGCGCTCTGCCATACGCCCGCGCCCCTGCTCCCGGCCCGCGACGCACATACACACACCGCACCATCCGCCGCTGGTGCCCTGCCCGGTCTACACGCACCCACGTGCGCCCGCAGCACCGCTCGCCGTGCCCTGCCTCGCCGCTCGCGCCGTCGCTGTGCCGAACAGTGCCTCCCCCACGTGCTCGACGACGGCCTTGCCGCCCTCGCCGCACGCCACGTCACGACGCATGCGGACGGCCGCACGCCATTACTCCGCCCCGCGCCGCTCGCCGGATCACCTCACCGGCCACACCTACCCGCGCCGCTCCACCGACCTAGAGCGCCTATAAAAGACCCCCCAGCGCCGCCCCTCCGCCCTGCACCTCAAGCCATCTCCGCCCTAGCCCCCTCCAGTCTCACAACGCCGCCACGCCGGACTCCAGTGACCGCCGCCGCCCGCTCTCGACGACCCGCCGCCTCGCTCCATCTCAAGCCGAGCCAGGTGGGGGAATCGAGCCGCCATCTTCCCCTTTTCCTTTTCCCTCTACCCCGGGCCGGCGCCGAGCTCCTGGCTGCCGGGGATTGACGCCGCCGGCGCCCCTGCTCCCCTCCCCTGTTTTGGTCGGGAGGAAGGGGAAGACAGGGCGGTTTTGCCCAAAGGCCCCTGTCCTTCCTTTCTTTTATCTAAGAGCCCTTCCACCCTTTTTACCTTTTGCAGAAGAAACCTCCGATTCCCCCTATTTAGAGGAAGACCCTCCCACTATATAAAACTAATTACAAATAAACTCTTACACTTTTTCTAATAGGTCCAAGTATTCTTAGAATTTATAACCAAGTCCTTTCTATTCTAGAAAAACTTACGAACAAATCCCTGAACCCCTGATTGAACCCTAATCACCTCGTTGCCCTATCATTTTATGTACCAAACGAACTCTGATCAACCCGAAACTTTACCACGCCTCTTACAACTTATACCCCGATTATACTCAGTGTGACTTATACCCCGGTTATACCTCAGAGTTAGGTCGATGACCCCTTGGTGAATCCCGTGATGGCTAGTCAGGCTTAGCTAAGGTGGGTAATGGCTATGTTGGGATCTACACCGACACAACGATGTTCGAGATGTGGTATCCTACTTGTGGGTAAAGTTGCACACCTCTGCAGAGTAAAAAGCTATTCGAATAGCCGTGCCCACGGTATTGGGCGAGTTACGGTGTGGTCACATAACTAGTGTTTCTTGGGATGGGATGATGTGAGTTGTTTTGGAATTATGTCCGCCAGTTGTGCCGTGTGCTACGACGGACGGGGAGTCCGGTAGCAGTTTAAAACTTAAACTCCGTGTTACTCAAAACAAAAACTGGTTTTTGAAATGTTTTTTGCTAAATAAACCCCTGCATAAAATTTAGCTTTCCACAAATTAAACCGTGACCTTATCCTTGATATACCTATGCATATTATTCTGATATAACCCCCTCCGTGGGTGTGGTTGGACTTGCTGAGTACGTTTGTACTCACCCCATTCTTACTTTTTACAGAGGAAGATCCAGACTTCGTACCAGATGACGCTGAGTAGGGTTATCGTTCTACACCCAACCTTTCCTGTGGAACCGGTCCTGTCGAGATGCCTTCGCTGTCGCAGTACTCTGAGCCCGAGTTAGACCCCATGTGGGTTGCGGTCTGGTGTTATGTTGTAGCCTGGTTACTTATTATCATTATCTGTATCGAGTGTCCTCCAAGATTTGTACGATTATGAACCATCTGATGTAATAAATGTGGCATCAGCCTCCTGGGACTGATGTTTGTATCACATTTAAGTTCTCTCTGATGAGGGGACGCTTCAGTTATTGGGGCTGTTTTGACTCAAGAGACCGAAGGGAAGGAATATATTGTTACATATTTGAGCCGACGACTTATTGATGCGGAGACAAGTTATACATTTATTGAGAAGTTATGTTTGTCTCTTTATTATGCTTGTACCAAATTGAGACATTATCTATTATCTAGTACTTGCGTAGTAGTATGTCAAACCGATGTGATCAAACATATGTTACAGAAACTGATTTTGAGTGGTATAATCGGTAAATGGGCTTATGCTTTGGTTGAGTATGATTTGGCTTGTGAATCTTTAAAATCTATGAGAGGCCAAATTGTAGCGGATTTTATTGTTGAGCATCGGATTAATGACAAGCATGATTTAGAAGTCGGCTATATTACTTGCACACCGTGGAAGTTGTACTTTGATGGATCGGTTTGTGATGATGGTCAAGAGATTGGTGCTGTTCTTATTTCTCCGAATGGTGCTGTTTTTGAATTTTCAAACCGATTGGAAGAAGAGTGCACAAATAACCAAGTTGAATATGAGGCTCTTCTATTTGACTTGGAATTCTTGCAATCCATGGGCGTGAAGCATGTTGAAGCCTTTGGAGATTCTCTTCTGGTGGTGCAGCAAGTATCTAAGGTATGCCAGTGTTATAATGGTTCTCTAAATGCATATCTTCATAAATGCCTTGGTATTATTTCCTCCTTCGATGAATTTATTATTAAACATATACCGAGGGAAGAAAATGATAAGGCAAATGCTCTGGCTCAGCAAGCATCTGGTTATAATGTTACGAAAAAATATTTCAACATTCACAAGCCGATTCAAACGAAAGCCGAGTTTCTGGTTCGGGACACACCGGTCCGACCGGTCGGCGATACCGGTCTGACCGCCCAGACCGGTCTGACCGGTCCAGAGACCGGTCTGACCGGTGATGTAGCTGTTAGTTCTGATTCGGCTAAAAAAGATGATTCAGTCGTCTCGGCCGAAGCCCAGGATTGGAGGGTTTTCGATTGTTTCAAGTACTATAAAGGATGTGAAGAATGTCAACGGTTTGGTGATTTGCAATTGGTGCCTGCTGCGTTGATGCATCCTATTATTAAACCATGGCCGTTCCGAGGTTGGGGGTTGGATTTCATTGGGCAAATTAATCCTCCATCTTCAAAGGGGCATCGCCTCGTGTTGGTTGCTACGGATTATTTCACTAAATAGACCGAAGCGGTTCCTTTGAAGAATATGACGCATAAAGAGGTAATTGAGTTTATTATTGAGCATATTATTCATAGATTCGGCATTCCACAAACTTTGACAACGGATGAAGGTACTTCATTTATATCAAAAGAGGTGCGTGCCTTTGCCGAATCTTACAAGATTAAATTGCTCAATTCCTCTCCATACTATGCTCAGGCCAATGGGCAGGCCGAGTCTAGTAATAAGATTTTGATCAAACTTGTCAAGAAGAAGATAGAAGAAAATCCTAGGAGGTGGCATGAAGTGTTATCCGAAGCATTATGGGCTCATCGTATATCTAGACATGGTGCTACTAAGGTTACTCATTTTGAGCTTGTGTATGGTCAAGAGGCCGTTTTACCCGTTGAGGTGAATATGGACGCATATAGATTAGCAAAACAAAATGACCTCTCTGCTGTTGATTATCATGATATGATGATGGATAATATTGATGAGGTGACCGACAAGCGTTTGAAGTCTTTGAAGGAAATTGAGAAGGATAAGCTTCGGGTGGCTAGAGCCTACAACAAAAAGGTAAAACTTAAATCTTTTCATGTTGGAGATCTAGTTTGGAAGACAATTTTGCCTCTTGGGATGAAAAGCAACAAGTTTAGCAAATGATCGCCAAGTTGGGAGGGTCCCTACAAGATTATCAAGGTTATCTCCGGTAATTCATATATGATGGAGACGGTGCAAGGTGAGCGTCTACCTAGAGCTATCAACGGGAGGTACTTGAAGAAATTTTATCCTAGCATATGGCAAAGTGCATGAAGACAAAGACGGCCAGTATTATATATTGCCCTTAGTTTTGTTTTATGACTTGTATGCTCTGTGTAAAACATGTACATCAGGATAGTTCTTGCTTTTTGGTTTGTGAAACTCACCAAAAAGTAGGGGGGCATATGTTGACAGCCAAATTTGGCATATGCTGAGGCCGACCGGTCTGACCGGTCGGGCCTGTACAGTCCGAGTAGAATTAGGTTTTTTTGTAAAGAGTCCTCATGTAATCCTACTCGTGAAGTGGTACATCTTCCCCGGCCTATAAATATAAAGGCTAAGGCCGATTGAGGTTATTCCCAATCGAATCAATACAAAAAATCGCATTACTTTTACCTCTCAAACCCTAGTCTTTTCCAACCCTAGATTGCTTTCTTCCTTCGTCCCGGCGGCGTTTGAAGACGTTCTGAGTGGCCTGCCGACCTCAGAGCAACCCTACGATCACGAGCTCTGACGGGGTCCCTCCCGAGCTCGCTGTTCTAGGTTTCCAGCGAGCCCCTGCCTGCACCGGTCAGACCGGTCGGCGAAACCGGTCAGACCGGTCCGCCCAGGGTTTCGCGGGTGTTGATCGTTTTGACGATCGTTCGCGCGTTCTAGCGCACTCGAGTGTGTTGGCGCGATTCTGTGTCAACACAGTCTACCGTGTCCTTGTATGCAGAGGTCAACCACTTAGAAGCTACCAGCTAGAGTGGATTGAGATAGATCGGGGCACTCTCGTCTGAATGTCTGCCCATTCAGGTGAAGCTGGAGCATATATTGGGTGACTCCATTCGCACGACTGAAGTTTAACGAGTATTGATGTGGTCGGTTTATGAGCACTACGACGTCCAATATTTTTTTTTTTTGCCTCAAACAATTGGATGCCCTTGCCTTGTTTTATTTCATTTCTAACCTGGACCTACAATGTAATGACTGCACTCTGCGCCTCCTTAATTGATCAATACTCTTCGTTTCTGGGGTAAAAGAAAAGATGGTTCAAAACAAAGAGTTGGATCCTGCGGCTTGATTTGCAGGGAAATGACGTTGCAAATTTCTTTGTGTGAATTTATTTTATTTTTTGAACAGCACATCGATCGACAATATCAGAAGGAAACAAACCATTGCACGATATAACTAGCATGCTGAATTCAGCTCAGCCGGACGTTGGCATGGATGAGCACCCAAACTCCTCTCAGGCAATTTAGACGGCCACGTTTGAAATTAAACTGGCTCAGTGAACGTGTGAATTCAGATTAGGATCAGCTAAGGCTCATCTTGATCATCTGTTGCAGGTACAGAAACAGAACAGCGTGTCCCGAACACGGACGAGTGATTAGATCAGGGGAGAATTCCCTCAGTGCTACAAAAAATTAAGGGTCTTCCTTCAGTGCCACAAAAATTTTCAATCTTTGAGTTCCACTAAAATTTTCATACTTTATTTACCTCAATGCCAGTTCCGTTAGCCATCCGGTAGTTTTGACGGAAACAGACGCGAGAGCCCTATTTTGTAGGGAGAAATGGCAATTGTGCCTTTGTTTGACTGACGAAGGGGCCCGGGCCTGGCCTGCCTTATCCTCTCCCGTCGGCCCCTCGGTCTCCCTCGACTCCCTCGGTCTCTTGCGTTACCCAATCCCATCCTCCGCCGCCGCCCATCCCCTGCGGCTCCACCTCCCTCCCCCACTCCTGCCAGCGGCGCGGCTCCTTACAGCTGCGCGGCGCGGCCAGCAGCGCGGCGGATCGGCGCGGCGCGTCGCCGCCCCCATTGCGGCGGCGGCCGGGCGCGGTTCCCTGGCGCCGCTGCCGTTGGCCAGTACGTGCCATTCGGGGAGTGGCCGTCGGGGGATATTCCTACTTGCGGCGGCGGAAATGGCGGCAGCGGTGGGGGCCACGCGGCGATGCAGGGCGGGGCGGTGAGCAGCACCATCGCGTCGTCCATCGAGTCGCTGAGCTTCATCAACCAGGACCTGCACTGGAAGCTGCAGCAGCGGCTGGCCACCATGTTCCTGGGCCCGCCGAGCTCCACCACCGCGCACGTCGACGGCGTACCAGTACCAGCAGCGGCACACGTCTGACTTTTTTTCTCGGCAACAAACTAACTGATAGGCTTGGAGCGAGGACACCGTGACCTAAAATCAGCTAGTTGGTCTCGCAAGAACTGAAGATCAACAACAAGGACTTCTCGCAAGAACTGCACGGGGCTGCAGAAACTTGACGAGGCCGCGGCAGAACAGTTGGAGATGGAGGCAGGGCTCGCGGATCTTGCGCCGGCGTCGCCCCACGGACCTTGCGTCGGGGTAGCCCGCCGGGTACTGCGCCCAACGATGCTGCACGGAGCCAAGAGGGAGGACGGCGGAGGGATTGAAGACTAGATGCTAGATAAATTAAGAAGCGGAGAGTGGAGAGCCCATGGCGGAATGGCGCGAAAGAGGACTGGCGCGAGGCGGGAGCCGAAAATTTTCACGATTGGGAGCTTGTCCTCGAGGCGCAAATATAGCTCCGGATGGCTTCGGTTTTGGAACTGCGGAGTGATTGGGCATTGGGATAGGCACTGTTGGAGCCATATTTTTCCATTTATTTCCAAAACAAAAGTTTTTGGGATGTATTTTGGGTACTCTTGGAGATGCTCTTACAACACTAGCTTTTCCACACGGATAATGCAAGCTTCTTCAAAAGCGAGTTGTTATTCTTTTCATACCATATCACACTGGACACCATCCTGATCGTCCGTATAGAGAATCGAAGGGCAGAGCATGGATGTTTCAGCCTGCCCATCTTTATTTTTGAGGGAAAATCAGAAACTTGGCGCCATTTTCTCTGTTTGCTCGGAAGTCGGAACGGAGCCGAGGCGATTGCGAGGGAGGCCGGAGAGCGGCCTCGCCATGGAACCTCCGGGGCCACCTCCGCCATGGGTGCACCTCGCCGGACCTGCCTTGCCTTCTCCTCCATCTCTTGTCCCAGCTGCCAGTGCGCGTACTGGAGCAGCTGTCCCGTGCATGTATCGCAGTGATTAAAACCTGGAGTACTCCCGTTTGGTCTCCTCCCCGCACTTCACGCATAAATGGGGACGCGTGGCGTCCAGCATGAGCTTGGGAATGTTTCTAAAAAAACCATCTGCTTTTATATAAATTACAGATAAACTCAGATTATCCGGATCCTATAGTAACAGCGTTCTTAAAAGTTTTACACAGACCCTCACACTATATTTAATTACATATAAAGAAGAAGAAATTCGACAATCTTTGTATTTGCAAAAAAAAACTCCGAGGCATTTTTTGTTTACCCGTCGCGCAGGCGCCGCAGCCCCCTCACTCTCCTCCAGCTCCCTCTCCCTCCCGCTCGGCCGCTACTGCTCCCCGACGCCGCCCTCTTTCCCCCTCTCCGCTCTCTCCCTCCCCACTGCCGCCTCCCCTCTCCTCCTCCTGCTCTCCTCCGCCGCCGCCCGCTCCCGCGGGATCCAGATCCGGCGCGGGGCGCGGCTCGGAGGGAGAGGAGGCGATCTTGGCGAGGTTTGCGATGGCCTGGCGGTTCGAGAGCCGCGCGGCCCCTTGCCGCGGCTAACGCCGGTTTCGATGCGCGGGCAGCGCTTGAACGCGAGCACCGCGCGGAGAAGTGCATGGTCGTCGGGGCTGTAGAGGCGGACGCTTGCACCATCGATTTCTCTTCCCCCAATTTCCCTTTTCTGCTCTTCGATGCATCAAATCAGAGGAGATGCTGCCAATCGATCTGCTCTACTTCTCCAATCACCGATACCAGCTTCTTCCCCAGCATGGCAGCACACGTCCTCTCTCCGTCATTTGCTCTCCATCGCAATAATCTAGCCGGATCTACTGCCCAATTGATCTGCTCCTACTTCTCCAACGGCAAGCGGGCGGGTGAGATCAGCCGGCCGCGGACGGGCGGGAGCTGTGACTGTCGGCTCTACCAAGCTCCGCCGCCGCATGTGGGCAAGCTCTGCGCGAGTGGGCTCCGGCAAGCTCGGCCGGGCGCAAGAGGGCAGGAGCCGTGGGGCATGCTCCGGTGCCACGGGTGGCGAGCTCCGCGTAGGAAGGCTTCGGTGAGCTCGGCCGGTTGCAAGCAGGCGAGAGCAGCTACCTCCGCGTATGGATCCTGCTGGTAAGCTACCCTCCGAATGCTGCAACCACCCATCTCGATCCCCTTCCTCTTCACCTGTTTTTTTTTCTTCTTTTGATTGCATTATGGTTGTACCTTTCTCTGCTTGTCATCGAGAGATAATAATTAGTAAAGGAAAGTTCAGACCTGGTGTCTAATCAGCACTGAAGTCTGTAGATTGGGTATCACAGGTATACATATAAGCAAAACATAGAAATATAGAATAATGTTATATTAAAGTAAGAGTAAAGTTTAAGTTGTAGCTAGGATTGAGATCAGGACCTACATATATGTTGAATTGTCATATATAGTTTGCATACATGACCTGTCATGTTTAACTCTTGAAGTTATGGTAGAAGGCCAAGTGCCAATTGGTTCAAGCTTCAAGAGATGTTATGCTGGAAGTATTATCAAGCTTTTTCAATTGCATTGATGTGTAAATGATATATGGTTGTCTACTGGATACAAAAAATTGTTTCTAACTAGGATGGAAAATGTCTAGGTAAGTTTGAGCGGCCCATCATATCCTGAGCTCCTTTTGGCTTCGGAGGCCTTGTTGTGAGAAATTATCTTACTGGGTTTCTTCATTATGTAGATGGACTATGTGGTGGATGCGAAGCCATTGCTCAAGAAGGAATAGGCCTTAAGAGAGCTTCATTTATATGGTTTATGCACTATATTATGACAAGCACAAGAGGTTTAATGACGCAAAGAAGATGTACAATCTGGGGATGCAGAAGTAAGCAAGCTCTTACCTCATAGCCTCATATTTCAGTTTTGTTTTTACCGAGACAGTCAATAGTTTTTGCCAAAATCAATAGTTTTGTGTGAGCTCAACTTCCATTATCTATATCTGATTATACTATGAGCTACAGAAAAGTAGAATCTTGCTTGTACTTCCTCCGTCTGGAACTATGCATATATCAGGTTCAAATACTGCAAATGTTGTTTAGTAGTATAAGTTAATGTCTTTTTCATTCCAGGCTCAAGGGGTTTTGATTTGATTTAATTTAAGGAGATCTTTGGATCTTATCATTTTCATAGATGCATGTGGGGTAGGCTCTTGACCAATCTGAACAGCTCTACTAAAACATTATGCATGGTTCAACAACAATAAACAATTGAGACAATTAGTAATTCCAAGTAACACTTCATGTTAAAATAGATCTCAGTACACTGTTTGGTTCAGAATAAAGCTGGTTCCTTACTGAATTGTTTAATAGCCTGACAGAGCCTATCAGAGTTGCACAAAGCACATGAACAGTTTATTCTTCGAATGGAATCATACAAGAGGAGGAAAGATAAAGTATGACTCTGATTTCATGTATTAATTCACTTCAGACCATGGCCAGTGTTCAATGTATTCAGCTTTTTTTTTATTTATGTGCTTTAGCTGCAGGAAAGAATGCCTAGGAAAGCTGATCCAAGTCCTAATGTGTCTTTTGTACTGATGTCCTGTGCACGCTGGTTTTAGCTTTCTAGAACGCACAAGAATACTTGGAAATGGGTAGATGAGATCCTCTTTTATTGCAAAGGTCATGTGCACCCGACCTTCTTGGCTAATTCCTTTGTACTGATGTTCGTATTGCTGTTTTGCAGGCAAGGACTAATTATCTTTTCTGTAATAAGATCCTTGAAGCTCCTTATGAGGAGGAAGTTTCACTGCTTTTGAAAATATTCAGGTGAGTATGCTTATGAAATCACATGCCTGATATGTGCTTGTCTTTGCTTTTTATTTTTCAAATGTGAACAACACATTGGCAACACATGAACCCATGCATTGTTCCTGCAATTCGACATGATGTGATATGTGAAACTCTTTTTGAGTAAAACAGTGCATAAGGATGGAGGTAAGCTACAATCATCCTGAGTTCCTGTCTGCTTATTTACACATTGGCTCAGATGTGTTGTAGTGTTAATGTTTCAAATACTTAGGGTAGTCAGTCATGGTGCTAAGATGTGTTGTAATATTGATGTTCCAATTTTTCGAACAGACACTTGATGGATAGAATAGCATATGCTCTCAGATATGTCGTAGTATTCATGATTCAAATGGCGGATAGACATATATGATGGATAGTGTACCCACACTGCTCAAATATTGGCACATTAACGATGTATTTGTTTACCATATGCTGTGATTGTGTTGAATTTATCCTATGCCATGTATGCTATTTGTCACATCTTACTACCTTGAGTCTTTTTATGCTTAATTACATATTTCATTACCATCAATTTAATTACATTTAATTGTTTAAACGGTAGGGCGCGCGTTGCGCGCCTAATGGTCTAATCGCAGTCATTACAATTCACTGCCCTCACCGCCGCATCTCACGGGAAAAGGGCCCTTGTTTTGGTCATTTTACAGAAAAATCCTTATATTTACTAGAAATTGCAGCTAAACCCAGCTTGTATGGGCCGCACAGTTGTCGCGTTTAAATATTTTGCACGTGGAACCTCAAAGTAATACTTATTTCGACACAAAGAAGAAGAAGAAATTCAATAATATTGTTATTTTGCAAAAACAACCTCCGCAAAGCAGTTTTTCATTTACCCCCTCCCACCGTCCCGAACCCATTCTCTCCCCGGCTCCCCCGCACTCTCCTGGACCCAGGACCCCGCTGCCATCCTCTCTCTCTCTCTCTCCCTGTCTGTCTGCTCTCTGCCTCGGCGCCGCCGTCTCCCCTCCCTCCTCTCTCCCTCTCCGCCTGCCTCCGTCGCCCCTCCCTGCCAGCGCTCCTCCTGCTCTGCGCTGCCGCCGCCGCCTGCCACGGGATGTGGATCCGGTGCAGGCCGCGGCTCAGAGGGAGGGGGCGTGGGTGGGCCTGGGCGCACGGTGGCCTCTCTCTCCCTCCCTCGCCTGCTCCCCGCCGCCGCCCTCTATCCCTGTCTGCTCTACGCCTCCCCACCGCCGCCTTCCTCTCCGCCTCTCTCTGTTGCCCCCTCCCCGTCGCCTCTACCGACGGTCCGACATCGTTTGCCTTTCCTTCTTGTGGCGCCTCTTCTGGTCCGGGCGGGCCCATCTCCTCACGATTGAAGCCCTGCGGGATCTCGAGCCCACCGCGGATGTTGATGCGGTCGCATGGGTGGCCTCCCCGTGCCCGTCACCACGGCCGCAGGCCCACGCTCGACGTCCAGCGGCGGCGCGGGATCAGGATCGTCCTCCATGCTCTGGTCCAGCGGTGGGGGCGGAGTATCTGGGCTCCCCCGAGAAAGCGGAGGACTGGAACCCCTTGCGGCGCGCCCAGGAGCGCGGCTTCCGCGGCCACCCGCCCTCGCGCCGCGTCCTGCGTCGCCACGACCGGTGGTCTGCCGTGAGCTCGGCATCGCTGCCGCGCGCACTCGAGGGAGCCGAGCAGAGGCAGTGCAGCTGAGCAGCGCAGTGGAGTAGGTGTGGCGTCATCCAAATTAATTTCCTTGCTCGTCCATGTTATTAGTTGTTTTCTATTTTCTTCTCCGCTTTCATACCGGTTGCCCATAGTATTCAATTCATGAGAAATTTCCGAAGTGTGATTCGCATTTGTCTCATCATTTTACAGGTTCTGCATTTAGATTTGGTTTCCTCCATTTCGATTTGCATTTTTTGCTTGCTTGGATTATCTGCAGTTCGAGTGACTCTAGAAGGGACTGTTCCTCACATTAGGGATTTCCAAAATCTGTCTCCTCTATGGTCTGTTTCCCACCTTAAATCGATTCGCTCTGCAATGGATTTGTTTTCCTTTACATTTTGAAGTTTCGTACTTGGGTTAGCTCTTCAAATGAAAACCCTGCCTTCGATTCCCTACCTCCATCCTGGTAATTTTTCCCATCCACCAATAAATATTCCTCTCCGATACAGATTAACATATGTTTAAATGTTGTGCGTTTTATCCAGTGTCATGTAGATCTGTTCTCCTTTGCATTTCGATTTTTGCTAGACACATTCTCTTGCTAGGGTACCTTTTTCTCTATTCTTCTTTTGCAGATATCATTTCCAGTAACTAACCTTTTACCTCTTCTCTTTTTTCCCCTTTTACATCTCGCTTCTACATTGCTTCCGGAGAAGGAAGTCTCACTGGCTTATTGATTGCTATGCCGAAGAATCTAGCATTACAGATATGCCAAATGTTAATTCATCAGTATACGCACAGCTGATTTCCATAAGAAATTTTTAGTGATCATTACAATTCTGTATTTGTAGATCAAATTGAGAATATGGATCTATATAAAGCAACTAATTGATTAACTTATTATCAACACTGCAGGAAGAACAATAACTTGATTCATGATACAAGCCTGCATCTTGGTAAGTTTTTTTTTATACATCTTAACTACAGTTCATTACTTGATCATTAGACATGTCAACAATATTACTTACCCCTGGTTGCTGCTTGCTTTTAGAAAACTTCCATATATGATATAGATTACTGAATGTGGATTCGATTTGTCTCTGCTTAATTATACCCATACTTAACCAGCCTGCATATTAATGATATTACCCACTACTAATTAGCTTCTTTGTTAATAGAGTCCTATGTAGTATCTGCTGCTATAGTATGCACATCGAAACCGTGTACTGTTATTTATTCAGATACTTGGAACTTCCTAAGGATGATCAGCATGATTAGCAGGCCAATGATTCCTTTCCAACAAACAAATTCTTTTGCACTATCGGCTGCTATTTGTGAACTGAGTATTCTCGAAACAGCTCTGATGACAACAACCCCATATTGACTATTACACTATTGGTACAAACAAATAATAAGACTCCATATATTTCTTCCTTCATTTTTCCCTTTTTCCTTAAAATAACTCAATGTGCATATACTCTATTTATGCCTGGTCATAAAGAAGCAGTGGATAGCAAGAAGTATTAGTTCCTGGCATTTACATTTAAGATTTAGTAGCGACCACCAACTCTAAAGGTATTGTTGGAGTTCCCTTCTATGTTAAGTTTCATTGTTTATGGCAGTGTACTCAGAACATCTTGAAGTTCTGCCATCTCATCCAAATGCTATAATATACAATATCATGTCTTAAACTGTCGACCACCTCTATTGAAAAAAATAATTTGACAATGGACGTTGTGATATCAACTTCCTCACTATTTATTACAAAAGTTGCCCTGCATTTTCTTTTAGGATAAATGAAGCCCTTCTTAAAAAAAAGGATAAATGAAGCCCAGTATAATACCATCAACCTAAGGTGTGGTAATAGAACTGTTCTTTCTATCTTTGGTTGATATGAAGAAAACTAATTAACCTTTGACATTTACCTCATATAGTTTGATTGTTTTTCCATATTTTTTTCTAAATTAAAAAAAAGTGTTTCTTAACGTCAGGGAACAGATGCCTTGGGGTATGCTTGTGTCGTGGTGCTGCAAACCACAGCCGGGTGGCGGAAGGCACCCGCCCTAGCCCAGAGGGTGTGAACTCGGGGTTAGCTAGTCTTAGTTCGATCTCACTCAAGAACGCGATGAACACAGCTGATTTAGAGTGGTTCGGGCCGCCGGAGCGTAATACCCTACGTCCACTGTGTGTTGTATTGCTTGCGCTCTCTAGCTGAGTCTTGAGAGAGTCTGAGGATCTGTGTTCTAGCGGGTGTGCTCTCCCTTTTATATGTCCAAGGGGAGCACGTACACTGAGCGGGGCCCCGACATGTGGACCCGGCGATGTATTATAAACTACACTTTGGCCTTCAATGCCTCAGATCCGGAGATCTTGTCGTCGGCTTCCGTGCGTAGCTTCTGACCAGGGATGGTCTTGAGCTGTCCTGTCAGAGTAGAGTCTAGCCTCTGCAGCCGCGCGTCGAGGTCATGATGAAGCGCCGAACTACTGACTCAGTCCACTGTAGCAGTGTGCACTGTTGCTCCAGTCAGTAGCTGGTCATCATGACTCGTCGCGCATGCGCACGGCGCTGAGTCTTTAATGCTTGTCTTGGTAAATGACGAGCCGCGTCGGTAATTGGCGATCCATAGTGTGGACTGACAAAAGCTGCCCCGTGCCCAGAGGCAGCAGAGCCCACCTCAACCACTCGCACTTAATGCGGGTGGGTGAGGGAGCTTCCAGCGGAAGGCTTGCGCCCGCGCCCGCGTGACACGTGGCGGCTCCGGACCCCTCCCGAGCAGCTAGCTGAGCCGAGAGCTCACGGGGGTCTGGATAGGCACGTGGAGGTCCAGGACCCATCTGCGGGAGTCCGGATGGCACGTGGAGGTCCCGGACCCACCTGCGGGGGTCCGGGTCCGCGGCCACAGGTACTGAGTATTTCCACCTCTAGGACACGTGGTGACACCGGACCCGTCCCCGAGCGGGAAGCGGGTCCGGGACCGTTGGTCCGGTGAGATGGAGTCGGACCCCAGGGGTCCGGCTGCTCAGCTCCTTAGGGCGTAGTTACGGATAACTACGCGAGTCTTGGCACAGTAGGAGTGGGTACTCCAGTTGCAGGGTACCGACAGAGGCCCCCGGGCCCGCCTCGGGAGAGGCAACGAACCCGCAGGTGGGGCCACTACTGTGAGCAACTTGGCTGCTTCTGGCGCCCAGCGGTGCGCGCCGCAAGGGTCTTGCCCCGCGTCGTCCATCCTTTGGGTCACCTGCTGCATCATCACGTTTGGACCTGCACATGACTCAAGGTAGATGCTTAGTAGCGTGCCCACGGGTCCCAAATCCTGTTGGCTGTAATCCTTTGAGATAGACAGCTAGGTTCAGTGAACGGAGCTCAAGGGGCCGGCCTTTAGGTTAAGAGAAAGTCCGGACCTCCAGGTTCCCAGTCCTAGGTACTACGACACTCATTCACAGGAGGTGGTGCGTGCAGGCTTAGGGTACGGAACCAGGCTAAGCGGCTACACGGCTCCGGACCTCCCCGGAGAATGAGTGCGCTTCCCTGAACCTGCAGGTTCCCAGGGGTCCGAACCCCTCTCTTCCATGAGGGGTCTCGAGCTAAGTCACTAACTAGCCAACTCAATTCGGACCACAATCACCGCACAAGAGTAAGAAGCCACGTGGGGGTTAGCGCAAACAGAATGCGTAGATCGAAATTGGAATGTAACATCCTTAGAGGCGAACTGAGAATAAACTTTTCCTTTATAACTAGATGTACATGAGATGTGCGATGTAAGCCAGAACACGGGTTTATGAGGCCGGAGCTGTCCGGACCTCCGGGCCCCCAGTCTTAGGTACTACGGTACTCACCCTAGGGAGGTAGAGCATGCAGGCTTAGGGTACGGAACCAGGCTAAGCGGCTACACGGCTCCGGACCTCCCCGGAGGGTGAATACGCTTCCCTGAACCTGGTTCGCAGAGGTCCGGACCCCTCCACGGGGGAGGCTCACCGGACTGGACCACACGGAAGTACTACATAGTTACAAAGGAAAAGGTTTTATTCACTGCTGGGCCTCTAAGAGTAGGACTTACAGAGATGTAGAGTCGGGGGTACGACCGGAGTCGGCTTTCCGCCGGAGAGAGCCACTAGAGCCGGCTTTCCGCCGGAGCGGGCTTGGTGCGACCGGAGTCGGCTTTCCGCCGGAGCGGCTTGGTGCGACCGGAGTCGGCTTTCCGCCGGAGCGAGCTTGGTGCGACCGGAGTCGGCTTTCCGCCGGAGCGGGCTTGGTGCGACCAGAGTCGGCTTTCCGCCGGAGCGGGCTTCCTCACATGAGTGAGGTATGCTGCGAGCTGGGATTTGTCGCTCCGCCGCTCGCAGCTTGTGAGGGGGCCCTTGACGGGCGCCCTGACTCTTGCCGACGTGCAGCGCGCGCCGCTGCCGACGGTGGCTGCTCCACGGGCACGGTTGCACCTGGCGCAGGAAGGCGAGAGGCGTGTGGTGCGGATGACGCCACACCCTCCGTCATCTCCAAATGTCGTCGTGGTGGGAGTGCTCAACCATCCGAGCCATGGAGATGAGCAAGAGATGAACTAAAACTAGCTAAAGCCCCCCTACCTGGCGCGCCAAATGTCGTGGTGCTGCAAACCACAGCCGGGTGGCGGAAGGCACCCGCCCTAGCCCAGAGGGTGTGAACTCGGGGGTTAGCTAGTCTTAGTTCGATCTCACTCAAGAACGCGATGAACACAGCTGATTTAGAGTGGTTCGGGCCGCCGGAGCGTAATACCCTACGTCCACTGTGTGTTGTATTGCTTGCGCTCTCTAGCTGAGTCTTGAGAGAGTCTGAGGATCTGTGTTCTAGCGGGTGTGCTCTCCCTTTTATATGTCCAAGGGGAGCACGTACACTGAGCGGGGCCCCGACATGTGGACCCGGCGATGTATTATAAACTACACTTTGGCCTTCAATGCCTCAGATCCGGAGATCTTGTCGTCGGCTTCCGTGCGTAGCTTCTGACCAGGGATGGTCTTGAGCTGTCCTGTCAGAGTAGAGTCTAGCCTCTGCAGCCGCGCGTCGAGGTCATGATGAAGCGCCGAACTACTGACTCAGTCCACTGTAGCAGTGTGCACTGTTGCTCCAGTCAGTAGCTGGTCATCATGACTCGTCGCGCATGCGCACGGCGCTGAGTCTTTAATGCTTGTCTTGGTAAATGACGAGCCGCGTCGGTAATTGGCGATCCATAGTGTGGACTGACAAAAGCTGCCCCGTGCCCAGAGACAGCAGAGCCCACCTCAACCACTCGCACTTAATGCGGGTGGGTGAGGGAGCTTCCAGCGGAAGGCTTGCGCCCGCGCCCGCGTGACACGTGGCGGCTCCGGACCCCTCCCGAGCAGCTAGCTGAGCCGAGAGCTCACGGGGGTCTGGATAGGCACGTGGAGGTCCAGGACCCATCTGCGGGAGTCCGGATGGCACGTGGAGGTCCCGGACCCACCTGCGGGGGTCCGGGTCCGCGGCCACAGGTACTGAGTATTTCCACCTCTAGGACACGTGGTGACACCGGACCCGTCCCCGAGCGGGAAGCGGGTCCGGGACCGTTGGTCCGGTGAGATGGAGTCGGACCCCAGGGGTCCGGCTGCTCAGCTCCTTAGGGCGTAGTTACGGATAACTACACGAGTCTTGGCACAGTAGGAGTGGGTACCCCAGTTGCAGGGTACCGACAGCTTGTTTTGCATTTTTGTTAGTGTTATATCTGTGAATATCTTTTGAATTGAATCTGATGGAAAAGGGCCTCAAACAACTTGTTACCTATCTTTTCCCCCACTTCAACTGTTCTTTCAATTTGTTTCTAAGTATTATTATTGTTTCCTCTTGTAAATATGTAGGCCATATCTTCTCAATTACCCTTCCAGGATGAGAAAATTCTTATTATCAGCATCAATAGTTTGAGCAAGGTAATCAGCCCAACAAGTTTGCTATATTTCTCATGTCTGCAACCAGTTTAAAGCTGCATTACGAGCTCAATTTAGCATTTGTATATTCTTGGATGTAACTGGGAGTTAAGTAGTATTTAGCTGCATGTGTACAGCTCATTGTCTTATTTTGACCCGTGTTATGAGTTGGGTGAGGCATACAACTACTTTATCTTTCCCATATCGCATATTGCTAATCTATGTTCTTCCTTATTTGCAGCTTGTGAATCGATTGTCACAGGAAAATCTCATGGCTTATTTGTCAACATTTCTTTCTGCAGTTCTGGATGCTTTTGAAAACCACAGCCCATATGTCCAATGTTATACAGTCGTCTAGTCGAACCTAGTCGCCATGGCACCGATAAGGTTACTAGTCGCGACTAGTCGTCGATCAGGTCGATTAGTCGACCATAGTCGGTCCTAGTCGTCGCTATAGTCGTCTTATATATTCCAGGACATATATGTACATGTATATGTACTTATATACTATATAGCAAGCAGGAACAACACAATGATAGCTTGTTGACACTTACTTGTGAGATTTGATGTTTGAACTGTCCAGAACTCCATATTCTTGTCCCACACTCCATATCCTTGCTGTTTTGCTGCTGAAACTGTAATTACAAAGAGAAAAACTGAAGTCAGTAGTTGAAATTAAATGTGTAACAACATTACAGCAAGTGAGCAAGTAATTCAAAATTTAAAAAGAACCAAGCATTACACTTGCCTTTGGCGCTGTGCATCGAAATCTGCAGAGCAATGAGCCAAGCAGAGCAAGAGCAATGAGCCAAGAGCATAGCACGAGCCAAGAGCAGAGCAAGAAAACTTACCATCGGAGGAGGAGCTCATCTTCAGACGTCGCCACGCCGGCGGGCGGCGGCCAGGCGATGGCGTGATGCGAGCTGGCGGCTGCATGACCCGGGCGGCGTGACACAGGCGGTCGGGCGGCAGCGTGATGCGAGCGGCGGCGGCGGCACGACGCAGGCGACGGCGGCGGCGTGACGCAGGCGGCGGTGGCAGCTCGACTCGAGCAGTCGAGCGGAGGTTTGTGCTTGCGTGGTGCACAGAAGTGGCTTCTATATAGTTAACCCTAATGGGCCTAATTGAGCCTAGTACAGGCGGCGGGCTGGTCATCTTTTGGCCGCCAACCTGATCGACCAAGCAGCAAGTCGGACGACTAATCTTGATTAGGCGACGATTAGTTGGACGATCAGACATCTGATCGACAAAAGCTAGTCGCTCCACTTATCGAAGCCAGCGGAGCGATAAGGTCGACTAATCGCGGCGATTAGTCGGACGACTGTATAACTTTGCATATGTCTGCAAGGTTGAATCCACTCCCACTTTGTTCTACAGATTTTTTTTGTTCTGCAGATGTCTTCTTTAATAAGGCACTATCTTTTTGGGCACCTGTTCTTATTGCACTTCGTCTCCTCGAATTTACCTGTAGCAAAAGGTCGTAGGAACAAAGGGGTCAATTATTTATGCCATAAAGGAGCATAATATATATGAGTTGGACTCAGCTTTAACTTATAAATTTGTCAACTCGAGTCTCTGTTCGTTCATTGAAAGGTTCACGGTAAGAAAGACTCTAACTATGATGGCAAAATATCTATCTTGTGCTGAATCCGTCTATAGTTCCTGTATCGACCGGGAAAAGCTGATGAGCATTGTGTACTCCTCGAGCTTGGATGCCACTGCACGACACTGGTGCTTGGGCAGGCAGGACATCCTAGCTCCGACGCAGCACGAGCCGGTGCGGCCTGGAGCGGTGGGCAGACAAGGCAACAGGGCGCATCGCGGTGGGTCGGTCCGGCTGGTGGCCAGAGGGCGGCGTGACAGCATGCTCCTCGGTCCGACTTATTATGGATAGTGTATCCATATTGTTAAAATGTTTGCATATTAACGATGTATATTACTGTTAGACAGAGTCTTGATCTTGTACGGCTTAGAGCCTGGCTTCCAGCCGGCCAGCCATGTTTAGTATGTTGATTAGAGATACGGGGAGGTGTCCTAGTCCTATACGAGGTTTCCTTTTGCCTCACGGTTCTTCTCCCCTATATATGTAAATGTATTGTCTCGCAATTAATCAATCTACTATTCTACAATCTCTTTCATGGTATCACGAGTCTAGGGCTTAATCCCTTCTCTTCTTCCGCTGCATCAGCGTTGCCCGTCGACGCCGCCTCCCGCGCATTCGCCGGCTCTGCGCTCCCACCATGCGCGATCCCACGCCCTGTGCCATCGATTCCTGCGCGCCCCTGCGTCGTCGCCGCCCTCTGCGCGACCTCCTGCCTGCGTGCCCCTGCGCCGCCTCCCGCACGCCCTTGCGCTGCCTGCTGATGCCGCCTCCTTGCGCGTTCGCCGGCCCTGCGCCATGACCCAAGACGGATCTGGTGTCGAGACCGATCCCGTCGCCCTCGCTGAGAAGGCGCGCGCCGAGTAGGAGGCTCGCGACGCCGCCCGCCAGCGCGCCGACGAGGCGGATCAAGAAGCCGCCGCCATCTTGAAGAAATCAAGGCGGCCTCTGAGCGCCTCCGTGCTGCTCAAGAGCGCGCTGCCCGTGAACGTACTGTGGCTCAATCTCCTGACAGCGGTGGCTCCGACGCCGGCGACCATCCTGACCCCAACGGTGATCCACTTGCCGCCGCGCTACTCCAACAGGAGGCCGCCGTCCTCCTCAACCTTCACGCCCAGGCTGTCTCCGTCCAGAACATTTGTTTTCTGGTCCCGCTCCTCCTCGACGTGAACTCCACCTTCTACGGCCGCTGGAAGCAATCGTTCCTCGACGTCCTCGGCAAGTACTCGCTTCAGTCCCACGTACTCTCCGACGCCATCTCACCCCACTCGCCTTCATGGGTGCGGATGAACTGCGCCGTTCGTACCTGGCTCCTCGGCGCCATCTCCGACAACCTCGCCGACAAGGTCTCCGAGCGCGACGCCTCCGCCCGAGTGATCTGGCTCGAGTCCCAGTTCCTTGGGAACCGCACCACGCGTGCTCTCTACGTCGATCAGGAGTTCCGCGCCTTCACCCAAGGCGATCTGTCCGTTGTCGACTACTGCCGCCGGTTCAAGCGCATGGCCGAGGATCTCTGCGACCTCGGCCAACCTGTCTCCGACGAGACTCTCGTCCTCGACATCGTCCGCAGGCTGAATGAACGCTTCAGGGCTCTCGGTCTCCACATCAGGCGCACCACCCCGCTGCCTTCGTTCCTGCAGGTTCGGGACGACCTGCGTCTTGAAGAGATCACCATGGCCAAAGGTCCTCCGGCGACCGCCCTCACTGCCTTCTCTAATGGCGGTTCTGGCAGCTCCAGCAGTGGTGGCGGTTCTGGTGGCTCCAAACCGCCGGTCAAACCGCCACAGCAGCAGCAACAGCAATCCCGTCGTCAACGTGGCGGCAAGCGGTGGAACAAGGAAGCCAAGGACAGCGCCTCCCAGGGTGCTTCCACAGGCGGTGGTGGCATCACTACCCCTGGCGGCGCCCTTCCTCCTGGCGGCTACACGTATCGGAACCCGTGGACCGGTGCCATCTTCATGTGGCCTGGTCCGCAGGTTGGACGCCCCTCCGCGCCCCAGCAGGCGCCTCTCCAGCAGCTGCAGCCACCCCAGACCTACATCGCCGGTCCTCCTGGCCAGTGGGCCGGCCAGTGGGGTGTTCCTCCCGCTGCTTCTCCTCCCTCCTTGGCGCAAGGATGGGATCAGCAATCTCTGGCGAGCAACTTCCAGACCATGACGCTTCAGCAGCCGCCACAACATGAGTGGTACTTCGACACTGGAGCCACCAGTCACATGGCATCTGACTCTGGTATCCTCTCATCCTCCTCAGCTCCTTCCAGTCACTGTACATCCTCAATTATTGTCGGTAACGGGAACCTTCTTCCCGTCACTTCTACTAGCACCACCGTTCTTCCACATAAGCTTTATCTTAATAATGTTTTGGTCTCTCCTAACCTGATTAAGAATCTTATCTCCGTTCGCCAGTTTACCACTGACAATAATTGTTCTGTGGAATTTGACCCCTTTGGTTGCTCTGTGAAGGATCTATCAACCAGGAATGAGATCGTCAGATGTGACAGTTCCGGCCCTCTCTACCCACTGCAGCTTTCAGCTTCCGCGCTCCTTGCTAACACTTCGACACTTTGGCACCAACGTCTTGGGCATCCTGTCAGCTTCGCCGTCATGTTCGTCTTCCGTTTCATGCGTCCTTATCTCGCGCCTCGCGCCCTTTTGAGTTGCTACATTGTGATTTATGGACATCACCAATCACTAGTGTTTCGGGTCATAAATATTATCTTGTGATTCTTGATGATTTTTCACATTATCTTTGGACGTTTACATTGCGATTGAAGTCAGACACGTTCTCTACCCTATCTGATTTTTTCGCTTATGTGCGCACCCAGTTCGATGTGGCTGTGCAGGTTATTCAGTGCGACAATGGCATGGAGTTTGATAACTCCAGTTCGTGTGTCTTCTTCCTCGCCAACGGCATTCGTCTGCGCATGTCTTGTCCATACACCTCTCCTCAAAACGGTAAAGCTGAACGCATCATTCGGACTATCAACAATATCGTTCGCTCTCTTCTTTTTCAGGGTAGCGTCCCCCCCAGGTTTTGGGCAGCCGCCCGCAGCACTGCCACATATTTGCTGATCATTCTTCCCACCAAGACACTCAATTTCTCCACGCCGTACTTTTCCCTCTTCCGGAACAGCCGACGTACGACCACTTGCGTGTCTTTGGTTGTAAGTGCTACCCAGACCTTTCTGCCACCGCCGCTAATAAACTTGCTCCTCGATCTGCCTTGTGCGTGTTTCTTGGGTACTCTCCGCACCACAAGGGCTATCTTTGCCTTGATCGTCACACCAATCGACTCATCATCCCCCGCCATGTAGTCTTTGAGGAGACTTCTTTTCCGTTTTCGGAATCTTCCTCTACTCCTACACGCACTGATTTTGATTTCCTGGAGGAGTTTACTAACCCGGTGGCTGTTCACTTTCCGCCATCACCGTTTTCTCTACCTGCAGGATCCTCTGGTGTCTCCTCGTCGCCTGCGCCTAGCGCTGCGCCTTGCAGACCCACAGCTTTGGAGGGTGATTCTGCTGCTGCACCCTGTGCAGCACCATCGCCTATCTTGCCACGACGTGCGCCCAGCGTGGTCTTGGCGCCCGTCTCTTCGCCCGCGCCACACACGGCCACGCCTTCTGAGGTCTCCGCTGCGCCACGCGCGGCCACGCCTCCCGACGTCACTGCTGTGCCACGCGCGGCTACGCCTCCTGTCGTCATCACCGCGCCACACGTGGGCTCCGACGATGACGCTGCACCATGCGCGGCCCCCGACGATGACGCTGCACCACGCGCGGCTCCAGCACCTACTCCTTTCATGCCACGCACGGCACCGCCGGACTCTTCGGCCACGACGTCACCGGTTTCTATATTGCGTCGTCGACCTCCTCCTACCACCAAGGTCTACCAGAGGCGACTTCTTGGTCCGGTCTCCTCCACCAGTTGCATCTCTCCGGTCAGTGTTCCGGTTCATGCCCCTGGTCCCGTCGGTCCTCCACTGCCTCCTGGTACAGTTGCAGTTACTCCGGTGGAATATCAGCATGGCATGCGTACACGCAGCAAATCTGGTTTTCGGGTTCCTGCTCTATTTCAGACCGAGTCACTGTCACCTATTCCGCGGAGTTACCGTGCTGCTCTTGCTAATCCACATTGGAGAGCAGCAATGGAAGCTGAATTTTCTGCTCTCTTGTCCAACCACACTTGGGATCTATTGCCTCGACCAGCTGGAGCTAATGTGGTCACCGGCAAGTGGGTTTTCAAGCACAAGTTTTCATGCTGATGGGAGTTTCGAGCGCTACAATGCTCGTTGGGTACTTCGTGGTTTTACTCAACGTCCAGGTGTTGACTTTGCAGAGACATTCAGTCCAGTTGATAGGCCAGCTACAGTCCGGACGGTTCTATCTCTTGCTGTCTCGCGCTCCTGGCCGATCCACTAGCTTGACGTCACCAATGCTTTTCTTCAGGGACATCTGTCAGAGACAGTTTACTGCATCCAGCCTTCAGGATTTGAGGATTCAGCTCATCCTGATCATGTGTGTCGCCTCAATCGCTCCCTGTATGGTCTTAAGCAGGCTCCTGGTTCAGCCGGTTTGCTTCACATCTTTTATAGCTGGATTTCACTGAGGCAAAGTCCGACACATCGCTGTTCGTCTATCATCACGGCGCAAATATGGCATATCTATTGCTTTATGTTGATGACATTGTTCTGACAGCCTCATCTCCAGCTTTATTGCGGCAGATTATTGGTGCTCTTCAGCAGGAATTCTCCATGAAGGACCTTGGGACCCTTCATCACTTTCTTGGTATGCATGTTCAGCATCTTGGCTCAAATCTCTTTCTTTCTCAGCAACAGTACATGATTGAGATTCTTGAGCGTGTTGATATGGCTGATTGCAAGTCTTGTTCAACTCCGGTGGATCTTAATCCAAAGTTATCTGCTGATGGTCCTCTCACGGCTGCGGGTGCTACGGATTTTCGGAGTCTCGCTGGTGCTCTTCAGTGGCTTACTTTCACCAGACCGGATATTTGCTATGCTGTTCAGCAAGTTTTCCTTCATATGCATGATCCCAGGGAGACACATCTTGCTGCTCTAAAGCGCATCCTACGCTACGTTCGTGGCACATTTCATATGGGTTTGCTCATTCGTCCTTCTACACAGGCTGATTTGGTGGTCTACTCTGATGCCGATTGGGCAGGTTGTCCGGATACACGCAGGTCCACCTCGGGCTATACGGTGTTCCTTGGTGACAATTTGGTTTCCTGGTCTTCCAAACGTCAGAATACAGTCTCCCGTTCCAGTGCAGAGGCCGAGTATCGAGCTGTTGCCAATGCTGTTGCAGAAGCCACTTGGTTATGCCAACTTTTGTCTGTGCTGCACACTCCCTTGCGCAAGACAACCTTGGTGTATTGTGATAACATCAGCTCTGTCTACATGTCTGCCAATCCTGTTCAGCATCAGCGGACAAAACACATTGAGATCGACCTTCACTTCGTCCGGGAGCGTGTTGCTGTTGGTGATATTCGTGTTCTCCACATGCCGACGACTTCTCAGTTCGTCGACATCTTCACCAAAGGGCTGCCTTCCTCGGTCTTCACTGAATTTCGGTCTAGTCTTAATGTTCGGTGTCCCGACGATCCGACTGCGGGGGGTGTTAGACAGAGTCCTGATCTTTTACGGCTTAGAGCCTGGCTTCCAGCCGGCCAGCCATGTTTAGTATGTTGATTAGAGGTACGGGGAGGTGTCCTAGTCCTATACGAGGTTTCCTTTTGCCTCACAGTTCTTCTCCCCTATATATGTAAATGTATTCTCTCAATTAATCAATCTACTATTTTGCAATCTCTTTCAATTACCCTATGCTTAATTGCATATTTTGTTACCTTTTATATTTACATATATTTGATTGTTTAAATGGTAGGGCGCGCAGCGCACGCCTAATGTTCTAGTGAGTATGAACAAAAGGCAGAGTTTGAAGATTCATTTGCAGCTATGAGAGAAAAAGTTAGAAAATCAACTTGGTTGGACAGCATTTACATGCAGAAACATAAGTGGGATGAGTGCTACATGCTGGGGGTTTTTTCACTAGGAATGCGAAGTACACAACTAAGCGAGAGCTTAAATAATGCATTAAAAGGCCATTTCAAATCAGATCTTGACATTATTAGGTTCCTAAAGCGTCTAGAACATGTTGTTCAAGACAAGAGCGATAAGGAGTTACCAGCTGAATTTGAATCTAGAAAGAAGCAACCGAAGATTGGGACGATGGCACCTATGTTGATACAAGAAAGTATGATTTATACACCTTCAATATTTGAAGTCTTTCAAGCTGAATATGAAAAGTACTTGGCTGCCTACACAGTAACTCAAATGGAAGTAATGAATTTGTGCCATTTGATGCAAGTACTTGATCATATGCTAGTTTCATAGGCAAAGAGGAATAACATTTCTAGCCTCTACTACCTAATCTTCATACTGGAAGATGTTCTGCAGAAAAGATCAAAAGAAGACTTTTCCCTATATTATATTGCATGTTCAGAGTTCAACCGATCACATGTGCATGTTGCGAAATTGCTTCTTGCCTTTCTTCTTTGTGTGCCTGCAAAGTCATGTAAGCTGACCATATATAGACAGGAGAGACAACTGTCAGTAGATCAGGAGCATATTTCTTTCTAGCAAATGGTTCAAACCCCAAGAAAAAGAAGAGCCAGGATGAAGGCAAAATTGAAATTATTGAATCCATTCCTGAAGTAAAATGAAAGGCCCTCGGTTCCATACAAGTGACTTGCGCCACCACCAAGAACGTTATATTTCAGAAGATTGATCAGCAACAGACGAAAGAACCTAGCATAAACTTGTCATGATCAGTCAAACACAAACATATTGTAAACATTGAATTTGTGAGGGATTTGCTTACAAGAAAGCACAGTGAAGTAAAAAATCCAGACAGAAAAACCCTTGTAAAGGATCCTCTGATTAGAGAATAAACAGTAACAGGGAGGAAAACCAAAATTGAGAAAGGCCAACCAAGGATCACTCCACCAGCTGCAAAACTGAGACTGCACCAGCATATTTCTCAAGAAGGAAGTGTGCAGACGAAAGTGTTACTGCATAAATGGAGAATGAACTTGGCAAGAAATCTGGAATATAGTATAAATATAATTAAGGTAGCACCCAGTTGGAACAACCACACGTCTGCAATGTAATTAGCAAACAACAACAGAAAACTGGCAAAGAAGCAACCGCTGGATAAGAATACTGGTACTGGCAGAGAAGCAACCGCTGGATAAGCATACTGGTACTGGCAGAGAAGCAACCGCTGGATATATAAGCATAGTGGTACTTGCAAAGAAGCAACCGCTAGATAAGCATAGCATTGCAAGAATATAACAAGCAAGTCGCTTCCCATATCTTCTTGAAAGAGCAACCACCAGAACAGTTTCGGTAATGAGACCAAGAAAGATTGTCACTGAGTTGAACACACGAACTTTCACAGCAGAATAGATGAGATATCATTAGTAAGCACGAATGGGTGAAGAGATAAGGATGTGAAGAAACCAAAGGAGCAAGAAACTACGAACCTTATGCTCACCAAAGATTAGTGAATGAAGCAGGCCCAGCTACAAGAGCATGAAAGAAAAGGTACAATTATGACCGAAGAGTAAAGTCGGAACTGCAATAGACATTTTTGCAGAAAGTCAAAATCAAACAGCAAAGCCTTTTTTTTTGTCCCAAGTTAAAATCGATGTCCTACCACGGCCGTCTCCTATTATCCCCTGCGCCCACGACGCATTGTGTTTCTACTTTCTAGTTCCGGAGCGAGATCGAGAGAGAAGAGAGACCGAAAGGGGGAAGAGTTCTTTTTTTAAGGATCGATCGAGGAAAGGGAATGACACAACTCTCAGCATTGTTCCATAAAAAAAACCAACTCTCAGCATTATTCAGTAGTAATAACTAGTCAAAATGGTTGCAACATAGCACAAAGGATACATGGCTGATGTGGTCTAATTTAAGTGGATTTAAAGGCTATCCTATTTGAAATCCTGTGAATTCAACTTATAAGCAAAACTTGCCAGCAGCAATACAAGTAAGCTAAACAAATTAAAACAGCGACTTAGAAAATGTAGGTCAAAACAAAATACAGGGCTCCTTCTTTTTGTGTTTAAAGTGTAATATAAAAAGTTCAAACTGGTTAGTTGAGGGAAATAATGGATTCTAAGGGACACCAGAGAGATAATGTTAACTAGATACAAGTACTTGATCATATGCTAGTTTCATAGGCAAAGAGAAATAATATTTCTAGCCTCTACTACATAATCTTCATACAGGAAGATGTTCTGCAGAAAAGATCAAAAGAAGACTTTTCCCTATATTATATTGCATGTTCGAGAGTTCAACCGATCACATGTGCATATTGCGAAATTGCTTCTTACCTTTCTTCTTTGTGTGGCTGCAAAGTCATGTAAGCCAACCAGATATAGACAGGAGAGACAACTATCAGTAGATCAATCAGGAGCATATTTCTTTCTAGCAAATGGTACAACCCTCAAGAAAAGAAGAGCCAGGATGAAGGCAAAATTTAAATTATGGAATCCATTCCTGAAGTAAAATGAAAGGCCCTCGGTTCCATACAAGTGACTTTCGCCACCACCAAGAACCTTCTATTTCAGAAGATTTTGAACACCGAGAATGTCAATCGACCATATATAGCAGTAGTAATCAGCAACAAACGAAAGAACCTAGCGTAAACTTGCCATGATCAGTCAAACTCATACATATTGTAAACAGTGAATTTGTGAGGGATTTACTTACAAGAAAGCACAGTGAAGTCAAAATCCAGATAGAAAAACCCTTCTAAAAGATCCTCTGATTAGAGAATAAACACTTAAACAGTAATAGGGAGGAAAACCAAAATTGAGAAAGGCCAACCAAGGATCACTCCACCAGCTGCAACTGAGACTGCACCAGCATATTTCTCAAGAAGGAAGTGTGACAGGGAGGAAAACCAAAATTGAGAAAGGCCAACCAAGGATCACTCCACCAGCTGCAACTGAGACTGCACCAGCATATTTGTCAAGAAGGAAGTGTGCAGACGAAAGTGTTACTGGATACATGGAGAATGAACTTGGCAAGAAACCTGGAATAGAGTATAAATATAATTAAGGTAGCACCCAGTTGGAGCAACCACATGTCTGCAATGTAATTAGCAAACAACAGCAGAAAACTGGCAAAGAAGCAACCGCTGGATTAGCAGTACTTGGTACTGGCAGAGAAGCAACCGCTGGATAGATAAGTCACTGGGCCGTGGGCCGGAAGGGCCTGTTCGGCTTGTGCCAAGGTCAAGGCAATCGATGGGGTCGATGGGTACAAGTAGCCTATAAGTAGAGGAATGTTCCTCTCCGAGACTCCTTCCACCTCCTTCCTCCTTGGTTGAGACACCGCACAACCCAGTACACCCACCTTAGCTCTCCAATTAAGATGCAGAAAGCTCTCCTCGTGGCCCTGGTGGCCACGGTGGACGCCGCATTCACTTTCACCGCCGACGACATAGAGTCTGAGGAGGCTCTCTGGGAGCTGTTTGGGCGCTGGGCTGCGTACCACGAGGTGGTGCGCGAGCCCGGCCGGTTCGCGGCGCTCAAGGCCAACGTCCAGTGGCGTTGGTCCAAGCAGCGACACTCTGGGCGCCCGATGGCACTCAACGTGTTCGGCGACCGATCGTTCGACGAGCTCGCCCCACAGTCTTGCTTGAAGTGTGCCGCCGACCCCTGTCCCCCGGATCAGGAGATGGAGGTCATCGACCTCGAGCTCATGGCCGCCAAGCGAGCCGCTGTCAGTCCCGCCACCACGCTCCCCAGCAAGCTGGACTGGAGCAAGGTGGACTGGAGGGATGAAAAGCCCACTGCAGTCACTGACGTGAAGCGCCAGGGCCAGTGCGGAAGCTGCTGGGCTTTCGCCGCAGCTGGTGCCGTGGAAGGCGCCCACGCCATCGAGACACAGTCCGCGGCTGTCTCTCTCTCGCCGCAGTATCTGCTTGACTGCACCTCCGAGTACATCGACAAGTCCTGCGACTGCTCCGGCGGAAGCAGGGTACATGCTCTGAATCTCATCCAGAAGCTTGGCGGAATCCCATTGGACTCGGACTACCCATACATGGGGTACCAGTCCCAATGCGACCATCACAAGTTCCACTGGTCCGCGACCATCTTGAATTGGTGGAGAATCCAGAGCTTCAACGCGACCGAGTTGAAGCTTGCCGTCTACCTCCAGCCCGTATCGGTGGGCATCGGTCTGGACGCCGACTTCTATCATTGGGAACCGACTTCCGATGGCTCCGTGTACTACGGCCCGGGCAGCACCACCGTCTCCCACGCGGTGTTGATTGTCGGCTACGACATGGACGACCTCGGCCTCCCATTCTGGATCGTGAAGAACTCGTGGGGGGGCGACAAGGGGTACATAAACATCAACGCCGAGGTCAACGTCGGCCAAATTGGCAATCCCATATTTGTCGATGCTGGTATGTACTGTATACTGTATATAAGTTTTGTACAAGTGGCCTGGCTTCACTTTTGTTGATTACCTCCTTGGTTGCAAATGCAGGTTCCGTGCCAGTGTGACCAGTACGAGAACCGCGAGAACGTCGGACGACGACGGCCCATTGTCACAGCTGGTGACTACTTAGTATTACTATACTATATATTCATTTACGTTTTCAGCCCATAAGCCGGCTCGGCCCATTTACCTATGACTATGATGTTGGCTTCTCATGAATTAACTAATCGCTAATCCATCAGTCAATGGAGTTGTAAGTGGAACTGAATTACATACGTGCAAGCAAAAATATAACAACACGTGTTGTGCATCATCAGCAACTCAAGCTCAGAATGTTAAGATCATGCAGTGTTTTTATGAAAATTTGTAAGAGGGCATCACACACCTTTCCTCAGAGTAGTGTTGAATATTTAACCACAGATAAGAAAACTCAAAACCACTATTTTCTAACGGATTGACGCAGCTTCAGAGTAATAATGATCCACTTGAAGAAATTTCAGAGCCATTTTTCTACACTTGCTTCATATTCTTAACTAGTAGCCGGGCGCGTGCGGCTTCATATTCTTAACTAGTAGCCGGGCGCACGCCCTTGCTGAATGTTCAGGACTGTGTTCTGATAGATAAAAGATAAACAAGGTGGTGCATACAAATGTCGTTCTACACTTAATAGCAGTACGGATAAGTTTAATTATACATCAGAGGATATATTACCATTAGTTGGCTATACATAACAAGGAGTATTAGCATGAGCTGGTCTTTGAAGGTGCTGTTGTGCTTGTTCATTCTTCTGGTTATGATACTAGTGGATTGCGCACAACCATGGAGGCACAGGGGTAGACAGATATATATGTGTGAAATCTTTGTATGAAAATAAGCTCAAGGAGGCGTGTTTAATATAGATATGGCATACAAAGTAACTGAAATACTTCAACTCGGGCTGTAACGCAGTTCATTATGTATATTTTACAGCGCATTAAAATAAGGATGGGTACATATATTACATGTTGAGACTACATAAGTTTAGTACTGAATAGATATGTCATACAGTAACAGAACTTCGAAAGAAGTGTGTCGCTGCTATGGAATTTTAATATGTCATACAGAAACAAAACTTCTTTGTAGACTACATTTTTTGTTCCACTAGCAAGGTGGCCCGTGCGTGAACGCACGTGCTTTACGTTAATACAATACTAATGAAAACTCCAATATAATGACAGATTGATTATACTGACTCGTGTTGTGCACCTGCTGAAACTCTGGCCTAGCGGCGAACGTGAGAGGCGTGAATAGCAAGCAAATTTAACCTAGACAAAGAGGTCTGGGGAAGGACTCACTTCTTGGTGCCCTCAGGCACGACAAGGCGCTCATAGCGATCTGGGGCATTGATATGCGATTAACTCCTGGTGCCTCCTGCTTCAATCACTGCAAGCGTGGTTCATCAGAGTGTCAGGCCACAGAGAGAAAGGGGGTATCAGCAGTCAGACAGTGGCGCCAAAAATTGGTTGAGTAGGTACACCCAACAAAGTGAACGAAATAAAACCCATCAGATTTCACAATTTTGACCGCATTGCCATGTCTGAGACGGATTCATTGACGAAAAATAAAATATGGTTAGGTTCAGACGTTCAGTTAAACCTCCAGTAGCAAATTCGTCAGCATTCTGATGATGGTAATAGAAATAAGCTTATGTCCGCACTCTAATTCTCTAAACCAGGTGCGCAAATGAATCCGCAACAAACAACTGGATCGGTGAGCACGAGCGACTCAGATTCAAGAGGCGGTAGCGCAGAGGACGATATTCCGTGGAATAGAGAGAATGGCTCGTCCAAGCAAGATCTGCAAGGAATGAAGAAATCGTTCCGGGTTCGGGTGGATCCGCACTCCACGCCAGGCAGCGGCCGGGGGACGGAGACACCGATGGGGAGAACAGGAGGGAGGAGGCGGGGCTACTGGCTGGGTCGGCGGGGAACTGGATCTGCGGGAGAAGATCGGGAGCGGAAACTCACGAGCAGTAGGATTTGTTCGGGGGCACGGAGCTGCGGCCGACGCCGCGGTTGTCGAACCAGTAGACTCGATGCCCTCGCCGGCGTCATCCCCTTTGCAACCGGTGATTTTAGATATCGCGGGCGGGTGCCATCGATACAGGTGAGAAAAACAATTAGTTTTGAGCAGAAACACGCTCCAACTCGCGATTTCTATGGGTCTCCACCCCCTCCCACCCTCCTCGGCCCTGACAGGCGGGCCCACCGTGAGGGGTACAGCGGGCCCAAATTGGATGAAAAAAGTTTTTAATTGTATTTTATCTTTATAGTATAGAATAGAATAGATTTAGCTACCATCGTCGGCTTCTATCAAATGGCCGTCACTGCCTCAAACATCCCAGCTATCGGTGAGAAAGATGTAGCTGGTAGACTCAGTAATCAGCAACCTAACATGCCACCAGCAAGTACCTGAGTGCCTCGCAATGAATGTAGAGACGTGCATTTCTATGCAAATTTTGTTCTGTTAATAAAGAATGGACATATATTGCTATGGCAAATAAATGGATGTATTATATATTTGAGAATATATTCAACTGTGCTCGTGCTCTGTCTATTTATACATCTTGGCAAGGAGAAAAGAAACTGCTGGATGAGGACTCACAAATCCAAAATAAGATATGCAGGGCTGAAAACTGACAAAAGGAAGCTGAACTAAATACAGGAATAGAGGTAACGTTTATATGCTAACTGCGAAGGAAGCAGGCTATCAAGTTCAATTTTTCAAAGCATCAGCTCCTATACTGAAGGGAAAGCTGTCAAATAAATGTGACGTGAACAAATATCATCACCTGAAACAGAGGCATGAAGCCAATCACATAACTGAAGCGCATGGGTCTGGTATACGGGTCTTCATCCGCCCGTTTTTCGCAGCGATCATGGATAATAAGAATAAGTTGTGATCTCCAGTACGCTTACAAATGCAAAAGCTAGACAAAACTTTCCCGGTGTGCAGCTTGTGCCTAGTAAAAGAACGAAAAATCATATTTTTGAAGTGATCGAAAGAAAGCAAGGAAAGCAGTGAAAATGTAGATAGAAAGTCATAGAGAAAAAATAAAGGTAATTGAAAACCTAACACTCAGATGGAGGATAAAATAAAGTAAATCCTATTTCACCGTATATCTGTATTCATGAACCAGAAAAAGATATCTTATTTTTTATTTGTTTGCTCATTCGCTCTTATAAACCTGAACGTTGATGACATCAATTGCCCTTGATGAAGGTGAGATTATGTTACCGGCCAATAAGCATGCGCAAAGATTACATAAATTAGCTCGAGAGGCAGCAGATATGCAAAGACCATACTGACAATGGAACATTATATCAATATTCATTAAACCCACAAACTGTTATTGATATCCTGATAAACTCTGGATGATGACTTACTCATTAAACTGAATCCAAGGCTCTAACAGTAGGAACCTGGAGGTTGTCAGTGATATCCTGTGACAGGTTTTGAACTTCACGAATAGCTTGACTTTATATTGGTAAAGCACATAAATAAAGCACCCGAATCTTTAATGGTAGTTTCAGATATGTGAAAGATCATGTTCAATACGAGAAGCATAGACGATAATCCAAATGCTGGCGCAAGAAGAACTAATCGAAGTGGCAATGCAACAGGAACTGTTGGTCCATAATTAGTTAGCAAATCTACTGAGCGGAAAGCATATATTCGCATAACTCGAACCTAAAAGTTGGTTTGACCATTTGAGGAAGCAATCTCATGTAGGCAAACAATTTTGAGGCTAACCTTTTTTTTTTCATATCCTGACCACCACCTTGACTGTGCAAACATAGCAGCAGACTCAAAATAATCTGAAACAAAAGGGTAAAACCGATACGTATTCATTAACCAAGATTTCTGAACCGGAGAAAAGAAGTAACCAAACTGATCAAGCATTTATCTGGTCTCTCAATGACCATAAGGTAGGATACACAGGATATGGAAAAGCAAATAAACCAAAAGTAAATAGAAATATTTTAATTCTGGTTGCATAACCTAAATTCATGCATAAGGTAGGACAAAACCAAATAGCACCTTCTGATTAATCATGCATCATCAAGGTGTACTTGGAACCAACTAAGAAAAAACTGCAACCTGCACTATGACGGGCTGAAGGCACTTCAGATTTATTACAGCCAAACTTGGATGTTAAAAAAAGGGTTGGATCCCTGAACTCAGAATCTCTGAATTGTCTTTTTCATTACAAACATGAGATTGCTCCCTCTGTGGTGCAATATCTGATTTAAGCGGCAGTACTGCACCATGTAGATAACATACCAGTACTGGATGCTGGTCCAGAGAGTGCAGGCCAAATTTGCTGGTGATTTCATAAGCGCTGATGGCATTAGTAAGATCTTGTTCCTGACTTGAGAAGCATGCATGGACAGATCTGAAAGTTTACAACAAGCACTTGGTTATCAGATCCTAATAATCAGCATATCTTATTCGAGTAGGAGATCACAATATATTTGAAGCAAGCGAAGCAAGCTGAGGTGAAAGTTTAATAATTAAGAAAAACGATCAGAAATCATGTGGTAGTCGTCTATCGAATGGTATATAAACAAATTTGGAGATTGGCAGTTACCGATTAGCTGACACCTATCGAACGATATATGCATGAGCCTAAAAACTGTATCTTATGGCCGCCATGTGCCAATTAGCTACCCACCCAAATAAAAAGTTATATGAGTAATGGGAAAGGTTGGCAGATCAATTATACTTGAACACATAAGGGCCTATACTATTTGTTCTATCAATTCATCACTACTTCTGCAGTGGCTGAAATGTGTTCCAAACTGATGATTTTGACCTGAATATATAAGAACATGATGGCAAGCAGTCCATGTAACAATTTTGAAAATGGTGGAAGATTGCATAATCTCAGGAAGTCATAGTAAATTTAAAACTGAAGGTAAAAGTATCATTTGCTTTATTAAGTCCTTCCCACCATTGGGCTTGCAAAGGGTTAAAATAATATCATACATGAAAAAATGAATGGTACAAAGGTACGGACGTAAGGCATGCCTTGTTTACCTGGACCTCTAAACAAAAAAATGATAGATTAACCCAACCAAAGTCAGGAAGGAGACTTAACTGTCTAAACATAAGGATGATTCATCTGTCGGCCTAACTGAACAGCATTGATAGAACTGCTAACACTTCCTTTCCGCAGTATCTGCATAGAAATGCTACATGCAGATACTGGTGTTTAAGTAGCTGCCATAACCATGGTTTCTATGTACTAAAAGTAGTCTCGCAATAAGCAAGTAACAATTTCCAGTCAATACAGTTAACCACATGATATATGTAATGTACATGACCACGATGACATTAAGATGAATGACAAAAACAAAGTACAGTTAATTTTAGGAGTGGTTGGTTGGAGGAGACACCCCTTCCAAGATAGGTCATAGGATTAATATTAGGATGCATAAGCTCAGTTTCATGTGTGTTATCCAGCAAGATAGTTATAGTATGACGGCACCCAAGGTAAGCAAATTGTAATCCATCACTGACCAATGATGATTAACTATGCAGGCAACCTCCTTTTATTAAAATTCCTTCCAACGAGCAACCAATGCAAGATGAGTCCAAAACTGTCTCTACATGCAGTATTTTCAACAGGCCGCCCAAGCACTATTAGAGTGTGTTTTTCTCACAGACTGCTCATAAATCATTACGCTTAGCACAAAGCATGAAAAGTAAACTGAAACAAGCAAAGGTAAAATGCATAAATAATAGTAGACAAATGAAACCTACCAAAACAGCACATGCCGCAACCAGGAATCACATGACAGATTCAAATTAACCGAGGTGCCAACACTGAGGCCTCACCAACACTGCTGGTCATCCCAGCTATCTCCCCGGGAGGGTCCTATGAAGCTAAAACATCCATGAGGAAGAAATGTTAATCTGTAAGAAGCCCAAGTGCTAACAACAGTATCTGACAAGGTCATGGAGTGCAGAAATAATTTATTCAATGCAGCTCAAAGCAGAAGCATTATCCCAACCTTTCTTCTTTCAACAACAACAACTACTTGTCAGCTCCCTTCCGAGTGCCAAGGTCATGGTGATAGAATCGGCAAGGTGCAGCGGACACGCATATGGTACCATTGCTGGGCAAGCTGCTGCCTAAATCATTAGAAAAGCTCATCAGACTGAATTCACAGTGAGCATAGCCAATGATGTATAAGATGAGTGTGTGCTTTCCCTCAAAAAAGGAATTTCCATGCTATCGTTCCTGACACGACGCAGATACAATATAGGACCATTATCCTATATAAACCAAGATAAGAAAGGAGCACTTTGTTATTGTGCTTTGTAAAAAAACATCCGATAAATATGGCAACAGTGAAGCAGTAGAAAGGCTCCAAAGCACACAAAATAGAATAGATAGAAAGAAACGTAGCAAATCGAAGCAATGGCCCTAAGCTAGGATACACAGGATATGGAAAAGGAAAGAAACCAAAAGCCAAACCAAATATTTTAAGTCTGGTTGCATATCGTAGATGCCTGAATAAGGTAGGACAAAAGCAAATAGCAACTACTGATGCATCATCAATGTGTACTTGCAACCAACTAAGAAGAAACTGCAACCTGCACCATGAAGGGCTGAAGGCTCTTCCTATTTATTGCAGCAAAGCTCAAGAGGTAAAAAAAGGTTGGATACCTGAACTCAGAATCTCTGAAATTTCTTTTTCATCACGAACATAAGATTTGGTTAATATTGTTGGTCTTATCTTCACTGATATAAGACTGTTGTGGTCTTCTGAAGTTAATATTGTTGGCATTGCCTCCTTCTAATCCCTGATAAAAAACCTTGGCCAGTACAGGCAAGGTAGGATCCAAACTAACCCCTTCAGGGATGAAACCAAGCTTCACAAAGTCCAAAATAACTACATCACAATCACGATGAATAAGGATCGCTATTGGTTCGATCATTCCACACTTTTGATCATCTGTCAGTTTTGTTAGAAGGAGTGCAAAGAAAAAGTACATATTTTTAATCATTTTTCATGAGATTAAAACCTGACCAAAACAAACATAGCAAAAGTAGGCTGATCGAAGAGCTAAGGGCACAATTAATTTTTTGAACTTAGTCATCAGAATTCTTGCTAACAGCGATAGAAATAGGCTATTAGATGCTACTGAAATGGCATGCACTTTTCTTCTGCTAAACATAGGCTGATCGAAGAGCTAAGGGCACAATTAATTTTTTGAACTTAGTCAGCAGAATTCTTGCTAACAGCGATAGAAATAGGCTATTAGATGCTACTGAAATGCCCTGCACTTTTCTTCTGCTAAACATAAAAATATAAAATATAGAGATGTTCACATATACATCATTACGACATTTTGATAATGGCATGGAAACTCACAGCTGAAGTGCACTATGACCATGTGACGCTGAATATAGAAGTGAGGAAAGTCAATTATTAACCTTAATCAGCAATAGGTCCAAGTAACTAACTATATATGACTATATCAGACCTCTACAACGTATCGAGTTAATTCACTATTACACACTTAAATGTTAAATATCACACTGATCATAAAATGGCCATAAGTTAAGGATACACAGGATATGGAATAGGAAAGAAACCAAAAGTCAAAACAAATATTTTAAGAGTGGTTGCATATCCTAAGTTTATGCATAAAGTAGGACAAAAGGAAATAGTACCTTCTGATTAATCATGCATCATCAAGGTGTACATGGAACCAACGAAGAAGAAACTGCAACCTGCACTATGATGGGCTGAAGGCACTTCATAGTTGTTGCAGTCTGTTGGCACTCCCTAACCACACTCACTCACTCTTGCAGGTGGAGAAGAAGAAGGGGAGAGGAAGAAGAAGCTCAGGAAGAGCACACACGGCAGTGGAGCTGCTTGAACCACTGAGCTGCAGCTGCTCTCTCCTTTATACACAACCAAGTCAAGGTGAGTCATTTACAAGGTATGGCCTTACAGTGCTTTGCAGCTTCTAACACTACTTGCTACTGCTGCTGCTACTACTTGCTACTGCTGCCATGCTGCTACTAGCAGCTGCAACTATGCTCACTAGTCTTTGCCGCTCAAAATCAAGTGGCAAGCCACGGCAGGTCAAAGAGGTAGAGCTACTACTACTATAATGAAAGAGAGCAAGCTAGAGCATGGTGATTATCTAACAAATCTTCCCCTAATCGCATTGCTCTTGCTTGATTTCCTCAACTCCAATCTTGGTCCTCAACTCTGTGAGTCGAACGCGCCCAAGTGGCTTGGTGAGGATGTCACCGAGCTGTCGAGCAGTCTCGACATGCTCGAGCTTGATCTGTCCACCATCGACGCAGTCACGGATGTAGTGGAACTTGGTGTCGATGTGCTTGCTCCGGTCGTGGTGGACGGGGTTCTTGGCAAGGGCAATGGCGGACTGGTTGTCCACCATCAGGACGAGTGCCCGAGCGTCTTCTCCGGTGAGCTCTGCCAGCAGCCTCCCCAGCCAAACTCCCTGGCAACATGCCGTCGCCGCCGCAATGTACTCTGCCTCGCAAGTGCTTAGCGCGACGACCTTCTGCTTCGTCGATTGCCAGGAGATCGGGCACGCTCCAAGGAAGAAGAGCACGCCAGTCGTGCTCCGCCGTCCATCAACGTCGCCCGCCATGTCGCTGTCGCTGAAACCGATCAGCTCCAGCTCTCCCCTGCTCCTCCTTGGGTAGATGAGCCCGTAGCCGCGCGTCCCCGCCACATAGCGGAGCAGATGCTTGACCGCGGCGAGGTGATCCTCCCGCGGTTCCGCCATGAACCGGCTCACGTACCCCACGGCGAACCCAATGTCCGGCCGCGTGTGTGTGAGGTAGCGTAGCCCGCCGACGATGCTCCGGTAGCTCGTGGCGTCCACCAAGGGGGCAGTGCTGTCCTTTGACAGCTTGATCTTCTCCTCCATGGGCGTCTGGCACGCCCTGCACTCGCCCATCCCGCTCCGCTCCAGCAGCTTCTCGGCGTAGGAGCTCTGGCGGAGTGTGATGGCGTCCCTCCCCTGCTCCACCTCGATCCCGAGATAGTAGGTGAGCAGGCCGAGGTCAGACATGCGGAACATCGCCTTCATCTTCTTCTTGAATGCGTCGATGTCACGCTGCTCTGTGCCGGTGACGATGAGGTCGTCGACGTACACGCCGACGATTACCAGTCCGCCCTTCGACCGGTGCGTGTAGAGGGCGTGCTCGGTGGCGCACTTGGTGTAGCCGAGCGTGGTGAGGCTGGCGTCGAGCTTGATGTTCCATGCGCGCGGCGCCTGACGCAGCCCGTACAAGGCCTTGCGCAGGCGGAGCACCCTGTGCTCCTCGCCGGCGACGACAAATCCCGGCGGCTGCTGCACGTACACTTCCTCAGCGAGTTCCCCGTTGAGGAACGCCGATTTCACGTCCAGATGATGGACCTCCCAGCTCCTTGACGCCGCCAGCGCCAGTAGCAGGCGCACAGACTCCATGCGCGCCACCGGCGCAAAGACTTCTTCGAAGTCGATGCCCTCGCGCTGCACGAATCCTTTGGCCACGAGCCGCGCCTTGTGCCGCACCACCTTGCCGCGCTCGTTCTTCTTCACCTTGAACACCCACTTCAATCCGATCGGCCGGCATCCGATCGGCGGGTCCACAAGTTCCCACGTGTGGTTCTCCTCCACCGCCGCCATCTCCTCCAGCATCGCCACCCGCCAGCAAGCCTCCTGCTCTGCTGCGGCGAAGCTCGGTGGCTCCTCTGCGCTGCCCAGGTGCAGCTCGAGATCGTCCAGCACCCGGGCCGCCTGCCCTGGTGGACTGGAATCACCGACGAGATCATCCACCGCGCGGAACCGGAGCGGCTCGCCGGAGTACTCCGCATCGACGTTCGAGGAGGCGCTCGGAGGAGGCGTGACGTAGTGGATCGGCGATGCTGAGCCTGGTGATGGTGCCGCAGGTGTGGCCGGCGACCCCGCAGGCAAATGCGGAGCCGGTTCCGCTTCCCCTGTTTCCGAAACAGGGGAGGCTGGAGCAGGGGAGCCGCCGCCTGGGCTTGTTGCCGCCGCACCTGAAGCAGGGGAGCCAACTCCTGGGCTTGCCGCTGCTTCCCCGTCGGCGTCCTCCCCGTCCTGGACCTCCACGTGCTCGATGATGAAGTCCCTCCAGGCTCCGCGCACTGCTTCCCCATCACCTTGCTCCTCCTCCCAACTCCAACACGCCGCCTCATCAAAAACCACGTCGCGGGACACCACCACGCGCCGTGCCTGCGGATCGTAGAGCCGGTACGCCTTGCTACCGCGCTCGTAACCCAGGAACACCATCGGGCTGCTCCGATCCTCCAACTTGGGGAGGTTTGGCTTCGTCTTCTTCACATGCCCGATGCAGCCGAATGTCCTGAGGAAGGACACATCCGGCTTCCTCCCGTGCCATGCCTCGAACGGCGTCATGCCGTCCAAGCTCTTGGTGGGCGCGCGGTTCAGAATGAACACCGCCGTGCTCACCGCCTCGCCCCAGAACGCCGCCGGCATCCTTTTGGCCTTGAGCATGCTCCTCGCCATGCCGACGACCGTCTGGTTCCTCCTTTCCACGACGCCGTTCTGCTGCGGCGAGTACGGCGCCGTGAGATGGCGTTCCACGCCTTGTCCGGCGCAGTAGAGCCCGAACTCGATCGAAGTGAACTCGCCGCCGCGATCCGTCCGCAGCACGCGCAGCTTCTTCCCCGATTCTGTCTCCACCCGCGCCTGGAACTCCTTGATCGCCGCCGGCGCCTCATCCTTGCTTGACAGGAGGTGCAGCCACATGTAGCGGCTGCAGTCATCCACCAGAAGCAGGAAGTAGCGCCGCCCGCCGTGCGTTGCTGGCGTGATTGGCCCGCAGAGGTCGCCGTGGACGAGCTCGAGGATGTCGCCGGCGCGGTAGCTCGCCTTCTTGGGGAAAGGCAGCCTCCTCTGCTTCCCTGCGAGGCAGCTGTCGCAGAGCTCGCCCGCGTGCTCGATCAGCGGCAGCCCTCTCACCATGCCTCGCCTCGCCATCCTGGCCAGAGCGTCAAAGCTCAGGTGGCCGTAGCGCGCGTGCCAGCGCCATGCGTCGTCGTCGCAGCGTGCCGCCAAGCACACCGGGCGCGCAATGCGCAGCGCCAGGGTGTAGAGGCGGTTCTTGCTCCGCGCGACCTTGGCGAGTAGCTTCCGCTCGCGATCTCTGATCCGGAGCACGCCTCCGTCAATCAGCACCTGGCAGCCTCGCTCGTCGAGCTGGCCAATGCTGATGATGTTGCTCCGGAGCTTGGGGATGAAATACACGTTCGTGAGCGCCTTGTGCTCGCCGTCCTTGCACTGGAACACGACCGTGCCGCGCCCCTGAATGCCAACGCCGGAGTTGTCCCCGAACTTCACGGTGCCGACGACTTCGGTGTCGAGCTCGGAGAAGGCCGCGCGGTTTCCGGTCATGTGGTTGCTCGCGCCGGTGTCGAGGTACCACTGCTCCTCCGCCTCCTCTTCCGCCCGCCCGAGGTTGACCCGCGCGCGTGGTTCGTCGAGCTCGACGTGCCCGCCGCGGTCCTCTGCCTCGGTGTTGATGGCGCAGACCTGCGCCATGAGCAGCGCAGGCTCTTCCTCGTCATCCTGGGCGAGATGCGCCCTCTCCTGGCGCCTTGGCTCCTTGCAATCTCGGGCCCAGTGCCCGATTTTGCCGCAATTGTGGCACCGATCCTTGTCGGCGGCGCGATTGCCGCCGTCCTTGTCGGTCCCCTCAGCCTTCCGCCGCGGTTTGCCGCGCCGCCTGCCGCGCGCACCGCTTCCGCCACCTCCGCGCGAAACAGAGGAGCCCTCCCACTGCTTCCTCTCGCGCAGGCGCGCCGCCCACTGCTCCTCCGTGAGCAGTAGCTGGCCGCCGGCGGTCGTGCGGGCGGTTGCCTCCGCGCGATCTTCAACCGCCTTGAGCCGCCCGGTCACCTCCTCGATTGTGAGCGTGCTCATGTCGAGCAGCGTCTCAATCGAGAGCGCAATCTGCGCGAATCGCGGCGGCACGACGCGGAGATACTTCGCCACCGCCTCCTCCTCGCCGATGTCGACGCCGACCTGCGCTAGCTGGCTCACCAGTGAGGTGAGCCGCAGCGCGAAGTCCTCGATGGCCTCTCCATCGCGGAACGCGATTGCCTCGTACTCCCGCCTGAGCTGCTGCGCCTTCGCCTTGCGCACGCGGTCGCCTCCCAGCCGCATCGTCTCCAAACTCTCCCAGGCCTCCTTTGCGGAGTCCTTGGCGCCGAGCGGGACGACGTACTCTGTTGGCACCGACTTGAGGATGGCCTCCATGGCCGACTGGTCGTCTTCTTCGTCGGTGGTGCCCGCTGTCACCGCCGCCCACAGGCGCCTTGCCTTGAGCATCACCTTCATCAGCACCACCCACTCGGCGTAGTTCGTGCGGGTGAGCATGGGATACTGCGTGTTGCCGGCTTCCCGCACCGTCTTCTTCACGACGTACGTCGTCTGCCGACCACGCCGCTCCGGGGAACGCCCGCGCCCACGCTCACGATCCAGGGAAGTCATGGCCACCAAGCTCGAACACTCAAGCTCTGAATACCACTTGTTGGCACTCCCTAACCACACTCACTCACTCTTGCAGGTGGAGAAGAAGAAGGGGAGAGGAAGAAGAAGCTCAGGAAGAGCACACACGGCAGTGGAGCTGCTTGAACCACTGAGCTGCAGCTGCTCTCTCCTTTATACACAACCAAGTCAAGGTGAGTCATTTACAAGGTATGGCCTTACAGTGCTTTGCAGCTTCTAACACTACTTGCTACTGCTGCTGCTACTACTTGCTACTGCTGCCATGCTGCTACTAGCAGCTGCAACTATGCTCACTAGTCTTTGCCGCTCAAAATCAAGTGGCAAGCCACGGCAGGTCAAAGAGGTAGAGCTACTACTACTATAATGAAAGAGAGCAAGCTAGAGCATGGTGATTATCTAACACAGTCAAGCTCGGATGGTAAAAAAGGGTTGGTTTCGTGAACTCCGAATTTCTGAATTTTCTTTGTCATTATGAACATGAGATTGTTTCCTCTTTGGTCAACTACCTGCTGACTGCAGCAAAGCATAGACCAATATTAGTAATGTGACAACGGGTGAAGAGAAATGGGAAACAAAATATGGGGTCATCCTTTGAACACTAAGGTATTTTTATGCTCTGAAACTTGAACCTTGTAATAACAAAATAAAAAAAGGAACATGCCAAAACCTTTGCTAAACCATGAAACACCACATGAGCGAGTTGCAAAGCCGAAACATAAATTGTATAGGCGACCAAATCTATGATTTTAGAATTATATCCATCCATATGGATTTGTGCCTGGGTGAAGGGCATATCTATGGCTATCCTGTACACTCATGATGTGTCTGAGTGAAGGGCATAAGAAACAATAGTCTTGTACCTGGGCATATTACATAGCACCTGAACTGATTGGATTTTTCTGTGACTTCGAACTGAATGGTAAGGCAAAAAGAGAATCTGATCTTCATGCATCCTAATACTTGACATCTGCATAATCAGCATGATAGAGTCATTATCATATATATTACAGAAGCTAATACTTGGCATCTGCATAATGAGCATAAGAGACATTGGCATATATATTACAGAAGCCCATGTATAGAGTACACATATAGGATAGGCAAAAAGAATGCATGCAAAATAGGACCTTGTGATAGAAACAAATGCTATAGAGCATGATCTAAAAACTTGTGCTTGTAGCAGTTTAAAACCAGCTCATATAAAACCAGCACTATTTGCAGCTGCAGTAAACTGGCTTGGGTGACTTCGTAGCTGAGTTCCTTGATTTAATTGAGGCTGAGCCATGCCCAGACCGCCCGATTGCATACGTCCAGGCAGCAGCTGCCTATTATGAAATCGTTTCCACAAGGCTTGGTTGTACTGCATTTGTAGTTGATCAGGGACATATAAAAGGTCCAAAAATTTAAGTTCAGTCTAAAGAGCTATTTTAGATAAGAGGGAAGCATTAATTGCCTGTAGTTTTAGATATGCATGCCCCTGTAAACCTTGTAGCTGAGGAAGTGTACTGCACTCTCTACAGCTTAAAATGTGGATTCAGAACAAGATCAAGAAAGGAAGCATGTGTTACAGAATATCTATAAAACTAAAGTGCATCAATGAAAGCCTATTTTTACCTGCGCTAGCAACACAGCTGCTGCTGGCCTCAGCTGCTATTGAGATGCTTGTATCAGCTTTTACCTCTGTTTTTGTGGTGTTAGATGCTTTTGGGGGAAGGAGTATTAATCATATTGGTGCCTGACCGAGGAGAGGTACCATATGGCATTTGAGGAGTGGACATATTCTCAAGTTAGGGGTTTCAGTGGTTTCAGGTGATGGTGCAGGTCTCCCAAGTAGCTGTTCTCCGGGTGCCTGCAAGTAATATGAAATTATAAAGGCAACAAATTTGAATCCGAGACAGAAATATCAAACTTTTATCTGAGCTTGGTTACCATCATTTTCTATGATACATAACAATTCTATCAACAGCATGGGGAGATGATTCGTGTCATGAAACACAGAACTAACCATGCCACTCAATCAGTTTTTTAAGATGTTTTAAACCAAAAAAGCAATGACAATAATAGATGGTCCTCTTCTAGTGATGATGATAATTTAGTTATAATTATGTAACAACTTATAGAATTGAAGAAACCAGAATCTGAATTCCCTGGTTGTAGACACAATTAGGTGAAAATGTTGCTGTATTTTTTTGGGATAACTACTTGTTAATAAAAAAAAGTAAGTAGATGTTTTTTTTTGTGAAATACATCTCTAGTTGAAAAGGCAAAGAGTTAAGCATACAAGGAACTTTTACGTCACAAATCTCAATTAATATGGCATAGAGTTAAACATAGGAGGAACTTTTACATAACAAATCTTCACTATGAATGGTCAAGATTTTAGCAATCGAGGAAAAACACTGATCCTAACACAATAGGAGGTTTTGGTCTATGGCACATGAAAATAGACATTTCACTGATGCCGGAACTCAAGAGAAGCTTCTGAACTGAATACACTGGACAGGATTTCTTAAAAATCAATTTGAAGCGTAGGGAAGCTTACAGATTCTGAAACGCCCTCTCTCTATGAGGCAGCAGATGGTGACTAAATTGTAAAGACAATAATTTTTTCAGGCCATATCATATAACATTATAGTCACTAAGTTTAAGAATGGCATGAGACCAATCTTCTGAACCTACCCATCTGTAAACCAACCAGTCGCCCTGGTGTGCAAGATCAAAGCCTACGATATCATAAGCATCAGGGGAAGCAGAAGGGTCTTCGAAGCAGAAGCTGTTAAAAAGATTAATAAAAGAATCTTGTATACCGAAAATTCCAATAGTTCAAGGGCTGACGTAAATAGACAAGGCAAATCCCATTCTTACAGTCTCCTCGAAATCCCATTCTAATAAGAAGTACTAAACTGAGACTATTTTATTTAGTCTTATTAGCAACCAAACTTAAACTTGTTAAATTAACGGATTGGCTTGGCAATGCGCATTGGACAGTAAAACCAATTAATCATAACCATGCTTTAATTTTGGTAGGTACTTTGACTAATAATAAAGATACGGTAGTTTGGGAACTGGACAAGTCTAAGAGTTACACTACAAAATCTGTATACGGCAAAATTGGTAGGTACTATGACCGAATACATGGCATCATTTCTATGCCTACATTATTGTTTCAGCAAGATACAGAAAACACATCATTTAGCATTGAAGAACAGAAATATAAAGCATCCATATATCACAGCTTTCATGACAAGACACTTTTTTAACTCATCTATGCCAAACAAACTTTACCAAAACTTACTGTCAACAATTTCTGATTGTAAAGAAAAGAATGTAATATGCTTCTTACAGAGATATTAGTATCTAATATTAAAATGAGAAGATGTGGAGTATTAAAAGGAATGAAAAATTATAATAAACAGAATACCTTCAATTCGTCGGAGTCTACAGTCCGGAATCCTCAAACTATGCCAGCCAATCCAGCTTGTCCTAGAAGTTCACCTCAGTGAAATTCTTGATCTCCAGGACCACGTCACTACAGGCACTCATCTTGCCTATTTCATCATAATGTTACAGTACAAATCACCTCCACGTAATATGGTAGAAATTTATCTCTCTAAGACAGGCCAATTAGCATTTGCAAATGCTTGCATGTATAGGGATTATTAACAAATTCAACATCTGGGCATTTTCCAAGTTAATTATTGAAGTCAGTCTAATAAAGACATCTATTTGTGTACTCACGGCCTGAACAGAGGTAATATTATGGCTTGTGGTCTGATATGTAAAACTCACATTAGATGGACTCTTCACTTGCAGCTATGGTAAGACTGCAAACTAAACAAAATCCCTGTGTTACAAATAGCATAGCCTATAAGTTAGAATTTCTTATTGCCAGCCTAACAACCACGAATTGGCCTGCCAAGAAACAAAATCTATATGTGAAACAAACTACACTGAAATTGACAGTAAATAGTAAAATCTAACAAGAAACAATCAAGAACTGGCTTGACCAAATCTAACAAGAAACAACAATATTTGCACTTTCTTGTTGGCAAATCTGGAAGGCAAGAAACGCGGCTGTCTTCAGAAACGAGACCCTGAGCGTTGTTCAAGTTCTGCAGGCTTGCAAAGCAACAGCTGAGCAATAGCGTTTAAGATTCAAGAAAAAGAAAAAACACATTGCGGAAAAATGGTGCGAAATATTTCAAGCAGCGATACAGGCATAGCTCATGCACCGATGGTTCTGTTCTTGGTTTTGTTTATGATTTTGTAAAGTCTTCTGCCTGACACTCAGGCAGAGGAGAGAGTTGTAAATGTAACTTCTTCTTTACGGGCCGTTTCGGGGCCAATGATATAAATATTCAGGTGGGGATCAGCTCCCCCCTGGTGAACCCTCAAATGAAAAGAAAAAAAAGTGGCTTGACCAATCATACGTACTAGGAACACTCGGAGGAAAAAAAAATGCATCTGGGATGGCAATACACACAATGTAGAAGCTAACCTTTAAGAGCATTTTACCAATCAGGAACCAGATCAAGCCAAATGTATAGGTTTGGTCAAAACTGCAAATACATAGAATGACAATTGTGTTTCAGCACTGGATAAGAAAAGAAATAATTTTGTAAAATTTTTGATGAAAATTTAATTATTTGTAACAATATGTGCATATAGATAGAGGACACACACAAATAGCATAGTAGCAGTTGCTAACCTATTCACTGGACTCATATAGCCCAATGATGGAAACTACCACATTCTCAAAACAGACTCTTGACTCAATAGCAAGCTTATTCACTGGGCACTTGGCTACAGGTTGCAAACAGGCTTACCCAATGCAGGACAACTATTAGTTGTGTGCCAAACAAACCCAAATTGATCAAATTACCAAATCATTCGTGGAGGTACTGAGCAAGCAGAGAAACAATCATTTTTTAACACAGCCATCACATTGCATATTTTAAAGCATTTATGAGTATTTCACATGAAAAGATACAATGTATATTGATCCTGTCAAACCATTACAAATAGTTCACTGCGCATATCATGCATCCGCTTGGTCCTGTCAATAAAAAAAAACAGGCGTGCAGCTCACGATGGATTTTCAATCTTTACTTTGTGCATGAACAGACTGAGGAGAGCATTGCCGACATTCTGATTTCTAGCAAAATAATGAAATAAACATGCAAGTAGATTTTGCAAGCAATGCCCATAAGCAGTACTTAATCAGTTAGCAGCAATAAAAATGATGTCCGCAAACAAAAGAGAATCCATGACTTACATCCAATAGCACCCCTGCCTTTCAGTCCCAAGAAAACACAAGTAATAGTTTGCACATCAAACAACAGTGCTGCCTTTGAATCCTAGAAAAAAAACATAAGCAGCAGTTGCAGATTGAGAAAAAAAAACATATTGCACTGAGATAGTAAATGGAATATTTCAGTTCCCCTTACAAGTCATCCCACGTTAGCATCTGTTTCAAATAAATGAAAAGATTGATCTTTTATCTAAAGACACGAGCTCATACAGGAACAGAGCAGACTAACTACTGAATCTGAGCAAGACTGGTACTATAAAGACGAAATATCTGTCACCTTGATTGAACAGCCTGCCGCTGATACAAGAAGGCCCGAGCTTCTGTTGCTCCTGCAGCAACCCCTCCAGATACAGAAAAAGGACACAATTCTGGCGACGTTCCAACAACACCAGGGGGGCATCGGGGACATTGCCCTGGCCGGGAGAAGCATTTGCCCGTGGCCGTCAGCGCCTCCATGGGTTGGACATAAATGAATTATGGAAACTATATACTATGTTGCAAGTGAATTACATGCTCCCTTGGCAAGGAATTTGGTTCCTTTCTTTCTTTTTGAATGAACTGGAAGGGCCGAGGCCCCTACAGGATTTTATTACTAAAATGAAAGTTGAAGCAAGATACAAAACAGCTTAATCAACAAAGGAATTTGGTTCCTCGATCTCCAACAGGCACAGCTCACACACTATAAAGCAAGGCGACCTCCAACAGGCACGGCTCACAACCTGGCCAACACGGCTCCACAATCAAAGATACTAACAGCCTTTAACCAAATGTAACAACTCTGGCCTAACCCGGTCGCAATCAACAAAGTAATTTTGTTCATCGATCTCCCTTTCCCCCGTCCAAAAAGTGATGACCTCATCGTAGGTAGTATCGCCGAAGATGTTGAGGGCGGCGAAGGACTTTCCCTTGTTGCGCTGCTTGTCGAGGAGCTCGCGCGCGTTCTTCTTGAAGATGGGGAAGCGCGTGGTCTTGTCACACGCCACCTCGTGGTGCGCGGCCCAGCGCTCGTACAGCGCCCACATGGAATCATCCGACGCGAGGTCCTCCTCGGTGTAGATGAAGCTCGCCTGCGTCGGTGCCAGTAGCACCATGGCGGCCACGACCAGCGCGACGACGCAGAGTGCTGCTGATCTCGCCGCCATTTCTACTCACCACCAGTGATTCGATGGAGGGAGGAGGGCGGAGCTTGCTGGCGAGGGCCGCGCTTCCTGGTGCCTGCGATGGAGGACAAGGGCGGCCTGCTTGCACTTGCTTGCTCGATGGAGGAGAGGCAGGGCGGGCGCAGCAGGGAGGAGAGAGCTGGCGGCGGCGGTCACAGCTGGAGGGCGCAGCAGGCGGAGAGGACTAGCGGCCGGGAGCAGAGACTGGCTTCCTGGCGGGCCTGCCTGCGCCGCGCGCTCATGGAGGAGAGGGAGGATGGGCGCGGCAGGGAGGAGACGACCGGCGGCGGCGGCGGCGGCCGGCAGCGCGGGAGCTGGAGCCGGCGGCCGGCGGTAGGTAGGTGGAGCCGGCTGACGCCCCCGAGATCCAGATCTCGGATGCGAGGCGGAGAAGGATCGAGTGGGAAACGACTCGCGTTTCTAGAAAAGAGGGGGCATCCGCGTTTACGTTTCGAAACGCCGTGTTAAGGCCGATTTTTTTTGTTGGCGATCTAAATAAGCCAAATAATAATCAGGGTGTTTGACGAGATTATTTTGTTTTTTTATTAAATCTGAGTTAATCATTTTTTTTGAGGGCTTAATCGTTCTCAAAGAGGGCCGTAGCCTACCTGCGGCGGCGGACGACGCTGCGCGGCTTTTTCTTTTTTATATTTTTAAAAAATAAAAATTTCAAAAATATATGTCCGTTTTGAAATATTTCAAAAATAACCCTCGGTCGCCCCCCATAGGGTCACAGGTCTTAAGTGTAATTTTTTTTCTTCAAATTCGTAACGAGGTCTCTGGAAAAAAGGCCTGTCGCCCCCATTGGCGACAGGGGCCTGTCGCCCACCCCTGGGGCGACAGGGGCCTGTCGCCCCCCATGGGCGACAGGGGCCTGTCGCCCGTTGGGGGGGCGACAGGGTCCCCTCTCCCTATATAAGCCCTGCCGCCATATGCCGCCATTCTTTTTGTCATTTGAGCCAAAAAATTCAGGAAAAAAGAGAGGGGGTGAGGAGAAGAAAAACGGCGAAGCTCTGCCGAATTGCGTATTTGTGATCTACCGGTAACTTCCATATGAATCCATTTATATTGTATAACAATTAAATTTAATTAGCGGATTAGCAGAATTAGATTTGGTGCTTTAGAACACTCATTTAGTATTATAATTTCAGTACTATTACATACTTGTTTTTAAATTAATTATGAATTAGAATAGAATTATGAAAGTACTTTATTGATATTGCAGCATAAGGTAATGGCTGCCTCCAATTATGGAGGATTTTCATGGACCGAAGAAAAATCTAGTATAATACTTGATATCATGACCCATCTTGTTATCAGTAAGAAGTTGGATCCGTTAGCGGATGGTACGATAGAGATGGTGTTGTCCAAAGTAGTAGAGTTTAAAGATTTCACATTATTTCGAGGTATTACGACGCAAGATGTAAAGGGACACCTGCTAAAACGTCGGAAGATATACATGAGAATATGTGAACTAGCGAATCATCCTAATATCATTGGATTCTTACAACGTTCTTATAAGATATGGATGCGGCCAGATGTGTATGAGATGCACATTAAGGTAACTCTCATTCAGTTGTAATCCCGTCCGTCATTTCGAATCCATATTTATGAAACAATAACATTGTTTTTTAATTATATGCTAGGATTACCCCGAGGACACGGAGTTGATTAACAAAACGATACCAAATTTCCATAAATTGGTATGTATCTTCGGTGGACTTATGACGCAAACTAGACGAAGGAGGCGGATAAGATCTTCGGGTGATAGTACTTGGCCTGCGCAATAACAGATGCCCGGAGGTTCGTCGAGTCATGCTTCAACACCTCAACCACCAACTTGTATTAACTGGGATGACGACATGGATGACTTCATGCCCCCCAAACCATGGCCTCCAACACATGATGTTCCTCCCCCTGTACATGAACCTAGAATCAGAAAGGAGACAAAGGGAAAGGCAAGAGGTTCGTCAAGTATTTACTACTACGTAACTATAAACTAAAGTATCATTAAACTCCTATTTAAATGGTTCTACTATAGCACTAATTAAATTAAATTACTCACCCCTACTTGAATTACTCCTACTTAAATGCGTAGTATTTAAATAAAAAATTATATAAACTAAATGTACTAACATGCAGATCACAAGTGCTGAATCCGGCAGGGCTTCGCCGCTTCCCTTCTCCTCACCTCTCTCTTTTTTTCTGGATTTTTGGTGGAATTTTCGGGCTCAAATGAGGAGGAAAGGGAGGGTTGGAGCTTATATAGGGTGGGTTGCCCCGGTCGCCCCGGGGGGGACAGCCCCCCTGTCGCCCGGGGGGGCGACAGGCCCCCCTGCCGCGCCCGTGGGCCGGGCCCAGCGGTCGCACGAGGGGGGGGCGACAGGCCCCCTGTCGCCCGTGGGGGGGCGACAGGCCATTTTTTTTCAGGAACATCGTTGCAAATTTGAAAAAAAAAATTACACTTAGGGTGTGTCGCCCTATGGAGGGCGATCGGGGGATATTTTTGAAATATTTCAAAACGGATATATATTTTTGAAATTTTTATTTTTTAAAAATATAAAAAAGAAAAAAGCGCCGACGCTGCTGCTTCGTGTACCGACAAATCCTAGAAGGCTTTTCCTCAATGCTGGTGATCCGAATTGGGCCTCCATCTCCATTCCATCCTGGCCCAATATGAAACCGTTGGCGACTGGCGTCCAGCGTCCAGGCGTGATGACCGACCGGGCCGGCGAGAGCTCGTTCCTGGACAGTGCTGTCAGCCTCCTCCTCCGCATGCTGCAAGGGGCAGCGCGGAGCCCACGGCCCAGCCATGCGACCGAGCACTCGACTTGGATGGCTGCCAAAGGACACCGACGACGATAGGGTTGAAAATGGGTCGGGAAAATCCCGCCCCGACCGGCTCCGTTTACTGTTTAAATCGACCGTAAACTGTTTCCGTGGAAAAAATAGGAAAATAGAAAAACAAAACGGGAAAACGGGCGGGAACGGGAACGGGAACGGGAACGGGAACGGTTGGGGTGTTTTCCCGACCGTTTTCACGGTTCCCGTTTTCAGCCGGGAAAATTCCCGCGGGAATTCCCGTATTTGTCGTAGTCGGCTGTGTTACCTGTGTTGGAAACGTGAATTGTTGTTTGCATGTGTTACAACGTGAATTGTGAATTCGTGATTCACTTTACCTGTGTTTCTTAGCTATACGAGTCTTGTTTCCATGTTATTTATGCATAGTTGTAATTATTTTATCGAGTTAAATGTTTGAAGTGGTTGTATGTATTTTCCCGTTTTGAGTTATCGATTCCCGATCGTAATCGGCATGCTCCCGACCGATTGATTCTGTTCCCGATATCCCGTAATACCGATTTCGTTTTTCCGTCCATTTTTTCCGTTCCCGTTTTCGTTCCCGACCAAAAAATACAGTTGCGGGAACGGTTAAGGGGTTTCCCCGACCGTTCCCGACCGTTTTCATCCCTAGACGACGACGCATCCATTGCGCTCCTTCACCGCCTCAGCGCCGGTGCCACCGTCCACCACGTGACCGGTCGACGTCTGCTCCGCCGCCCTCGAGGACCTCGTCGCTGGGAACAGTGTCTATATGGTGGTACTTGTACTGCATCAAGAAATACAAGAGAGCCCATGGCATGTTTTGATATGGGCCAAAATGGGGTGACCAAGCTACAAAGGCCTGTGTGTTGATTTCTTGGCCCAGTTGTGGAGCCTGGCTAGCGGCGTGCAAATTCCCTTTTCTCTCCTGCATCTGGCCATACGTTTTTGGGTTTCGTTTTTCTTGAGCCAGGTTCGACAAGCCCTCTTCCCCCTCTCCTCGTGTGCCTTCCTCGCCCCCGCCGTGCCCGTCTCCAGGGACCACGAGGCCCCGCACCAACCCGCCCTCTGGATCCCCGACAGCCAACCCACCTACCGCGCGGCCTGTCGGCGCTGAGGTGCTGCTTCGCCGCCCCAGAGGTGGTTGGCTGGTCGCCATGCATGTGTTCGAGGAAATGACTAAGAGGAAAGAGCAGAGAAAGGATGGACGGTAAGGTTACTTGTTTCATGGATGCAAGGTACCCATACCACCTTACAGACGTTCCCGACACATCACGCTCATTTGGTACATTTCAATCAAACAAGATCATTTGCTTTCTCAAACCTGGCTGTGGCTGGCCAAGGCCTGTCCTATGAATCACCGATACTTCACTAACTCAGCCGTATTCGTATCCGATACTTGCATATCCGATACTTCGATACTCCGATACTCTCTCTATACTACTACTATGTCATTTTTTAAACTCACGTATCGCCGTACCTGTATCGCGTATCGGTGATACATAGGGTCTGGCTCGCCGGCCGAGCCTTGCAGAGCCTTGAAATCAAACACGCCCCATATGGCCGGCTCGGCGCGCGGGCACAGGCAACTCGCCATCGCCGCCAGCGACATGTCGGAGGGCGGCGCCAAGGATCGGAAGGCGGTGGCACGATCTACAACCGGTCCCCTATGGGCGCAAGGACGGCCGATCCTTCAGCAGGCTCGGATGGTGCATGCATGATGGAGTACGACGACGCCACCGGCGGCGGCGACATATGTACTACGTCCTGTGCAAGATTTACCGCGCCAAAGACCGCGAAGCGGAAGGCCAACATGCATGAGTTTGTTGACTGAAAAAATAGCTAAAATATGAAGGAAAATTTCTTTTGCTTCCACCATACACAGTTTCTGATCCCTGCGTTGGGTCCAACGTGTAACCCAGAAAATCACATTCCTCCCACCCTAATCCTTACAATCCACAGCATTTAAATTGTTCTTACCCAATTATTGAATGTTTCAAGGGTATTCTTTATTCCAATTCTTAGTCATCGCAGCAATCAAAATGATTTTCTTTCTTCCTTTTTTTTTTGTCATGAGCATTTCGTCGTGCAATGCATGCATCTTTGAACAAAATAAATAAACTGTGACAGTTACACTGACGCAAAACAAACTAGTGTCCCCTCGTGATATGGAAGGTTGATTCCAGATTCTAGAACATACATTTATCTTGTTTGTTTTTTTGAGACCAATAGCCTTCGGACAACGAAGAGGGTGCTAGCTTCTTGTTCAACTATGGAAAAAGAAAAAAAAAACATCCTTGAACACTGCTTCTACACACTGTCCCTTCTGTTTTCAGGAGCACAAAAACAAGAGTAATCTATATTACCTGTTCTAAATATCAAGAGCTAATATAAGTGACGTTTTCTGCTCACCTATATTATTTTATGACAAAATCGCAGTCCTTGAAAAGAAGTTGATGGCCATGAGGACATACAGGTGGCAAAAGCATCTCAATCTGCACCAGAAAAAATATTTTGGAGTATAATATTTTTTAGGGGATTTTTGGAGTAGAATAAACTTAACTTGTTTCTCACCAACCTTTATTTTCGTTCCTGCGTGCGTGGAGGATAGCAACAAATCACCTGTGAAACGCTTAACTGTCACCGTGCACCGACCTTTTTCCCCTACCATTTCCAACTAAGCATATCATAATCACAAAAAAACGTCAAACCAAATTAGATGAAAAATCATTTTCCAACCAATCGATCCGTGCCATGACAGAAAATCAAATGTGCAGAAAACACGAGGCCCCTTCATCAGATCACCGACCAAGCAGCGCAACAGTAGCTGCTTGCCTTACCCAGAACCAACGGCCCAGATTGCATCACGATCCACATCGAACGGTGATGGAGAGATCCTAGTCAGCAATGACTGAACTGCTACTCTACTAGTGCTCGCCCACCACAGTACACCTGTACCAAAAAAAATGCTTTAAATTTTCTCAAGAAAATTCAAACTGTGAAAAGAAAAGTACAAAATAGAAGATCGCCAAAAAAGTCAAAACACACTCTCTATATATGCCACCTCTACTTCATCGATCGATCATATTCTCTCTTAATTTCTCTCTCGTACGCACACGTCGTCTATCTATCTCCGGCGATCCTTGCCGCAGCAGCTAGCCTAGCTAGCTAGTGAAGCTCTTGCTGTTCGATCAGTCAATGGTGAGGATGGCAGGCAAGGGAGGAAGCAATGGCGGCGGCGGCGGCGGTGGCCGGGAGTCCAAGAAACCGACGCTCCTCCTGGGGCGTTACGAGGTAGGGAAGCTGTCGGGGCAGGGCAACTTCGCCAAGGTGTACCACGCGCGCAACGTGCACACCGGCGAGGATCGGAGGTGGCCATCAAGGTGATGGAGAAGGAGAAGATCTTCAAGTCCGGCCGGTCTGATGGCGCACATCAAGCGCGAGATCGCCGTGCTCCGGTGGGTGCGGCACCCGCACATCGTGCAGCTCTACGAGGTGATGGCCACCAAGCTGCGCATCTACTTCGTGATGGAGTACGTGCGCGGCGGCGAGCTGTTCGCGCGGGGCCGGCTCCGGGAGGCCGACGCCCGGCGCTACTTCCAGCACCTGGTGTCCTCCGTCGCCTTCTGCCACGCGCGCGGGGTGTACCACCGGGACATCAAGCCCGAGAACCTGCTCCTCGACGACGCCGGCGACCTCAAGGTCTCCGACTTCGGCCTCTCCGCGGTGGCCGACCAGATGCGCCACGACGGGCTGTTCCACACCTTCTGCGGCACCCCGGCGTACGTCGCGCCAGAGGTGCTCTCCCGCCGCGGCTATGACGCCGCCAAGGCCGACCTCTGGTCCTGCGGCGTCGTGCTCGCCGCCGGTTACCTCCCGTTCCAGGACCGCAACCTCGTGCCCATGTACCGCAAGATCCACAGGGGCGAGTTCCGCTGCCCCAAGTGGTTCTCGCCGGAGCTCACCCGCCTCCTGCGCCGCGTCCTCGACACCAACCCGCAGCGCCGCGCCACCGCGAACGAGATCATGGACGACGAGTGGTTCAAGGTCGGCTTCCGCCGCTTCTCCTTCCGACCGATCCTTCACCTTCTTCGACCTGGACGGCGACGGCGTCGGACACGCCACGGGCAGTCGACGTCGCTCCCAGGAAGGCGAGAAATTAAAGGGTGCCGCCGGCGGGCTGACGTCGTGCGCGTCGGTGCCATCGCTGCTACAGCTGGAATCGCGAAGCGGGCTCGGAGGGAGCAGCCGGCGGCGGTCGAGCCTGAACGCGTTCGACATCATCTCGTTCTCGAGGGGGTTCGACCTGTCGGGCCTGTTCGAGGACGGCGAAGGGGGCAGTGTCCTCCCGGAGCAGCCGCCGCACCCGACCGCGGCGCGGTTCGTGTCGGCGGCTCCCGTGGAGCAGATCCTGGCCACGCTGGCCAGAGGGGGCCGCGTCGGCGGCCGGCATGGTGGTGCGCGAGAGGGATGACGGGTCCATCAGCATGGAGGGGACGCGGGAGGGCGAGCACGGCGCGCTGGCCGTGGCCGCGGAGATCTACGAGCTCACGCCGGAGCTGCTTGTCGTGGAGGTTCGGCGCAAGTCCGGCGGCGCCGCCGTGCGCAGCTGAAGCCAAGCCTGCGTGACCTCGTCTGCGACGAGCCGACACTGCTCCGATCCGACGAGCGCTCTCGGAGTCTATGATGATTGATGAGCCGTACGTGTGATCGTGGCCGGCGCATCAACGTTTGCGCATGGGCATGCACGCACGCACGTTCGTCGTCGTCCATTACTGCCGCATATGTATTAGCGTATATATACACCGGATTATTATACGACTAATTAAATACACACACAAATACAAATACATGCAGAAGGGAATTGTGAGTACGTACGCGTGTAGGGGTTTTATTATACGTGCGTATACAGTGATAGACCAGGACACATTATTTTTGCACTGTTGTATCCACGTATTAAAAGGGTGAAACGTAAAAAGAAATGTAAATTTTGTGTGCTGCTACTAATAGGGATTATATGTAATTGCTAGGGGCCGGATTTGTTGTGGTGCAACTGTTTTTGTTGATGTATCACTAGTTTTGCACTCCTATATGGAGAAGAAAATACTATCATTTGGTGTTCTTTATTCATTTACTGAACCAAAAGTTTACTGTAAATCTATAAAGCTATTTAGTTAATTCGGCTCTCTATTTTGCTCTCATCATTAGGTTTCATTTGAACGGTCGGCAAGAGATATGCTGAACTTAAATTATTATTATATTAATATATAGGATAGATTAAAAGGCACCATACAAAGGCGAACTGATTTGTAAAAACAACAAAACACAAGCTCAATTTTTTTTTGGCCTCCTGCCACACACCAAAGGTGCATTCCTTTTGACCTTGGTTGACGGGGATGGTCTCAGAAAGTTTTTTTTCTCCTGCCATCTGTTCCTTTAGAGCAGCCGCGCATCGGTTCATTCACCGGAGAGGCAGCCACGTCAAAAATGCCATAGCCCCACGAGAAAGATTAAATAATTAGACACCTGCCGGTCTTGATTTGCTGCACACCGCACCACGACAAACTTCCTAGGGCCAAATTCACATTTTATTCCTCGAGAGTCGACCCCAAGATGTGAATGGATTCATCTCTTTTTCCTGGTTGATTCGTTTACTCCAATCTTTGAGTCGACTCGTCCACTCTCTAGGTCATCCCATGAGTCACTTCTCCTTTGCCACTAGAGAAAGTCCCTATCTTACCAATGAGTGCTCTGCCGCGACATGCCGACGATCGTAAAATCTCACATTTTCTCTTTTCAGGCTACTAGAACAAGAATGGCTAGCGTGTGGTAGCATTTGGTTAGTATCTTTTGGTATAATTTTTTTATGAAACTTGGAAGCATTTCTTTTGTCAAAATGCAAGAACTGTATTATTGTTTAGTGGACAGAGGGAGTATGTTGTGAGAAGTCCTTTCTGCCGGCGTGCCCCGGAGCACTCCATGATGGATGGATGGATTTAACTTGCAGCCCTTGCAACAGGCCTATGCAATGCACGAGAAAACGATTGTACATATGATTTGACAAACAACCATAAGATTAAGACCCACTACTAGAAAACGGGCATTGGTCACCGGCTGAGAAGGGCCAAAGGCACCGGTTTTCCAACCGGTGCCCCGCAACCACGACCAATGGCCTTGACTTAAGACACCGGATTTTTCAACCGGTGCCTTAGTCTTCCATTGGTACCGGCTCATTATCCTTCTTGATGTAATTGGTGTACAACTTCTTCTTGAAAGTTGCAAAGGCAAGGGCCATCTTTCTCAAGGCACATTTCTTCACAAGTTCTTGGTCAACTCCTTCAGAAAGAGTGAACGTATCCTTGAGTTCTGCCCATAGCATTTCCTTCTAATGTGCAGGCACGGCGTGTTGCTGTTCTTCGGGTTTGGTCGTTTTCCATAATCTTGTGGTGATCGGAATTCTTGCCCGAACAATAACCCCACATTGGTTGACAAATTTTGTGCTAGCATCCTCTGGAGCACTTGGACAGCCCTCTGCGTCCACTTCTGTGATGACCTGTCTTCCCTCCATTTTCTTGGTTGGCCGGCGTCTCCCTTTTGACTGGCTCAACGAAGTCGATGCGGAGGTCGACTAAATTACAGAAAAGATATGTTAATCGCAAAACTAATCTACCGAAGTCACCATGCATATAGTTTTAAGATTCGTACTGGAACATGCTGCTGTTGATTGGGCGGCGGCGCAAAGTCATCATCTTCTTCATCGGCATCTCCAGACATATTCAGGAACGAATCAGCTGACCGAGCATCTTTTTCAGCGATTGGCTGGGTGGTGTTGGCCCTCGTATCTTCGTTTATTGCGTCCAACATGTATTGCCCGGTGGCCTGCTCATCACTGAAGGGGTCTATCCTTAACTGAAACCGTAAAAATGTGTTAGAGTATGTGTCCATCCTTAAATGAAGCAGGAGAATTCAATTCTTTGAACGAATATGCGTGTTTGAGAGAGAGAGTGTGTGTATGTTAGAGGGACAGAGAGAGTTAGTGAGTGTGTGTGTCTGTGTGTGTGAGTGTGTGTGTCTCGAGGGTCGATACTTTATACAATTGTGTTAGAGTGTGTTAGAGAGAGAGTGTGTGTGTTAGAGTGTATTAGACAATGTGTGTGTTGTGGAACGGGGTCGATGAACCGGGTCGAGGAACGGGGTTGAGGGTCGAGGTCTAGAGTTGAGGGTCGAGGGATGGCGAATGCGTGAGTTAGAGAGCGAATACGAAATTACTCGTCGTCGTTACTCGTCGTCCTTAGGCCATTTAAAGTTCACTTTTCACAAATATTTGACCCAATTGGAACGGAATTTTTCAGTATCTCAATGGTAACGCTCGGTAATTTGGGCTCCGCGGCCACTGTTCTACTCCCGCGCGACGCCCCACTTTTTTTTTACCCAAATAGGACCCTAAGGTACCGGTTGGATTTTCCAACCGGTACCAAAGGTTCTCTTTTCTTTTCCCTTTTATTTTTCTCTTGTAAATCTATTAATTGCCTCATAATTCATAATAAATTTGATATTTGCATAATAAATCTGATAATTGCCTAGAAAATCTGATAATTATCTAGTAATTTAAATAATTGTCTAATAGTTAAAATAATTGTCTAATAAATTTGTTATTTGCTCAATAAATTTATTAACTGCCTAGTAAATCATTCAACTAAGAAAATATTAACTATAGTTTTAGGTGCACAATAATAAATCATTTAAATGCAAAATAATTTTAATTACTACATAATAAATCATTTTGGTGCATAACTAATTATTTTAATTACATAATAAATCAAATAATTGCATAATAAATTATTCAAATGCAAAATAATTCTAAATACTACATGATAAATCATTTAGGTGCATAACTAATCATTTTAATTGAATAATAAATCAAATAATTACATAATAAATCATTTAATTGTCCAATAAATCAATTCATTGCATAAGAAATCTAATAATGTTCACAGAAAATATTACAAGACATAATCATTCAACTAAGGGAATATTAACGATGGTTCGCTTTACAATCATCCCTTCATTATGATCATGACGTGCGTACGGAGCCTCCTCTTCGGCTAAAAGAATACTTGTGTCAACCTCCACTGTGAATGGAGTCATGTCTTCAACCTTATTGTATTCTTCATCTGTGACATCGTCGACTCCCACAATTTTTCTTTTTCCTGCCAGAACAATATGGCGCTTTGCCTCATCTCCGGCACCTACAAAACTTGATTTATTCCTGGACTTGTCCTCTCTCGTTTTGCTAGACATGTCCTGCACATAGAAAACTTGAGTGACATCTTTAGCTAGGACGAATGGTTCGTCTCGATAGCCAAGCTCTTTGAGGTCTACCGTTGTCATTCCGTACTCGTCGATATCGACACCTTTTCCTGTGAGTTTAACCCATTGACAACGAAATAGAGGTATCTTCAACGGCCCATAGTCGAGTTCCCAGATCTCTTCAATGTAACCAAAATATGAGTTCGTTTGGCCACTAGAGTCGGTGGCATCTATACGCACACCACTATTTTGATTGGTGCTCTTGTTATCTTGGGCTCTTGTATAAAATGTGTAACCATTAATTTCATATCCTTGGTACATCAGGATTGAATTTGCCGGACCCCTGGCCAGCCAAGCTAGCTGCTCATGAATTTGATCGTTGGCCATGACTTCCTTCTGCAACCAGGTGGCGAATGTATCGTTATGATGTTTTGTAATCCATGTCTCAGACTTCAAAGGGTATATACTTCGCACAATTTGCATGTGCTCCTCCATGTATGGAGCCACCAAGGCTGATTGTTGCAGAACTGTGAGATGTGATTTGCTCAACGTGGCATGATCTGTGGCATTTACTGATTTTCTTCCAAGTGTGCCCTTTCCAATCAGCCGCCCCTCATGACGTGATACTGGAATCCCAATTGGGCAGAGTTCTTCCACATAGTCAACACAAAATTCAATGACCTCCTCTGTGACGTAACCCTTCGCAATGCTTCCTTCTGGACGAGCCCGATTACGAACGTATTTCTTTAGGACTGCAAAGTATCGTTCAAAAGGGAACATATTATGAAGGAAAACAGGACCGAGAATACCAATCTCTTTGACCAGGTGAACTAGAAGATGCGTCATAATATTGAAGAATGATGGAGGAAATATCATTTCAAGACTGACTAAACTTTGGACAACATCCTCTTGTAGCCTGCTTAAACTCGATGGATCAATTGCCTTCTGAGAAATTGTGTTGAGAAATGCACATAGCTTTATGATTGTTGCTCGAACATTAGCTGGTAGAATACCTCTAAGTGCAACTGGAATCAATTGTGTCATCAACACGTGACAGTCATGGGACTTTACGTGTGCGAATTTCTTCTCTTTCAAGTTCAGTAGTCTCTTTATATTCGAAGAGTGGCCTGATGGGACCTTGATACTGTTCAAATAGTCGAACATACTTTGCTTCTCTTCCTTACTAAGAGTGTAGCACGCAGGACCTAGATAATGACGTCCTTTATCCCTTTTTCTGGATGTAGGGCGGCTCGTTGTTTCATACGTTGAAGATCTTGCCGCGCTTCCAATGTATCCTTTGGCTTACCGTAGACACCAAGGAAGCCTAGAAGGTTCACACAAAAATTTTTTGTTAGGTGCATCACATCAATTGCGTGTCGGACGTCTAAGACTTCCCAATAAGGTAACTCCCAAAAAATACTCTTCTTCTTCCACATAGGTGCACGTCCGTCATCACTCTGCACTGATCTGCTGTTGGGTCCTTTTCTGAATACTACTTTTATATCTTTGACCATTTCAAACACCATTTTCCCACAACGGTGCCTAGGCTTGGTACGATGATCTGCCTTTCCATCGTAGTGAGCATGCCTCCTCCTTAATGGGTGCTTGATCGGAAGAAATCGACGATGACCCATATACACGATCTTCCTACAGTGCTTGAGGTACATGCTGTCGGTTTCTTCTAAACAATGGGTGCATGCCCTATAACCCTTATTGTATTGTCCGGAGCGGTTACCTAGTGCTGGCCAATCGTTGGTGGTTACGAAAAGCAATGCACGCAGGTTAAAATGATCCTCTGCATGTGCATCCCACATACGAACACCCTCATCTTTCCACAACAATAGAAGATCCTCAATCAGTGGTTTCAGATACACATCTATATCGTTACCGGGTTGCTTCGGGCCAGGGATAAGCACCGGCATCATAATAAATTTTCGCTTCATACACAACCAGGGAGGAAGGTTGTATATACAGAGTGTCATAGGCCAGGTACTATGGCCACTGCTCTGCTCACCGAAAGGATTCGTGCCATCCGTACTTAAGCCGAACCTTATATTCCTCGCATCATTTGCAAATGTTGGGAATGTTTTGTCCACTTTTCTCCACTGCGACTCATCAGCGGGGTGTCTCAACATATTGTCTTGCTTACGTTCTTCTTTGTGCCATCGCATCAATTTAGCATTCGTTTTGTTCATGAACAAACGTTTCAGACGTGGTATTAGAGGAAAATACCACATCACCTTGGCAGGCACCCTCTTCTTGACACGTATCCCCTCAACGTCGCCTGGATCATCTCGAGGGATCTTATACCGGCATGTGTTGCATACAGGGCATGAATCCAAATTTTCATACTCACCTCGATATAGGATGCAGTCATTAGGACAAGTGACTATGGATGGTTCTTGATGATGAGTAATCCTTCTCATTCTTACAGAATTTGCATGGACAACGAACGAAACTGCCATACTTGTATTTCTCGGCCGCTTCTATGAATTCATGCACGCCATCCATGAACTCCTTTGAACGCCGGTCGGCCATGTACATCCATTGCCGACTCATCTGGGTCCACAATACATTTATATACATCATTGTACTGTACAAATAGTTCATTCATACTACCAATTTATAACAATATATTTATATAATTGATAATGCATATAACTATAATAAATAGATGCTATTCACTTATCAAATAAATTGAAAAAACATATAAATACAATAATTTGATAGTATTCAAATATCAAATAAATTGATAACGTATATAACTACAATAAGATGCTAGAAATAAAAATAATTATCACATATATAAACTAAATCAAGTAATAACTGTTTCTAAAAATTAATTGCTAAGTTATAAAGAGAAATAACTAACCTTTTTTTCAAAAAAGCAAAAATTCGCCCCCCCTCACCCCACTCAGCTGCCATGAACAGTGAGTTCACGGCAGCTTGAGAGGGGGAGGGGCTGGGGTATTTATTGGCTCGGGCCAAAGGCACCGGTTGATTTCAATGACCCGGTGCTAAAATTAATTCAATAGCACCGGGTCAAGGCACCAACCGGTGCCTTAAGCCCGAGCTCCTGGCAGCTGCCACGTTTCATTTCCATAGGAACCGGTTATTCCTATAAACCGGTGCCTTTAGCGCCGCCTTCATTTGGTACCGGGTGGTGGTTCAGACCGGTTCCTATGGTGATGCATTGGAACCGGTTGGAACCACCACCCTGTGCCAATTGCCCTCCACTAGATCGGTCGATGGCCAAAAGTACCAGCTGCTGTTGCAGCCGGTACCGATGGGAGCAGCCGGTACCTTTGGCCAGGACCGATGACCCGTTTTCTAGTAGTGACCACAAGATACTTTACCAATGTGCTCATTGCTAAAGTGTTAACAAAAATGCTTTTGCAACTAACCCTAGAGTATTTTTTTTCAAAATGTCTCACAAATCGTATAATTCATTAATGATTACAGCATTCTTCAAGATTGAAAACATACGAGGAAAGAAAGAAGCCTAAAAAACAATGCTATATACTGCTGCTGGAGTTTTTTCAGTTTTGTGTGCTTTGAACTAGATGAAGAGCGTGCTTCGGTCATTCTCATTAAAAAAACATTTCAGTTTATAGCAACTAATAGGTGCACCAAGAAGATCCCTCGATTTTCTATGCATGCTTGCATCAATGTCAACCATAAACATGAATCCCTGACGAAGAGCTTTTTTTCCGTCCACACAATGAGACAAACGGGGCAAACCAACAACCACAGCCTTATTATTAAGGCCCTGTCCTTTGAAATTATCAATTAAATAATTCATTAAGAGTGTGACGGTAGCCATAATAAGCTATTCTTTTCATAGCAATAAAAAAGTCTGACAGAGTGCTCCAATTCTTTCACCATCTTTTTTTTTTAATCTTTGTTTGATTCGACGCAGGAACTCGCCGGCATTCGCCCACGTCGTCGCAGGAGGAGAAGTGGGTCACGGAAGCCGTTGAAAACTGAGATCCTAAACACAACAGGTGTGCATGTTAAGGTACCTGAATCTCTTTTTTTTATATGCAAGGAAATGCGTGTCCCCGAAGGATAATTTCTCTCCCAAGAATGCAGAGTTATCATACTTGGCTTATGACAAAGGTTATCACCTTATTGGTTTTATACCTCTTATTCACCTCAGAGAAGGTTGTGACGAAGGTTATCACCTTATTGGTTTTCTATCCTTATTCACTTGAGAGAAGGTTACTGCTCTAATTGACCTCAGCGAAGGTTTTGGATCTCATTTACACCTCAGAGAAGGTTACAACTCTTATTGACCTCAGAGAAGGTCATGGCTATCATTAACCTCAAGCGAAGGTTATGGATCTCATTTACCTCAGCGAAGGTTACAACTCTTATTGATCTCAGAGAAGGTTATCACTCTTATCGACCTCAGAGAAGGTTATGGCTATCATTAACCTCAAGCGAAGGTTATGGATCTCATTTACCTCAGCAAAGGTTACAACTCTTATTGATCTCAGAGAAGGTTATCACTCTTATCGACCTCAGAGAAGGTTATGGCTCTTATCGACCTCAGAGAAGGTTATGGCTCTTATTAACCTTAGAGAAGGTTATTGCTATCATTAACCTCAAGCGAAGGTTATGAATCTCATTTATCTCAGAGAAGGTTATGGCTCTTATTTACCTCACAGAAGGTTACAGCTCTTATTGGCCTCAGAGAAGGTTATTTCTCTTATTGGCTTCTAGAGAAGGTCTGGAGAAGGTCTGGCGAAGGTCCGACGAAGGTCTGGTGATAAGTCCGGAGAAGGTCCGGAGAAGGTCCGACGAAGGTCTGGAGAAGGTTCCAGGCTAAGGTCCAGCGAAGGTCCAGAGAAGGTCATCACTCTTATTGACCTCAGAGAAAGTCAGAGAAGGTTATCACTCTTATTGACCTTAGAGAAGGTTATCACTCCTATTGACCTCAGAGAAGGTTACTCGCAATCTTACAATGGGTCGAAGCAACAAAAAGTTGCAAACATCGACCATCGCATCTTGCATGCTCAATTGTGTAAGTCAGCAAAGCTCACATTCTTCGCTAACTTTGCATACTTATCTGAAATTGCAATAAGCAATTGAATGCCGAGGGGCTTTCGAACCTAAGGGTCCCGAAGCTAAAATATCTTATGACCTCCAATCCAACTCTAACTCAAAACACTTGGTCCCAAGGGACTATTCATGATAAGTTACATCTTCCATATCAAAAGTTTTCTCTAACATGCAGGTTATCATCAATGTGAGTATTTCTGCCAATTGAGCTAACCCTTGTATACTAGACCTCTGTTCTTCAAGCGCAGGTTCACTGGTTTTCACCCTTTAACCAAGCCAAAGAATCTATGCAATATAGAGTGGCATTCATTGGATAATATATGTCATTGACCTTCGGTTTTCATCCTCTATTGGGTTTAGCTCCATCGGTATTCATCAACCATTGGTGCTTCAATATAATGGCTTTCATCAACAAGTGGTTTTCACCTTCGCAATGAACAGCCGAATACTATGGTACTCAAAGCTATGAGCCTTCACCTTCGGCTATCAAATGCAAGTGTTCTTGCGCCAAGAGGCTCCCTTTGTCCACAGTTTGAAAGTAACCAGAGGCCAAAAACTTTGGCTTCATGCAAATGCATTTCACTTCATTCATTTGCATCAAAAGCACATATCAAATCAAACCATTTGCATGAACACATAGTCATGCATGACAAAAAAAAGCTTTGAGGAGCTAAGAGGCTCAGGACCTTAAGAATGAAGTCGAGTATCGCTTCCTACACGCAAGGAAGAATGCTTCGCAAAAGAAAAGCCAAGGGGCTATCGATCCTAAGGGATATGAAGCCAAAACACCTTCGGCCAAAGAAAAAAAAGTCGGGTGACGACCCGCAAACTTACTTTTATGCAATATTACTTTTGCAGCTAATGTCCAAGAACATCTTTGAGAAAGATATCAGTCATACAACCTATGTTCAATGACAACTTTAATAAATGGTCGTGGCACCATCCTATATTTGTTGCAAATACACCACCTTTTCCAGGTACAAATCATCAAATCAACTTCACTCAAGTTGTAGACGCGACAAATCTTGGCGTTGAAAGCAACGCCTCAACCGAATCCTTTGGCTCGAGGGGCTCGCCAGGACCTTCGGCTTCGCCTACAACGTCGCTCTCGACGCTACTTCAGCTCGAGGGGCTCGCCGGGACCTTCGGCTTCGCCTACAACGTCGCTCTCGCTGCTACTTCGGCTCGAGGGGCTCGCCGGGACCTTCGGCTTCGCCTACGACATCGCTCTCGCTGCTACTTCGGCTCAAGGGCCTTGCCGGGACCTTCGGCTTCGCCTACGATGTCGCTCTCACCGCTACTTCGGCTCGAGGGGCTCGCCGGGACCTTTGGCTTCGCCTACGACGTCGCTCTCGCCGCTACTTCGACTCAAGGGGCTCGCCGGGACCTTCGACCGCTACTTCAACCTCTACGTCATCTACATCGACTACTTCCACTACATGCGAAGCTTATCTCACGAGCTCCAGGCAAGAGGGGCTGGGGGTGTACTAGAGGACCAGTTCATCTTAGATGATGAGGTCTTGTCCGGCGCTCGCGAGAGAAGACTCGAAGATACTACGACAACCTTCGGCCACGACAACTTTACTTGCATCGGCTCTCGGAAGCCGAGGCTACCATGGGGGTGTACTGGAGGACCAGTTGATCTTTGAAGATGGAGCTCCACCCGAAGATTAGAGAAGAAGCCACTTGCCAATAGAAGCTCAGAAGTGAAGCTACCTGCGAAATCAAATCCCTGAAGATCGAAAGCTGGCACTCATAAGAATCCAAGCATGTGCGTGCTCTTTTCTCCATGCCTTTGTAACCAGAAACTGTTGTAAATAGGCCTCTTTTGTCAGGGTCAGCTACTAGGTCTGATTGTGCCAGCCGAGACCAACTAGCTGAGGGGCTTCTGTTAGGGGTGCGCTATAGATTTGCAGGGGGTAAGCACACCTCGGTGTACAAAAGAGGCCCAAAATTGTGATTTAAGGGCTTGTTTGTGAGGTTCAGGGACCTGTTTGTAAGCTCCAGGGGCCTGTTTGTAAATCTTAGGGACCTTCTTGTAATATTCAACCCCAGCAATGGAATAAATATAAACAGCCACCTCCTCCTCCTCCCTATAAATAGCCCCTCTTGGGGTGGAGGTGAGGACTCTTTGGCCTCTTGCTTGCTTGCCCATTTGGCTTGCTTCTCTTCCTACTCCATCTCATCTCTTGTCTGTTGGGGTAAAACCCCAACACAGGGACTGTCGGTGTTTCGAAATCACCGGCCAGTAATCTATAGTATGCGCGTCACGGATGCGGATGGTAATGCAGGAAAGACACAAGGTTTATACTGGTTCGGGCTGAATGTCCCTACGTCCAGTTTGAGCTCTCGTGCTCCTGTATTCAAGTTTGCAGTAGGGGTTACAAACGGGCGAGAGAGGGAGCGAGGGTCCCAAGTCTCTGGTTCGGTGTGTGTGTGTGTGTGTGTGTGTTGACGCTTCTTAAAGCGCCAATTTACGTACCGCAAGCGCACGGATCGTGTATAGCTTTTCACTTAGAGTATTCCCCCAAGGTTTATCAATCCACGGAACAAGTGTATTACTATGCTTAACTAAGCACTAATGATGTTGGTAAAAGATCTATATTGAGTGTTTGAGTGTGAAATAGATCTAATCTAACCAATCTAATCTAATCTAGACTAGTGAGCAAAGATAGATGTGTGCACAAGATATGAAGAGCATTTGTCCATAGAGTCTAGGATCACTAGAGATGTAATCGCCAAGCAACGAAGAACGGATCTAATCTACCAAAGGTGTGTTCCAAGATCAAAACCTTTCCCTCCCGCATACTGTCACTACACGAGGATAATCGGTAACAAATCAACAAGAACACGATAGTTGATGTAATCTAAGTAAACCGTGCAAGAGCAAAGCAAACTCAAAGCCAAGTCGCGAACTATTAGGCATCAAAGCATCATCAACAAGAATCGTGATAGATCAATCTCCTAAAGGATTCGGCAATTACAACTAAAGATCTCCTTACAATCCCATGAACAAACGAGGACTTTACCCCATGAAGCTAAGCGAAGCGTAGTCGATCATGGTGACGAAATCTCCGGCAAGGGATGGATCCCTTGCTATCCTCCAACTTGCAGCGGCGCCGAGGGACGATGAGGCCTCCAGTGTCGCCTTTCTCTTGTGTCTAACTCGAATGTATCTTTGGATGCTCTTCTCTGCGATCTCTGCGATCTTTTCTGCGGTCCTCCTTGCGATCTCTCTCTTTTGACGGCGGCTTCGGGGTATTTATAGGCAGATATGGTCGGTGGTTTTGGTAAAACATAGATTAGGGTTGACGCATACTTCGTGCCGAAGAAAACCGAGACCGATTGGGCTCCGAAAAGGGCTAGGCTGGCCGGCCCAAGGACTCCAGGCCGGCCGGCCTGGGCCTTTTCTGGCCCCTTTCGGTCCCATCTTTTGCGTGTTGGTTCTTCCTTTTATTCCTCATCTTAGCCCAGTTGTAACCATGCGTCAAAACATCTCCGAAAATGTCCAAATTCCTGTCAAAATGCAACATGCTCCAAAATCCAGGACAAAATCGAAAACGGTCAAGTTCGGGTGCCAAGTGGCGGGTTAGTACATGAATCATCCCGAAGAATTTACCAAAACAACTCCTAATCATATAGTAAAATGGGTACTTAAGGAGCGCCAACATTCCCCCCATGCTTAGCTTTTGCTCGTCCTCGAGCAAATCAAATCATCAAGTCCTTCCATGGGTTGCTCAAGAGTTCTCGAACTGCAAAATTTACTTATGCAAATAAGTCTAACAATATTTCTCCAAACAAAGGTCAGAGGAGCAGCGAGGATAATCATATCATGGGCATTTTAAAAACTCATCCAATATTACTCCACAACTCTTACCTTTAGCTGGCAACTCGAATATCGACAACACTTGCTTTTCTTGCCATCCTTGGAGGTTTTTCTCTTTTTTTAGAAGCAAAATACCCTGTAACAAAGATTAGACCAAAAATTCTTGCACAAGCCCTTTCATGTCTCTCAATATAAGTGGCTATCCTATTTTTATTTTGCAAGCTCTCCTCTCCCAAAAGTCTCTCAAGTATAAAGTGGGGCTATAGGTGAGGCTTAGCAAAGTATATACATATATTGTCAAATTAAGAAAACCTTCTAATGATTGCTTACCTTCCGAGCCAATGATCATGAGAGTTTCTCCATAATGTAAAGGGTTCAAGGGTAAGAAGATTTAGAATGATGGACATGTGCAAAGGCATACAAAAAGATTGACTTCAAGGCACAAGCATCGTCCTCGTTGTCGGATTGCACATGGTTGGAATTGAGGATATTGTTCTCAAGCAACAAGGTAATATCTCTTTGCACTTCTCTAACCATAGAATCCCTTCATTTTTTTTCTTCTCATACATTTTTTTTCTTTCTTTCTTTCTCCCGAATTTTCTTTCTCTTCTCCGAACCTTTTCATAGGACACTTTCTATAAAACATAGATAGGCAATTCTCCAAAGTGTCTCCCTGAATTTTTGGAGCCCGAACCGAGACCAGAGAGGCCTAGGCCGGCCGGCTCAAGGGGTGTAGGCCGGCCGGCCTGGGGCTTTCCCAGGTCGGATTCGGTCCATCTTTTGAATACTCCTTCCTTTCTTCATCCCAAAGTTATGTTTTATACAAATCATGCGTAGAAACAGAACATATCCTCATAATTGGGTTGTGGTCAAGGAAAACGATAATTAACAAGAAAATCTCGGGTTCGGGTTTTGGAATCCGGTAGATCTCATGAGTTGTTCCAATGAGGAATTCTCATTACCGAATATTGACGGGGCTAGCAATTCAGAGATGAAAAATACGGACATGATCATTGCTCGAAATTAAAACTCCCAAGAGAAGGATATCCTAACTCAACTCAATGTACATCCAATACTTATGGTGGAACGAATAAAGCTTTTGGATGATAGGATTTTTACTCTCGACTTGTCAAGAACTTGATCAACCTTATGTTTGTAGGGGTTTTATTTTTTTTATGAAATTAAAGTCCTCCAAATCATGCCTTACTCGCAAGCGTAATCAAAACCAAGTGCTAGATCAAAGCTCAAGTGTGGGTATTAACATAGACGAATAATCTACTAAGCTCCACAAATACGAAATAAATTTCAAGACAACGCTCATGAACAATTGCTTTAAAGAAAATAAAGTAAAACTGAATGCATAAATAAAATTGCACGATCCAACAAAAACAAAGACTCTTTTTATTTTGTTTTCATGACTCAACACTAATTTAAGACTCACTCTCACACATGCGAAAAATAAAGCACGCAACACACGACGAACTTTCGAGTAAACAAAGACCAAAATTCAATCTAGGAGTCGTCACACCTCCCCCCATGCTTAGATTATGCGGCGTCCTCGTCGCAATGATATAAGAGACGGGTGTGATGCTCGTTGGTGGTCTCAACAGCACCTCAGGCAATTGCATCTTGGACGCCCTCCTTCTTGCTTTTGTAGATCTCCGACCATCCCAAATAACTTCCTTATGTTGCGGACAAGGAAGTTGTAGTCTTTTTCGGCCAAGCTCTCGATGTCGTCCATCCTTCGATCCATTGCCACGATTCGATCATGGAACCTATCAATGGTGGCGCGGAGATCCGTGATTTCATTGCGGCACTTGAAACAGCAACCGGAGTAATGCCCGCTGCGGTTGGGGCTGTCGTCCTCGGGCTCGTCGTCGTCCTTCTTCTTCTTGCCGCTATCACCTCCGGAGGGGTCATCTTCCTCTTTTCTCTCCTCTTCGGCCCACCCCGGCCAATCATCATCGTAGTCACGACCGGTGGCGCCCCATGAACCAGGGCTCATGATGCTCTCCCAATCGCTGTCCCCCGCATAATCCTTTGGCTCCGGGGTGTGCTCGATGTAGTTCTTTCTTTTGACTCCGAGGAGGCGCAAGGAATGCCTAGGTGCGGGTGGCTTTTTGTCTTGTCACTTCTCGCCTTCGTCTTCGTCGCTGCTGATGACGACGACCACCCTTTGGGCTTGAGCTAGCCTCTCATTGTACCATTGACGGCCCTTCCCTCCGACGCTCATCCGTGCTTGGGTATTGAATTTCTTCAGAGGGGCCTTCGCTTCACATCGCTTTGCTTCAACAAGGAGGGGCTGCGCACCGGTTGCTGAGATGGGGCTAGGCGTCTTTGGCGTGGGGGTGTCAGGCGTCCAACCCCTCTCCTCGATCTCCATTGCTGCAATCATGGCTCTTGCGCTCGCTGGACCGGCCATTGTCGACGTCTCTCTCGAGGTGGTGGTGTAGATTGAAAAGTATGAGAGAATAGATCTACCCTGCCCCTCTATTTATGTCCCGAAAAGACTTGGACGAGAAGTCCAAAATCTCTTCGGTTTTGGCATGCGAAATATATAAGGCACAGGTTTGAAATTTCCTTATCTCGCACCTACCAAAAATTGAGACCGATTCGCACACGAGGAGGCTTAGGCCGGCCGGCCTAGGGGTGTTGGGCCGGCCGGCCCAGGGGGTTTTTCAGCCCCCTGGACTCCAACTTTTTCCGAGGTGCACACCAATAAATTAGAAGCCTATGTTTTACTCAAAGTTCGTCCAGAATAGAAATAAAACTATGAAAATAAAATCTAAAAGAGAATATTTACAAACTTACCTTGCTTAACGTCGTTAGGCTTGACGTTCCGGTTCCTCCTCCATGGTGTATATGTCGATGTAATGAAGGGGCACGACGTCGGGCTCCAAGAATACCTTTAGTCGCTGTCCATTCACCACATATTGGTCGCCTTTCGCATCCATGATTGTCACCGCTCCCGTGGGTGAAACCGAGTGTACGACGTATGGTCCATCCCATTTGCTTTGTAATTTTCCTTTGCCAAAAAGTTTGAATCTTGAATTGTAGAGTAGGACCTTGTCTCCTTCTTTGAATTCCTTGTTTTGTAATCGTTTGTCGTACCATCTCTTCATCCTTTCTTTGTAAATTGATGCACTATTGTACGCTTTCAATCTTAACTCCTCCAATTCGCTTATTTGGATTCTCCTTTTAATTCCAGCGGCTTCCGCATCAAAGTTCATTTCCTTCATTGCCCAATACGCCTTATGTTCTAGCTCAACCGGCAAGTGGCATGTTTTTCCATAAACAAATTGATAAGGAGTCATACCAATCGGGGTTTTATGTGCCGTACGATATGCCCATAGTGCATCATCTAGTCTCTTCGACCAATCTTTTCCTCCTTTTACCACGGTCTTCTTTAAAATGTCCTTCAATTGCTTGTTCGAAGTTTCCGCTCGTCCGTTTGTTTGGGGGTGATAAGCCGTGGACACTCTATGTTCAATTCCCAATTTCTTCAAGCATTTACCAAAGTCTTTGCCCGTGAAGTGTGTTCCTCCATCGCTTATCAAGATTCTCGGTACGCCATATCGAGGGAAGATTACCGATTTAATCATGTGTATGGAGTCCTCCGTTGATGCCTTCCGACATGGCATAGCTTCAACCCATTTCGAAACATAGTCCACCATCACCAATATATGCTCAAATCCATGTGAGTTCACAAATGGTCCCATGAAATCGATTCCCTAGACATCAAATAGATCTATTTGTAAATTGTAGTTCAATGGCATGGCATTCCTTTGCGAGATATTCCCCGTCCTTTGGCAGTCCGGACAAGTCGAAACGAATCTTTTCGCGTCTTCATGCATCTCGGGCCAATAGAATCCACTAGCCCATACCTTAGCTTGAGTTCTAAAGTGCCCATAATGTCCTCCATATCCCGACGAGTGACACTTTCTTAGAACTTCTTCACGTTCCTCTCTCGGTATGCATCTTCTTAGGACTCCATCTTCTCCATATCTATATAAGTATGGTGGATCCCAATAGTATTTTCTTCTTTCCGTGATCACTCTTCTCTTTGCATCCTTGTCCAAGTGATCCAAGGGCATCCCTTTTATTGCCCTTATTATTTCATTCATCCAACTATCTTTGTCGAGAATTCTATATAGGTGATCATCTCTCATTTGATCGTCGATAGGTTCTTTTCCATCATCTCCATGGTTCATCCTTGATAGGTGGTCGGCCACAACATTTTCTGCCCCTTTCTTGTCCCTTATCTCCACATCGAATTCTTGTAGCAATAGGATCCATCGAATCAAGCGTGGTTTAGCATCTTTCTTGGACAAGAGATACTTGATTGCTGCATGGTCGGTATACACTGTCACCTTAGAGTTTACTATGTATGATCTGAATTTTTCGAAGGCGAATACCACGGCAAGCAATTCTTTCTCCGTTGTTGCTTAATTAACTTAGGCTTCATTGAGAGTCTTGCTTGCGTAGTAGATAGCATTTACCTTCCCCTCTTTCCTTTGTCCAAGAACGGCTCCTACGGCGTAGTCGCTTGCATCACACATGACTTCAAAAGGTAGATTCCAATCCGGAGGCTGCATGATAGGAGCACTTATGAGGGGTTGCTTGAGTGTTCGAAATGCGTGAAGACAATCACTATCGAAGATGTATTCCACATCTTTTTGGAGAAGTTGTGTCAATGGCTTGGTGATTTTTGAAAAATCCTTTATGAACCTCCTATAGAATCCGGCATGACCGAGAAAGCTCCTCAAAGACTTGATGTCCATAGGTGGTGGCAACTTCTCAACGGTTTCTATCTTTGCTCTGTCCACCTCTATCCCTCTCTCGGAGATAACATGATCGAGAACAATTCCTTCTTTCACCATGAAATGACACTTCTCCCAATTAAGCACAAGATCAACCTCTCCACATCTTTTAAGAACTTTCTCCAAATTTGCCAAGCAATTATTAAAGCTAGTACCATGCACCGAGAAATCATCCATGAATACCTCCATAATCTCTTCTATGAAATCTGAAAATATAGCCATCATGCACCTTTGAAAAGAAGCGGGCGCATTGCACAACCCAAAAGGCATCCTCCGATACGCAAAGGTTCCATACGGGCAAGTAAATGTGGTCTTATGTTGATCATCCGGATGAATAGGTATTTGGAAGAATCCCGAATATCCATCAAGGTAACAAAAGTGTGAATGCTTTGCCAACCTTTCTAGCATCTCGTCAATGAATGGTAGTGGAAAATGATCCTTCCTCGTTGCCTTATTCAATTTTCTGTAATCGATGCACATCCTCCATCCCGTGATGGTTCTTTGTGGTATCAATTGCTCCTTCTCATTTTTCACAACCGTGAGTCCTCCTTTCTTTGGAACGCAATGAACGGGGCTTACCCATTCACTATGAGGCACGGGGTATATTATTCCGGCATTCAACAATTTGATAACCTCCTTCTTCACCACATCACGCATCGCATGGCTCAACCTTCTTTGATGCTCTACGACCGGCTTGTATTGCTCCTCGAGCTGTATACGATGTGTGCAAAAAGCGGGGCTAATACCTTTCAAGTCGTTAATCGAGTAGCCGATCACCTTCTTGTGCTTCTTCAATAAATTCAGCAACTTTTCCGTCTCTTCCGGGCTCAATTCGTCGCTAATAATCACCGGAAAAGTCTTGGCATCTCCCAAAAATTCATATTTCAATCCCTTAGGTAGTGGCTTCATCTCAACATCGGGCGCACCGTCCTCTTCTTGATCTAATACTCCAATGTCTTCAAATTTTTCTTCCTGCAAATTCCCGTGTTGCGGCTTCAATTCTTCCATTGTTTCCGCTAGTTCTCCATCTTGATCATCTTGAGCGTCTTCGTTCTCCAAAGCGCGTTGGAGAGGATCCCTGAAAGAATCAATGGAACGAATGCTCTCTACCTCTTCGTTATCAAGAGGTAGAGGTGAAGCAAAAGACGATTTTGAATGAAATTCGAATGAGCACTTCTCTCCATCTAGATCAAAAGTGACAATCTCTTTTCCAACATCTAAAACAGTATTTACTAATTTGAGAAAGGGTTTTCCAAGGATTATGCCTTCATGCTCATCATCACTAGCATTAATCACAAAAAACTCGGTAGGAATTTTTTTACCCGCTATGGCAACATTTAGATTTCTAAGCACTCCTAGCTGTTTGATTAATCTACCATCTCCCATGATCAATTTAATGATTGTGGCATCTAGGTTTGATGTTTCGTTAAAAAGCTCAACATAAACTTTGGAACTCATCACACTAACATGGGCGCCAACGTCACATAAAACATTGCAACATTTTATTCCTTCTTCATGCAATCAACGCGAGGTGTAGGTGATGGGTTACCTTCGCCTTGATCGCTTCCAATCGCATATACTTGGGCTATGTGCGCGTAGGGTGACGATTCCGAGTTCACTCCTAGGGTCCTTTTGATCTCCAGCACTTCGTCCAAGTCAATCTCTTCCTCTTTTTCTTCAAAAAGTTTCCGAATAATTTCACCGGCTGATTCCTTGCCAAATGTGTATCCCGTGTGATTATCCGGCGGGAAGTCTTCTACTATCACCTTCGCCATTCCTCGCTGATTTGGATGCGGTCTTGCTTTGTCAAACAATCTTCCGAAGTCAATTGGTATCCAATCCATTTGCTCGAATTCCTTTAGCGATTTAGCGGTGCCCATGGTTCTTCCTTTCTTTTCTGGGTCGTCTTTCGTTGCACTCCGGATCGATGCTTCTTCATCGTGGTTTGTCTCTATGACTTTCCCATGCTTCGGTTGTTCTTCCCTCACTTTCGATGCCTCTTTTCTGAAAATTCCAGCAAGCACCCGCACTTGAGACTCTTCCTCGGAGCTTGCCGAACATCATTTTTCCCAATCTCTTCGCATGGCCGCCCCCTTGCTGATTTTTTGTAGGAGTTGGGCAGCTTCTGTGAGTGTTTTCTCCATGAGATCTCCTCCTGCACACATTTGGACAAACTGCATGCACTCGGGGGTTAGGGAAAAGTAAAAGGTATGCAGGAGTACTTCACCGGAAAATCCGAGCTTCGGTCCTTGTTCAATCAATCCATTGAATCTATCCCATGCTTGATCTATCCCTTCTTCTTCTCCTTGCGCGAAGTTGATCACTTGTTTCCGAATATGTTGAACCTTGCTTAACGGAAAGAACCGCTCACAAAATTTCTTCATCAAGTCATCCCAATTTCCTTTTACCTCGAATGATGCAAGTGCAAACCATCATCTCGCTTCTTCCGCAAGTGAGTATGGGAAAAGATTCCATCTAAACCAAGCTAGCGGAACTCCGTCTTGTTGTACCGTATTGCATAGCATTGTGAACCACTTGATATGTCTATATGGATTGTTCGTCTCATCTCCTCTAAAGGGGTTTGCCGCCGCCATCTTGATGATTTGAGGCTTGATCTCGTACTCGGTGGCTCGCAACACCGAATCTGATTTTTGCATGTCGAAGTCCTCCGATCGCGGGCTTACATAATCCCTTAGTGATTTTTCTCCTTCCTCCATGTATTGAATGAGATGGCCCATCTAGACAATCAAAACAAAAACAAAAACAAAAAATTTTTCTAGAGAAAAAGGTTAGGTGTTAGTAACCAACAAAATTAATACAAAGTTAAACGTAGCAAAATCGCTTGTTCCCCGGCAACGGCGCCAGAAAAGCTTGTTGACGCTTCTTAAAGCGCCAATTTACGTACCGCAAGCGCACGGATCGTGTATAGCTTTTCCCTTAGAGTATTCCCCCAAGGTTTATCAATCCACGGAAGAAGTGTATTACTATGCTTAACTAAGCACTAATGATGTTGGTAAAAGATCTATATTGAGTGTTTGAGTGTGAAATAGATCTAATCTAACCAATCTAATCTAATCTAGACTAGTGAGCAAAGATAGATGTGTGCACAAGATATGAAGAGCATTTGTCCATAGGGTCTAGGATCACTAGAGATGTAATCGCCAAACAACGAAGAACGGATCTAATCTACCAAAGGTGTGTTCCAAGATCAAAACCTTTCCCTCCCGCATACTGTCACTACACGAGGATAATCGGTAACGAATCAACAAGAACATGATAGTTGATGTAATCTAAGTAAACCGTGCAAGAGCAAAGCAAACTCAAAGCCAAGTCGCGAACTATTAGGCATCAAAGCATCATCAACAAGAATCGTGATAGATCAATCTCCTAAAGGATTCGGCAATTACAACTAAAGATCTCCTTACAACCCCATAAACAAACGAGGACTTTACCCCATGAAGCTAAGCGAAGCGTAGTCGATCATGGTGATGAAATCTCCGGCAAGGGATGGATCCCTTGCTATCCTCCAACTTGCAGCGGCGCCGAGGGACGATGAGGCCTCCGGTGTCGCCTTTCTCTTGTGTCTAACTCGAATGTATCTTTGGATGCTCTTCTCTGCGATCTCTGCGATCTTTTCTGCGGTCCTCCTTGCGATCTCTCTCTTTTGACGGCGGCTTCGGGGTATTTATAGGCAGATATGGTCGGTGGTTTTGGTAAAACATAGATTAGGGTTGACGCATACTTTGTGCCGAAGAAAACCGAGACCGATTGGGCTCCGAAAAGGGCTAGGCCGGCCGGCCCAAGGACTCCAGGCCGGCCGGCCTGGGCCTTTTCTGGCCCCTTTCGGTCCCATCTTTTGCGTGTTGGTTCTTCCTTTTATTCCTCATCTTAGCCCAGTTGTAACCATGCGTCAAAACATCTCCGAAAATGTCCAAATTCCTGTCAAAATGCAACATGCTCCAAAATCCAGGACAAAATCGAAAACGGTCAAGTTCGGGTGCCAAGTGGCGGGTTAGTACATGAATCATCCCGAAGAATTTACCAAAACAACTCCTAATCATATAGTAAAATGGGTACTTAAGGAGCGCCAACAGTGTGTGTGTGTGTGTGAAATGCGTTGAGTCGGTCCCCCCGCCCGTCGCGTACCCCTTCCCCTTATATACTTGAAGAAGGGGGTCGATTACATGAGCGCGTGGGGATCAGGCGAGCCCTGACTCCTGTTCTCCTATTCCCAGGCAGGTCCCACATGACCTGTTATCCAAGTCAATAGAGGGTCTTGTCCGTACTTTTTGCCGTCGTAGCGTCGTGGGCGACGGGATTCCCATCGTAGGTTACCGTAGCGTCATGGCGACGGGATTCTCGTGCGCTAGCCATGCCGCTGAGGAGGGGTCTAGGCCGTATCCTGCCATAGCATACCGCTACGCCCCTGTCGTCACTGTTTACGCTGTCAGACGGAGTGGTTGACCCGCGCCTCCACTCGGACGGCGCAGATAGACGAGCCGTCTACTCCATACATGGTGGTCGTGTCCCTAACCTTCCAGGGCCACGCACAGTAGCCACGCCTTGTCAGGGGGGCTCCAGGATTCCCGAACAACTGCCGGTATGGACCGGTCCCTATCCCTTTGAGGGGACAGCTCTTCTGGAGGTCGGGCGAGGCGTCCCCCTCGGCGGGGGTCGGGCGAGGCGGAGATCCTTTGTCGGGGTCGGGCGAGGCAGAGACCCCCCGTTGGGGTCGGCCACCGCGGGCTCCCTGTCAGAGGTAGCGTGGGCTGTCGAGTGCGTCGTCTGGGCCATCTGCCCTACGCGACATTGTCCTGAGCCGTCTTGGGCCATACTTAGCATTATGGTTAAGTGAAGGTTTGGGGTACTCGTTAATCTTATCCCCAACTGTAGCACCGACCCCCCATGTTGGCCTCTCAGAAGAGATCATGCGGTGGGTAGACCCTCGGAGTACGTGCGGTTTTCTTGTTCAGGTGGGTGCGCGCGAGCGCACCCACTGGGTGTAGCCCCCGAGCCTCCGGGTGAACCATGGGTTCGCCCAGAGGGTTCTTCGGTCGGGTATCTTCTCGTTGAATGGTGGTGGTCGGGATGATCCTGGTCCAATGGGTGCACGCGAGCGCACCCAGTGGGTGTAGCCCCCGAGCCTCTGAACGAATCAGTGATTCGCTCAGAGGGTGATGCGTCAAATCTCTGAAAAACTTTTCGGGACTCGCGCCGGGGTTTTTTTATTTCTTCGTGTCACGTCCCATCATGTCAGATGGCTGGCCCGGGCCAGTTCTGCGCCCCCTGCCCCGCTGCCAGGCTCGATGCCGTGTCAAGCAGTTTTCCATGCGCTCAGTCTGGCCTGTGCTGTTCCGTCGAGGCGCGTCGCCCGAGTGCCGGGGCCCACAGGTGGGAAGCTTTTTCCTCATGCGTAGTCAAGTCTAGATTCCCTCATGCTCGGCTATAAATTAGCCCTGGGCCTGCCTTTTAGCATCAAGTTCCCCATGTACCTTGCCTCATCCTTAGTGTTATAATGTCTTCTTTCATCGCGCCGGGCCGACCCCCCGATGAGGGTGCTCGGCGTGTTAGGGTCTGGTGCTAGAAGAATGCTCGCGAGCGGGGGTGGTCGCCCTTGGAGCAGTCCCTGCCCGCGTATGGTCTTGAGAAGATCATGCGGCGGCAGGGGGCTCGAGGACGCACGCACCCGTCGCGTTCTCGGGCTTCAGGGCCTCCAAGCTGGGTTCCGCCGCCATGATGCGCCCCGTCACGGCGGCGGCTTGTTCGCTTCCCGGCTTGAGACGGCGGTGAAGCTTCTACGGGGGCGGCGACCGCGGCTAAGCGGCTCGCTGCGCCGACCCCCCGCAACATCCCTAGCGCTGGGATGCTAGAAGAAGGCTTGCGAGAAGGGCATCCCTCCGGACCTTGCCGGTTGAAGTTGCTGTTGTTGCTTCTGGAGGTCGGAGACCACGTTCGTCTCAGGTCTCGAGCGCGGACCGCACCACTACGATGTGATGCGTGTGCGGCATGCGTCATGCCTGCCAAGGGCATGTCAGCTGCCTCCTCGCAATCTTCTCCATCCCCAGATGGGGAAAATTACCACCTTAGGTGGTAATGTCTTTGTATCTTGTAACGGCCTCTCGTCGAACTCTCTTTGTAATCCTTTACGTCCTAAGAATAATAAAGAGATCTTTCTCATCGAGGGTGTTTCTCGTGTTTGTTTGTCGTTAGCGAGGGCTCATCGGGCCGACCTCCGCGCTATTCGCCCCTCTACGCGCTTTTTTTTGTTCAAAGCGAGAAGGGTTGGTGCATCCCATGTTTCCGTAGGGGGCGAAACGTGATGCCCGTGGAGCTACTATCGGGTAGGTTTGAGTGGGGCCCCGCCTCCTCTTCGAGAGGGGCGGACTGAACCGACCGTGGCCGACCCCTAGTTCCCGGTCTCCGCCGACCCTCGAAGTTATCGGGGTCGTTCGCCCGACCCCGACGGCTCGTCGCCTCCCTCCGTGGGGATACTTGGGTTCTAGAGATGCCTGGACTCAAACGCAGGGTCGGGGAGCCCGCTCGTGTCGACACGTGCGGGTCGAGGCCGTGGGCCCTCCCCTTTCTGCCCCTCACTCTAATTATTTCTTGGGCAGCTGTCGAACCCCTTAGCGGGCCAGCTTTCGAACCCGAGAAAGGTCGTGGCCCATTGGGGCCGTTGTAAGCCTTTTACCGTTCCAACTTACCCGGGGTAACTCCGTCTTTTCATAGCATCCCCGCACGTTCTCCCAAAAGTTACGGCGGTGGGGGACATGGCCTCGCGACGTGACGCGCCAACAGTGCCCCGCCATCATCACTCGGTTTGTGGGATTCGAGGGAGCGGTTCGCCTTCTCCTCTCCCCTTTAATAGCGCCGCTGGGCTCATCGATCAGCACGCTTACTCCTGCATTTAGATCAAATGCATCCATTCCAAGAGAAGGAAAAGAGAAAAAGAGATTTCTTACAGCCATTTTCCTCGACGTCATCTGCCGTCGTCTCCTTCAGCCCCCGAGCCTGCTCGTCCCGCTTCCCTCTCTCACCATGGCCGCCTATTGGACCCGCTCTGTAAAGATCGGGTGCTCTAGCCTAAGAGGGGGAGGGGGTGAATTAGACACTCTAAAAACTTAGACCTATGTCTCCAACTAGTTTGCACAAAACTTAAACTAAAACAAGCTATCTAGATGTGCAACTATGGTTGTTCTAGTGTGAAACCCCTATCCCAAAAGAGTTTAGCAACCTATAACCTTTCTTATTCAAGAAACTACTCTATGAAAGTAAAGGCATACAAATTTCTAGTATGAAATGCGGAAGCTTAATGAGCGAGATAGGAGATAGCAAACTCTTGATGCGGGTGTTTATCCCGTGGTTTGGTTAGCCACAAAGGCACACCTACACCCATGTTGTTGTAGCACTCACTAAGAGTATTGCTACTCGGTCACCAAGTCTCTTCCGTGAACACAATCACGGTCACCTTGGCCCCGGGTTCCACTAAGGAGCTTCTCCACAAAGGATGGGGGTCTCCACGTCCCCCGCACAAAGATGTCGTCGCCGCTCCACACCAAGTCGGAGGGTCGATGATGTTGCCGGCGAGCTTCATGCTCCAAGGTGCCGGCGTACCAGGCTCTTGTTTTGGTTCACTAGAGAACCACAGCACAAAGGCTCAAGGCCTTGCAATCTCACTCACTAAGAGCTAATCCTTTACACAACACTCTCAAAGTGTGCTAAGGGCTAAGGATATGATCTTGATGCTTTTGTATGGCTTGGAGATATTCTTGGGTGTGTGTGGGATGTCCAGCAACTCCAGCAATCTTCAAATGGCCGGGGTGAGGCGTATATATAGGCCACCAAGTCTTGTAGCCGTTGCACCAATGGTCAGCTAAAAATCTGCGTATCACCGGAAGAACCGATGCCTCTGGCTGAGGTAGCGTCAGTTCTTCCGGTCACTCATAACCTAAAGTAGCCGTTGAACTCCTGATAGCTGACGCAGTGATCACCGGTTGAACCGATGCTTTGTACTGATGCATCACCGGTTCATCCGGTGCTTAAGAATCTTCTCCTGGGCGCTGACGTCATTGCACCGATGCAATACTCCGATGCACCGTCGGTTGAACCGGTGCTGAAGAATCTTCTCCTGGGCTCTTGACATCGTCTCTGGAATATAGGACGCCCAATGCACCGATGCAATACTCCGATGCACCGTCGGTTGAACCGGTGCTGAAGAATCTTCTCCTGGGCTCTTGACATCGTCTCTGGAACATAGGACGCCCAATGCACCGATGCCCCTTTTTGACCCGTTGGTTCATCCGGTGCCCATAAGCTGACTTGGCTTTGATTCCCTTCTGCCATGGCGTCGGTTCTTCCGACAACCATCGGATGCACCGATGCTTCATGCGTCGGTTCTTCCGGTGCTTCAGACCGAGGGGCGGCCCTTCGGGCCTTGCTACGCCTATCGTTTCTTTCTCTTTGTCATCACTTGAACCTAAAAGCCTGAGAATGGTCATCTTAACAATCATATTAGTCCAAGTGTTGTGTTGTCATTCGATCACCAAAATCACTTGAAATGGCATAAATGGTGCCATGTTCCTTACACGCTCCGATGTCACCCTCACCAAGCTGGAGGGTCTTGTGACGAGTGGACTTCTCCGTCCGCTCACACAGAAGCAGGAGTGGGGCGTCCCCTGCGGCGAGCGGATTCCGGTGCCCCCGCGGGGTTACGTGGTTTCGTTCGTCGCCTTCCACGAGCGCGGGTTCACGACTCCAGCACACCGGTTCTTCCGCGGGCTGCTCCACCATTATGGCGTGGAGCTCCAACACCTTAATCCCAATGGGATTCAACACATCGCTTGCTTCATCGCCCTCTATGAGGGCTACCTCGGGATCCGCCCCTCCTTCGAGCTTTGGAAGTACTTCTTCAACGTCGCCCTCATCAACTCCAAGACGCACGGCAAGGTTTCGGTGCATCATCCCATCGGATGCGCGGGCATCCAGCTCCGCAGTGGCGGGGATCGGCGGTGGCTGTGGTACATCGAGATGGGGAAGTTGAAGACCTCCAACAAGGGTTGGCATGGATCGTGGTTCTATTTGAAGAACGACGACATGGCCCCCCTTCATTGCTCGCCTAATCAAGGAGGTGCCCAAGGTCTGGGGATACGGTCCGGTTGATGAGGATAAGCGGAAGATCGCGAATCAGCTGGAGGCCATCCTGAACCTGAGAGCGGCGGGGCTCACCGGAAGCGGCGTGGTCGCCGCTTACCACAAGCGCAGGGTCGCGCCGATCATGGCGCGATGCCTGATGTTGTGCCAGATGGTCTCCGACGCCAACCTCACCGGGACCACGCTGGCGGAGGAGGAACCGTCGGCCGCGGTGATCATGAAGCGGGTGAAGGACGCGTTCGAGACTCCGTCCCCGTACCCCGACCCTCAGCAGCCGGTGATGCTCCCCGAGACCGGTGCCTTTTACTTTGTGAATCTCTCCCTCCTCCGATTGATTACTTTCCTGGTCCCTTACTCGGTTTGCGCTCTCCTCTTACGGGCGCGCGCACGCGCCGCACTTTTGCAGGAGAGCAACACCTTCATCGTGACGGACCCCCCGGAAGACGTGGTGGGACACGCGGTGCGCCGTGCTGCGGCCGAGGCACAGTGGAAAAGGAAAGCCGTGAAGAAGGATTGTATGGCCCTGCTTCAGGAGAAGTTGGCGGACGCCAAGAGTCGCAAGCGCCCGGGCCTGATCTCTTTCAACGAGGAGCAGGAATTGATGGCCGCGGCCTAGGAAGAGTTTGACGACACCATCATCGCAGAGGAGGCGGGTGATGAAGAAGAGGAGGAAGAGGAGAATGTCGAGCCTCCACAGGGGTTCGTGCTCGTCCGCCATCAGGAGGCCACCGGCGGAGGCGGCTCCCCGAGGTTGGGCGGAGGCGGCCCCAAAGGCGAGTCCTCCCGCCGAGGGTCGGTTGAGTTCGCTGACTCCCCTCGGGATGCAGACCAGTCCACCCGCGACGTGGCGAGGTCGGGCTCTCCTCTTCCTCACTCATCGCATGACGCAGGATCTGAGTCTGGGCGCCGTTCGCGCACCCCCAACCGGCTGCCAGCTCTCTTGGCAAGCGGTCGGGGGGTTTGCAGGAGATCCCTAGAGCCAAGCGCTCTCGCTCCGACTTGACCCACTATGGCCTCCTCGCACAAATGCTTCGCATTCTTCCCCAATTCGAACCCTATTTTTATCGATCAATTTTTGGTTCGTTTGCAGTCCTCGGGGATGCAGCCATTTGACCCTTGCCCCCCGCAAAATCTTAACCAAGTAGCGGGAGTCGGGCGGATCCGGAGGCTTGGAGAGATCCGCAGAGATGAGGAGGGGCTCCCCCCCGTCCAGACGTAGGCCGCGCGACCACGCCGCCAAGGGAGTCGGCATCCTAGGGGCGCATCCGGAGAGCGTCCCTAAGTCCTTGTTAGCAATCCGTCCTAGACCGAGGGCGCGGTGACCCACCCCATGGTGGACCTCCCGGCGCTAGAGATCGGAGCGACCAACGCGGGAGACACCGCCGACACTGCCATTCCGGACGTGATTGTCGTGGAAGATGACGTCGACATCACGCCTCCCTTCCTAGTTGGTCCAGGTACGGGGTCGTCCGTCAAGGCAGCGAATGGATCCCCCGTGGTGATGGACGTCCAGGAACGCGAGCCCGCCGTGTCAACCGTGTTGCAAGCTGTGGATGCGACTCCGCAGTCCCCCGCACCGGCAGAGGCCAAAATGCGGGAGGCCGCCACCGCTGCAGGTCCAGCCCCAGAGCAATTTGTAGAAGAAACGCTGGGGTCTCCAGCCACGCCCGCCCAAATCGACGAGCAAACCGTGGGGGAGCCCCCGAAATCCCCTCTGATGGTGGTGACCGAAGAACTGGAGTCCACACCCGCGGCTGAGTCCCAGCCGAGGCCCGATGCTGGGATGGCCCCACAGTCCCCGACGGCAATGATGGTTGAGGAGGGCGTGAACGCTGAGGACCCGCCCCTTGTGGAAGTCGAGATGCCTAGCTCCGCCACGCCGATGATGACAACAGCACCGTCCCCCACAGCCTCGACTGGTCCACCCGTGACCGCCAAGGTCGTGCACGGCGGGCTCACGGCCGCGGCAACCAGCGTGCCGTCTCTCTCGGAGCCCCAAGTGGCGGTGATGGCCTCGGCGGTGGTGACATCTATGGTGGCGGTGGCGTCGCCAAGTGGCACACGCGCTCAGTCGGCAGACAACACCCAGACCGAGGCACCTGCGGGCATGCCCGTAGGTGGGAATGCAGATATCCTGCCCTTGGCCTCGCCTACCGGGTCCGGGACGGACTCCGTTCAGAGTGGCAGGAGCTCGGGGCAGGTCTCGCGTCCGTGGGTGTTCCAGTGCCGGGAGATCGATTGGGGACGGCTCAACAAAGTGTCGGTCGACCATATGAAGGCGATGGCGGTCCACGCCAAAGCGACGACTGAGCACGCGAAGATGCTATCTGACCAGGCGAAAATGGTGCGCTTTATCCTCGGCCCTGTGCTGGTGGTGAGCTCTCGCCCCTCTCCGTTGTGGTTGCGATTTCTCTTCGGCCCTCGATTCTCACCCCTTCCCAAACTCCCTTTGCAGGAGATGCAACTCAGGGATGGGGAACGCCTCAGGTTGCAAGCACGGGAGCGTGAGCTGCTGGAGGAGAACCGGAAGGCACGGGAGGACCCGGCGTCGGCCCTCCGAGCCTTGGAGGATGAGCGGTGGGCCCGGGCGGCAGACCACAATATGACGAACCAGACGCTGAACGATGTCCTCGCACAGTCGGCACTCCTTCGCGAGGAACGCGAAGCCGCCGTGCGGGAACGGGACGCTGCGGTCCAGGGTCCAGGTGTGGCCGTCCAAAGTCGGGACCTCGTCATAGCAGAACATGACACCGCCACGGCGGAGCGCGACACTGCCGTGGTGGTCCAAGAGCGTAACGCCGCGGTGAGGGACCGCGACACCGCCATCCAGGACCGCGACGCCACCCTCCAGGAATGGGCCGTCGCCCTAAACACTGTGGAGGAGGCGCAGGAAAGGGAGAAAGTTGCACTCTCGAGCGCCCAGAGTGAGTCCCATCCCTGCGCTTATTGTGGTTCGTTGATTTTCTTTTGCCTTACTGTCAATCGCAATGTTTGCAGCCTCCCGCCGCGAGTCGGAGGATCTCGCCCAGGAGCTCACCCGGGTCAAGGATCGCCAGAAGGAGGCGGAGACCACGGTGGCCTCGATGGCTGTGGTGGTGGCACAGCTTCGTGCCTCGCAACAGCGAGCAGAGGCTACTACGGAGGAGGTTCGTCGACTGGCCGAGTCGAAAGTGCAGAAGGCAAAGGAGATGCTCGAGCTCGAGGCTTCGCGCCTCGAAACCCTCCGGCATGCTCCGGAGCTCGTTGCATCTACCTTTGGTGAGGATCCCGACGGCAATCCCCAGCGACTCGGGGCGCAGCTCCTCAGGATCGTAGAGGGGGTGCACGCGGAACTCCAGGCGGCTCGCAACGATGCCGAGACTGCGCGCCAGGGCGCCGATGCCGCGCGCCGGGACGCCGACATTGCGCGCCAGGGCACCAAAGCAGCGCGCCGAGAAGGAACGTTCCTTGTGGCGCAGCGCGCGTTCGCCGTCGCGCGGAGCCGCTACATCGACATCACCCTGGATGAGCTGAGCCAAGGGTACCCTACAGACTACACCGAGGAGGAGCTGGAAGCCTTCGAAGAGGAGGTCGCCCCTTTCTCCCAGACTCTGGCGGACAGGATGCAGGCGGAACGCGATGAGCAGTAGTTGGGTTAATCACGGTCGGGTGGAACTTTATCTTTGTCTGTAAATATTCGTTTGACAAAAACTCTGGTCAGGTTTTTATCTATGCTCGTTTTGCTTTGGGTTTTTGAGGGTGTTCGTGCTTTTCAACTGTCGAGAAACGAGTGAAGGCCGGGACCATTGAACGGGGGCGCTCTTAGTCACGAGTGAAAACACCGTGGCCGTCGGGGCTTTGGTGTTTTCGCAACTCGTGTAGCGGCCGAGAGTCGTTGCGAGGTCGGCGAATGTTCGACCCGCCCGACTCCCAGGGGGGTTGGGATCCAGCAACCCCCGAGTGAGCCTCGAGCTGAGTGTGAGCAAGGGTTGAGGACCACTCAAGGAAAGAAAAAGCAAAAACTGAGGAGATAATTTGATCAGAACAGCTTTATTTCACATGAACATGACAAGTTTGTACAACAGATGAAAACTAAGGATAAAAAATGACATAACTGTTCAATATTCCATGCGTTGGTGAACACTTCACCATCGGCGGTCTGCAACTTGTATGTGCCGGGCCTGAGCACCTCCGCCACGATGTAGGGCCCCTCCCATGGCGGAGACAGCTTGTGTCGGCCCTTCATGCTCTGAACCCGCCGTAGCACCAAATCCCCAATGTTGAAGGCACGTCCCCTGACGTGTCTCTGATGGTAGCGATGCAGCGCCTGCTGATCCAGTGCATCTTCCATGGCGGCATCTGACTCCCGAGGATCATAGGCTTTCACCCTCGGTGATCCGTACTCCATGTCAGTGGGTAAGATGGCCTCCGAGCCATAAACCATGAAGAACGGCGTGAAACCAGTGGCCCGACTCGGTGTTGTTCTGAGGCTCCAAAGGACACTCGGGAGCTCCGCGACCCATCGTCCCACAAACTTCTTGAGGCGGTTGTAGATCCTTGGCTTCAGGCCTTGGAGAACCATGCCATTGGCACGCTCGACCTGACCATTGGTGCAGGGGTGCGCAACTGCTGCCCAATCGACGCGGGTGTTATGGTCGTCACAGAATTCGAGGAAGGGTCCTCCCGTGAAGTTCGTGCCATTATCCATGATGATCAAATTGGGCACCCCGAACCGATGGACGATGTCCTGAAAGAACGAGACTGCCTGCTCTAATTTGAGCGACGTGTTGGGCTTTGCCTCGATCCACTTTGTGAACTTGTCTACAGCGACGAGCAAGTGGGTGAAGCCCCCGGGCGCTTTTGACAAAGGCCCAACCATGTCGAGACCCCAGATAGCGAAAGGCCAGGTGAGGGGATGGTTTGGAGTGCTTGTGCCGGCAAATGAACCTGACGAGCGTAGTACTGGCACCCTTCGCAGGTGCGTACAATCTGCTCGGCGTCCGCTATCGCCGTTGGCCAGTAGAACCCCTGGCGGAACGCGTTTCCGACCAGGGTTCTAGGTGCTGCGTGATGGCCACATGCCCCGCCATGGATATCGAGTAACAGCTATCTCCCTTGTTCGATGGCGATACACCGCTGCAAGACTCTGGCATGGCTTCGCTTGTAAAGCTCCTCACCAACGACGACGTAGGATTTGGAGCGCCGGGCGAGGCGGCGGGCCTCTGTCTTGTCGCCGGGGAGGACTTCATGGAGAAGATAATCGAGGTAGGGCTGCCTCCAATCTGATGCTGGGTCGGTGGCCTGGCTCCCGTCCTCCTCCGTGGCGCAGACCTCTTCGTCGGGGGTGGGTGATGCCAACCCCTGAGTCCCCGATGCCTGTTCGGGGGGGGGGGTCGGGTCCTGCTAGGGTCGGGCAATTCAGGTTGGGGTCGGACGTAACGGGCCGAGCCCCCATGCCCTTTGTTGGGGATCCGCCCCCAGGTGTGACCCCATCGTCGACGTGGATGGAGGGCTTGTATTGATAGCTGGCAAAAATCCCATGGGTGACAGGGTGGCATTCCGACCCCAATTTTGCCAGCTCATCGGCGGCCTTGTTGTGACACTGCGGGACGTGGATGAGCTCGAGGCCATCAAACTTCTCCTCTAGTAGCCGCACCAGTTGGCAATAAGCCGCCATGGTCGGGCTTTCGTAGGAGGCCTCCTTCATGACCTGGTCGACGACGAGCCGAGAGTCACCCTTGATCTCCAGCCGTCGGATGCCCAGCTCCGCGGCGATGCGCAATCCATTCACCAATGCCTCATACTCAGCGACATTATTAGAGGCTGTAAAATGGAGCCGGATCACATACCTCATCCATACAACCTGAGGGGATATGAAGACGAACCCGACCCCCGCACCATCCTTCATGACCGACCCGTCGAAATACATCGTCCAGTACTCACGATCGACGGGGGCCGGCGGCAGTTGGGTCTTGGTCCACTCTGCCACGAAGTCCGCAAGCGTCTGGGACTTGATTGCAGTGCGAGGGGCATAGTCGATGCCTGGCTCCATGATTTCTAGAGCCCACTTGGCAATCCGCCCGGTGGCGTCGGGGTTTCGCACCACCTCGCCGAGCAGAAAAGTTGAGACCACCGTGACTTGGTGGGACTCAAAATAATGCCTCAGCTTGCGCTTGGCGACGAGCACTGCTTAGAGGATTTTCTGGAGCTGAGGGTATCGGGTCTTGGTATCGCTGAGGATCTCACTCACGTAGTATACAGGCCGCTGGACCTTCAGAGCGTGTCCCTCCTCTTCCCTTTCTACCACGAGCGTGGTGCTAAGCACCTGCGTGGTCACCGCTACGTAGAGAAGGAGTGGTTCCCCATCCGCTGGAGAAACAAGGATCGGGGCGCTGGTCAGTAACGTTTTGAGCGCGTCAAGCTCTTGCTAGGCCTCGTCGGTCCAGGTGAAGCGATCACTTTTGCGTAGGAGTCGTTACAAGGGCAGGCCCCGCTCTCCTAGTCGGGATATGAAACGGTTGAGTGCTGTGAGGCACCCGGTGATCCGCTGCACTCCCTTCAAATTCTGTATCGGCCCCATGTTCTTTATGGCACTGATTTTGTCTGGGTTTGCCTCGATCCCTCGTTGAGAGACGATGAAACCCAGGAGCTTGCCACATGGAACCCCGAAGACGCATTTCTTCGGGTTGAGCCGTACACCGTTCGCTCGGAGTCGGGCGAACGTTTGCTCGAGGTCGGCCACTAGGCCGTCGGCTTGCTTGGTCTTGACCACGATGTCATCGACGTAGGACTCAATGATCCGCCCGATGAGGTCTCCGAAGCACTTTATCATACAACGCTGATAATTGGCCCCAGCATTTTTCAGGCCGAACAGCATCGTAACGTAACAATACGAGCCGAACGGGGTGATGAATGAAGTTGCGAGCTGGTCGGACTCCTTCATCGCGATCTGGTGATAACCAGAATAGGCGTCGAGGAAACATAGAGTTTCGCACCCTGAGGTCGAGTCGACTACTTGATCTATGCGCGACAAAGGAAACGGATTATTTGGGCACGCCTTGTTGAGATTCGTGTAGTCAACACACATCCTCCATTTCCCATTCTTCTTCTTAACAAGTACAGGGTTGGCTAGTCACTCGGGGTGGTAGACCTCCTTGATAAAGCCAGCATCTAACAGCCTAGCTATTTCTTCGCCGATCGCACGCCGCTTTTCCTCGTCGAATCGGCGAAGCCGCTGCTTCACCGGGCGGGCATCCTCCCGGATCTTGAGTGTGTGCTCGTCAACCTCCCGGGGTATGCCAGGCATGTCTGAGGGCTTCCAGGCGAATATATCTTTGTTGGCGTGAAGAAAGCCGACGAGCGCGCTATCCTATTTGGGCGTCAGCGCCGTGCCGATCCTCACCTTCTTCTCGCCCGGCCCCTAGGAGTCGAGTGAAATCTCCTTGACGCCCTCGGCGGGCTCGAAGCTCCCGACCTTCCTATTGGAGTCGGGTGCCTGCTCGACCACCTCTACTCGGATGTGGGCGAGTTCCTCGATCGCGATGACCTTGGATGCGAGATCACAACTTTCCACCTCGCACTCATAAGCGCGTTGGAACGTTGAGCCGATGGTGATCACCCCCTTGGGGCCAGGCATCTTCAGCTTGAGATAGGTGTAGTTTGGGATGGCCATGAACTTCGCGTAACACGGCCGCCCCAAAATGGCATGGTAAGCTCCTTTGAAGCCCACCACCTCGAATGTGAGGGTCTCCTTCCAATAGTTGGAGGGATCCCCAAACGTCACGGGCAGGTCAATCTGCCCGAGGGGCACCACCTGTTTTCCCGGCACGACGCCGTCAAAATGCACTCCCGAGGGTCGGAGTCGGGAACGCTCAATCCCCATAGCGTCGAGCATGTCGACGTAGAGGATATTGAGGCCACTGCCCCCGTCCATGAGCACTTTTGAGAGGCGTTTGGTGCCGATGATCGGATCGACCACCAGCGGGCATCGACCCGGCTGCGGCACGTGGTTCGGATGATCTACGCGGTCAAAAGTGATCACCGACTCCGACCACTAGAGGAACGCAGGGATTGCGGGCTCGGCCGCAAACACCTGGCGGCGCATCACCTTCTGTTTGCATTTCGATTTGCAAGCAGTGGGTCCCTCGAAGATCATGAGGATGCCATCGGTGTCGGGGAAGCCATCCTCTTTGTCCCCTCCATTGCGCGCCTCTGCATCGGGCTTCTTCTGCTGTTGCTGCTGCCCGCCTTTCTTAAGGTTCCCTTAAAGCCACTTTTTCATGAGGCCACAATCTTTTAGCAGGTGGCCTACCTTATAGGGGTGGTTGGTGCAGGGCTTCTCGAGCAGTTTCTCGAAGTAATCGGGGGTCTCCATCGCCGGCGCTTTAACGGTCCTTCGCTCAGCCGCGGCGACGAAGTCTCCTTCCCTTCTCTTCTTGTTCTTCTTGCCCTTCTTGGCAGGACGGTCGGACGTGCCCTCATCGGCACTGTCGCGTCATTTCGCCTTGCCGGTGTCGGGCGAGTCGAAGATCGCCCCAACTGCATCCTCACTGGAAGCGTGATTGGTAGCGATGTCGAGGAGCTCCTTGGTCATACGCGGATGTTTGCGTCCCATCTTGTGGACCAGGGTCCTACAGGTCATCCCGGAAATGAACGTCCTGCTGACGTCGGCGTCGGCGGCGTCGGGGACCGTATTACATTCCTTGGAAAAATGTCGAATGTAATCCCGTAGAGATTCATTCAACTTCTATCGGCAACTCTTGAGGTCCCATGGGTTCGGTGGGCGCTCATACGTGCCCTGAAAGTTCCCGACGTAGATGTCCCGGAGGTCAAACCAGTGGGCGATCCGGTCCCGCGGGAGGTGTTCCAACCAGTTGCGGACCGAGTCTGCCAGGAACAGGGGAAGGTTGCGAATGACGAACTTGTCATCCTCCGCTCCCCCTATTCGACACGTGAGGCGGTAATCATTGAGCCACAAGCCGGGATCCACATCACCACTATATTTGACGATGTTTGCCGGGGGTCGGTACCTTAGCGGTACGTGTGACCTGCGAATCTCGCGGCTGAACACTCGCGGGCCCAGCGGCTCGGGGCTCAGGCTGCGATCCTCGTCACTGTCGTGGCGTCCTCCGCGTCGAGGAAGATATCCCCTGCCCGCGGAGGCAGCCGCCTTATCGTTGTCGTGCTCGTATCCGCGACGCCGAGCGTCGATGGTGTGACGAGCGTCACGCCGGTCCCCGATCTGCTGGTGGACCGACGCGGCAGAACGTGCGTCACGTCTTCCTCCCGTGCGGGGAGGTGACACGTGGTTTCTCCCATGCCCGCGATTCCCGCCTTTCTGGCGATCATCATGCGGACCGGGTCGTACCGGCGCATCCGGTGCCCTTGAAGTGGCAGGAGCCTGGCGATTTGATGGCGCCTGGCGTCGCGAGGCCGAGCGTTGGGCCTGTTGATCCGCAGCTAGGCGCAGGTGTTCATGCATCCTATCGCGAATGCGACGCTCCTCTGGGGTCGCTGGCTCTAGAAGCCCGTCGAGCAGAACCACGGCCGCTGCCACATTGTGTCCTGCTCGAGCGAAGCCCGGCTCCGCACCGGCGTCTTCGTTGATCCTTCGGTTGACGTCCCGTGCACGAGCGCGGGCGCCTCCTCCGGTGGATTGTTGCCTTTACTCCCATAAAAGGGCCGCGCGCTCTTCGGCAAGCTGAGCCGACATCTCGTCAAGCTCTTGCTGCCGCGCTCGGATTCGCTCCTCGCAGGTTTAGCGGTTGCGCCCGCCGACCTCCTGCGCGGGCGGCGACGTCACCTGGGGAAGGTCCACGGGATCATCGCCTCCTCCCTCCTGGACATGCCCGGCGTCGCCGGCTCTCGCGTCTTCGTCCAAGACGAAGCATTTCCACAAGGGGTGATGACTGTCACCTCCCGACTCAGAGCTAGAGTCGAGCGACGAGCTGTCCACCAAGAGGTAATGGACCGAATCGGAGACGTAGTCCACCATGCCCACGAACTCGCTGTCCGTGGGTGGGACCTCGTGCTGGCGTCTCATGGCATTGAGAACGTGGGTTGCCACGTTTCCCATACCGTAGGGGAAGGCCCACGGACCGTGTCCGTGGACAGCGTCCGGGGTGAGCGGGTCACCCCCCGCTAGCTGGGCGGTCACATTTGCGAATGCAAACGCGAGGAGCTGGAGGTCCTCCGGGGTCAGACGTGGACCCAGGAAAGCCTGCAGCTGCCTCCCCAACAGTGCGCTGTCGGAAGGGCACGCATAGACCGGGGAAGGCAGGAGTCCCTCCTGGTCGCTGACTTGCAGGCGACGCAGGGACGCGACGAGATCGTCGATGCGCAGGCTCATTGACGGTGCCCGGATCCGCTCCAGGCTTCCGTCCATGGCCACGATGAAGTTGAGGGTGCCGAAACGCACGAGTGCGCCCGGGAACCACCCTCCGTCGGAGCTGGCCATCCGCAGCCTAATGAACGTCGTGTGACGCGCAAAGGCCCCTACCTGGCGCGCCAACTGTTGGTGTTTCGGAATCACCGGCCCAGTAATCTAGAGTATGCGCGTCACGGATGCGGATGGTAATGCAGGAAAGACACAAGGTTTATACTGGTTCGGGCTAAATGTCCCTACGTCCAGTTTGAGCTCTCATGCTCCTGTATTCAAGTTTGCAGTAGGGGTTACAAATGGGCGAGAGAGGGAGCAAGGGTCCCAAGTCTCTGGTTCGGTGTGTATGTGAAATGCGTGGAGTCGGTCCCCCCCCCGCTCGTCGCATACCCCCTCCCCTTATATACTTGAAGGAGGGGGTCGATTACATGAGCGCGTGGGGGTCGGGCGAGCCCCGACCCCTGTTCTCCTATTCCCAGGCGGGTCCCGTTGTCCAAGTCAATAGAGGGTCTTGTCTGTACTTTTTGCCGCCGTAGCGTCATGGGCGACGGGATTCCCGTATGTAGGTTATCGTAGCGTCGTGGCGACGGGATTCCTGTGCGCTAGCCTTGCCACTGAGGAAGGGTCTAGGCCGTATCCTCCGGACTCCGGACGGCGCGGATAGACGAGCCGTCTACTCCGTACATGGCAGTCGTGTCCCTGACCTCCCGGTGCCACGTGCAGTAGCCACGCCTTGTCAGGGGGGCTCCAGGATTCCCAGACAACTGCAGGTACAGACCGGTCCCTATCCCTTTGAGGGGACAGCTCTTCTGGAGGTTGGGCGAGGCGTCCCCCTTGGCGGGGGTCGGACGAGGCGGAGATCCTTCGTCGGGGTCTGTTGATGCAAAAATCAACACACTGGAATCCGAGGGAAAGTGTTCGCCGAGTCACAGAAAAGTCAACCAAGCATGCTAGTCAATTTGACCTGTAATTGACAAGGGAGAAAACAAAGTCAAATTCGAGAGTGTATCGGTTGGTATTCCGAATATCTCTCAGATGGGCGTATCGGCAAGCTTTGCCGATACTATGGATGACAAAAAGATATTAAATGCAAGTGTATTGTGAAGGAGCGTATCGGCTGGATCAGCCGATACACTAAACGACAAAACCGGCTTTTGGGCAGCCGATCATGTATATATAGCAAGATCTAAGCTACGAATGTGTAGTTTAGATGATGCGAAGTTAAAAACAGATCTAAACCGGCTCTTGAGATAACAAAAGTGTCACTCCAAGACCTAAATCCGATCTAGTATGTTTTTAGATGTGATAATGGCCAAAAAGCATAGGAAAAAACTACAAATCTTGCTGATATCGATAATTGGTGAATAAATCTAGACGAGACGACAGCGATGCGCCCAGAAGTCAAAGCCTAGATAAACTCGATAACTTTTGATTAGATTTGAACGAAGCCACAGCGATGCGCCCGGTAGCTAAAGCTCAAATATACTCGGTAAAACGAAAACTCACCAGCAATCGCTCAAATGTGAGACGTTCTTGATCAACTTGAAAGAACTCGTCGAAAAAAGAAGAGAAAAGGCGAAGTCGCCGAAAAAGTACAAAGGAATCGTAAAGTTTGTTGTATTGGATGTGTATCAAGTTTTTCCGGTCCCTTACAACTCATATTTATAGCCTAGCGCTATCAAGTCCTAGACAATTACGGCAAACATTACTTGACCCTAAAGAAAAGACTATTTAAAAGATAAACTATCTAAAATATTACAACCGAATCATCAAGATTTTCGTAGAGTCCGGATCCTCTTCTCCTTCCTTGACTTCATCGGCAACTTCTCAATCGGCCGGATACCAGAGCCAGCGGATCATCATCTTCACGGCATATTCCTCTGGTCCATCGGACGGACTCCATCGGCCGATTCCAACACTGTGCTTCTTTTGGTTTCTTCCAAACCGGCCACCTTCTCTTCACAAAAATCACCTTCCTTGATATGTGTCCAAAAACGGTGTCAACACATGCCCCCCAGTTTCGGAATAATTTATTTTGTTCCGAAACTACTCCAATCGGCATTTAAAGCCATTCCTCGTACTTCGTGCACACGGCTCGCCCCGTACAACTGAGTAAAACTCTTCTTTGCCCTAGCCTTTCACCTTCCGTCCGCACGCGCCGATTCACCTTTCATCTTTTCATTTACCCAGTCTGGGCCATAAATATCACCTCCCGTCCTTGTATCGGCAACAAATCTCCATTAGCTACAGAACCTCCTTTCTTCTTCTTCCAGCAAAAACCCTAGGTCTTCCTGTAGCAATGGCGGGCGTCAAGCGCTGCGATGAAGGTCCTTCTGACGCTCCTCTGGCGATCCGCCGCCACTTGGGTTAAGGCCCCTCTTTTCATCTCTTAATTACCACATTTTTGCCTGGTTTTGACATCCAATCTTTGCACATCGACGACACCTCCTCTTCTTCGGACCCCTCTGGCTCGGAGGGCCCCCCTTCCCTAGTGTTCCTGAGAGCACCAAAGAATTCATTCGCCAGCTCCTTCACGAGAAAGACGAGGCTCGGGAGAACTACTCCCAAGAGACCATCAGGTCTCAGCGCCTCGCCACCGAACTGGAAACGACGCAATCCGATCGGGCAGTTGTCCGAGCCCAGCTCACCGCCGCCGACTCCAGGGTTGCCTGTAAGTTATATTTCCCGAAGCATTACCCTTTCCTTTCTTGAATTTTCTTTATCTCTGATTCCTTTGCCTCAGTTCTGGAGTCGCAGATTCAAGCCCTCCATGCCACAGCCGCCACTGCGATCGTATCGGTGAACGCTCGCGGCGACACCATCTCCGCCCGTCTGCAGGACATCCCCAACCGCGTCCGGGAGGTCGCCGGTCATGGGGTTTGCCATGGCGCCGCTGTGGCCCTCGCCACAGCTCAACTCGAGTCCGGCCATGACTTCTCGCAAGTTGAACCGACCCACTTCCCGCCGGGCGACGAGGATTGGTTGGCTTTCGAGGATCTTGCCGACGATATGAAGATGGCAGCAACTGCCATCTCTGAAGATGTTAGAATAGAAGCGATCATCGGCAATGTTTTTGCCGATGATTAGATTTCTAGGAGTAGCATCTTCTAGGAATAGCCTCTGCTGTATCAGCCAGATCAACTGATCGGCCCTTTTGTAAATACAATTATCAATGAAGTATTTCTTTTCTCTACTGACTTCCACTAAATCCAAATACTTTGGAGTGTGTAGATTTTTTAAACTAAGGGCGATACATATCATATCGGCCATAACAACTTAACCGATAACTCAAATCAATCGGCTATGCATCAACCCAAACGCTAGGGTAATACTTCTTCAAATATTTTCCATTAAGAGCTCTAGAATATTCTTCCCCCTCGAGTGTTTCTAAAATATAAGCATTACCAGGAACGCATCTGTTTATCCTGAATGGTCCTTCCCACGTTGGCGACCATTTGCCGAACTTTGAACTCTTTGTTCCTATCAGCAGTATCAGCTTCCAAACCAATTCTCCTTGCTCAAAGGTCTTGGCTTTTACTTTTTTATCATACCATCGGCTAACTCTGGCTTTATTTGCCTCAACATTTATAAGAGCCTTTAGCCGATGGCTAGCCAAATCCTCTAATTCATCTTTCATCAGAGCAGAATACTCATCAGCCGTCAATTGATTCTGAAACGTGACACGCCGTGAATCAAGTTTCAACTCCCATGGGAGAACAACTTCATGTCCATATACCAAATGATATGGAGACACCTTTGCAGCACCATGACAAGTCATTCTGTATGCCCATAAAACTTCATGAAGTACAGTATGCCACCTTCTAGGATATTCATCAATCTTTCTTTTGATCAATTTGATGACCCCTTTATTAGATGCTTCTTCCTGACCGTTAGCTTGGGCATAATATGGAGAAGAATTCAGTAATTTAATCCCCATTGCATTAGCAAATTCCTCAAATTCATCTGACGTAAACATAGTACCCTGATTGGTCGTAATGGTCTGTGGAATACCAAACCGATAGATAATATGTTCTTTGACGAATTCAATCATCTCCTTCAATGTAACATTTTTCAGAGGAATTACTTCAACCCACTTGGTGAAATAATCAGTGGCCACCAAGATAAACTTCTCATTTTTACTGGATGGAGGATATATTTGGCCGATCAAATCAATTCCCCATCCTCTAAACGGCCACGACTTGATTATGGGATTCATGGCTGACGCAGGAACTCTTTGCACGCTCCCAAACTTCTGACATTCTTGGCAACCACTGTAATATGTGAAGCAATCCTCCAGCATCGTCAGCCAAAAATATTCATTCCTCCTGATCACCCATTTCATCTTATAGGCCGATTGATGGGATCCACAGACCCCTTCATGAATTTCACCCATTAATACCTTAGCTTCCTCTTTATCGATGCATCTGAGCAAAACTCCATCAATCGTCCGATAATATAAATCTTCCTCCAACAATACATACTTGATTGCCTGGAATCTGATTTTTCTGTTCACTTTCTTGGATGGATCTTTCAAATAATCAATAATCTCTTTCCTCCAATCATCGGCTGTTAACTCCAAGGCCATTATTCCCTCCATCGGCTGATATCCTGAAGCATGCTAAGCTAGCCGATTTGCGTCACTGTTATGAAATTTGGGAACATGCTCGATGGTTACCTTCTTGAATTCTTTCAGCAGCCGGAGACATTCTTCATGATATAATTATAAAATATCATATTTGCATTCATACTCCCCAACCAACTGATTAATCACCAGCATAGAATCTCCAAAAATCTCAACAGCATCGGCTTTGATTTCTCGAAGTAATTGAATTCCCTTGAGAATAGCACGATACTCAGCTTGATTATTGGTTGCAGATGCTTCAATCGGAAACGAGAACTCAAAATTTGCTCCTCGAGGGGAAATCAGCACCACACCAATTCCAGAACCGTTCCCACACGAAGATCCATCAAAGAATAAAGTCCAAGGAACAGGATCTACCATGTCCAGCTCTAGTCCACAATGTTGCACAACAAAATCGGCTACGGCTTGACCCTTAATTGCTTTAGCCGATTCATATCTCAAATCAAATTCTGACAATGCCAAAATCCATTTTCCTATTCTCCCTTTCAAAATCGGCAATGAGAGCATATATCTAATGACATCATCTTTGCTCACAACAACACATTCAGCCGATAATAAATAATGTCTAAACTTGGTACAGGAGAAGTATAAGCAAAGACACAATCTCTCGATAGGAGAATACCTGGTTTCAGCATCTAGCAACCTTCTACTCACAAAATAAAATAGCTCTTTCTTTTCCCTCAAATTCCTGAATAAGGGCCGATCCGATATCACGCTCATCAGCCGATAAATACAATTAAAACGGCTTGTGCTTTTGGGGAGGAACTAACACCGGAGGATTTACCAGATAATGTTTGATTTCATCCAATGCCTTCTGATGTTCCTCTCTCCATACAAATTCCTGATCGGCCTTCAACTTCAGTAAAGAACTGAACGGCTGAATTTTTCCTGACAGATTAGATATAAATCTTCGAATAAAATTAATCTTGCCGATCAATGACTGAAGTTTAACCTTCGTTGTAGGGGTTTCAACTTTGTCGATAGCTGATATATTCTTCTGACTAATTTCAATTCCTCGTTCATGTACCATAAAACCCAAGAATTGGCCAGCTGATACACCAAAAGCACACTTGTTTGGATTCATCTTCAAACCATGTCTCCTGGTGCATTCCAGAGCTCTATGCAGATCGGCCAAATGTTCTTGGTGCCCCTTTGACTTCACAACCACGTCATCAATGTATATTTCCACAATTTTGCCGATGAGTTCATGAAAGATATAATTCATGGCTCTCTGGTACGTAGCACCGACATTTTTTAATCCGAAGGTCATGACTATACACTCGAATAAACCGAGATGTCCTAGACATCTGAACGCAGTCTTGTGGATGTCTTCCTCTGCGATAAAAATCTGATTGTATCTAGCACTGCCATCCATAAAACTGATCACTTTGTGCCCAGCAGCAGCATCTACCAACATATCAGCTATTGGCATAGGGTAACCATCCATCGGCGTAGCTTTATTGAGATCTCTGAAATCAATGCACACTCGTAGTTTGCCATTCTTTTTGTAAACAGGAACCACATTAGAAATCCATTCGGCATAACGACACTGCCGAATAAAATTAGCTTCAATTAACCGTGTAATTTCGGCCTTTATATCTGGCAAAATCTTAGGATTACATCGCCTCGCTCCTTGTTGATATGGCCGATATCCCGGTTTTATAGGTAAATGATGTTCCACAATAGATCTATCCAAGCCAGGCATCTCATAGTATTCCCAAGCAAAACAATCTTTGTATTCTTTTAATAAACTCTTCAATTCTTGTTTGTATTTGGGATTCAAATTGACACTAATAAATGTCGTCCTTGGTCTTTCACCATCTCCAATATCAATTTCCTCTAGTAAATCGGCCGACGTAAACCCATGCCTCAACTTCCGTTCTTCCTCTACAAACTCATCCATCAGGAACTTTCTGAACAACCGACTACTTGGATCGGTGTGGAACTGTTACTGGCCGATTCACCATCGGCCTTAGCCTTGGCACGCCAGACTTGTGATTTGACTCTTTTCTTGCTCAGAGTCTGTTCGTGCTCTTCTTCAATGATCTCCAGCTGGCGTAACCTCTGAACAAGTCGCTTCTGAGATCTGGACAAACCCCCTGGGCACCATTGAGATTGATTCGTGCAATCTGGTTCACGTTTTGGATCTCTTCGCATCGGCTGATCATCTTGTACTCTGTCATCGGCCATTTGTTCTAGCCGATCGTGTACAGTCATTCTTTTCCCTGCAGGATCCCGTAGCATTGTCCTACCCCCCCAGTCGTTCATGCACCGATATTCTTTTTCCTAGCCGATCATGCACAGAGGTGCGCTCACGCCGATAGGGTTCATGACGTGGCCTCTCATATGATCGGCTGCCTTGACCATTGCATTCGGGATAATCATATGCCGATGGCAATGTCAACCCTTCTTCCCAGCAGTAGACAAAGAAAGGACACCTCCAATGATCTTGTTCGCGTCGTTCCTCTTCTTCTCTACGCTGTCGCCTTTCACGATCACGTTGAAACTTATTTAACAGCATTTGAGACATTACATGTCTACGTGGTGCCGATGAACGTTCAGCATCCCTCGTCGGACCCTTTCCTTTGACCTCATCGGCCGCTATCTGTGCTTTAGGATCGACAACTCCAGATTTCTTGGCCGATGATGACATCAGAATCTTAGCTTGAGAAGAGCCTTCATCTCTGGCCACATCAACCATGTTTGTGGTGAAAGGATGTCCGTCGATCTTCATCACTTTCTTGGGAGCCTCGAATTTCAACCTCCCTTGTTAGAAAGCCATCTGAATCTGCTGTCGGAAGACCTTGCACTCATTTGTATCATGCGATGTGGTGTTGTGCCACTTGCAGTATTTTATATTCTTGAGCTCATCCTCCGATGGAATCTTGTGATATGGCTTCAACTTGATCAAACCTTCCGACAATAATAAGTCAAAGATCTTGTCGGCTTTGGTGATGTCGAACCCATACGACTCAGGCTCTTTCTTTCCAAACGGACACATCACCGGCTTTTTACTGTTCTGTATCCACTCAGCCGATGCGACTATTTCTTGCTCCTCTTCAGACTCATCATTAGAAGAATACTCCACATAGTTGACCTTCTTCTAAAAAGGCTTCTTGGACTCGTAGGATCGAGTCTCTCCTATCATCCGACTTGCGATTTGGCTAATACTTTCAAACTCCTGTGATGCATATTTATCTTTAATGTGTGGCAAGAGTCCATTAAATGCTGCATCGGCCAACTGCTGATCGGACAGAACCAAACTGTAACATCGGTTCTTGACATCTCTGAACCTCTGGATAAAAGCAACAACCGATTCATCATTTCTTTGTCTCAAGCTGGTCAAATCGGTCAACTTTAACTCAGTAATCCCAGAGAAGAAGAACTGATGAAATTGTCTTTCTAGATCGGCCCAATATAATATGGAGTTTGCTGGTAAAGTGGTGAACCAAGCAAAGGCCGATCCAGATAAAGACAAGGAGAACAAACGGACTCTGAGTGCATCCTGGTTGCCCGCTTCTCCCAACTGTAGAAGGAACCTATTAACATGTTCCATCGTAGAAACTTCTCCCTGCCCTGAGAACTTTGTGAAATCAGGCATCTTGTACTTGTGTGGGAGAGGAATCTGATCATAAGCCGGAGGATAGGGAGTCTTGTGCATAACTGATTGTTGTTTTGGCCTCAAACCAAACTGCTCCCTCATCACTTTAGCTATCTTCGTACTCCAGTCAACTTGCGGCTCAATTATTGGCATTTGCTGAGGGGAAATCGTACTCGCTGCACTGGTCATCATCGCAAGTTGTTGAGCTGCATGGTTCATCGGCTGTCCAGCCGATTGCATCTGTCGTGCTTGCTGGGACATCTGATTAGGTATCTGCTGAGTCATCGTCGACTATGTAGCTGATGGGTTAGCCGATTGTTGACCAGTGATATCCATGTATGGCACATTGACATACCGTATTTGTCCAGTTGCTTGATCGTGGAATACCCAGTTAATTCCCTTCTGATGTGGAGATTGCGACAACAATACTTCTGAAGGAGACTGTGGTTGGAGCAGGATAGCAAGACGCTGCTGTGGGGTCATCGGCGGTGGCGCCGATGCATTAACTTGTGTCATCTGTTGTGGACTCCATGTGCCTTGTGCATTCGGCTGTGTTGCCAATGCATTCTGTTGTGCACCCATCGGCTGAACAGCCGATGGATCAGGCTGAGAGGCTATCGGCTGAGAAGCCGATGCATTAAACTTTATCTTGGGTGGTGTAGAAAAAAAATCCGGATGCATACCATACCCAGTAGCAGGATCCCATCCTTTAGGAAATACAGACGCAGATCCAACTTGCATAGTTGTAGCAATCGGCGGCGTGATTGAGTAGATAGGATCTGCTGTACCCGCCGATGCTGCAGTAGTCATCTGAGGTGGATTTTGATTGTTGCTTGTTCCTGCCTGGCTATCTTGAGCCGACAGGGCTGCTGTCATAGACACCTCCAAGGGAGTATATTGCATCTGATTTAGTTGTATATAGCAAGGACCCATCCACCCTGGTAATGTGCCTTCAGCAAAAGTCTTGACCACTGCATTGTGCACCGTGTTGCCCATAACTGTTGCACTCTTGACGAAGGCTTGTGCCACAGCTTGGCTAACTGCGTCTATCATCTTGCTTTCACGTTGAGCCTCTGTCAATGGCTGGAAGGATGGAAGATTAAACTTCTTGATCACCTCACCAGATCTGTTGATGCTGTACGACTTGAGGCATTCACGCTTGAATTTCTCCACCAGATCTTCAAATTCCTTCTTTTGTTCTTCTTTGAGCTTGTCTTCAGGAACAGAAATCTGGTTTTCTTCGCTAACTACAGATTTATTTGTGAGTTCCACCATGTTGAATCTTTCGTGTCCCACCGGGCGTGCCAAAAGATGTGTTGACGCAAAAATCAACACACTGGAATCCGAGGGCAAGTGTTCGCCGAGTCACGGAAAAGTCAACAAAGCGTGCCAGTCAATTTGACCTGTAATTGACAAGAGAGAAAACAAAGTCAAATTCGAGAGCGTATCGGCTGGGATTCCGAATATCTCTCAGATGGGCGTATCGGCAAGCTTTGCTGATACTATGGATGACAAAAAGGTATTAAATGCAAGTGTATAGTGAAGGAGCGTATCGGCTGGATCAGCCGATACACTAAACGACAAAACCGGCTTTTGGGCAGCCGATCATGTATATATAGCAAGATCTAAACTACGAATGTTTGATTTAGATGATGCGAAGCTAAAAACAGATCTAAACCGGCTCTTGAGATAACACAAGTGTCACTCCAAGACTTAAAGCCGATCTAGTTTGTTTTTAGATGTGATAAGGGCCAAAAAGCATAGGGAAAAACTACAAATCTAGCCGATATCAATAATTGGTGAATAAATCTAGACGAGACGACAGCGATGCGCCCAAAAGTCAAAGCCTAGATAAATTCGATAACTTTTGAATAGATTTGAACGAAGCCACAGCGATGCGCCCGATAGCTAAAGCTCAAATATACTCGGTAAAACGAAAACTCACCAGCAAATCAAGTCGCTCGAATGTGAGATGTTCTTGATCAACTTGAAAGAACTCGTCGAAAAAAGAAGAGAAAAGGCGAAGTCGCCGAAAAAGTGCAAAGGAATCGTAAAGTTTGTTGTATTGGATGTGTATCAAGTTTTTCCGGTCCCTTACCACTCATATTTATAGCCTAGCGCTATCAAGTTCTAGCCGATTACGGCAAACATTACTTGACCCTAAAGAAAAGACTATTTAAAAGTTAAACTATCTAAAATATTACAACCGAATCATCAAGATTTTCGTAGAGTCCGGATCCTCTTCTCCTTCCTTGACTTCATCGGCAACTTCTCAATCGGCCGGATACCAGAGCCAGCGGATCATCATCTTCACGACATATTCCTCTGGTCCATCGGACGGACTCCATTGGCCGATTCCAACACTGTGCTTCTTTTGGTTTCTTCCAAATCGGCCACCTTCTCTTCACAAAAATCACCTTCCTTGACACGTGTCAAAAAACGGTGTCAACAGGGTCGGGCGAGGCGGAGGCCCCCGCCGGGGTCGGCCACCGCGGGCTCCCTGTCAGAGGGAGCGTGGGCTGTCGAGTGCGTTGTCTGGGCCGTCTGCCCTACGCGGCATTGTCCTGGGCCATCTTGGGCTATACTTAGTGTTATGGTTAAGTGATGGTTTGGGGTACCTGTTAATCTTATCCCCAACAGGGACTATCACGATGATAAAGGGATTCAGATTCTTCTTTCGAAAACTCGGGTCGTTTCACGAGGGGTGCTAGCCTGCATGGGCACTAAGGTTGAGAGAACCGCAGGCACCTGGAAGGAGGGGCGGTGAGAGGCCAGAGGAATCAGCCTTCACCACCGGTGAACCCAAGCTGCGACCGCTCCGTGTGCCGCGAAGGGGAAGCTGGTGAGGTGGCTTGCGAGCTAGTGGGAGGGGGCGATAGGAAAAATAGAAATCAAACCGGTACCACTAATTGATGGCATGGTGTTTAATTTTGTGGAAGCGATTGCCCCTCACAGTTAGGAAAAGCAAGTGGTAAGTGGCGGTGGGATTTGTATATAAAGGAAAAATAGCTTTGTTTAGGAAGTCAAGTATAGGGGGTTGGGCATTTGGTTGGTTTTTGACTTTTTGTTGGAAGCCAAAGCACCTTCGAAAGCTCAACCAAACTGACCCTAAGTATATAAGTATGGGTTCGTTCCCATGCTATCTTAGGCTCTAGCCATTTTATTATAGATAATCATAATGCCAACAACTTGAAGAGGTAACATTTAACTCAATGATCAGTAGTGATTTGTCAAATCAGTAAGCACATTGTCTGATGCCTAGCAAGAAAAAAAATAAACAGGACCTTTTGTCTTAACTTTTCGTTCTTTATATATATGCTTCATGCATCGAATCCCCATGATTTTTGCAATTTGGAATTGAGAAAACACTAATATTTCCCATGTTGATTTCAATTCAGAAACTCTGAACCCTTTGCACCTCTATCTCTTCTCCCATTGAAAATCATCTTTGCTGATTTCAATATACTCGTATAATGAATACAAAGATCATGGCTTGATCTATAGCACATAATTTAGTGAGTTCTATTATTTGTTTTGGTCATGAAGTTGCAATGTTCTCCTGTGTCTATGCTAGTTTGGCTAGTTTTGTTCGGTCCTTGTATTGGCTCTTTACCCACTGCTCAGATGATTGTATGATGCTGCTGCAGTCCTACTTGCAGGGTACCGCAGTTGCAACACATTGTTCAGATGGTTTTAGCAATTTGTTGTTGCATGCAAACTAGACCTGTAAGTTCTCTGTCACACTATTGGAAGTTACTATAAACTAAAAGAAACCTCACAAACTAAAAAAAATTATTAAGACATCATATTTTCATGTAAATAGGTATTTTGGGTCAATTTAATTGTGTTTAAAGAATGGGATTGATATCCAAAATCTGAACTAGAATAGTCAATAGTTTCTGGGCTAGTGGATCAATTCCATTCGAGTTCTACAAAATAAATATTCCTTCGATGCTATCGATTTGAAATGGTCTCTACGCTTGATCTACAAAGGAGTTATTGAAATTTCCTTTACAAGAGGAATATTGAATCAAGGCATCTCCTCTTAATGTTGCCTGGTTTAATTTTATCTAATGAGGAGCCATGAGCTTTTCTGAATGTTTGCTGATTTTATCTAACAATGAGTAGCAGGGGCTTCTGTGAATGTTGCGGGATTCCTTTTTTAACATTCAGTTTTCCTAGACTTACAAACTTGTTTGTTTTAGCTTGAACCCCACTGCTATGGTTCTGTTCTGTATGGAAACTTGACTCCTTTCCATAAAGATGGTAAAGTAGGCTCTGTGACACCAGCAGTCGATGAAGACTTGCTGTCAGCAAGCTTTGCCTCTATGCTAAGGATGGTCAGCAATGACTTAGTTATTAGGTAACTATATATGTATATTGAATATTCTCTAATCATCTCTACTTGCTGTCTTTTCTTTCGTAGAATGCTTCTGATGGATCGGATCTGATTATCACGCTGTATCTTTAATATAATGATCAGCAAAATAGGTGGGATTATGAATTAAGGATTGTGTAGTAATCACAGTTTACCAATTGATAACTCTATGTACTTATACCTATCATTTTGAGTCCTCGTTGCAGTTGGCCTAGCACCAGGTGAGTGCGTCATAAGTAGCAAATGCTTTCCTTGAGGAACGAATGAGGATGAATTGATAAAAGCTAGAGAGAAAGATTAAACCCCCTAGCAAGAATGTATATATATATATATATATATATATATATATATATATATATATATATATATATATATATATATATATATGAACATGTATACGTGTGTTGTAAAATATAAATTTGGAAAAATTGTGATCAACTACGTAGCATACATATTGGAGACATTTTAATCAGAATGCATTAGGCTATTGTCTTCTTATTTAATGTACCACTACTATACTCTTTTGTAGTAGCATTGATGTAAATGTAAGAGATTGCAAAATAAATTAAAATCTTTATTACTCAATATATTGTGACTCCAAAGATCAGTCATGCTCCTTAGCAAGGCATGATAGGCTTCACAATATGTCTGAACAGATTATTCAAACTGACTGAATTCGAAATCTGAAACGGAATATATAGTAGTCCAACAGCAGAAAGCAACTAGTACGCCATATGCTTTTATTTAACTAGCAGACAGTGAGCATCATTCATGGATAGAGCTCGATAGCTGACCAGAGACCAAGCGGCATAATCTTGTAGTCCTTGAATCCAGCTGCAAGAAATATCTTCTTCCACTCCTGCTCGTCTCGTTCGACCCCACCAATTTGCATGATATAGAGATCACACAAAACTTGCGTCTCTAGAAGCTTGTTATCTGACGGGCTAGATCCAATCACGATATCTATGATGATTACCTTTCCTCCTGCATCTCTTGAAGGGATAGCTTGCTTGCAATTCTTCAGTAACTTGATGCACTTTTCATCAGCCCAGTCGTGCAGGACGTACTGTTATAAATAAGCATTAATAAGTTAGTCTAACATTCTTTACAAAAAAACTGGCCATTAATCATCTCCTGCCACCTTTGCTATCAACAGTAACTTTCATTCAATACTTGGGCAATATCTCTTGACACCTGACATATCAGTAAACTTTAATTTTATTCTTCTGAGGTGTTGTTTTTCAGTGAATAATATACATATAGCAGGCTTCTGTCAAAAATAAATTAATAAATCAACAATCCTCGTTGACTTCCATTTTCATTGCAAGATTCAATTCTCCTTATGTCCAACAACTTAGCATCTATATTATGATAGGTTCAAATAAATCTCAAAATTAAGTGAAAATAAAGTTAGTTGAACGATGATTTGAACTCCCCTATATATATATATATATATATATATATATATATATATATATATATATATATATATATATATATATATATATATATGTATGTCACCAGCAACATAGCCAGGGCCTGCTACATTAAAGTTTCAAATGCAACAATAATTACCTACGATAACCCATAGAAAGTTCTAAAGGGGCTAGAGCTATGATACCTTTAGGAAGATAGCATTAGCGGGTGGAATGCTCTCAAACATGTTGCCCGCCACAAACTGCACGTTGCTGACAGATGGAGCCTTGGTGACAACGTGAGGGAGATCCAGCACCGTGCACTTCAAAGATGGAAACGCTACAGCGATGGTGGCGGCGGCTCCGCCGACCCCGCCGGCGACGTCGACCAGCGAGTCGATCCCGCCAAAGATCCCTCCGCACTCCTCCATGACGATCCGCATCAGGAAGCGGCTGTCCGCGGCCATGGCATTGTTGAGGGACGCGTTCATCCCGTCGTTGCTCCCGCACATCTCCCACAGGGTCACGCCGTGCATCAGGGCGTACGGGCACTTGCCGGGCTCCTCATTCCGGAACCATGCGGCGAGGCCCATGCTGAGCACCGAGTCATGGAAAGGGTAGAGTAGGTGGCTGCACATAGGGGACAAGCAGCTCGCCGTGTTCTCGCCGACGCCGTCGCTCGTGAGGAGGCAAGAGACTGTCGTCAGCTTGTAGACAGGCTCGTCATGCCCGCCTGATGAGATCTCCGGTGGCTGGATGGCGAATGTTCCCGCAACGGTGAGAACACGCATGAGGCGACGGAGGCTGGCAAGCTTACAGGGGTTGATGCCAATCCCAGACAGTATCTGGGGGAGCGTGGCGGCGCCGCTGTGGTGGCGGATGGCGTCGGCGATGCGGAGGTCCAAGGCAACCGCATGCGCCACCGACTTCATGAAGCTGTAGGCCTGGTTCCAGAGCTCGACCTGGGCTTGGAGCAAGTCCTTGTTCTCGTCTCTGAGCGCCATTGTATTGTGCTATGGGTGGATGACTTAAGCTAGCAGAGAGAAAAACTGTATTAGTTACCTGGCATCATCACAACCAACAATATAAAGCAGTCCTTAGTGATGGAATCAAAGAAAATCAGGCACCCTGCCGACCAATCTGCACGGTGCAAATTGTAATAAAAATGCTTTCCACATTAGCAACCAGTCCTATAAACAGTTGGTGAGTGAAGGATTGGAACGACGACTAGAGGCAGGTGAATATAGGAGCCTTAAAATAAAATTCTCTTGTTGAGAATTGTGTCCTACGTCCTGAAGTTGACCCACAAAACCCTCTCCTCTTCCAAATTCAAGAATATGCAGCTATGGGAGAGCTACTAAACTTTGAGTCAAACTAGGAGGCACTCTCAAGAAGATTGAAAGCGAACAACAAAAGGATCAACAGAAAAGACCAAAGGATCAAAGAAATCCGGCTCAGCCAGGCTTATACCAGCTTATCCAGTATGTGAACAAATGGTCAATCCTGTCTCAGCCAGATCTATACTAGCTTAGCCGGTATGCTTAGAGAGACAAACAATGAAGTAAGATCCAGGCTTCAAAATTGCACTACTACAGAACAGGCATTTGGTCCACACCATTTGTCTCGGCTGCCTTTGGACCCGGGACCAAAGAGTGCTTTAGTCCTGAGTCCAACGGCTAGCCGGGCAGGCGGGGAGCACAGGGGCATTTGGTCCCAGTTGGAGCCACCAACCGGGACCAAAGGCCCAGAGACTCCAGCCCTTTGGTCCCGGTTGGTGGCTCCAATCGGGACTAATGGTCTGGCCGCCATTTGGTCCCGGGTGGAGCCACGACCCGGGACCAAAGGTTCGTTATTTGGTCCCGGGTCGTGGCTCCACTCGGGACCAAGTGGCGGCCAGACCATTGGTCCCGGTTGGAGCCACCAACCGGGACCAAAGGCCTAGGGACTCCAGCCCTTTGGTCCCGGCTGGTGGCTCTAATCGGACAAAACTCCCACGGCCAATTATTACCCCTTCTTCCTCCCCTCCCCGAGCCATTCAGCTCAGTTCTTGCATGCTGTTCTTGGCTCGGGTCGGGGGAGTTTGCCCATTTCCTCTACGATTTGTGAAGACTCTTTGATTCTTCATTCATTCAACAGCTTCAAAGGTTAGGAGCTTGTTCCTCTCATCTTGCATTTCTTGTGTAGCACATTTTATGGTTTAGAAATTGATAAATGGAGGAGATATTTAGATTGTGAAAGTTTTCTTAATTTTTACACCATTTTAGCTCAAATGTGGTATGGTACTTTTAGTTGTGCATATATATATATATATATATATATATATATATATATATATATATATATATATATATATATATATATATATAGAAGCTTTTGGCTTGTATTATTTCATCTACATGAGAATAGGGAGTTGATGTTATTTTTTCTTGTATATATAGAGTTGATTTTCTTGTATAACTCAAATGAGGATAATAGAAAGTTTTAATTTTTACCATGAGAGTATGTGTAAATGAATTTGAAATGAAATTATAAAAGTAATAGTTATTGTAAGTGCAACAATATATTATTAGGAATGATTAATTTTTGCGCTCTATTGATGTATTTATTTTGGCACTCTAGTTTGTAAGAATTCATTTAATTTTTTGTTGTTGTAAAAGACAAGTATAGCGAGTATGAATATGCAACATGATGCATTGGAGTGTCGGGCGGTCGCCCGGGCATTGGTACGCAATCAGCTGGAGTGCACCGGACATTCTCTTGAGTTCCGCTCAGAGGAGCATGTTGGACTTATTAGAAGCCGTATTCGTCGTTTGATTAAGAAAGCATTTCAATGCTTTGAATTTCAAAAAGCAAATAGCAGATTTGAGCGTGAAAATCATGTCGAATTGTATGGTACTGAAGATGATCGCGAGTTGATGGCTCGATGTTATGCAAGGCGTAAAGCGGCTGGACTAGTAGAATTTGATCGTAACGTGGAGAGACTTCGCGAGGCGGTTCATGAGTCCTTGGTCCATAGGTCTAATGAGTAGTTTGTATTAGCATGTATCTTTTTTGTTTTTTTTATTATGGTCTTTTATGTAAACCTTAGGGTGTACCATGTGTTTTTATTCAAATTGCATGAGAATTTATTATGGCCTTTCTGTATTAGCATGTAACTTTTTTGTTTTTGTATTAGCATGTATCTTTTTATTATGGCCTTTTCGTTTCAATTATTATTCAAGTTGTTGCACTCGATCATGAGAATTTATTCATTTGGTTATATTTATTCGATCCGTGTAATGAATTATATCCATTAATTTGCCAAGCAGATGGACCGGAAATGGATGTACAAAGTAGACCGACGTACCTAGGAATTCATTGATGGCCTACATTATTTTTTGGATGTGGCCGAGAAAAATAAGCGTAATGGTTTTATGTGCTGCCCGTGCACAGAATGCCAGAATAATAAAGATTACTCATCTAGGAGAACCCTTCACGCTCACATTTTCGTGAGAGGTTTCATGCCCAAATACTTCTGTTGGACCAAGCATGGAGAAAAGGGAGTTATGATGGAAGGCAATGAAGAAGAAGATCCTGATTTTCCTAGGCAGCATCCTGGTCTCGGTGCCTTTGACAATGATACTGCCATGGAAGAGCCTGAAAATGAGGCGGGTGAAAATGATCCCACTGATGAGCTTGGGCAGGCATTCTACGGTGCGCGGGAAGATTGTGAGAGCGAAAAGGAGAGGCTAAAGTTCCAGAAGATGTTAGAGGACCATCGCAAGTTGTTGTACCCAGGCTGTGAAGATGGGTTGAGGAAGCTTGGAACCACGCTAGAATTGTTGCAATGGAAGGCGACACATGGTGTATCAGACAAGGGATTTAGTGAATTACTGAAACTTTTCAAAAAAAATGCTTCCTAAGGGCAATGAATTGCCTAGCACAACGTACGAAGCGAAATCAGGCACCCTGCCGACCCATCTGCACGGTGCAAATTGCAATAAAAATGCTCTCCACATTAGCAACCAGTCCTATAAACAATTGGTGAGTGAAGGATTTGAACCACGACTAGAGGCACAGTTGGTGAGTGAAGGATTTGAACCACGACTAGAGGCGGGTGAATAGGAACCTTAAAATAAAATTCTCCTGTTGAGAATTGTGTTATACATCCTGAAGTTGACCCACAAAACCCTCTCCTCTTCCAAATTCAAGAATATGCAGCTATGGGAGAGATACTAAACTTTGAGTCAAACTAGGAGGTACTCTCAAGAAGATTGAAAGCAAACACCAAAAGGATCAAGAGAAAACACCAAAGGATCAAAGAAATCCCAGCTCAGCCAGGAAAATACCAGCTTAGCCAGTATGTGAACAAATGGTCAATCCTGTCTGTTCCAGATCTATACAAGCTTAGCCGGTATGCTTAGAGAGACAAACCATGAAGTAAGATCCAAGCATCAAAATTGGATCAAACAGACTCCAAAACTTACAAAATTAGAGCTATAGTTCCACAAAACTTTTGTGAGTCTTTACCCAAAAGATCTCTTCGAAAGATCAAGACTTCGCCTTGGAGTTCGTGAGTATTGATAGGGGCGTGAAAAAGATGAAGAACACAAGAACACCCTTAAAGTCCAAAACGTCAGATCCGATCAAACTTTATCCAAATCCAAAGATTTTTTAGTTGTAGCTTCTCTACTCTATGGTGAATTATTACCCAAAATATCTTTATGAAATGATCGATCTATCACCTTCAATTTCGTGAATCTAGTCAATAACATAGAAAAGTGTTTTGGAGAAATCGCAAAATCTGTGGTGCTCATGCAAGAATTTGGTAGGTGATCACCCTAGATGTTCTTGCACATGTCCTAGCACCAATGTGCGCCAAGAAAAAGCACTCTAAATCGCTGCTGATTGAGAGATCCAAAAAATTGCCCAAAAATAGTTCCAAAAATAAGGAAAATATCATATTCGAGATCTAGAAAGAGGAGGATAATCTTGCATGAAATTGATACTAGGATTACCTCAAGATGTCAGGTTAGAAGCTCCTTGTAGCATCACTCAAAACTTGGATGGTAAAAAGCTCGAACAAAGAGCCTCTCCTCTCTCTCTCCCTCTCTTTAACCTTAGCAAAGTCCCTCTCACAAACAGATGAGAGGAACTCCACTAAAGAGATGGCTGCCCCAATAGCCCATCCACAATATATATAGGTGTCTCGAAATATCCAAAATGACCTAACATGAAGCACACAACCCAAATAGCTATGTCTAGATAGATAGATAGATAGATAGATAGATATAGATGTGGATAGATAGATAGATAGATAGATAGATAGATAGATAGGCAGTTTTAGCTAGGAATATGCTAATGTCAAGGGTAATCTTATCTACACTATAATTATAGAGGATGAAAGAATTGAAAATCATTCCCACCAAGATGAAGCCCACCGTACCCCTCACAGAGGGTCCACTGGTCAGGGCTAAAGGGTACCAAATTAAAGTTTAGTGGAAGTCTCAAAACCACACTTTAGAAAATAAATCTGCTCAAAAAGACGAACTTTTTTCACCTAGAAACTCACCCCGGCAGTCCCACCCCCTACACCTGCCCCAAGCCTCCCCTCTCCACCCCCTTAATCTTAGGGATAATTGATGCTAATTGCCTATCATTTTGAAAATAAATTAAATAAGATAAGGAGATTCCCTATCATTTTGGAAAGAAATTAAAAGAGGTGAGATACTTTCCTATCATTTTGGAAGGAAATTAAATATGATAATAGTATGATTCCCTATCATTTTGGAAAGAAATTAAAGGAGGTGAGAGAATAGCCTACCGTTTGGGAAATAAATTAGTAAGATAAGGTGATTCCCTATCATTTTGGAAAGAATTTAAAGGAGATGAGAGAATTGCCTATCATTTTGGAAAGAAATTAAATAAGATAAGGTGATTCCCTATCATTTTAGAAAGCAATTAAATAAGATGAGGCAATTCCCAGTCATTTTGGAAAGAAAATAAAGGAGGTGAGATACTTGCCTATCATTTTGGAAAGAAATTAAATAAGATAAGACGATTCCCTATCATTGGGAAAGAAACTAGAGGAGGAGACCTGCCTATCATTTTAGAAAGAAATTAAATAAGATAAGGAGATTCCCTATCATTTTGGAAAGAAATTAAATAAGATAAGGCGATTCCCTATCATTTTGGAAAGAAAATAAAGGAGGTGAGAGACTTGCCTATCATTTTGAAAAGAAATTAAATAAGATTAGGTGATTCCCTATCATTTTTGATAGAAATTAAAGGAGGTGAGATACTTTCCTATCATTTTGGAAAGAAATTAAATAAGATAAAGCGAATCTCTATCATTTTGTAAACAAAATTAAAGGAGGCAAGAGACTTTTCTATAATTTTGAAAAGAAATTAAATAAGTTAAGGCAGGTTTAGTAGCGGTTGGTAACACCAACCAGTACTAAGTTCTTTTTTTTGTTTTTTTATTTGCATATGTTTCTTTTCTTTTTATTTTTAAATTTAATTATTCATAGCTGTTTGCGTATTCTTATTCGTATCGAGTATTCATATTTGGATATTGCAGAGCACGGACAATATATATTTATATACACTTCAAATATTACAATTACTTCAAATACAAATGCACATGGGATTAAAAAATCTGTTGCAAGTAGCCATCCACATAAGTTGTTTCCTGACAAGTACTTCAATTAGTACTAGTCTTAATCCTCATCCCCATCTGGATCAACTTAACCCACACTTATCCTAGTTTGCATGAAATTATCCCTTGGGATTTATGACCTCATCCAGCAGGTATCCACAGAGTGCTTCTTGAATTGCCCTAATTCTTTCCGCTTCGATGAGGTCCTCTTTCATTTGCAAATCTGACACAAACAAACATCTAAATCAATTCATGTACTGAATTAAATGCAAGAAATTGTTCTTAATTTATATGTACATCAAATTCGGGTTACGTCATTCTCTTGCCACCACCGCAGAACCTAAAATTTTGTTGGTTGCGAGTGCATGATCTGAGTCTAAGCTATTGAGAAGTATGATATAATGAATTAAAGTTGCCACAAACTTGTTCCAAGTGAAACTTTACGTTCGGAATTCTTTATCTTTGAAAATGGCAAAATGAGAAATTCCTCAATGATGCAAAATTCCTACCAAAGCTATATGCATGTAGACTACTTTGAATAATCCTATTTACATGCTACTTGTGTCATCATTTTGAGTTTTGTCAAATTTTGCGACCTTTGTGATTTTCTTTTCATACTCTTATGATTGAGATCACGTACACACCACCATCACTTGCTAAACTTCCACACCAAAAGATAGCAAAAATATGTCATCTATTCATACATTAAATACGTGCTCCATCAATTATGAAATCTCTCTCTCTCAACCATTTATGCAACAAAGGCATGGGTTATGCTGAAAAAAAATGGACACATGAATGTCCAAGTGCTAAAAAGGAATGGGCACATGAAGGCCATGAATGGAGAAAAAAAAGACACCTAGCCATGTCTAAAATAAAATAAAAAGAGAGATAATATGAGGAGTCACCATCCCACATATCATCCATATACTACACACATGCGCTTCTCGATCATGGTGTATGACTTCGCAAAATATTTGATGCAAGTATGCCTTCTCCTTCTCCCTACCATGAGCTCCACATAAGCCAGCCTGAAAGTTAGGGAAGAGAGGCACCACGAAATTCTTGGTGAGGAATCCTACACAATGAGAGACTGAGAGTGTCATTTGAGTATATTATATTCATTTGGTTAAACTTACGGCCGGTTCTAGAGGAAATTTCATGTCATTTAATATCCTATAGAATTTTTATCTTTGCTCGTATAGAAGTAATTGTTAGCAAGATATGGTCCTGATGGCCTATATTGTGTTGACCCTACTACAAGAATTCTGGGCTTCTGTGACGATCAGAATATGACGATCAGAGCCTGTTTCTTGTCACTGCCTGCCTACAGTGACGAAGTGGCTGTCTCACAGAAGGTGGGTGACTAACCAGCTTCTGTGACCACCAGAGGACATCGTCATTGATAAAGTGACGATATTTCTCTTGTCATTGATGAATGACGAGGCAAATTCGTCATAATAAATTGAACCGAATAACACCACATATATGATGACATCCGATGTGGCAGCTGACAAGGCGAGTGATGTGGCAAATGACGTGGCAATTCACATTCGGCCCATGTAGCAATGTGCCTTTTTATTTGCAATTATAACCAGGCCAATTAGCCCATTTTTTTTGACCCAGTTACAATACAATGCTAGCCCATATTATGTGTCAGCCCAATTAATTAGAAAGCAATCACAAAATATAAATAACTATTTGCATAATTATATTATAATCACATTCCAGCCATAACAAACCATACATTCCAGCCATAATTAATTTTCCAACCCATACAAAAGAGTTCCAGAATACTGTTTCCATCATGGTACCATACAACAACATAAAACATGAATACAAAATGATCCATCCACCATCCAACAAGTCCCAGCCGACTAAAAAGTTCCAACATGTAGGGCCAAGTTCCTGTACAAAAAATTCCACCTAGCAGACACTACTATATGCCAGTAGCCAGCCTGCATCCTGCTAGCAGCCAGCAATAGTGCAAAAAATCCTACATTCCAGCAACCAATGTAGAAAGAAAACTCCATCCACCAAAAGCGCAAACCTGCAAGCAACCAGCAGCTAGCACCAAATTCTAGGAGCCACATACACCACCAAGTTCCGAAGTACCAAAAGTGATCAAGTTCAACTACACTAACACCAGCCATTAAATTCCAAGCTCAGCCACCTCATTCCTGCCATCAAAAGATGCATGTTTTCAGCTGATGGTGAATAAAAAGTCCATTTTGTTTGGACTTGGAGGCAACCAAATGAACAGACTGTTTGGAGAGTAATAATCCAGCAAGTAAATTGAGTAATAGCAATATCTTTGATATGACTCTTTTTCAGCAAGTCCAAACAAATGGCTCTTTTCCAGTCACAACTAAATCCAAACAAATGGTTCTATTCCAGCAAGGAGGCTCTGAGTATCTGCTGCCATCTTCCTCAGGCTCTCAATCTTCTCAGCTTGTTTTTCCACTTTTGCATCTGATTCCTGTGTCTGCACCTTCAATCTTTCAAGCTCCTCCTGAAGTACTACAGACTCTAGCTTCTTTGCATCTAGTTCAGCTTGTATCTCTTTCATCACATTGGTTGTCTTGGCAGCGGGCTGCTGAATTCCAACATTGCGCAGAAATGTATTTGACTTCGGTAGCACTTTGGAAACAGCATCAATAGAAGCCTTAGCTTGCTGCCCATCTTCTACTGATGGTGAAGTGAGGGCTTCCTGGGCATGCATATCCTCCTAGCAATCAAAGCAAGTTTTCAGTTTTGCATTATTATATAAATAAAGGTTCATTGCATAAGGTACTTAGTAAAAGAAGGAAAGAAGTAAGAGTTTAGTACTTACTATAGCTTTCTTCACAGGTTCACTAAAACCTTTAGTTTTGCTGCAACGCAACTCCTCAAAGAGATCAATTGCAGTAGGCTCACTGTTTTTGTATTTTTCTTGCTTCTACAATGTTGAGAGAAACATGATGGCATGAGTAATGGTTATGTTAAAGTACATAAAAACTACATCCAACTAGATGACATTATCGTTTTTTCTTACCACGACATAGGCATGTGCAATGTAAGACCGAGATCTGGTACGCTGCTGAAACTGAACCTTTTCACAATTTAGTTGGTTTTTGGCACATTTGTCCTGCACATGGCACAATTACATAGCATAAGTAATAGAACCACTATGCATCTGTCATTTCCATGCAACCTCATTTTCATTTGTTTTCACAGGCCACTATTACATTAAAAATGCAAATAGAGCTGATCCAAACAGAGCTATAAACTGGACTATGGAATAATTTTTTTGCCCCTGAGTTGATGTATCTTAGGAAGCTATGTGGTTAAAAAACCTAGGAAAATTACATGAATTATCTTATAGTCAACCTGAAAACTGCTATAATAAATCTAGAATTATCAGATGTAGCTGACATGTTCTAATTCCTACTAACAGATTCAAAAGATCTGAAATGTACCTCATATCCAATATGTATATACCCGTCCAAACATGATGAAAACATTACCTTTGTGCTCTGGGCTTGACCACATGTCTACCAATTTTGGCCATTGTTCATCGGTCATACACTTCAAGGGCGATGTAGTCCTCACTTGATTAGCAGGTACCCCATCAAAGTACTTCTTTTTGAGCCTATACCTCATCTGACGTGTTGCACACTTTAGGATGTCTTCCATTGCAACTATTACAGGCTCACTGTGGATATCAATGGCGAATTTTCCCTATTCATCAAATAGCATAAAATTAATCTCTGACAAAAGTAGAAAGTAGAAAGGAACTACAATAATTATATGTAATGCTCGGTATGGCTAATGTATTATTGCTTAAAGGTGCACCTAGTTGCAGCTTGGGCATCTAGTTTTATTTAAATGTGCATCTAGTTTTACTTATATAATGCCGGCAGCACATAAAGTAGCATCGATTCAAATAGTGGAACAGAGCCTTACCTTGAGTTTGCCCTTTAAGTTCATAAGTTGACTACTATCCTTCTTGTAGTCTGTCCAACTTGGATATATTGGTATATGCTGCCTAATTATGATCCCACTCTCTGAAGCCAGCTTTGCAGCTTGCATAGGAGCCTCTGGCCTTCTTTTCCTTTCTTTGACAATGATCGGTATCATGGACCCTAAACCTCTGCTTATGGAATCAATCTCTTTGCCCATGCTCTTCCCCCTTGGCTCCACTTGTCTACTGCTAGTTAGGATGCCAAAATAAAACATTTACAAGTGTCAAGAAAAAGGAGATCCTGCACTTGATATGAATGTAGCATAGCACATATAAGGACAATAAAAATAAGAATCCAAGTTACTTGCCTTGTTCAGTAGTGCTCAATCCCATTGCCTCTAGTTCTGTACTTAAAGTGAGGTTGCCTAACAAAATACATTTTCAAACATGTGTTAAAAAATGATCCCTGCACTTAATACGAGTGCAGCTGCAGCATACCATACATATTGACAATAAAAAAACAGTAGTTAGTAGCCACTTGCCTTGTTCAGTAGTGTTAGTGGGACCCTGAGTCTGATTTGCAGACAAATCAGGTTCAAGTCCAGCCTCTGTGGCTTCAATCCGGGGGGTTCGGGGTTCGAATCCTGAGCTCGCCTCGACCCCCCTTTTTTCCCTCTATAAATCACGATGCGGGCTGCAGCACCTATTTTTTTTTCTATGTAAACAACGGTGCAGCACCTGTGTGGGCTCAAAACACTAGGGCCAGTGCGGGTTCGAAGCAACTTATAGCCATTTTAGTTTGTTTTTTTATATTTTTTCACTCGATCATAAAATTAAACGCCATTTCTAATTTTTTTTTTCATTCAATCCTAAAATGAGACTAGAGATGACTTCAATCTTAAAATGAGAGACTAGAATTGATGTAGACAAGAAGAGTCCACCTAGGACAAACGATTTGTGGTCTAGTAGCAATGTAGTATAATAAGATTTTTTTGTTTAAAAAATTGTAATAGTTCTATATTTTATGACGATCAACTATTGTCATCGTGCTATCATCACAGAGCCCATGTAGAGTATATTGTGACAATAATTATGACAGAGACACAGTTTGGTCATAAACAGTTGTCATCCTGTGAAAAAGTCGTCATAAACAGCCTCTATTTATGATAGATATGTGCTCTGTCATCAGTTAATTGTCACAAAAGCCCAGATTTGTTGCACTGTTATGCCGGTGTGCTGGGCTACAAAGCAAGAAGAAGAGATGCTTCACCCCTAATGTTATCATCGTGGGGGAGTCGGGATCCCTACACATGTTGCCTAATAGCGGGGAGGGTGATCGGTACGATCCATCCCGCGTCGCTTTGACGGGAAGACGGGGCGTGGGGCTTAAGGGCGAGGCGGCCGACCTCACATGCCCGCTATCCCCGCCCAACCAACGATTCCAAAGGTTATCGAATCCATAGGAAGCTGGGCCTAGGAGAGCTCTGTCTTGCCCTCGAGAAAGCACGGCGTCAACAGGGTGTGGGGCTTGAGGGCGAGGCGGCCGACCTCACATGCCCGCTATCCCCGCCCAACCAATGATCTCGGCTGCGGTGACCGGCACACACGAGAATGATCTCAGCTGCGGTGACCGACACGCACGAGCGCCGACTAAGACGGCCTCCCTTAACAGATAGGTGGCGAGCACCTCAAGATGGGTCGGCCAAGCTGAGTGGACGCCGCGGAACACGCCCTGCGCATCGGTGAGGTGGAAGGCATCATCGCAGGTGGCTGTTAGAGTGTGCAGCGGAATGCAGCCCGACCCGCTATACCCACGCAGAATGCGGCCCGGCCCGCTATACCCACGCAAAATGCGGCCTGTCACGTTATACCCACAGGCCAGCGCCCTACCAGGCCTAACTTAACCCAAAAGACTAGTCTGATGGGTGATGACTGCCCCACCTTATATGTTGTGCTCCCCCATCATCAATTTCCAATGCGGGACTAAATCTAACAGTGACGACCAACGTTGGCGCGCGCCATAGCGCGGCGTCCACGCGCTTGGAGGGACTCAGGCCCATCTCGGTGGATTGGTGTGGATTGGTGGTGCGCGTAGGGCGAAAGGACTGGACTAGATGGATGATGGCCGATGTCAACGATGAGCGGAGTAGCTCGCAAAACTACCTCTTTTTCTGCAAGATAACTTGGCTGTGCCATAAATATTCGCGCAGATGACCTCCTCACATCATGCGCTGGCCGGGTATGTTTCGTACTAGCAATCCACACTTCTTCCTATAAAAAAACGATCGCACGATTTCATAATATTATTAGGATAAATTTGAAAGATTTTTTTATTCTATCAGTGTTATATTAATTGATGCAGCAAAGTTAAATCATTGGTCTGCTCAACAGAATAAGAGTGGTGATTTTCACAATAATCAATAGTGATTCCTAACACAAAGGTTTGGTCTTATTAACGCTTTGCTTAACCACTTGACCCACATATAGTCTTTACAATAATAATCTTTATAAATACCTTCATTTTCATTTTCTTTTGTGATAAGCTCATAACCATATCAAAAAGGCATTATGCTCTTGTGCTTTGCTGTGACACAATGTTTGTGAGAGGATAATTAGGTCTATTTTTCCTCCAAAGTGAAACCAAAAGGTAATCATCCATCATCATTTCCTATTTCCATTGTTCCTGGCTATATCTGGACATTGTTTGATTGTTTTCCTTGGTGATGTGGTCATACGATGCGAGAAATTATTGATTATCTGCATATGAGGTGTTTGAAACCCACAGTTGAGGGCTCAAAAAGAATCTCAGCATAAATAATAGGAACTGAGGAGTCTTAAAATCAGTAAATGGTTTTTTATTTTCTAAGAGTTAACAAAGTATGTTATGGATCAAAGACTTGGTTTCTTTATTGATATATAAATCTTTTGTGGTCACTTCAGTTCTGAGTCTTGTTTTTGAAGCTGACATAACTGCTGCTCATTGTTACAGATGAAATTTCAAAATGGTTGATATGGGGTTATTATTGTTCACCTCTAACATATGGATGCATTGCTCTTGCCGCTAATGAGGTGCATTCTCCAAGGTGGATGGACAAATTTCTCAACTTTGAGACTAGCCTATTTTCCTGCAGACTCTACTTGGATTTTTAAACTTCAAGCTCTACTACTCGGGCCTCGCTTGGAAGCTTTAGCGCCTGGTATGCTCTGATGCTTACTATTATTAACTGCAATTGTACGTCGTTTAATGCACACCTGTCATATGCCCTTGCACTTTTTTTTGTCTAAGTTTATGTGGACCCTTCTTTTTCTAGCATTTTCATGTTACTCAGTACCAGAGCTCTATGCACTGTGCCGATACATGGCTACTGGTTTTGGGAGAGAGATTGGAAATTTAGAATCTGATGGAGTAAAATAAAGAGTAAAGTCCATTTTTGGCCATCCAACTCTTGCCTCGGTTTGGTTTTGGCCATCGAACTCCAAAACCGGGTATCCTTGACTATCTAACTCTCAAAACCGTTCATATTTGGCCATCCTGGTGATTTTGGGTGTGGTTTTGCTGACGTGGCTGCCACATGTCGATGGGACCCACATGCCATCTTTTTTTTTGCTGACGTGCTGCTGGAGGCCAACAGGGGAGGGAGAAGCCGGCCGGGGACGGAGCCGCCGCCGCAGCTGGCCTCCGCGCGGGCCGCCGCCGCTGCCTTGGCGCAACTAGCCTGGCCCCGCCCCCACGCCCGGCGCCGCCCAATGGAGAGGAGGGGGCTGTGGCTCGCACAGGCCGCCGAGCCGCGCGCAGATCCAGCTCGAGGCCGGAGGAAGAGGACGGCACGTGCGCGCCCACCGCCGCCGCTGCCGCCGCCGCTGCTGCAACGCGCCGGCTCGACCGCGCACACGCCTGCCACCGCCGCACCGCGTTCGACCGCGTTCTCGCCGAGGATTCTCCGGCCCCGGGCGCCGATGTTGTTATCCCGATGGCGGACTTCGGCTTCTACACCATGCTCGGGCTTCGCCGCCGCGCGCAGGCCGTGACGCCGCACGCGGGCCTCGCCGCCGCGCGCTAGCCCACCCCGCTCCGCACTGCCGCGCAGCGGCCGCGCCGGCCGTGCCACGCGCCGGGGCCGCGAGCGCTGCTGGAGGTAGGGAGGCCGGTGAGCTCGACGCGCTGCCTCGCCGCTCCGTCAGGGCAGCGACGGGCGGCCGCCCGTGCGTCGCGTCGCACGGCCGCAGGGAGCAGGGGCCATGGCCGCCGGATCCGGCGTGCTCGAGCTCCGCGCCATGGCAACGCGCCGCCGCGACGTCCTCTTCCTGGAGGAGGAAGGCCGGCGTGGGAGGAGTAAGGCCGCCGCCGCCGCCACAGAGCCGGCGGGGAAGGCCGCGCTCGGCTGTGGCCGCGCCGCCTGCCCGCGTCGGCCTCCGCGCCCGCGCCGCGCAGGCCACCGGCCGAGGGAGCAGGGGAGGGGGCGGCGTGGCCCCGCGGCTTGCCTCGCCGCCAGCACCGCGCGGGGGGGGGGGGGGGGGCGCTCCCGGCTGAGCGCGCGCCTCGCCGTCAGCGCCGCACGCGCCGGAGAGAGAAATAGGAGAGAGGGGAGGAAAGAGAGAAATATGAGAGATAAAAAAATGACAAGTGGGTCCCACCGACATGTGGCAGCCACGTCAGCAAAACCACACCCAAAACCACCAGGATGATCAAATGTGAACGGTTTTGAGAGTTAGATGGTCAAGCATACCCGGTTTTGGAGTTAGATGTCCAAAACCAAACCGAGGCAAGAGTTGGAAGGCCAAAAATAGACTTTACTCTAAAATAAAAAGAGTCTGGTGGAGCAATCAATGAAAAAGAGGATGAAAACAACAAAGCAAGCTCAAAAGCTGATCAGTCTGAACTCAGATTTGCACAACTTCAACATCAGCTTCCAGCTAATGAACCTGGTGCACTAATGCATCTTGTAGAAGAATCGACTGCAGTTGACACGGATGACGATGAGATCAAAGAATGTGAAAGTTTATTTAAGAACTTGAAATTCTACTTGAATCGGGAGGTAGGTTATTGGAATTTGGCCTTATTGCAAGCCAAAAATTTGGTGGCACGTGCACCCTACTAATTTTAAGAGAGATTTGACTAATAATAGTCAATCTACTTCAAAATAATTACTTAGCACAATAGGTGCCAAGGGGGCAGGCCTTGCAGGAAAACTAACAATGGCATGCTATAAAAATAAGGTAGTTTAGCAGTAAGTGCGGTTGTGGTTTGGTCAAACAAGATATCTATGGTGGAAATTTACAATTTACTATGGCGGACGAGGAATTTAGTGGCTGCTTGGCTTATGTGCCTTTTGGCACAAGTAGTTTATCATCCTATATAGTTCTTGTGGTATCGATAATGGGTTGCATGTATGTATGGTCATGTCTGTATTCATTTTGGGTAAATTTGTATCAAATAATGTACTAAGTATTGTATCTACAAAAGCTAATAGTAGATGTGGCTACGAATACATATTTTTTTTATAATATAATTTTTTATTTACTTTTTTAACACGTGTGGGTCGCACGTGCGTCTATGCTAGTCTTTATAAATACCTTCATTTTCATTTTCTTTTCTGATAAGCCCATAACCATATCAAAAAGGCATTATGCTCTTGTGCTTTGCTGTGACACAATGTTTGTGAGAGGATAATTAGGTCTATTTTTCCTCCAAAGCGAAACCATCAAAATAGAAGCTATTTAGATTTTATCTAGAGAATCTTAAAATAATCATTTGCTTCACATTATGTTATGAAAAATTGTTTTTGACTGATTCACTTAAATAAGGTCACCATGACTCATTATATTGGAGCTTTAATTAGAATCGTATTTATATTAACGTAAAGTATGTACGTGCCGCACTGGCCACCTTGCTAGTACATTATATAGGAAAGTAACAAAAAAACACCTTCATCAGAGGGAAAAAAAATTGGGTACAGCACGGCTGTACGACTGCATCCGTGCAGCCCTACCTCGATAGCTGCCACGTGGAGCGAGAAACATGGGATGGGATGGGATGGGCTGCGAGGGAGCGCCCTCTCGCGCCGGCGCACGCGCTCCGCTTGGCTCGTCGTAATCGCAGTCGCAGCTCGGCTCGTCGGCTTAGAAACTCATCTAATTAATCAAAACACGCATATGTTAGGGCTGGTAGTATCGTGCTGCCGTCGGGCGCTGATAGGACTCGCCGCTGTTGCTGTCGCCGGCCGCCGCTGCGATCAAGTTGCTGCTGCCGACCGCCGAGTTGCCGCGCTGCCTCCGGCTGCCGCTGCGAGTTGCCTCGCCGCCGCCGGCCACCGCTAATCCGATTCGTCGCTCTCGACCACGGCAGCGTGCGTGGTGGTCGGCAAGTTTCCGCGCCGCAGCCGGCCACCGTTGCTTTTGCGTGTGTTGATTAGGTGAGTTTCTAAGCCGACGAGCCGAGTTGTGACTGCGATTAGGACGAACGAACCTTGATTTGTTGGTTAGGCTGTGTTTAGTTCCCAAATTTTTTTAAACAGTATCCGTCACATCAAGTTTTTGAACACATGCATGAAGTATTAAATGTAGTTGGAAAAAATAACTATTTACACAGTCTAATTGATTCATACGAGATGAATCTAATGATATTAATTAATCTATGATTGAATATTAATTGTCAAGTAACAACGAAATGTGCTACAATATCCAAATCCAAACTTTTTCACCAAACACCCCGTTACCCACGGCTGTATATTCCAGCGCGTCTATGATGTGAAGAATTAGAGACCTGTACAGTAAAAAATGCATATGTGGTGAGTTAGGAAGTTACCAAAGACCCGTTTAGATGAAACCGCGTATCGGATTACTGCAGCCAGACCCGAGCATTTCATCCAACGAAGCGAATACGGTTTGCATCCGGACTCTGCCTCTCCCACGCGCCGCCACTAGCTACCCCCTTCCAACATCATCACCTCGCCCCGGCCTCATCCTCCGGACCTCCACGAGGCAGATCCATGGAGTCTGAACCCAACGAAGGTGCAGGCGTGAGAGACTCCCTTCTGCCTTCGCCCTGTCCTCGGCGGGCCTCGCAGTTCTGCACAGTGGGGGTGATGAGAACGGGGAGCCACGCCTTCGACCGCCGGCTATGCAGCGCCTCACTGGCTTGGCCTTCCCCCGATGACATCCAGCCAGGCTGCTAGGGCTAGCAACGCGGCGGTGAGGCAGCAGTTGGCCGTGGCGATGGAGCAGATCTGTATCGTCGTGACGCAGGTGGGGCCGCTCTCCCCGGATCTCTGTTGTTACTGCACCAGGCTTTCTCCTCCCCTGTGTGCCGTTAGGAGGGCCTCCTCCACTCGCCGCCAACATGGGATTGGGATCGCTGTCGAGAAGGGCCTCCGGCTTCGTCCATGTGCATATATCTGTCCGACTCCATTGCCACGCCACCTAAATCCACTAGTATAAGCAAACTGACCAACTCTACCATTCCCCCACGATCGTAACTGGACCGAACCATTTCAATAACATATATTATAGCAGTCCAACCCACTCCAGCCTGCTATCTTTCAAAACCAAATTAAACCAAACTGCACGCACCATTTCAACCAAACTAGACCAGCCCACCTTCCCAACCCATGGTTTCAAACTTCAATCCCTGTCCGTCCGTACAGCAACAGCTATGGCAGCAACCAAATTAGAAGCTATACACTTCTTCGATGGTTCTAGGTAGGGATGTAAACGGATCGAATACGGACGGATATTACTAATATCGTATTTATTTTTATATTTTTGTTCGAATACGGAGTCAGATACGGATAGTGTTAGTTTTTGCCGGATAAGATTGTAATGGATATCGATATCATAAAAATGTAGCTTTTGAGTACGGGTATTAAGTACTCGGAATCGGATACGGACGGATAGAAAACCTTTCAGACCGGATCAAATTCAAATACGGTCTGGAAATATCCGTACCATTTACATCCCTAGTTTCAGGCTTGAGGTATAATCGATTCATGGAGACGGAGAGGAGGATGTCGTACCTAGTCGATCTGAGGACAGTCGGACAGGGCCGCAATGACGGTGAGCACCCTGGTGGCAGCGTCCTCTAGGTGGTGGGCGCCTGGGAGGAAGAGAGACTGGTGGTGCGGCGCCGACCTTGCTGCTGCCGCCGAGCCGATAATGACGACGAGGATGAGGACGGCACCAACCTTGCCGCGGCTGCCGTGCTGAAAAGGGCTATGAGGATGATATGACGGTGCCGACCTTGCCGCCGCTGAGCGATAAAGGCGACGAGGATGAGACGACGACGCTGACTTTGCCCCCGCCGTTGCCGCCGCCGAGCCCGCAAGGGCAACGAGAGAGATGATGGGATCGAACCAGTAGGGAACCAGACCGGACCGCACCAACCCATTCTAATCCTCAATCCAAACCAAACCAGTCCAGTAGCATTTTTAGCCCAGTTACCACCAAACCAGGTAGGCCCAAATGAAGAAACCGAACTTCAGACACCGGTTTTGATCCAAACCATTATCAGATTGAGTCGTGCCGACTATTTCCCGAGCCCGAAGTATCAGCACAGTCAAAACAGGTTTCTCGAACCCCCGAAATATCAACACAGTCAAAACAGGTGCTTTCAGCTACTTTTTCTCTGATGATGATGATGATGATGATGATGATGATGATGATGATGACGATGATGATGAATCGATCGCTGAGCTAGCGAATCAGTTTTGACCGAAATAGACTGGTGTGTGTTAGCAAGAAAAAGACTGGTGTGTGCACTAATACAAAAATGTCCTTTAGTCCCGGGTTGAGGAGCCTTTTGTCTTGGCAAAGACTCTTCTTTGGTCCCGGTTGGTGGCTCCAATTGACATAAAAGGCTGCACTCCCCACCTACCCAGCTAGCCGTTGGACCCGAGACAAAAGCCTTCATTGGTCCCGAGTCCAACGGCAGCCAGGACAAATGTGGGGATCAAAGACTTGTTCTGTAGTAGTGGTGTTGGCAATGGTTATCTGGCTGTTTAATTTTTGCTTGGAATTTTTTGTCTTGTGCTAATTTGGGTAAAGATTTATTGAGACTTGTGCATCCGGATTGTAGTAGAAAGATATAGGTACACACCGGTAGTGAGTAGCTATCAAGTTATAGTGTTCATATTAGTTACCTATCTAATATAGTGATCAGATTTGTTGGCTATCTAGTATAGTTTTCTTATCCCTTGCTCTAGTAATAATTTGTATGCATACTCACAATTTTTATTTATTTCCTGGTCCAGCACTCTGATGATGGTGCAAATGATTGTCCAAACAGTTCCATATTCCACAAAATAACTTGGAATACTCATGTAATCATTGAAGCTCATTTGAAGTTCATCAATAGTCATTTAAGCACAAGTCCCTGGCTTGAAATAAGGCTGCAGATAAGGTTACTTTAGAGATAGTAGTTGATACGTATAACTTCAACAGATTGATATGTATAACTTCAACAAATAGCATCTGCTGGGGCTTCTATGCTCGTCACTAGTGGAAATCGCAGCTTCGATGACGGATGAGCGAGTTTCGTCGGTGATGAATTTCAATTCGTCATAGAAGTCGCGTCAAGTTTGGTCTACCATGAACGATACAGACCGGTTTTTTTCTATGATGAAGGAACTTTCATGACCGAACCATTATTTCTTCTGCGACGCATCACAAAAACATCACTGGATGTCCGAATCCACGTCTTCCCGTCCATGCTGGCAAGTAACGTGGCTCGCCATCAATGCCGTTAGGTGTTGTGTTGGCTGCACGTTTCGCTGATGGACGGACACGTAGTGGGCTAGCAGAAGGCCCTGGGCCGGTCCTGACTTTTTGGTGGCCTGGTGCGGAACGAAAATTGGAGGCCCCATTCACCATAAAAATACAAGAAGCATGCGGCGAATAAGAGATTTGCACACTGCAGCGGCATCTCGCGAAGAAGTCAAGGAGACATCGAGGCGGGTAGCCAGGCAGATGGTGGAGAAGTTGTTAATTGGTCTTCCTCTCTATCAAGCATGCTCTCTAGGTAAATCTACAACTAGATTTTGTTGGCACTTGTGACTTGACATGTCTATTAGAGCAACTCCAGCAGACCCTCTGAACAACCCCATATCTTAAGTTTAGAGGGTTAAATAAAAAAAGCGCACTCCAGTAGACACCCTATTAGGCCCTCTATTTTGTGATGGCCTCCAAATCTCCTCCTCCACTCTCTATTTCTAGATGATATTTAGGAAGCCCTCTATTATAAATTATAATTGAGGGCTACTGTTGGAGTTAAAACAAATTTAGAAGCCCCTAAAAATAGAAATAGTCTTCATTTAATATTTAGATGATCTTTATTTGAAGGTTATTGCTGAAATTGCTCTTAGTATAATAAATTTCGGAGGCCCCCAATTTTTGGAGGCCTGGTGCGGAGGCACCTTTGGCACTGGCCTTGTTCCTTGTGTCTATTGCTAACCTCATATGGTGACTAGAAATAAAATCCGAATTACACAAGTGCTATATAAAAAGAGTTGAATGTAAAACAACTAGTACGTAGGCACTCAGTCTGTTTCTTGAAGTTGAGACCTAACAATAACACTAGCCTTTGACGAAAACTTAGCAGCTTGCACCAGTTCGTGCGGTCTTAGGTTTCTCTCAGCAACAAAGATGGACATCCTTCTCCCTAGAGCTTTGATCATCTTGTCAAGCAAAACTCCACTGGCTGCTGCCCTCGCCTTCCCCTGGCCACCTCTTTGTGGAGGTAATGTAGTAATTTCATTCAAATTCTCATTATTCATCAAATTTAAAATAATCATCTATAAAATAATTGAGTGAAACATAACAATCAACCTTTAGATCTAGAATTAGTCTGCCCACAGTCAGTAGTTTGTCCGGTCTTGGCTTCATTAACGCCATTAGCACCATTTGGATTGTTGAAGTCCTCATGATAGCTAGTGGTGTCTACAATTATTGTTAATTCTTCCTGCACAATATTTTCACCTCTGCTACTATTTTCTGCACTAGGTGACAATTGTTCAGGCATAGGCTGCTGACATGTTGATGATGACCGCAACCTTTTCAGTACCCCTATTGAAGCTCTAGGAATGACTTATGTTGATGGAATTGACCTCACCATCTTTGATTGTCTACCTCCTGGCGCCATGGCACCACCTCTTGCCCTTCTTCCATAGACCTTACTAGAAATCTGTACACTTCAAAAGGGAGAATTTGTAAGCACTCGAATAAATAAAAAGCACTTACAAGCAACAGAGAACTAGTGCGGCTTCAAATAAAATTTGGAAATGTGTTATGCAAAATAGCATATCTTAATCCATTTTCTAAAAAAAATAAGCATTACAAATATCTAAGCTGATGACAACACACTAATGTCAAGCTCATCCATTATTCGTACTTGTAGCAGATATGGTGCGACGGTTATAGAACCGGTGAGGAGGTAGTGACCGATGGGGAAGCGGATCTGCTACGCCACCCATCGTCGATGTTGTAGCAGATTCGGTGCAACAGGCTTCGTCGAAGGGGTAGCAGATCCAATATGCTGCCCATCATCGATGTTATAGCAAATCTGGTGTGACCGGCATCGTCGAAGGGGAAGCAGCTCCGATGCGCTCAGGGTCGTTGACGAGGTGGCGGCTTGGGGCGGTGGCCTTCGGTGGAGGGGATGGGTCGATGACCGGCGCATTGGAGGAAAGGCGAGAGATGGATTGGAAGGCGCAAATCTTCCAAGAGATAGAGAACGGGCCATGGATATGGGGAGTTGGGGGTTCACACAAATACTGTACAAACACACATTTTTTTAAATCGCCACCATTCTTCTACTCAAGCACTAAAGCTGATGCTCGGAACGTGAAAATATACACCTAATCCTTACATTCTACTTCAACAAATACCCAACTCCCATGGCAACAAGGGATACAACAAACAACATGAAGAAAATCATAGCTTGGGTTAATCTCTCAACCTTTGATTCCAATTCGTTGCTCTTCACGAAACCATCACTTAGGGCTCCCAACAGCATGGATATGCTCCATGGACTGAACTTCTTTTTTTTTGCGAAGGGGAGGATATATTAATTAGGTGAACAGTACAGTCCCCGAATTACAAGCAGGACCCTAAAGAAAAAGAAAATTACAAAGGAGTTCAAAGAACTCCTGTTCATCTTCCTGAGCTCAGGAATCCCGGCCGCCTGCCAAAGCTCCGATCCGCCTGAACAGGCCGAAATCGAAGCCCTCACTTCCAAAACCTTCGCCGACAGCGTCCACAGCATGGAGGAGCCACAAGAACCACCACCCCAGACCACTGTCGAGATGGATTTGGGTCGCTGAAAGACCATCGGCACGCACACCGTCGGGGGAAGAGGAAGAACACCCATTCCACAGCCGGCGACAAGGTCCCCGACTAGGAAAGCAAAGCCCACAGGGGAGCAAGGTAGATCCAACCCCAACGCAAAGAGGAGGACCAACACAAACCTCATCCGGATCTTCTCGGAGCCGACGCCGAGTTCACCACCGGCGCAAGAAGCTCGAATAGGAGAACTTATTCTCCCTGAGTCGCCGCCGGCGTCATGTACAGAAGCTGGAGCGCAGACCCAGGGGGACAAAATCAGCTGCCATGGAGTCAACTGCGCCGCCGACGCCGCCGTGGCCGACGAGTAGAGCAAACCGCGGTGATGAACTCCACCAGCAAACCTAACCTACTAGCACAAAACTAATCTAATACTAGTAGCTATAGCTCACTGGTCTCTATCGTGCTCAGCTCGCCCCTCCCAAGCTCTCCCCCTCCCCAAAGCCCTAATTCCCCAATCCATCATTTCCATTTGATTCCAAGGCCTAGGAAGGATCAAATCGGCGTGGGGAAGCTTCTTCTTCGCGATTCCCTTCCTGGGGAGCAGTGGATTCAAATTCTTCGCGTGAAAAGGACTCATCCAAGGTACTCTAGCTAGGAATGAATCGATCTCCTTTTCTAGATGATCTTAGGTGATTTCCTCTGGTCAAAACGTCTAAATGTATCCCTAAACTAGTGCCTAGAAGGGTTTAAAGACTTGTGGGTGATTTTCGCCACGCTAAGGATTCCAGCTTTTGGTCTGGGTTGGACCGGTCTGACCGGTCGGAGGGACCGGTCTGTCCGGTAGGGGCCCGGACAGTCCGGTAGGGGCCCGGACAGTCCGGCCATTGGATCGGATACTCCGGGTTTGTGGTGATCTAGACATTCCAGAGTTAGGTCCGGATTCTCCGGACTTGGGAGTCCGGATACTTCGAGAATATGTCTGGATACTACGGATTTTTGATATCGAGTCGCGCACAGGCCAGACCGATCTGACCGGTTTGGTATACCGGTCTGACCGGTGCTAGCAGAGCTGAGAGGGTTGAATTGGGGTTAGTTGGTGCAAATGGTTAGAAATTAATGTGGCTAATGGTTACTTGTAATTTTTATAAATCATGCATGTCTTTCTCATGTCATATGCATATGCATACGTGTAGCAGCCGCCGCGGCGGAGGTGATATACGAGGTGGTTGCGGAGCCACAGGAGCCGCAGGGGCAAGCCCCGCAGCAGGAGGATCGTGGGGAGTTGGCCCAAGTCCCAGCTCACCCCAGTTCTGAGCAGCAGACTGAAGGCAAGTCCCGGTGCACATCCTATTATTTCAACTTATAACACCTATATATGTCTCTATTACTTGTGCATTAGGTTTAGGAATTGTTTGAAACCCTAGTTGCATGATCCCTAGGTTTTTCCCTGAGTTATACTAGAATGCATAGGACGATAGGAGTGCTATGCTTAATGGTTCTCGGTAGAAAAGACGAGTGATCTCTTGTCACTCGCGAGATATAGGGTGTTTAGAAGTCGAGTAATTTCCGGTTACTCGCGAGATATAAGATATATTTATATTCCAGTACATGAGTTATTAAATTTGATACGGAAATTGAGACCGGACGGGGAAATGATGAGGATGTTTAGGGATGGTAGCAGGACAGGGTTTCTGGGTGCCTTAGCCCCGTCTGTGTCGATTAAGGACCGGTCATTGTCGGCAGTGCTGATCGGGAATTGAACTGTACTAACCGCATGCCAAGAGTAGGAGGTAGTCGAAACCGGTAAGCCTAGTACTGCCTCACTTCGAAAGTACAGAACTGCATCACCACCCCTTAGGGCGAGTCGAGTAGTCGCGGAGAAACGGGATGCATATGTTTACTGTTGGTGGTCTCACGTTGAGCTCGGCTGACTATATGAAGGTGGGGTGGTTCTGTAGTTCGAGGCGGGGAGGGGAAGGGTTGGTGCGTGTGGTCCGACGGGGCATACGCGTGCCGTGTTGGTTAGGTCTACCTTGCAAGGTTAAATCAAATCGATTCGCCGTGTCGCGGTTATGAGGGCCTTGATCTCTTTGCTGCATCGTAGCAAAATGTTAGAATGTGAGCTATCTGTATATAGCGTTGAACATATTGAATTATTTTGATTGCACCACCATGTTTGTTATAGTTGGTTCGTGCAAATATTAGATTAGAGTTAATTTATATATAGAATTTGGGGCTAAAATAATGAAAGTAAGGAATTACTTTAGTTGTTTTTCTGCAAAATAACCACCAGCCAAAAGCCTTGCATGTCTAGATATGTGGGCTAAGTTATACCCACGAGTCGGGTAAGTCTTGCTGAGTATTAGTTGCTCAGGGTTTGTTGCCACCATATTTTATTTCAGAGCACCCAGACGTCGATTTCTACCCCTGCTGCGTCAAATTTATCTGCAGAGATGCAGAGGGGTGGGAAGTGGTGGAGAGAGACACTTAGATTAGGGATTTGGCGGGTTGCACACTTGAGGGCAAGGTGTGCAGCCCTCAGTTTTGTTTCGACCGGTCTGACCGGTCAGTGGACCGGTCTGACCGGTGGTTGGTTAGGCCAGGTAGCACCGGTCTGACCGGTGGTGTTAGAACTGAACCAGTGAAGTAATGTAGTTGTATGTTTTCTTTTCCATTTGATCTTGGCTACGCTATGTAAAAATTATAAATTATGTAATTTATGTAAATTACGTGAGCTTGTGTTTTGAACTAAAATAGTAAAACTCTCGTTATCGGTTGTCATCCTTGTATATTTTCAAGTATTTTGTCGTGCTTGTACCATCTGCGCCCGCCTTCGCGTGGGACTTCCAATGATGTTTCGATCGGGCCGTGAGTTGAGAAAAAATCGCCAAATTAAACTATTAAGCTAATGTGCCCGATGTGTTCAAATGACGGCCATTTCGCTTAATTTAGAGTTTTAATTTGGCAGTTCCGTCACAGGTAGGTGTGGTTAACCTTTCAAATCAATTAAAGGCTTACAATAATTTCTTTAACCCTACGTGAGCACGAAACGGGATGCTACTTTAATTCCACTCTGACCCCACACCTGCATAATTAAACAGGCGCCCGGTGCAACTAAACATCCACATTAAACGTGAGCCGGTACATTATTAGTACTAGGTGGTTCAAGTGCTTTTGCAGTTTTGTTTTTTTCTCACTGTGCCTAATGTGCACCCCTTTTCGACATTGGGAAAGTGGGTAGTGGTTAGCATCTAATAATCCAGAGCCCGGGCTCTGGAGAGTGCATTGCATTATGCATAGCATTTTTAATGTTTGTTCTGGTACCAGCAGAGCAATATTCTTATGTGAGTGCTTGTGACGACCTAAGCGTACCCTTGATGGTTTTCCCTTGTCCTAAATTGTAATAGAGGGATTGACAGACCAATCTCATGCAACTACCGCGGACCATGAATTGGAAACCCCCAAACACTGCATTATTACATTATTACTGGCCATGGTGCAGTGTATTGGTGTGGCACAATTTACTTATCTTAATTTAGCACATGCTGCTGAGAGTCCACTGGACACAGTACAAGTTGAAGCATCATCACAAGTAGAGACGGGTTCCCCTTTGTCTCTCTGAAGTTCTTCCTACGATCTGATCTGATCAGTGGTGTGGCCTATCTAAGAAGTTTGCATTGTGGCTGCTGTCACGGTTGTTACTGCTATGCTTTTGAGGGTAGGTAACAGTATTGTCGAGCGTTATTATTGTTCCTTTGAAGTTAATCAACATGGATGTGCCACTGGACAGATGAATAAAGCTGAACTGGGCTGCTTGCTTGTGCCTCGGTGGATGTGACCCATGACTGGATCCACAATTTGAATTCTGCGTCAGCAAAGTGTTTAGATAGATGTTTATTTAAATCTTGTGCTAGATTGTAGGTAGATGTGCACTACTTAATTACATGCTTCTTTTATTTTCTGATGGGACTGAAAACGAACTGCATGTGCTTTGCGTGAACGAACCCTAGCCTATATATTACGTATCGGACAGTAGAGTAGAGGAGTATACTGTACGTGGCACCCAAGGCAGTTTAGCCTAGAATTTTGTAATTAGTTTTATAATTAGACTTTATTTAATCTGGGAACATATCAAGTGCAAACAAACGTGCAAACCATACAAACTTCAATCTGGACCATCGGATCAACATCCAAGGGGTGGGGCGCAGGTGGTGGGAGGGAGCATTTGCAAAAGTGTGATTACCCAATCCAAGAGCGGGTGGTTAATTGTAAAATTACCAATCCCCCATACCCTTTGGATGTTGATCTGGCGACTCAGATTGAAGTTTGTATAGTTTGCATGGAGAGGGTGGTTCGCACCTGGTATATTCCCTTATTTAATATTTCTAAGTGCTAAGGTTATCTTTAATGTGACACGATCTAAAGTTTGGCCCCTGGATCCAAACAACCCCTTGGCCTAATGCACAATTCAGCTCCGATCCCTTTTTCGTGTGAATTAGAACATTCACTGAAAGCACGCGAAGTTAAAGCTTGCTTCCTACCCTTTGCAACCCAAAGGAACCTGTGACAGACATTTTTCGGTGTGGGTTCATACCACTTCAAGTTCCCCCTCGGGCAGACATTTTTGCGGCAATTTTGACAGTTTCAAAATCCAGTTACACACACCACTCTTCGTGAGCTTAACCATCCTACTATGCTGGAGTTTAGGACAAGGAATGATCTTATCTTCCAAGGTATACAACCCACACCGCACCTGCCGAAATGTTTTCAAGGAGCTTGTGTTGATTTTGCACCGAGTGAAAACCAGATATATATTAAGTTCAGTTAGAAGAATGGACATACCATTTTGGATAGTAGTTTCGATTTTCTTCATCTCTTTCAGTTAGAAGCATGCAAGTTTCTTTTAATTCTAGATCGAAGCTTCCATTGGTGGATCTGCACGTACTGCGCATGGATTTGCTCGAGCTTGGCCGCAAGGGTGCCTCCTCCGTTGGGGCACCTGTGCTGAGCTGCTGGCCGGCGGGTCGGGGCTCCCGGAGCCTTGGCTGCACTGGTGGCCGTGGTGGCTGTGGCTCTCTGATCTGGGTCAGCGCTACTGCAATGCTATCGCTGGCTCGCCCCTGGTCCATCCCGCGCAGAGCTCTCCATCCGGGCAACCCCGGAGTGCCCCCTGCCGGATCTACCTGTCTTGGCCGGAGCCTCTCTGATCTGCTCCGGGATGGGTAGATCCAATTGGGGAGCATGCTTCTGGCCGGAGTGGCGACCACAGCACTCTCGTGGTGTGCATCGGCCGCTACGGCTTTCGGACAAGCGGATTCAGTCTGTGGTTGGGGGTTGAGGGAGCCTTAGGCGAAAGCCACGCCCGTCGACTTGTTGGCACTGACGACGGTGGCGCCCCTAGGCGTCGCTCACCTTCTTGGAGGCGTCGTCCTTCTTGGCTCTCTTTGCCCTGCAACCACCGAGTCTCTCAAGGTGAAAACCTAGTTCTGGTTCTCCCAGAACGGCGGCGGCGGCGGCGGCAATGACGTCGTACCCTGCCTGCAGGTGTCGCCATAGAGATCACTGCTAGCTGTGTGCATGATCTGTTCCTTCTTGCTGGCTGTGTTCATGTTTGTGCCTTCTTCCTCCCTGCTCTTCAGGGCGAGGCTGGCACTGGTTTTGTCAGGTGGTGTCGTGGTTTGGCGAGCGCACTCTTCCGGCATCTCTGCTCCGTCGATGCTCTCCTTGTTGGTGGTGCCAGTAAATCACATGCTGGGTGGTGTTTCCACCGCTTCCGCCATTCCCCTTCAAGGATTCCTCCCCTTGGATGGCGTTGGATGGTGGTACGTGGAGCCCGGAGGAGCTGTCGGTGTCACCATCAGCTTCAAGGGAGGTCGTCGTGTCCGGTGAGCTGTGGCTTGTGCACCCTTCGCCGCCTTTAGTCCCCATTCCGTTGGGTGGTCCTTCAGATGGAGGGCAACAACGGAGCGGCGTAGCTACGAGGGGTGGTGCTGGGTGCATCGGCCATGACGAAACCGGCGAGTATGCTGTTCGGTGGGGGCGCTAGTCGGCGATCGGTGGTTATCTGTCAGCCGTGTCGTGCCTTGTCTTTGAACAGCTTGTGAGTTGTGTCTCTCCTACATGTTGTTCTTGGTGTTGTTTCCAGTTGTTCGAGTTCTTCTCTAGTTCTTTGCTCATCTGACTGTGTGGAGCTAGTCCGGCATCTGTGGTTTAATAAAATTCTAGTATATAATCAGTAGTGGATATCAATCCCCTCCTGTTGCATTAAAAAAAGGCACCTGTGAACCTGCTATTAGCTCATGGCAATGGTTCTTGGAACTTGCATGCTTGAGGGAATGAGGGTACTGTTCACTGCAGAGTGCAGCAGCCTGGTCGCTTGATCAGTCGACGAGGCAAAATCATGATACTAGCTAGGTAAGTGGTAACATGGTCCAAGACCAAGATGGTTGATATCGACTAGTAGATGAAGGGCAGGTATCAGCTCTTTTCGTTGCATCCTAAAGGAACGTCCGTCGCCTTTTGTCATGCCTACCGCTACCGAAATCGGCAACAGTTTTCTCAGGTAGCGTACCAACTAGCGAATGGAAGGCAGCTGCCGAATCACACCGATCCTGACACGCCGCCGTGACCTTTTGCCAAACTGCTGGCGCGCACGTCTCTGTCTGATATCGATCGCCGGCGGAAACCCAATCCAATGATGCCATGCTCTATTTCTTCTTGGCCCCTCTCCCTCCGATCATCCTCTCCGATTGTGCATGCCATGCTGGTTTCCCCCCCTCTGCCTGAAGCCCCGAACATAACATCGTCTGGGTGGGATCGGAGCCATGTTGTTCGCCAACTTCCTCAAGACGCACCAGCAGCAGCTCCAGAACGACAAGCAGCTCTTGCTGCTTCCCAGGAGGCAGCTGGTCACCTACGCCCTCTACGCGCTCATCGCCGTCGCGCTCCTCTACCTCTTCGTCGACCCAGCAGCTCCGGCGTCGTCGTCTGCCAAGCCATCACCACCAGTGGCGGCGCCGTGGGTCCAGGAGGAGGACGAGCTGCTCCCGCCATCTCCACTGAATCTTAGCTCTCCTCGTCCTTATAACTACCAAGGAGATGAAAGGTCGTTGACGACGACCGCGCCGCCGCCGCCGCCGTGCGACTACTCCGACGGCGAGTGGGTGCCGGACCCACGGCCGCCGCCCTACGACGGCGCGGCCTGCGAGGCCATAAAGGACGACGGCCGCAGCTGCGCGGCCAACGGGAGGGCGGACACCGGGTACCTCCACTGGCGGTGGCAGCCGCGGCGGTGCGACCTCCCGGACTTCTCGCCGGCGGCGTTCCTGCGCTGGCTCGGCGACCGGCACATGGCCTTCGTCGGCGACTCGCTTGCCCGCAACCAGGCAGAGTCGCTCGTGTGCCTGCTCTCGGCCTGGTCCCCGCCGGAGCTCGTGCACCGCGACCCCGACGGCCGGTTCCGGCGGTGGGTGTTCCGCGAGCACAACGCCACCGTGTCCATCTTCTGGTCGCCGTTCCTCGTGAGGGGCGTCGAGAAGTCGGAGCGCGCCGGCGTGCGCTACAACGAGCTGTTCCTCGACGCGTTCGACGAGCGGTGGATGTCGCAGCTCGGCGCCATCGACGCCGCCGTGCTGTCGGCCGGCCAGTGGTTCCGGATCCCCAGCGTGTACCACGACGGCGGCGCGGTCGTCGGCTGCTACGGCTGCGCGGCGGAGCTCAACCACACGGAGACCAGCTTCTTCGCCGTGTTCCGAGACGTGGTCGGCCGGACGCTCGCCGAGATCACCCGGCGGCGCCACGAGAAAGGTGGCGGCGGTGGCGACAAGACGCCGCAGCTGGTGGCGCTGGCCACGTTCTCGCCGTCGCACTTCGAGGGGGAGTGGAACAAGGGCGCCCCGTGCACGAAGAAGCGGCCGTACAGGAAGGGCGAGAAGGAGCTCGGGTACACCGAGACGGAGATGAGGAAGATCGTCGTGGAGGCGGCGGCGGCGGCCAACGCCGCCGCGGCTGCGTCGTCGACGTCGACCGCCCTGCGGTTCGCGGCGCTGGACGTGACGGCGCTGGCCGACATGCGGCCGGACGGCCACCCGGGGCCGTACATGCGCAAGAACCCGTTCGCCGCCGGGGAGGGCCGGCCGGTGCAGAACGACTGCTTGCACTGGTGCATGCCCGGGCCGGTGGACACGTTTAACCAGATACTGCAGCAGACCATTCTCCGGTGATAGATCGATCTTGTGTTCAGTTCATACCTGCGATCTGTACGGGAACTTGATGTTCTGTGGCCTGTGGGGAAGTTTTGTTTACGAATTAAATACAAATGTAAAACTACTTCTAATTAACTTCCGTAGAAGCACATCCTTCGGTGATAATGTTTTTTAGAAACACATTACGAACGCATGCACGCTTATTCCTAGGAATACACGCACACATCACTATCTCTACGAGTACTTTCGAGAGACTGAGCTGGCAGATTCTTGAGATTAACGAAGTCACCACTAGCACCTCGCTATCGACGGGCACATCGCCGCCTATCACTGAAAGAATAGCACCGATTAAATCTTGGAATAAATCTAGTAAAATACAACCACCAGTGCCAAGTTAAGGATTTGAACCCTGATGGGCAGATATAGATTTCGAAGGTTGAAGTCGTCTTCTCCGGCTCCAGGATCCGACTGCGTAGGTAAACCCTAACCCTAGGTCCAGATCTAGCGGCTAGGGTTTAGGTTCATGTAGATCTGATGTCTCTCCTACTTCTGCTTCTTCTTGCAGGTCTGGTGCATGTGCCGTGGCAAGCTGGTGCGGCGCGGGGCTGAGCGCCATTGAGGGATGGAGCAGCAGAGGCACAAGGTCATTTTGATGGACGAGAACTACACCATCAACGATGACCGCATGTCCTGTGGGCTGCCGGCAATAACAAGGATGACCTGGCTGCCGGCTTTGATGGTGTCGGTAGCTATATTGCTCCGATCATCATTGTTGCCGATACCGGTGTTGATGCTATTCTTGGAGTCACCGCGTTTGCTACTGCGACTCCAAGCTCGACGCCATCTTCGACATTGAGTCCCACTACTGGCACCAAATCCCGCGTGATGAAGCACAGGTCTACTGTCTGGAACGACTTCGAGGAGGTCTTTGAGGAAGGCCCTAATGGTAAGAAGGTGAGAGTCTCTGCTAAGTTCATTGCGCTCATGTTCTTACTGACGCTCATCCCATGGTACTGGGCATTTGCTCCTGAAAGCATCTAGGCCCCTAATTCGAGTTTTGGTAATTAATGACAACGGTTTGTGGATTAACGATTTCATTTGATATAATGAGTATAGGTTGATCCACGGATGAAAGATATTTGGTTGTAAACGTGTGGAGTTTTGGAGATGATGAGCAAAGCTCGGGCTCAAGGCAAAGGTATAAAATAAGGATTTTGTATTTTACTGATCACAAGGTGTTTAGTGGATGAAAAGTGACCGGATTTGTTGGATAGATAGCCGTACTATCAAGAGGGGTCGAGTACTCGTGCTTGACGGGTCGTTAGTGCCACTTTGCTCAAAATGTCTAGGTGCATGCATGAGGGCTAACGACGCTTTGACTAGATTGGAAAAAGAACAAGTTTGATTGCTGACTGCACAAGCGCGGACAGTCCGCTCCCTGGAGCGCGGACAGTCCGCAATCGTTCTAGAGAGCATGTTTGGCTCTGGTGGAAATTAGAAGTGTCTGGCGGACAGTCCGGCCCAGGTGGGCGGACGGTCCGTGACTCTAACTCAAAATGTTCCAGAGAGGGTGTTTTCACTGGTTGGGCTTATGATATGTGCTGCAGACGGTCCGCACCAGGGGTGCGGACGGTCTGCCGTATAATTGACAGTTTGTACCAGAGACATTGTTGTCTCTGGTGGGTTTCAGGGATGAACTGCGGACGGTCCGCTCCTGAGGCTCGGACGGTCCGCAGGCTAATTTCAAAGTTGTACCAGAGACGATGTTCGTCTCTGGTGGTGTGGAACACTCACTGCGGACGGTCTGCTCCTGGGGGGCAGACGGTCCGCCAGGTCTTAACGGCTAGTTCTGACACGCATTAAATGCACTCTGACTCACTGGTTTATAACGGCGGACGGTCTGGTTTTTGAAACGCGGACGGTCCGCGACTTCGCAGAAAAGAGTGTAACGGCTAGTTTTTGAAGGGATGTCTATATATATCCAATGCCCGGCCATTGAGTGTCTCTCTTGGCCATTTGGACTGCATACTTGACATCATAGAGCTAAGGCATCCCTCTCTCACACACACTTGCTTAGAGATTGCATTCTTGAGAGTGTGAGAGCCTTCTAGTGCATTGCTTCAATAGTTTGAGCTTTGTGGCACTAGGGAAACTTCAAGCAAGCGTCATCGACTTGTTACTCTTGGGAGTTGCCGCTCCCTAGACGGCTTGGAGAAGAGTATTTCGTGGAGCTCCTCCAAGGAGATTGTTGAGGAGCCCCGATTTCGGTTGTGAGAGGTTTTGTGCTCACCTCACCGGAGTGGTGAAGAGCAACTCTAGTGGAATCGAGATGTGGAGCGGTTCCTTGATTCAAGCCGGCTCAAGATCAAGAGGTTCTTGATAGAGGAGCGGTTGATTCTTGGAATCCACCTCAACGTGGATTAGGGGTGACCGGCAAGTCATCGACACCACGGGATAAATTCTTGTGTCAAGCTTGGTTACTTCTCTTGCTCACTTTAATTCTTGTTTTTACTTTGAGCAGTTTACTTTACTAGAGCTTGATTTTTATCTTGTCACTCTAAGTTGCAAACCCATCTAGAGATAGTAGTAGCATGACATAGGGTTTTCCTTTGTTACTAATTAAATTTCTCTAGTGTTATTAGTTTTAGATTTTAAACCGCCTATTCACCCCCCTCTAGTCGGTGTTCTTGATCCTACAGCTCCGGCATCAAAAGGTTTGCTTGGGTAAAGCTAATCATGCTAATCTAGTTTAGTCCCGACTTGCATTAAATCCTGCTATATCCATAAATGGGAGTATAAACCTGATGTTGCTAGTACTGAATTGTGACGTTTAATTGCTAAACTTGATCTACCTCTTGGCATTGGTGAGACTAAGGCATTTGAGGAGTACATTTAGCTTGCTCACGATCCTCGGTTTAGTAGAGTCTCTAGGCAAACCACCACTAGAGATCTGCAAAAGTACTTCTTGGAGCGTCCTGCTACTCTAATTAAAAGTTTGAAATATGTTTCTTCAGTTTGCCTTACTTCTGATATTTGGTCTGGAATGCTAAGGAAGACTATATTTCCGTTGTTGCTCATTATGTTTCTGCTGATTGGGAATTATAAAAGAGAGTCATTGGGCTAAGACTTATTGATGTTTCTCATTCTGGTATTAATATTGTTGAAGGCATTAAATATGTTATTTCTGAATTTGGTTTGAAGCACAAGATCTTTTCTGTCACACTTGATAATGCCTCATCTAACACTAGTGCCATGTCAAATCTCATTCCAAAATTTGCCGGTTACCTTGGTCCAGACCCCGAACCACTTGACAATGCTCCTGATAGAGACATTGGTAGAGCACTACGTGGTTTGTTACATAGCCGGTGTGCTTGTCATATATTATAAATCTCATTGTCAAGTCTGGTTTGAAGAGGATCAAGGTTTATCTTGAGGCCTTTAGGACTGCAATCTCATTTTTTAATTCTTCTAACCAAAGAATTGGAGCATTCCATAACTTTTGCATTGCTAAGGGGGTAAGCCCTCGTAAATTTAATTTAGATATGGATGTGAGATGGAACTCTACCTACATCATGCTCAAGCATATCATACCATATAAGAGCACCTTTTCAGTCTTTATTACAGCTCATTATGGTTTGGTTGATGGTGAGCCACTACCGAGTGATGGCCATTGGGCTGCTATTGAGAAAATTTTGAGTTCCTTCAGTTATTTTATGATTCAACTGTTGTTTTATCTGGTGTTTACTATCCAACAAGTCCTCTGATGTTGCATTATATTCTTGAGATTGTTGGTCATTTGCATTCCAATGATACTGATCCATTGCTCATACCTATTCTTGTTCCTATGAGACTCAAGTTTTTGAAGTATTGGCAGAAAATCCCACTGTTGTATTCCTTTGCTTTTATTTTGGATCCCATAGCTAATATTAGAGATTTTCGTAATGTTCTTCAACTTCTTTCTCAAGCTATTGGTGTTGACTACTCTTCTTATTTCACTTCGGTAAGGAATGAATTATATAAACTGTATAACAAGTATGAAAACAAGTTTGGTGCAGCTGGGCAGCAAAGGCCCTCACAGCCAGCACAAATTATGGGTGAGAAAAAAACAGCATGGGGGTAAGATATATGGAGCTCCCACCTGTTCTGGTTCTTGTTCTTGTTATTCACCTGTTCTTGCATCTGCACCACCTGCTGTAGCTGCTGTTTCAGAATTGTCTGCTTACTTGGACAATGACACCATCATCTGCTTTGATGATGACTTCAACAAACTACATTGTGGTATGAGCACAAACTAACATATCCCATTATGTCCATATTAGCTAAAAATGTTATGTTTGTTTTAGTTATAACAGTTTCTTTCGGAGACTTGCTTTAGTCTTACTAGCAGGGTGATCGAGGAGCGGCGACGACGATTGTTGCCGACAACAGTGGAGATGTTGACCTGCATCAAGGAATGGGAGTTGGGGGATGCAAGGGCACAACATGATGTTGAGCGAGATCCTTGAACTGGAGCAAGCATTCGACAACATGGATTAGGATGAAGGGCAAGCTACTCGAAAAGAGTAAGTACATGAAGAAGTTTTGTTGTTTTCAAATTTGAATTTTCAGTTACAAGCTTCTGTTCCTCTATTACTAACTTGCCTTTTTTGAATATGCTTCCTAGCTCTAGGCCTGCCCCCTGCCAATGACAATTGATCATCTAGTCCAAGTGCCAACTGCCAAGGACTGTACAAGGCTGCAAGCTACTGGAGTTTGGCAGTTTGTTGTGAACTTGTGTCTTGTGATTATGTATTCATGTGATGTAATGTTGAACTGTGCCTGTAATGTTGAACAACTGAACTTGATTGTGAGCTAGGCTGTACTCTTTTTTTCCCTTCGTGAGGTTTTCTCATGAGGTGTGAGTTTTTACCTAGAAAGGTTTTTAATAAGGCAGCCAACTCTTGATCACATAGATCGTGTTTTGAACACTTTAGCTCAAATTAATTCTATTATGTGACATGCGTGAAATATGTATGTTTTATCCCTTTCATTGTCTTCAGTGTGCAATTTAGGATAGAATGGGGGTTTTTGTTGTTCACAGGCTCCGAGCTGGCCCGACACGCTAGAATTGGCATGCTTTTCGAGCCTGCCTGACACAAAAATGGGCCCATGGGCTCGTGCTTGGGCCGAGGGTGCAACACGACGGGCGGCCCGGCCCAACCTGAAGCCTATTGATGCTGTGTTGGGCCGGGCGGCCCGAATGGCCATATATGTGGATAGGTTCCACCACAGGGAATGTTACCAATTTAACGGTTGAAGTTAGAAAAAAGAAATAAATTCTACAAACTCTCAAACAGAACAGAAACAATTTATACTCTACAATAAAGAACTAATTCAAGGACAACCGTGCAATTAGCCTTGCGCACGCACACTCTATTAAAAGGAGATATATCAAGTGGTAAGAAAACTAGCCTTACATTTCAAGTGAAACCGGTACTCGTGTCCAAGAGGAGAAAAAACTATAATTTCTAATACCAAAGTACTGGAAAAATGGCCTCGTCATAAGACGTCTGGAAAAGAGGCTAAAAACAGCGGCCACAGCATTCAGTACTTTCAAGTAAATAAATCAACATTGCTGGGCTTCTATCATGTCTTAAGTAATGCTTACTCCTAACCATCAAAAATTCGGAGCAGCATTAGCTAGTGTACAGAGGACTGCAGCTCTGCAGGATAGTGCTCAAGGCCATGGACCTCAAGCTGCTTCAAGAACCGGTCTACATGACAGTTAATCATGCTAGGAAGACTCAAGGCCATGGACTCTAATCTCCAGACAAGCACCGAAGGCAGTGGCACTCAAAGCTGAATCCGTCAGCAAGAATCTTCTGGCGAGCATTGACATCCATGCTAGTATCGATGTAGCAGATGCGCAGCTCCTCTCCTATAACAGATGCAACATTAACAATTTTATTAATGGCTTTGGAGCCTTTTGTTTTTCTTTTTGACTGCATGCAAGGATTTGCCATTGTTAACAGAACTACTGTATAGGTATCACTGCATTTCTCCATACCTTCTTCAATGTCACGGAGGGCCTTCAATTTAGCATCCACGTTTTCCAGCCAAACTATGTGAGTATTCGGATCTGAGAGTCAATGCAGAAAAGGTAAAATTTAGGATTTCTATTCAGAAGGGATAACAGGTTTAAGCGAAAAGATACATTTAAGCAAGATTTATATGTCAGAGTTGTGAACCTGGAGTTTAAGAGGAATTTGGGACCTCAACAACTAACATAGAGAACACTGTATCTTCATCTTTTGTTGAGCAGGGTGCATTTGACAGAAGATGAAGATACAGCGAGATGGAGTGTAGAGAAATATGGAAAGCTGAGAACTTCCTATTTCATATAAACAGATCAAATTTTCTGGAGCTAGAGATCTAAATATACTTGATACGCGGTCCTCTCCTATCCCTCAAAAGATCAGAAACTTCTTGTGGCTTTTTCATCAAGACAAAATACAACCTGTAGACCAGCTAATAGAAAAGGAATGGAAAGGGAGCGAATGGTGCAAATTATGCGGCGTTGCTGCAAGTGCAGACCATATAATGTTCACCTGTCCAATAGCATGATACGTTTGGTGAATGATTAGCGACATGCTCCAATGGCAGAGCTGTCCAATGCATCTCTCTGATTTCACTATCAAATTCTCTGACCAGGGTGGAAGAAAAAAAAACCCTAATGATCTTGATGGGTTGTGTTTTCTGGATACATCGGCTCACCAGAAATGAGCTGGTGTGCCAAAACAAAGTTATTTCCTCTCCAAACACTTGTGTTCACAGGGTCTTATTGTTTATGCAGTGATGGAGGGCTTCACAGAAGCATGAAGACCAATGCAAAATAGATCATTAATGGAGAAAATCAGAAAGAAGCGTGAAGAAACAATGGGAGGCTCACAAATCATGGCTGGAGTGGTCACACTATCCGACTATAACTCTAGCTAGACCTCCCCCCCCCCCCCTCTTTTTTTCTTGATACTCAGAACTGAGTGGTTGTGATTACAGACTCTATGTTGCCAAAACCAAGGATCTGTAGTCGTGGTTGTGGTAGTGTGGTACCATGGCTGAGATGGAAATGGAACAAACTGACACACCTACCGAACCAGCTCCTGATCTTTGCGTCCTACTCTCTATTCTCTACTGTGGTCTCAGAGATAGGCAACTGACTAGGTTATAGACTGCCCTGGACCGACTGGTCGACTAGCCTAGAACTAATCATGACTTATAGATGCCTAGTCACGATTAGTCATCTAATCGGTGCCACAGCAACTAGACTCGATTTAATAATTTGAAAACATTACGATACAGATGGTAAGATTTCTGGTTGCTTCTTAGAAGAACCAGTTCAATACTTGGTCTGTAAAACTGGTAACCTCAGCAACCTATACTTTGCTTTTTTGAAAAAAAGCAGGACCAACACCTTGGGTCTTGAAAGGAAAAACAGGTTCTATTCAGCAGCTTCAAGCCATTGGATGAAACATTTTACTTATATTTTCATCATCATATTACGCATATAGCTGTATACATAAAAAATATATAAAAATGCTCTTACACTGATAATAGTTTAGCAATGACATCTGCTATTGGATGCTATAGACCACTGATATAGTTCTGAGAAGTTAAACAGTAAAGTCAACAAGCATTATACCACAAAAGAGAGCAGCGGCAAATCCTAAAATTTGGTTAGGCAGCCTATGGACCGAATTGCTGCTAGCAAAACAAAATCTTAATAGTGAAGACGGTCACTTATTCCAAATGAGTAGGAGAAGAGCATACCACAGTCATGGTTATAGAATGAGGGAAGCATATAAACTGCATTGCCAACAGACGCATCACATGATACTGAGGCTGCAGCTGAGGATAGAAGATCCTCATATGAGCCGGCAACCAATTCAATGCGAAATGCATTTATGCGTATCCTTGCCAATACATTGATGTACCACTCTTTGGTCAAAACTAATTTTGTCAAAGATTACAGGGAAAACCGAATTTGAACCGGATTGAGACAAGAACCATATGGAGAAAACCAAAATTTATGAACATTTGGTTGTAAACATTCATGATACTACAGATGGAAGTAAAATAGGATTCAAGGATACAGGTTGTGACTTCCCGAAACCCAGCTTTCCTAAAAGTGGACTCCAACAACTCGAACTCCTCCTCCATCTGTAAAATTCCATTGCTTCAATAAGCATATGACCAAATAACAATGTGGATTAGGAACCAAGTGAATTTAATGCGATTATGGTGCAATGAAAATTATCAGCCGACAATGAGGTGGGGATGATTTGAAGGCAAGCAGCCACTACCTCGATGAGCGTACCCTGGTGCAAGCGGGCTGGCTGAAGTATGTTAAGACAATCCGCGTTAGCAGCTCCTGATATTACCATGCAAGCAAGCCGCTTGGCCATGTATGGATATTTCAGACCACGTGAACTTCAGAACAAAGAAAAACACAAAATGAGGAAGTCATGGGGTGCACATCTGCAAAAAGATGAAAGGTAGAGTAACAGCATACCTGCAGTGGTCATCGAACGAAGTCCAATCCGCGTTCTTATCAACATCATGGAACCCCTAAATTGTTGGACATCACACATCTTTTTAGCAAAATGAAGCCTCAATTGCTTCCAAAAGAACATTGTTCCTTTTTTTTCCTTTGAGGAAGGGGAAGACAAATAAGCAGTGCTATTGAATTTGAATCTTCCTGACGACATAAAGGAATACCAACATGTACCATTCAATGATCCACAAGGAAAAGCTAGAATCAGCATTGCACCTCAACCAACCACAACACCTAACTGAATGTTGAACAGTGAACACTTGTAGACAGAACAGATTCCACTCTCCACTAATAACTAGGCGAAGAGAGGAAGAGACCAGTACTAAACGTCACACGCAACTATGCAAGAATCGCTAAGGAAATGGCCCGCAAATCATCACCTTGGCGTGCTCCCTGCATGCGTCGCTGCAGAAGTAGTATCCCCCGCCCGAGACGCGACCCTCCGCAGGCTTCCTCCTGAGGCAGCTGTAGCACACCTGAGCCCAGAACAAGTCAAGCTCATTCCACGGGCAGCGGGGAACAATGGGCGGGAGGAGCGGTCACCTCGTGGAGCAGCGATGGGGAGGGGTGGCAGACGAGGGGCTGCGCGGAGTGGAGGAGCTCGCCGGCGGGGACCGGGCGGGTGGCGAAGACGCCGCGGCCGGCGGACTCCGTCAGGTCCACGCGGATCGGCGGCGGGCCGCGGGCGGCGGCCGCCGCGGTGGAGAGGAGGCGGCGGCGGAGGAACATGAACCGTGCCGGAATAAGATGCAAGGAGTGCGACGAAGAGATCACGGCCGTTGGTTTTAGATGGTGGATCCACACGGTGTGCGGTGTGGTGTTCGTTATCACGGGAATTCGGGTGTCGATGTAGCGCGTGTTCATTGTACTTATATTTTTTTTAAAAAAATGATAATTTACGGTGCATGCATTTAATTTGGTAAAAATTTTATTTTCTGACGAAAATAAAATGAAATATATGGTGAAAATATTTTATGAGAAGGAAGGCCCTACGAGCTAAAATGGTTAGAGAATAGAGATGCAAATTGGTTCTGTACCATTTGTTTTTTTAACAGCTAATAACAAATTACGTGGCATGCCATTTTATCTCATTTCTCTCACTTAAGTTATGTGATTGTTAAAATGTAATAATACTCTAATTCTCATAGTATGAATTTATTATTCTAAATCCCTTAGTCATCGTCTTCATGAACTCCACGTTTCCGCTCGCCAAGAACTAAATAGACATCCTAACCTGACTGTATACATCACTCCCTGGGAAATGTGCTGAAAGATTTTGTGTCTCCCATGTACCATCAAACTGTCAGTTTATGCTTCGGTACGGGTGATTCCTCGGAAGCCATCGTCTGTGGCCTATATATGCAAATTTGTTCTAGTTTTGCAGCCGCAAGGAACATGTCTCTGACAAGCAGTGGGAGCAACCTTAAACTCTTTTTTTTGCTTTGCCCGAACAAATTACGATGAGCCGGATTATCACTAATAGTGGTCATCAGCATAGCATGCAAAGTGAACCGCTGATTGACGACAGCATCACAAACCTCCACACCTTTTCAAAGGAGTTGAATATCATCTATGAGGGGCCGGAGGAAGACATCAATTCAATCACCGGATTATTTTGGTCCAGAAACTAATGTTGACAACATGATATACTTGTGTTTATTGCAAAGCCATGGTGGGAGATTCATGATTGACAATAGAATAGGCCACGTGCTATGTAAGGCACTCATGTTTCGATAGGGATTCATTCCATCTATGATCAAAGCAAACCTGATATTTCTGTGATCATCCCCGAACCAGCCATAAGTGTTATCAATATGTCTCCAATGAGCACAATATGCAAGGTGACCCTCTTCACCGCCGCACCTCCCACCTCCTCGCCTCCTTCGGTCGCGCCACCCTCTTCGCCGCATCCTCATCGTGCCACCAGGCGCTCGAAGGCAAGGAGCAGATTCGGGCACGCCGTCGCCCCTCCTCGTCGCGCCACCAGACGTCCGCCTGCCGACGCCGAGCCACCGACCGCAGGCAAGATCCAGAGTCAGGCATGCTGTCGCGCAGGCAAGATCCAGAGCCGAGCCGCCGCCCGCAGGCAAGATCCAGAGCCGGTCACACCGTCACGCCCGTCGTCCCTAGGTAATACTATTCTGCTGTCATATATATACTTGTTCATGTTCAAATTTGCAAATAGTGATTTAATTTGTTGTCTATTTTTGCAAATAGAGGCAAATGATGATATGAGAGAGTGAATAAAACATTGCCACCTTTGCCAAACAAAATTAAGAGATTGAGAGATCGATACTACAGTACAAATTAAAGCAGACTATTCTTATAAGTTATTGTGTACTTGCATATAAAGACCTCAGCCTCAAAAGGCATGAAGTACATGCCAGTCAGCGAGGCTGAGGTGTTTATGGCAAGTATACAGTAGCTTATGATTTTGGAGGCTGAGGTCTTTATGGATTGTTATAATCCTCACCTAACTCAAGTTCTGATGGCTTTTTTTTAAAATGCTAAATACTGTTCTTGTTGTCATATGTATTCTTAGTCTTCATGCTGAAATTTGCAAATAGTGATTTAATTTGATGTCTGTTTTTTGCAAACAGTTATTTAATTTGCTGCCTGTTTTCATATATATACATGCAAATAGAGGCAAATGATGATATGGGAGAGTGAATAACTCATTACCACCTTTGCCAAATAAAATTAAGAGATTAAGAGATCGATATGAGAATACAAATTAAAGCAGATTGTTCTTATAAGCTATTGTGTACTTACATGTAAACGCCTCAGCCTCAAAAGGCATGAAGCACATGTTAGACAATGCGACTGAGGTGTTTATGGTAAGTATACAGTAGCTTATGCCCTTCGAGGCTGGGGTCTTCATGGATTGTTATAATCCAAACATATCTCTTTCAGTTCTGATGCTTTCTTTGAAATGCTAAATAATGCTCTTGCTGTCATATATATACTTGTTGCTCATTTTGAAATTGGCAAATAGTGATTTAAATTGTTGTTTGTTTTTGCAAATAGTGATTTAATTTGTTGCCTATTTTTGTAAATAGTGATATGTTGTTGTCATACATACATGTGTATATTGATTTGCTGCCTATTTTTGCAGGATCACTGCAAGCAGTCATGTCGCAAACTGGATCCTCCAACACTTCAAGTACACAACATGATCAAGAGGGCAATCATCAAGAAGTATCTAGACAGACAGCTGCATGTAGCATGTCTCAATGTAGGAAGCCAAGAGCACAGACAAAGTAGCCAACTGACATTGTAAAAGTCGCAGGCATCGACGATGAAGGGTTTCCAACAAATGATGATGGTCTGAAACGGTGGTGACTGCTCTATGGATTAATCGTCCGGCAAAGGGTTGGAATCAATGTCAAATTTGAAGATTTGGATGAGCCCGTGCGACGGGGCTTGTTCAAGATCATGAAGCAATACTTGGAGTTTTCTGAGGGCACATCCGAGGCATAGATGAATCGTGTAAGAGGGGTGGCATGGAAGTCAATCGCCAAGCTCCACAGGCACTTCAAGTCCACTCTGGTACGAAATTTTGTCAATAAAGGTGCTGAGCCCTTCAAGGTGCACAAGCATTTGGATCGTCGAGACTAGGAGATGTTCGTCACCAGTAGTTGAGGGTCATCCTAAAGACGATGCAATGAACCGACCAATGGACGGGATGAGAATACCACATTTCTTACACTTGATCCGCATGGTACAAGCATCCCCCCAAAAAAATATCGGCTTCTGGCACTGGGATGTTGAGAGGGATGGGTTCTGCGTTTTCATGGACATAATAAACCTTCACCACGACATACCCATCCCGTAGTGGCACCGTGTGGCAGGCCTTGTCCTTGGGTAGCACGACCCCCTATGCTAGCTCAATCAACAATGTTGAGAAATCTCCAGTTATAAGGCTGTAGGGGGTTGGACCATTTAGCCTGTCGACTGTGTCCGGCTCATCATGACTAGAACCCAGAGCATTTGTCGGGGTTCGGCATGCTACGTCGACCGAGGGAGGGGGGATAGGGTCCGGCATGCTACGTCGACCGGGGGAGGGGGGCTAGGTGCGCCTGCTGGTGCTGTGTTGACGGTCGATATTGACTCATTTTGACCGTCAATTCCTGCACAAAAATCAATCATAATGTGGGATAAATGCTAGTATAGATTTATTTATTAACATATTCCATAGATATTGGTTTGATAATGTGTGCATGTGATTTTGAGATAAAAATGCAGCAAAGTGGTGAGACATGATCCAGGACACGACGTCTCAACGAATCAAAGCGCGACATGTATCAAAACATGGATTGGAGGGCCCACATGAGCAAAGAACTGACATAACAAAAGCCACTCCACGTACCAATGACAAGTGGGCCTAGAGGACAGTCCGCCAGGACAAAGGGGAGGTCGGTTGGACCAACTGGGTGGCCGGCCGACCACCCTGGTCGGCCAACGGCCCAGTGGGCCCCACCGCCTCCAGCTTCCATGTGGCATTCCCTAGTTGGCTCCTTAGGCCGGTTTGAGGAGTAGTAGTTGCAGATGGCGGGCAGAACCCCCATGGCTCCCCCTATATATATGAGAGGGGGCGCAAATAGAGACACACCACACCTTACCTCAACTCTCTTCTTCTTCACTTGGAGCTTGGGAGCTCTTCCTAGGTGCTCTAGATAGCCTAGGAGTGTAGGAAAACAGGGATAGCGTGAGGAGGAGTCGAGCGAAGTGCCGGGATTATTGTCGATACTCTTCTCCACTTGTACCTCGACGGATGCTTATTCGGTTGTAAGTGTTCGAGACTTTCTTATTTAGAATTAGAGTTTAATTGCAAGTTATTCCTTCTGCCTTTTAATGGATTAAGTGTTTGATTAAAGTAGCAATTGATCCTAGCTTAAGACTCCTGATAGAGATGGATAATCTTGGCCAGGATTAGGATTAGTACGGAATAGCATAGATGTGGTGTCTAGGCTAGACTTTACCACTTAGTTGTTTTGTATGCCCACGGTTCGTAAGGTAGCCAACAGGTGGTGACAGCCTTGTCTGTTGCTCGAGCAATCCTCCATGTTCAGTTACAAAATAGAGCACAGTTACCGGAGCGTCTGGCTTTTTTAAGTCAGGGGAACCCGGTAGCCCAAAGTTTAAGGTGAAGTCATTTCTTCCTTTAAGCATAGATTCTAGATCTTAGGAAATCCTCTCTATCCTATTTCTTCCACACGAGTGTGTGTGTCCTTGGATGAGTCTGAACCCGTAGATAGTGTACTCACGTTCCTCAGTGGATACGATACCATGTAATACTCCTGGGTGAAAGCTACAGCGTTATCCATGTACTTGCGGATTTTATTCGTGACGTTACAAAATACCAATAAGCTATCTAGCACCATTGCCGGAGAATGACAGTTATATTATCTTTAGATTCAGTCGTCCTCATATCTTTTTTATTTTTTTTCTTCTATCTCAAACCGCGCTACCCATGGAGCAGCTATCCCTTCAACATCTCTCTTTACCCAAGAGCGAGTTCTATGAGCCAGTAGCACCCGCTGACCCAATTCTTTACACCAACTATGAACGCAGCTCAGGCTTCATAGCTTTAGTTCAGAAAAATTCCTTCTCAAGAAGGGATTGTGAAAATCCCTACCACCATCTGCGCAAATTTGAGCAAGTGTGTTCGTGCCCGAAAATTTTAGGCATGACGCACAAAACTCTTAAATGGAAGTTGTTTTCTTTCTCCCTTTCTAGGGAAGCGAAGCAATGGTACATTCCTGTCATAGGATGCTTAAACTGAAGTTGGACTGAGCTTCGGAACAGATTCTATTCTGCATCATTTCTGCTCTCTCGAATATGCGCTCTACGAACGGAAGTCTTAACCTTCCGTCAGAATGACAAGAAATTAATCGGTGTAGCTTGGCCCGATTTACCTTATTGGTTCAATCATGCCCTGACTTGTAATTACCTGAGCATTTATTGCTCTAGTTTTATGCTGGTCTTGACAAGGAGTCTACATACCACCTCGATCTTTCTTCTGGAGGATCTTTCGCTCATCTTACCCCAACCGAAGGCAGAGAAGTCCTTAATAGAATTTTGGACAGAAAACTTCCTTCGTTTGTATCCACGAGCCAACTCCAGTAGAACCCGAGGTGCATCAAGAACCCCTCTCCTAAACTTAAACGTGAAACACCAGAGGAAGAGGACCCTCTACCTCCGGAGTTTCTCCAAAGTATTGAGTACGATCTCTTTGAGGATTACCTTCGGGAGACAATTCAAGAGCTAACAATCTTGATGAGCAATGAATGGCTGCAAGAAGAAGAATCATCCTTGAGCTCGATTCAGCTTGACTCCCCTTCCTTGTCATTCCATTGCCGTCTACAAGATCAATACATGGACACTCTCTATAGCCCCACTATCGGAGCCAACCTCATGTCAGAAGAGTTGGCGTTAGCCTTTTTGGACAACCAGATGCTCACTCCAACAGACAGGCAGATCAAGAGATCCTCTGGTTCTCTTATGAGCAGTTACGAGGAACTTACAAACGTGTCATTTTGGCACGGTGATGTCAATGTATACCTAAACTTCCATGTCTTTGAAGACCTCAACGTCGATTTGTTATAGGACATCCTATTAAGGCTCTCCTCAAGGATGCACCCAAGACAGAGTACCTAAACACCAACTTAGGGAAGGACTCTCTCCACATTCCAATAGATCGAGCAATAAACTGCTCAGTGGAAGATCCCCCTATTCTCAAGCCAATCAAGGAAGTAATGGCCACTTCCATTCTCAAGTCTTCTAACTTAGACCTCGAGGAGGATATCGAGGGAAACCTGGAAGAAATCATCAAGGCAGACGAAGATTCTAATGAAAGCTTTGAGCTTCCCGAGACTGAAAAGCCATCTCATCCCTCGATTGAGCTGAAGCCTTTACCTTCCGGGCTCAGATATGCTTTCCTAAATAGCGATGTAGTCTCCCGTGATCATCAGCGATAAACTCTCAGAAGAAGAGACAACCAAACTCATCGCTGTCTTGGAAAAGCACCGATCAGTCTTAAGCTACACCCTACAGGATCTTAAGGGCATCAGCCCTGCTCTTTGCACCCACCGGATTCCTCTAGATTCCTAAATAGTACCTTCTAGGGAACCCCAACAAAGGTTAAACAATGCCATGAGGGAAGTGGTGAAGAAAGAGGTCCTCAAGCTCCTAGATGTCGGAATCATCTATCATGTCCGCATAGTGAGTGGGTAAGCCTTGTTCAGGTCATACCCAAGAAAGGAGGCATGACGGTAGTGGAAAATAGCAAGAACGAGTTAATTCCACAACTAATCGTCACAAGATGGAGGATGTGTATAGATTACAAAAAACTCAACAAGGCCACAAAGAAGGATCCATTGATGAGATGCTAGAGCGGCTGGCGAAGCACTCCTACTTTTGTTTTCTTGATGGCTATTCTGGTTACCATCTAATCATCATCCATCCTGAAGAGCATAACAAGAGTACATTCACATGCCCCTACGAAACGTACGCCTGTCAACGAATGTTGTTCGGGCTCTACAATGCACCCGCATTGTTCTAAAGGTGCATGATCTCCATTTTCTAGACATGATCGAGGAAATTATGGAAGTCTTCATGGATGGCTTTTTAGTCTATGGGGTGACTTTTGATCATTATCTAGAAAATCTGGACTAGGTCTTGCAGAGAAGCCAAGAAAAGGACTTGGTACTCAACTGGGAGAAATGTCATTCCATGGTCTGAGAAGGCATCATTTTAGGACACTTGGTGTCCAAAAGAGGGATAAAGGTGGACAAGGCAAAAATTGAAGTCATTGAGCGACTTCTGCCTCCCACCAATGTGAAGGGAATCCGAAGCTTTTGTAGACTATGCAGGGCATAACTTAACAAGTCTGGGTGCCAGATTTCAATTTTGCGAGTTCGTGAACCTAAATGGCACCTCGGGACAAGTGTGAGAGCCACTAGTGTATTTAATTTTTTATATTTTTATATAGGGATCATAAGTGCAAAACAACCTCTTCGTGCAAACCATGCAAATTACAAACTTCAATCTGGGCCATTAGATCAACATCCAAGGGGAGGAGCGCATGGAGTGGGAGGGGGATTTGCAAAAGTGTGATTACCCAATCCAAGGGCGAACGGTTAATTGTAAAATTACACAACCCCCATGCCCCTTGGATGTTGATCCGGTGGCCTAGATTGAAGTTTGCATGGTTTGCACGGAGAGATTGGTTTGCATCTGATATATTCTCTTTTTTCTAAAATAAATTATTTATGAACTTTAGATTAAACATAATTTATTTTAATTTTCAAATAGAGTATCAAAAGATAGGTTACATTTTTACAATAATATTGGCACTAGTTTCATATTTTTATCTAAAATAAATGATTTCTTATTTTTTTCAGATTAAACTGAATTTATTTTAATTTCCACAAAATAGGAACCACCTTTGAAATCATCGAAGGGGCAAAAATTGATCCGGTTTGCAATATTTAGAAGGTCTAAGCTATATGTTGTGATAGTTGGAAGTAAGGCTGGATGTCGAGCCGGCTCGGCTCAGCTCGAGCTGGCTCGGCTCGGCTCGGCTCGTTATCAGGCCGAGCTTAAAGTCAGGCTCGGCTCGGCTCGTTTGGCACCTCGAGCTGGCTCGTTTGGCTCACGAGCCAGCTCAAAAAAAAACCCAGCCAGCTAGCACTAGCAGAGCCAGATGCCTCCATGGCTGCGGGGTGGTGGCGCAACAAGATGTCCAGGGTCTTCCTCCATGGCTGCGGGGAGAGGGGGCCTGCAGCTGGAGGAGCCGTCGTCGCACCGAGCAGGTCCAGCGGGGGGCGAGGGCGCAGGGGCGCCGGCCCCCGGCCGCGAGGCGCACAGGGGCGACGGCCGCGAGGCACACAGGCGCGCCGGCCCTCGGAGGCGGGTCATCGGAGGGGCGGGCCGGGCTGCCGGGGACGACCGGACGGGCGAGGTGGCGGGGCGAGGTCGGGGGAGGCGACGGGCGAGGCGCCGAGGCCGTAGCCCTCAGGGAGGGCGCCGGCCCCTGGCCGCGAGGCGCGCCGCGCGCAGGGGCGCCGGCCGCGAGGCCGCAGGGCAGGGCGCCGGCCCCCGGAGGCGGGTCGTTGGAGGGGCGGGCCGGGCTGCCGGGGACGTCCGGACGGGCGAGGTGACGGGGCGAGGTCGGGGGAGGCGACGGGACTCGCGAGTCGCCCAGCCGCCGCGCAGAGGTGGGAGTGGGAGTGGGAGTGTGGGACCGGGAGAGCCGGAGAGGGAGGCTTAGGGTTTCACTTTCATCGAGTCGAAGCTGGGCTGCTGGGGCGGCTAGATTTGAGCATTGGCTCGTTGCGGCTCGCGAGCTGGCTCGATAAGAGACTGAGCCAAAACTTTGGCTTGGCTCGTTTATATTTTTCTACGAGCCGAGCCGAGCCACTAAAGAGCCGAGCCGAGCGAGCTACCGAGCCACGAGTTTTTCGTCCAGCCTTAGTTGGAAGGTGTAAAATAAACTTTTCCCTATGAAGTTTCTCTATGAAAGTTAACTAATTAAGGGCCTCCCATCATGTGCCCGCTGGGAACAAGCACCCTATGGTCAAGCTATAGAACGGCATTTAACTATAAAGATAAAGATAGCTGTATCGTAGTATCCATTCTATACAATAGTGATAACCCTGGAGCAGGGGCGAAGCCAGAAATTTTTGGCGTCGGAGTCCGATGTGCCGGAGTCCACCACACATATGAACAATACTAAATAGTGATTTCCCCTTGATTTTGACGAAATTCGTCGGGGTCCGACGACCCGGTGCCTCCATGCAGCTCCGCCCCTGCCCTGGAGCTCTTTTTTGTCCCGGCTTCCAGCAAGATCTAGGGCCCTTAACCGGGGATTTCCATTTTCAACCGTGATTAAATCCTGATTTTGTAAAAAACAAAAACATGCCTTGAACAGTAACCAAACTATAAAAAATCTGGTTCTAATTATATAACTTCTAACTAGAATGTGGAGATCACAAAGGTCCATACAAATTATGTACCAAAGAACAATGAGACTAAACAAACACTTCCAACTAGGTTTGTTGGCTGTAGGCTTTTGCAAGTGAAAAAAATGATGGTGCGTGCAGATGAACGCGACCTTCACCCTTTTTTTTTTTTTGAGCATTACAGCGTTAAAATTGTACATGCATCATCCATGAACCTATGAACAAGCATTTCCACCAATTTAGTGCAAAAAGAGTTTGGCTACTACAGATGCAACTTCTTGGCCTGACACGACAGAACTTTCATCTCAGATTCAAGCACAAATATATGAAGTAATATATAATTTTGAGCAATCAAAATAGAAATTTGAGATATATTATATATTGATATTGGAACCACACATACGACCAGCGAGTTTGCAGGGCATACATGAAGGTAATACATGTTCTGCAACATGCCAACATCAGTTGGGCAAGGATATGCGAACCAACATCATCATCCAAAAGAAAGAAACTTGTAAAGTTCAAACTTCAACCGTTTGGAGAATCACGAGAAGACAATCTGCGCAGAGATGATGAATGCCTCCTGGATGGCTTTTGCTCCTCCCGGGCCTTACTAGGCAGTCCCCTACACTGGAGGTTCAGAGGTTGTGATTCACCTGTCGCTGTTGGCTTACACCACCAGTGATAGCAGGAGGCAAGCATTATGGCACAAAATGCAGCTACAACAAGAGCTGCTATCCATGGTATCCTGAAGTCCTTACTGCGAGTGCCCAGTACAGATACAACTGCAGGGGTATCCACAGCAAGAAAGGAAGCATTTCTTCGGCGACACACTGACCAAAAGAAGATAGAAAACATAAATAGGTTGACACTTTGAAACAACTGCTAGTGTAATTGGCGTCCACTTCTCTATCTTAAACTTGAATAATAAATTGAAACAGAACATAATTGCATACCCGTATAACAATTATGTGGAACCGATGACCATGTGGTGACAATACTCCTGTCCTTTCCCTTGCATAGAACATACGATACTGCTAGTGCAAAATGAGAATATTTCTGGCTCATGTAGCGGCATAGACAGCATACTCCACTCTCATTGCTAGCTGGCACATGATCTATTGCGTACAGCAAAGCATTGCAGCATGACATCGAGGGTGGCCTCCAGCTTCCATCTAGCTCCACGCATGACAGTGCTGCGACACTTGTTAAGTCAAAACGACAACTTCCAATTTCTGCACTCTCTTTCTTTGCTTCTGCAGATGAAACTTGCAATGGAGAGAAAAATATGACCAGCAGGAAAACCCACACTTGGTACACTGTAAAACAAAGGATCAAACTTAAGGAAAACACATCGGAGATATATATATATATATATATATATATATATATATATATATATATATATATATAGATTAAGAAGGAAATAAATGTAGTGGAATTTATTAGTATCAATCAACCATAAGAGAAAGCATGTTTATACAAAGCAACTCGGTCAAATCATTATCTACAAAATATGAGACTCGGTCAGAAATTCTCAAGTGGTACCATTAGCAACCGATGGCATTGGCATCATTCTATTTTCCAACTTCATGAGAGCACAATTATGTCTAGAGTTGTATCAAGTAGAGCTTTGGCCCCTGATTTGTAACTCTGTTGCGCTACTAGATTTGTCATTCAAAGTACCAATATGTTTTTTCTATCTTATAGAGACATTTATGAACAGAAATCCATTCGAACAATTACAAGTTGCTCATTGAATTAACAATCATATGAAATAAGGAGAAACAAAGTACCCTGAAATACAAGGGTAACACAGTTATAAACTGGAACTATAAGCATCTACTCAATTTATTAATAGTTCTTGCTTTAATCTGATTACTAGAACCAGAACATTTCTTGTGTTATGCGTTCATAAGGTCCCTAAACCAAAGTCGATCAAGATTCATGAGTCCAAAACAGTATGGCACCATATAATACAACTGTTTCAGAATCTATAGTAGCTACTATAAGCAAGGATTTTTATCATTTAATTTGAGGACACAAACCCCCTAGGGCATGGTCCAATAAACTTGAGCCGGGGTGGATTCCCAATTATTTTGAATTATTGGATATATGACAGGCTCAAAGCAAGGATAATCTGGTAAAAATATTCACGATAAAGTTTCTTAGCCACAGCAATTTGATGAACAAATTGCAAGTGATCTATTATCAACAATTACAGCAATTGGCTTTTACAAGTGAACACTTGGGTAGTTTCCTGGTTATTTGTGAATCTGGCTATACAAGAGGCTCAAAATAAGCAGTAAAAAAATCTGATTTGCATACACACTAACAAGTTTTCTTAGCCATCACATTTTCATAAACGAATTGCAGGCAATCTATTATCAGCATTGACAGCAGTCGTTCCCTATAAGTGGAAAAACTAGTGAGCATGCAAGCAGCAAACCTTAAATAGCAAAATAATGAAGAAACCAGCAAAACTTGAAGTCCAGCAGTAGTATCATCTTGACAAGTGATGGTAAAGGAGTACCTCTCAATGGACTCGTTAATTTGGTTCCATGCACTGAATATGAAGATATTCCTGAATCTGAGGACACCGCCAAACTAGCAACTCGTTGCTTGATTTTTCCAACCTTTCCAATCGTCTAAAAACCAAAATCCATATCACTCCATATCTAGAAAGTAAATGTTGAAATGACTAGCTCAAATTTTTACAAGTGAAGGACAATCACTGTTCACTTGTAATGGTAACATAGGAATCAAGAGTATAGTAACCATGATATAACTCGTGATCTTGGCTTTAAGAAGGATAATTAAAGAGTTTTACAACACGAACAACCAGAAGGCCCTAGCTCAGTTTGTTCTACAGGGTTAAGGGTTTGACTATACAGCAAAGGAAACAGCCAAGATTGAGCTCTAATTCTGAGCTAGCTATCCTTATTAACTAATGGCTCCTGCTGTAGGCACGCTCAGCCAACAGCATGGCATTGGAGAACAAGGCATAATTACATTGGGTTTAATTTCCAGAAACAGGATATGTTGCATATGTTTGCAACTAAAGATTAATAAGTAGACTAACCATAAAGGCACCTTTCCCTTCAGCCAATTGATCTTTATCAAGTGCTTGTAGTGGTTTCCCAGTAGCACCAAAGACAATGACATCAGCATCATGACAACAACCATCTGTTAGATTAGTTTTTGTAACCTGTGAAGACAATGAAATCAAAGCACATTAATATTTTTTCAGATCCTCTAACAAAGATAGTGCTTAAAAGGTGGAGAAGCAGATTGAAATTGGAAACAAAAGAACTCACATCAACATCAGCACTAGCTTCGGAATCAGAAGCCACATTATGCTTTTCAGTCTCATTTACTTGTTTAGCACAGCAAGTGTTGGGGTCATCCGCATCCTTAAAATAACGAAAAATCATGGTAGACATAGGTTACAGTTTAAACAATGAAGACACTATAAACGATTCACAATTCAGAACTACCATAAGGTAAAAGGCAGAAGACTGTTCAAGATAGTCAAAGGCTACTCCAGCAGCACAGCTCATGACCCTGGTATGACGATCGATTGACACGATCTCACATTCAGGAGGAATTGGTTGGCCATTTCTTGTCACGGAACACTCATAGCTGCCCACCTGGAAGAGAATAGATGTCAGGAATTCAGAGTAGCGGTGCCTGTCCAATCATACAAAGCCAGTCTTGCCAAAAATCATCACTGTTCACTTGTAAAAATAACACAGGAACCAGGAGTAGAAGATATAACATAGCTTTTGAAGACCTAAGATTCATATCCTTTGGACACCAACTAATCAAAGGTTAAGGCACTGTAACTAAGTAACTGAAGTTTCTTCGTCAAACCAAAAAAAGAAAGGAAAACTAAGTAGCTCTTAACAAAACAAGATACATGTTTTAATGAAATGGCTGGCCATTTTCAGAAGTTGCGGCAACCAAAGGCTGCTGACATGTCACTCGATTCAACAATGCACCTGACACTTGGGGAGAATCACTGCCTCGTGAATGTGGTGTGCATATATGACGACATGGTGTGGAAGAGGAGGTCTGGTAGCAGCTCACCTCGTCGGTCATGATGAAACCAGGATTCCCAAAGACACCTGCCACATTGGGGTGCTCCAATCCTGCGTAACCCTGCAGTGTGCAGTATGTGTTTTCGGGGGGTTCTTGTTTAGTGAAAGCTGGGTTAATCAAATCAAAGAGGAAATGTCGGAAAATCCTGGCAGAAAATAGAAGAGAAGAAAATTGGTCGAAACGAAACAAAGGAAAGGATGATTGGTTTGTAGTGCAACGAAGATTGCTGAGGAAGAATCGCGCGCGGGGGTGGGGTGGGGGGGGGGGTGAGGGCGTCGATTCGGGAACCCGACCGCGACGGAGGCGCCGCCGGAGCCGGGCGCAGGGTGAAGACGCTTGCTTGGTGTCGCCATCCTCTCAGCGGCCACGCGAGAACGAGCCTGCAGCAGATCGAATGAAGTCGGAGGGTCGCGTTGTTCGAAATCAGGTTGGGGGCGAACCGAAGCAATCAAGGTTGGCGGCGTAGAGGGTTTTACCAGTTCGCTGCGGGAGGCCAGAAGCTCTTCCTCTTCGCCTTCGTCTTCCTCGTCGCCGCTACCGAATCGAGGGTTTGCTCCCTCCCCCACAAGCAAAAAGCAAAGGCGGAGTCGATCTCTCTCGATCGATTCGATGGCCTCGGCGGGGCTTTGGAGGGTTTAGCAGTTTTTTTTTTTGTGGAAGAGGGTTTAGCAGTTAGCACGGTCTTGCAGACCCTGAAAAGGAGTGAAAATAAATTACGAACGGAATCATACTGGGCCAAGCGAGGCCTTGATTACTATGGGCTCGAATAGAGGCCCATTGATACTTTCCCCCCTAGAAATAGAGGAAATGGACCCTATGGTAATCCATCAAATGGAGAATGGTCCAAAATGTTGCCAACCCTCGGTATTTTTTTAGATTACACAGTACAACTCAGATACTCACGACGCACGTATACTCACACTCCTATGAACACACATACATAAACCCTACCTCTATGAGCATCTTCGAAGACTGAGCCGGTAAATCCTCGAGATTGACGAAGTTACCACAGGCGCCTCGCTGTCGACGGGAACATCGCCTACCACTTAATGCACAACGCCGTTAAATCCCAGAATATTCGCTCCCATGGAGAGTCGAATCCAGGACCTCAGGTGCTACCGAGGCTCTTGTAACCACTATGCTACAGGCCCTTTCGCAACCCTCGGTATATTTGAAATATCGAGTTAGGTTTTTCACTATTGTTAAATCCATTTAAGAATAGAAAATCATATGTAAAAGTTCAAAAATTATAATATAATAAATTGAAAAACACTTATTCTTTAGTCTCATAACCCTCAAATTCCTCCAAGCTTGAGGATGAGATAATGTTCTTACTTAAAGTAGGAATGCAATAGCAATTAGTACTTTCCAAAACTAATCTTGAGGTAGCGACAGGTGATAAGTGCCGACCACCAACGTAGCAACCTTTGCTCCATTGCCAACTCCCATGTCCATCTCACCTCTTGTGAATCTTCTAGTCCTACAATGATTTGCAAATGTGAATCATTGATCCGGTATCAAATACCCATGAATCAATAGAAGATACATCATATTGATTTATGTAATATATATAAAGTGGAAGTCACACTTCCATTCTTCAGATCCTCCAAGTACTTGTAGTTTTTTTACTAATGCCCCTTGGCATGGTAATGGAAGCATTCATCATCAGGAGTAGATCCAGATTTGACCTTTAGCTTTTGCTTGGAGCTTGATGGCTCATTAGGAACCTTTTCTTTAGCTTTGCTTTAGGAGGTGTACAATGCTTCCTTTTTCTATTCTCCTTGTGAACCATCATCACATGATTAGTACTTTTCTTAATGCTTTCCTACGCTGTTTTTAGCATGCCCATGCAATGTCTTCTCCATGCTATTCATTTGGAAGTTCATAATGAATTGCTCGTAGCTCGGAGATAGCAATTGGAGAATAACATCTATAGCCCGATGAGCATTGAGGGGAGAACCAAGTCTCTCCAAGATCTCAATGTAACCCATCATCTTGATCACATGAGGATTAACTGGACTACCTTTAGTCAGCTTGCACGCAAACAAGGACTCTAAGACGTTGTATCTCTCTCAGTCCTCGCCTGGTTCTCAAACATCTCACATAGCCCCTGAATCATAGTGTGAGCATCCGCATTCTCATAATGCTTCTGTAGATCAGAGAATATTGTGGCAAGCATGAGATTGTCTCACTTCGAGTGAATCATTGCAGTACTTCTCATAAGCTATGCGGGCTGCAGTATTCGCACCTTCATGAAGGTCATCAGGGTATGGTTGCCCAAAAACATACTCCTTTTTCTCATTCCTGAGAATGATACTCAGGTTGCGGTACCAATCAATAAAATTAGCTCCATTGATCTTTTCTTTTTCAAGAACAGATCACAAGTTGAAACCGGAATTGTTATTAGCAGCCATGATCTAGAACATAAATATGCAAAGTTTTAGCACTAAGTTTATGTTTTCTTCTATTAACCAATTTAATAAAAGACACTCCCGCTATATCAATATCGTCTTCCCTCTAGCAACATATAGGGGACCAAGATCCATATTGACTAAAATCCTAGTGAGCTTTGGCTTCATTGCTAGAATGTTAGTGACTTAGGTAAATAACAAACTTGTTAATCACATCCCTATGTTACTCTTATTTGTTGGGTGGCATTCTATGCCCTAGCTCCAACTAACACTATGCCCACAACCCAAAACTGTTTTGATAGCTATGTTGAGTAACACACAACGATCAAAATTCAATAGGTGCAGCTATTGAATTTTGCATCTAGTAATCTCAACTTTTCAAAGAATAGTAAAACATGAAATATAAACATCACTTATAATTATATTATGAAGTGAAATAGTATGGCATCTTTGAATCACATTGTTCTCCAATGTCGTGGTTCAATGGTGATCTTCATCGCCATGTCTGAGGCCTCCATGCTCTAATCCACCACCATCATGCCCGAAAGCTCAATGCTACTATGTCTAATAGCGCGGGTAAATAAAGTAAATTACATGAGGAGATCAAGCATCACATGTCGACATGCAGATCATTATCCAATAATGGGACAACCTCAATCTGATTGTTTAACCGGTGACACACAAGTCACAAAATTTATTACACACAGATCATCACATGATATTGAGGCCGTACCATTCACATCATACCCTACAAAAACAAGTCATGCATTGAATGTATTCTGCCGAAGCAGTATGAAGAGGCTGCTATCAACATATTGCAGTGCCCTGGAAGCTCTTAGGGAAAACATAGATTGCATCTATAAAATCACTATGAAAATCTCATCAGGTTGATCCAATCAAGTTGATTTTGGGGCATTCACAATATCCCTTATTTTTACTAGATCAATCATATTGACCATCGCGATAGGTACATCGAAGAAGACTACAACACATGAGTTAGATAAACCAGTTCAATATCTTCGCGTTTGCACAGTTAGCCTAGATGGTGATTCCAACTGGTATGAGCATGTCGTGTGCCCAACAGAGAAAAAATATGGACCAATCTACAATCATCATGATGCTATCAACTCATACCGATCCCTCACCATGCATCAATCTATACATCGCATATGAACAGATTGCAAAACCCTAAACAAAGCATATATATCTCTATATGCGCATCCAGACCAAAAAGCTAAATATGATTGCTCTGGTACCACCGTAAGGAAATAGGAATGCTACGCTAGCAAATTCATAATTCTACCGCATTTACAAAGGATCCCATGTAAGAAGATGATTATGGATAGTTACCCCTCGACGCGTAGAGCAGCAGAAGTAGAATTGGAGTTGTGTGTTGGTGAAGAGGAAGTAGATCGCAACTCGCAATTCCTCTCTTTGTCTTGCCGATCAGCACCACAGCAATGTAGCAGCGCCTCCTCAGAGTCCACACGTACGGGGCGGGAATGCCAGTTGCCATTGTGCTAGCACCGTGCGCTCGGCTAGGGTTTCATGGCGTGGTGGAGAGGCGACAACGGCTAGGGTTTATGGCGCGAGATCATCATCCATCCCCAGCCTTGCCTCTCATTACATAGACCCTACTAATTGGGTTCAACCTTTCTCGAATCAATATTCAGCCTACGCATGATTGCCTCTTGGGTATGTCATCAACAGCACGTGCCACTGTACCTAAAGCAGTCACAGCCTGATGATACGTTTTACTTTGCTCAGGTGAGTATATCATTCGTTGTTGCATTTTGTTTGAGGTTCTGAATCACGTAGTCATGGATGTAATAGAATCAGGTTGTGTAGGGCTGAACTTATCTCGAGAGGAGAATGGGAGAAGACAAGGAAAAGAGGAGAATAGGAGAAATGAAAATGAAAATATGAAAAGAGAAATATAGTTAAAATAAAATGGGGATATTGGTATTTCTCATAGTATCCTCATACAAGCTCTCAAAAAAATATTATCCTCATACTAACACTACTACAAAAAGTGCATGTTGTCCCAGTTAGGAACTGGCTTTAGTCCCGGTTTCCAACCTTCTATACTTCCGAGACTAAAGACTCCAATCTTTCTTCCTGCGTGATTCAACCGGGATAAAAAACAACTTTATATCCCATTGGGGTTCCCAACCGGGATCAAAGATGGAGAAAAAAACAAAAAAAAAGCCCATTTCTGCTCATCCCACCACAGCTCCGCACCTCCGCCTCGACCACTTCCTCCTCCCTCTTCCAGCTCCAACTCCATCACAAAGATGCTTCAACTCCCTCACAAAGATGCAATCACACCTAGAATAAACTTTAGACTGAAGCTAGAAACATGCTCATCTCACGTGACCACACATCACACAAGTAAGAAAAGCACAAATCTGACTCAGAACACATGAGATTGATTTGATTCACAACACACGAGATTGATTTTATTCACATCACACAAAGATTCACCAGCACAACCTCAAACGAAAAAATCACAAACAAACAACACGTGGGTCTTCGTCCATCCTTGCCCTCGCCGCTGCGAGCGTCATCCCATATCCCTCCTGTGCTTGGCCGAAGCTCGCCGGCCCCTGCTCATGCCGAGCTACGTGGCGACGGCGGCTCGCCAGGCCCTGCGCCTAGCCTCGTGCAGCGGTGGCTGCGGCTGCTGCAGCTCGCGTCTGTGGCCGTACCCACCAGCGCGTCGCCAGGCCACATGGATGCCCACACCCCCTGCATCTGGCCTCACGCGACGGCTGCTCCGGCCCGCACTCACACTCGTCCCTGCTCCCGCCGGTGCCAAGCTGCACGGTAGCACTGGGTCGCAGGCTCGGCCCGCACCCATGCTCATCCCCACCCGCGGTGGCGCCAAGCCGTGCTGCGGCGCCAGGTCGCAGGCGCTCCGCCCGCACCTGCACCAGGTGGTGGCTCACCGGCCCCCACGGGAGGTAGGGAGGAAGCTGAAGGAGGGAGGGAGGAGGAAGCTTTTGTCAATGGCTGGGAGGAGATGTCGAGGGAGAGAAGAGATAAGGGTGTGGGTGAGAGTGTGTGAGAGAGAGGTTAGGGGTTAAATAAAGTGAGAACTCGAGAGAGGTCTGAGTCGGCACCTTTTGTCCCGGTTGGAGATTCCATCCAGGACTAAATAGAAGGCTTTAGTCCCGAATGGGGTCACGATCCGAAACTAAATGTTTTAGTCTTGATTATTGACTCCACTTGGGACAAAGGCTACTATTTAGTCCCGGTTGGAGTCTCTAATCGGGATAAAACATCTCTCTTTGCTCCCCAATGGCCCTAGACTTTAGAACTGGGACGGAAACCTTCATTGGTATCGGGTCCAATTGTAACCAGGACTAATGTGTTGGACCAAAGGCTCTTTAAAGGGCCTAAACCCTAATTACACTACTATACAAATTTGTATAGTAGTGTAATTACTTTAGATGGTCCTATGTTTATATACTAGTCTTTTTCACAAACCGGTAATGCATGGTATATACATCAGTATTGTGCGTCATAAAAATCTAAAAAATAGCCGCCTTAATAATGAGCCAAATATAGCATTATATTAGGTTTGATCTCTCCGGTGAGGAAAGGTGTTCCACTAATTAACCACCAAGTTAGTATCTCGTAAGAGTCGGATAGATTAACCAGAGGCAAACGGAGTCAGATACAGACTCGGCAGATGCTACTATCAATAAATCCGCGATCGACTAGCATCCAATCCATCTTGTGTTTTCTCGTTTCATAAAGAAAAAGATCTTGTGTTTCAAACATGGCTCGCCAAGATCTCGTTAGGGCTGTCATATGGCTCCTGGTCTTCGCACTTGCAGCGCTCGGCAAGGCAGGCGCGCTATTCGACCAGGAGTGGCCTCCCGATCCGGCGATGTACCCGCCGGGGAGAGTCATCGCCATCGACCTGGGCAACACCAACTCCTGCGTCGCCGGCTATGATGGGCCCGGCGAAACCCAGACCATGTTCCAGCTCTGCATCCCATCCTGGATCGCCGTTGCCGACGACGGCGCCATCCTCGTCGGCGACGACGCCAGGAAGCACGCCGTCGTCAATCCCCAAGCCGCCATCTCCGGGTTCAAGCGCCTCCTTGGCCAAAGGTAACTAGTTAACTAGCTAGTGCTGTATTATTTTTCTGAACCTATCTAATCTCCAGAGAGACGATTCTGGCTAGATCACTGATCTTCAATTTGGTAATAATAATATAATGACCAAATTTTATGCAGATTGACACGCGTTTTCGAGCGGGAGTTCGCTGAGAGAGTCAAGGAGAATCTACCGTACAAGGTTGAGGAGGAGAACGTCGAACCCCACATCCAGGTGACGACCACCGACGGCGCCGTCCGGCACTTGGGCGTCGGGAAGCTCACGGCCACGGTGGTCGCCAAGCTCAAGGAGACGGCGGAGGCGCACCTCGGCCACCGGGTCGAGGCTGCCATCCTCACTCTCCCGCTGGAGTTGTGCAACCACGCGTCCAGGTACGCGGCGTTCTTTGCCGGCAGGGTCGCCGGCTTCGAGGCCATGGCGGTGATCAACGAGCCCACCGCGGCCGCCAACGCCTACGGCGTCGACGAGAACCTGCGCGAGGAGGGCGTCGTCGTCGTCCTGCACGTCGGTGGCGGCACGGCCGAGGCCAGCGCCTTGACGCTCGTGGACAACGTGTATGAGATCCTAGCAGTGGATTACGATCCTTTCTTCGGAGGACAGGAGTTCGATCGGAGGATCGTGGACCAATTCATCGGGCTGGTCAGGAACAAGCATGGGAAGGACATCAGCAAAGACGGTGCTGCTCTCGACAAGCTGAGGACGGCATGCGAGCGTGCCAAGAAGACACTGAGCCACCAGGATCATGCCCAGGTCATCATCGAATCGCTCGTCGACGGCGTGGATCTGGCAGAGCCGCTGACCCGGGACAAGTTTGAGGAGCTGAACCATGATCTGTTCCTCAAAGTCGTGGAGCTGGTAGACAAGGTGGTGACACAAGCTGAGGTGTCCATGGGCAGTAAGCTGGACGTCGATGAGGTTGTTCTTATTGGTGGGAGCACCATGATCCCAAAGGTTAGGGAACTCATCAGGGACTATTTTGGCGGGACCAAGGAGCTCAATACAAGGATCAAACCTGATGAAGTGGTCACCATTGGAGCCGCGCAATACAGCAAGTGGATTTACGACAAACGACGATCAGACTTGCATATTCGGGGGCTGAGTTGAGTACTACCGGCGGTCATCGAACTATGTTGCACATTGTTGAGTTCGACCAAAATGTGTTGTAGCCTGTAGGATTAATCTTTTCTTAGAAGTAACTGCACAGATTTTGTTCATAATGTAACGAAATTCCATCAACTTTATAGTGCATGCCATGCCTGCCTGTACAAAGCATTTAATTTCAAAGGAAGCAGCTCTCCTGCATGTCTAACATTAGATGAACTTAAGCATTTCATCAGAACTTATTCAGAGTAATATAATGCTGTAAACTTTTGCTCCAGGGCCCACCCTACAGAATCAGAATTTTGGCCAGCATTTTTCTCTGAAATGCTGTAAACTTTTGCTCCGATAAAACTAAGTAATAATGTCACAGAATGAAGAACAGATGAGGGATAACATTCATATCCAGATCGTGATTGATCAGAACAAACAAAATGATGTTAACAGGTCCGGCCCTGTGAGAAATTGAAGACTTGGATTTTTTGTGCTCCTGATATTGGAGGTACAGCAAGGTTATTAATTGTAGACGACAGAAAAATACCGAGATTGCTAGCTAACCAATCTGCAATGTATCCATCGAGCCTTAATTTTACTTTCCATCTTCTTCGGCGTCTGACAAGTCACTATCCGATTGCAATAATGGGCAAAAGCTAGGAATGGACTAAAAGGGCCCTCTGACCTATGCTGGATCACATCCTTCTCAAAAGGGGATTACAAAGGGGGTATCACGATCTTGCAACGCAAGGTCGTCTATCACGGAGTTGGTAATCGAGAGCACTGATCCAGAGTTAGAATTTGAAGTGCATCTAGGCCGATAGATGCATATGGTAAATTTCTGTGATTAATGATAACCGTATGCGACTAACGAATATTTTGAAGGAAAAATCAATGATTAGTTAAGTCTCATGAAATGTGAAAGGAGATCTCTCAATTCAAAACAATCATGTGTGCCAATGATTCATTATCGAAGATTAAGGACCTTTCTAGTGTCAAGTGTCACAAGGAGATGAAGGACACTTGATTTAGTTGAAGTTTATAGTTTTTAGTTCTTAACCGTACTATTAAGAGGGGGTTTTGAGTTAGTAGCTTGACCAAATTTGAGTTGGCTTTAGAAATCTTGCGCACTTGCTCAAACTCAATTCAAGACAGCTCAAAGAAGCTGAAACATACTTGAAAGAAGAAATAATCGAAGAAAGAATCAACTCCAAGTCAATTCAGCTAAAAAATAAGAAAATCGGCACCACTGGTTTAATCGATGCTTAAACATCGATGCATCCGAAGCAAGGCTGATGAACCGACGCTTCCTCGTCGGCTCAATTCTCAGTGCAGAACAGAATCAAGTCAGAAAACCCTATGTCACCGGTTTAACCGACTCCTCCAGCCACAAGCATTGGTGTTTTCAACAAGCTATTACTCGGAGAGCATGTTTTGGAGGGATGAAACATTACTTCACCACTAGTTTAACCGATGGTGCGAAGACAGGCATCGGTGCATGCATAGTACTATTACTCAGAAATGATGTTTTGTTGGAGCCAAAACACCCTTCAGCACCGGTTTAACCGATGCCCACAAGAGCAAGCGTCGGTGCAATGACGCAGGCCTGTGCACAGTGTCAGAGCTTCCAACGGCTACTATTTGGTCAGTGAGAGACCGGTTTAACCGATGGCTCCTCGTCGGTTCTTCCGATGATCCTAATTTTTGTGTGGTGGGTTTGCAAAGGCTATGGAGGCTTCTCCGCACTCGTCGTTCTCTAAATTCACTCTCTAAACAAAATATTCTGTTCTAGTCATCAAGATTCTCTGCTCTATATCTTGTTCTTCCGCACCCATCCACTCTCTATCTCCTCTCTATATCAACCACCACGCCATGGGACTCACATTTCAATTTTTTCCACTCCCTCCCCATTTTTCTCTCTCCTCCCCATCTCTTCTCCCCGCCGGCCGTCCGCCCCCTTCCTTCCCTCTCCGCCACCGCCACTGCCCCTCCCTCTCCGCCCTCACTCTCCTCCCTGCTACGTCGCCGTGCCCGCCTCCCTTGAGCTCCGGCGGCCGGATTCGGCGTCGTCTCCCTTCCTCTATGCTCCGGCGCCGCCGCAGCCCACACTCCGGCACTCCCACCCCACCTCGGCGCTCCAGCACCCCTCCCTCCCTTCTCCCTCCGCCGCGAGCTCGGCCGGCCTCGGGTTCGCCGGTCTGGAGCTTCGCCGAGCCGGCGGCCGTAGCCCTCCACCCCGATGCCGAGCTTGCCGCGGACACCTGCGCGGGGCGGCCATGGCCACGGTGAGGCTGGGGCGGCCTTCCTCCCTCCCTTCCTCCCTCCGTCCTCCCTTCGTCACGCGGCGGCCATGGCGGCGCTCCGAGCTCGGGCCCGTGGCCATGGCGCTCGCGCACGCCCCGCGGGGCTTCCTTCCCCTCCCTCGCCGGCGTGGCCCGTGGCCATGGCGCCCGCGCGCCTCGCGGGGCTCCCTTCCCCTCCCTCGCCGGCGGGGCGCGCGGCCATGGCGGCCGGCCTCCACGCCGGCCCTGGACCTCGTGCTGCCGGCGGCGGGCTCCCCTGCTCCGGCGAGCAGGCAAGGGCGCGCGGGACCACGGTGGGCGAGCGGGGACATGGCGGGCGGCGGCGAGCAGCGGGGAGCAGGGGGCCGGCGCCGGCGGCCGTCCTCCCTTGCCGCGGGGCTTGCTCACGGCGCGGCGGTCGGCACGCGGCGAGGTGGGCCGCGGGCGGCGCGAAACAGCCGCGGCGGAGGGCTATGGGCGGGAGGAGCAGGGGGCGTGCGCGCGCGGCGGAGGAGGCCGGCCGGCGCGGCGGCAGAGAGCCTCCGCCCCCTCCCCCTTCTCATATCCTCCCCTGTTCCCCCATCCTCCTCCATGCGCTGGAGCCCTTGGTTGCGGCGGCTCGCTTGCCCGCCGCGAGTTCCAGGCCCTTCCTTGCGGCGCGGTAGGGCTCCGGCAGGTGCAGCGAGGCAGGCCCGTGGCGGCGGAGGCGGCTTCCGAGCGGTTGGGGGTGCGCGGCATCGATGCCGGGCCCACCTGTAGCGCGCGAGCGCTACATGCGCTGGGAATGGCGCGTGCCGAGCCGTGCGCTAGCTTTCAGTATGGCATAGAGAACGCCACTGCGGCGTTTTTTCTCTATATTCACTCTATATATGGTGTTGCGGACGGCTTACAAAGCCCCTGCGGAGAGCCTCAGCGCAGACGCGGTGCCAGCTGTGAGCGGCCTTTGCATGTCCAGTAGGCGCCGGCACGGAGGAGGACGGTGCAAATAAGGTTGCCCAACCGGCCAGGCCTGCATCTCAGATTCGTATCTAGTCGGTGGTCGTGCTGCTAGCTGGATCCGCATCTCTCGTGCTCTGACCTACTACTAGTCCTGTAGTACTTGCCAGGACGAGGAGTCGGTACGGCCTGTACGACGCGACGAGAGCCTGCCTCCCGAGCAGGTTAACCTTTTCGTTTTGAAACAAAATTTCGGTGAGCAGCGAAAACGGTAAACCGGCCGAAATTTCGTGGTTTTTCGGTAATTCCGACCCAAAAGGGATTTCAAATTTAAAATTTCGGAATTCCGGTTTGCCGGCCGAAATTTCGGTGTATTATACCGGTATTCCGGTGCATTTCACCGGAAATTGATGGAAATGGTTGGAAAATGATGGGAAAATTATGTATTTATGAAAAAAATTGAAAATTTTGGCGGAGTTTACCCTAGTTATGTCTATATTGATAAATTATAATACACAACATATAAGAAACTCCAGCACACAATGAGAAATAAAAAAATGAAACACACTACAATAATGCAAAGAAGTATAGTGTAAGTAAATACGCTAGACATTCACGTAAGCTTATAAACTAAAAATAGCTAGCAGCCTAGCACTCAAGCATTTCTATATGATAAGGTGCCCGGTCTCGGAAAACCGGTGCCCGCGCGCGGAAAACCAGCGGGTCTGTAACGGGTACGAACCCAAATTATCAATTTTACCTACCAAATCAATTTAGATTTGAATGATTTTAAGTAATATTAGCTAATAAAAACCCCTAGTTTTTTACCATATTTTTTTCCCAATTTTTTTGATGGTTATTTATAAATTTTTTTAAATTTTTGAAATTCAAAACGAAAAATACCGGAAAACACCGGTATACCAAAAGCCGGTGCGGACCGAAAACGAAAAAAACACCGAAATTTCGGCGGTATGCCGTCGAAATTTTAAACCCTGCTGCCGAGTGCCGACGCAATGCCGGTGCTGACTACAGGGGACGTCAGCTCCATCACAACTTTCGAAAAAAAGAATATTTCTTTTTACATTTCGTTTACCATTCTTTTACGAATCTAAAGTCTGATGACATTGTTTTACCGAGAACTGCTAGCTAAACAATCTGCAACCTTTTACTTTTCAATATCTTTTTTTGCGTCTGACAAGTCACTGTCCGATTGCAATAATGGGCAAAAGCTAGGAATGGGCTAAAGGGGCCCTCTGCTGGATCACATCCCTCTCAAAAAGGGGGATTACAAAGGGGGCATCACGACGTTGCAGCTCAAGATTGTCTATCATTTGGTCATGGACGGCTGGAATTCTCTTCTGTGCTAACATTTTTTTTTGAGCGGATCTTCTGTGCTAACATTTGGCAAAGGGTTAGTGGTTCTACAAGTAAGATTCAGCAACTACCAACTGAAAGTGACGCCTCTTTTCTGACTTAGACTTGGATAAGAATATGGATCACGAGATCTCCATTTAAATAGCAACCGGGTAGAATAATGCTCCTGACGTGTTCTAATTTAAGCTCCCAAAAGCCCCCCAAAGAAACAGAGGCAATGGCATATACTCCCTCCATTCATAAATTATAGTTTTATTACAAATTCTGAAAAAAAAGATTTACTTCAAAAAAACTAAGAAAGATTGATAGTCTTATTTGAGCCCACCTACCTATTGCCTCTCGGGCCCAACACAAATTAATTGCGTATGTGTACGCAATGTTTCAACTTCATGTGCCTGTATATCAAAACTGGCCGCATGCAAAAGAGCCATTAAAGACCATTTGTTTTCATGAGATTTAAGCATTAAAGATCACTTCTTTTCACTAGGTAAATAATGTCGGGATAAGTAGAATTGATAAGCAACATTTTTTATCTTGGTCATTGTGCCCATCCTAATAAGACTATAATTTGTGAATGGATGGAGTATCAAACTAAAGTAAAGATGGCAGGAATTCATTTTCAGCTAAGATTTTGCCACAAAACAAGTAAGTACGTCTAAATACCTCCTTCAGAAATAAGTGATACAACAGAGACCTCCACTTCCTTCATTTTGGCACTTTCTATGTGAATAATCGGATTCGTTTGAACATAATAGAAACAAACAAGGCAAAAAAAAAAGTCAGAATAGACCGGCCATCTGTTGCCAACACACTCTTTTCCCCTTCTTTTAAAACCTTTCAGAATGCTTTCTTCAAGGAGGACTAGTGTGAAAGCTCCGTCTTCCATGCTTGCATGTCTCCTAGCTAATGTGGACAAAACTCTCATTTGTAGTATTACAAGAACATGTTAGCCTGTTGTGTAGTTTGTTTTAATTCACCAAATCTGCCAGTGATCTTTTCTTTTAATCAAGGCACTAGGATAGGACAGCCCAAGTTTTGCTTTGTTATTTATAGGTTCAGGGCCTTGAGACCTCCTGCCACCTACCTTCCCTGTATGGCCACCACCCCATTTAGAATCTGTTCCTCCTAAATCTCCTCTCCTCTCCATTGGCCCTGAACTTCACCAAAATAGCTTTCTGCTTCGCAGGCCTGTCTCAGGATTAAGGAGCCTCCTGTTCTTGTTTGTGGTTGGAACTTGGCGCAAGGATCTGGAGGCGATTAAAGAGGTGCGCTCATGGCTCTTATTTCTGGTTTAATGTCTGAACATTTGTTTTGTAGATCATGGTCCTTAAGATTTAGAAGCAAGAAGCAAACTTGAATGAGATGGAAGCTCTTCTGTTCAGTTGCATGCTCGCTTTCCCTCCCTCGATTGTTCTTAACTCCTTGCATCTCTTGACCATACATCCTGACCTGCAATCTGTTCCTGAAAATGGGGAAATCGCTTGAAAAAAGCAGCATGCACGAAGAAGGGCTTCAAATGTGCTCTTCTGAAATAGTTGTTACCCAATCCTAGCACTTGCACTTGGTTTCCAATAATTAGCTTTTTCTTGGCACAGGTTGATTGATACGGACCACAGATTGTGATATCCAACAGCCAAATCTAATCGCAGAAAAAGAAAGTCGGCCAAAGGCTTGTGTGGCACCACATCTTGCCATCAGGGAAAATGGGGCTGTCAATCTCTTACCCACCGGATGACTACCTGCCAGCAGTGGACGACAACATGGGCCGGCTGTTCATCCGATCCTTCAGCTTCGACGACATGGAGGACGCAGCTGATTCGCCTTCGGCATTGTCCCCCAGCTATGGACATGGGAACCTGATGTTAGAAGGCTCCCTGAGCTTCAAGAGGGGAGAGGCCGACCTCGTTCAGATGCAGACTCTCTTGTCCGTCAGGAGTCCCAAACCTGAGAGAGACTGCTGCAACACCAGTCCTGATGCTGGCACTGCTGGTTCATCAAGATTCGGGCCAGCCCGAGACCGCCCACCGGATCATCCGGTTGACGAAAGTGAGAGCCCGATGCACCAGGCCGCGGCCCTCAGGCTGCAGAAGGTGTACAAGAGCTTCAGGACAAGGCGCCAGCTTGCGGATTGTGCCGTTCTTGTGGAACAACGATGGTAAGGACTGACTGCCATTGTTCTATGTTGTCGTTTTGATTGTCATAGTTGGGGGAGCTTGCTCTTGTCATTGAGGTGGTGGTTTCTGAATTTTAAAGATCGGCAAATGCAGGTGGAAATTGCTTGACTTTGCGCTGCTCAAGCGAAATTCGGTGTCATTCTTCGACATAGAGAAGCCGGAGACTGCTGTTTCAAAATGGTCCCGGGCAAGAATTAGGGCCGCCAAGGTACCACTTGTATTCAGAGATCATCATACCATTTGTTTTTTGTATCAGCAGTTTTCTTGGAATAGGAATATACTACATTTCTGACACAGGTGTAGTGTTGCTATCACATTTAGGTTGGCAAAGGTCTCTCCAAGGATGAAAAGGCCCAGAAACTTGCCTTGCAGCATTGGCTTGAGGCGGTATGCATAAAGAATAAAATGTCCCAATGCTATTCAGATGATGCCATTCTGCAACCAAAACTGGATTTCAACTAATTTCTTATTGTCAGATCGACCCACGACATCGGTATGGCCACAACCTGCACTTCTACTACCAATGTTGGCTCCACTGCCAGAGCAAGCAACCATTCTTCTACTGGTACAGGCACAGCAAAAGTGCAGCAGTCATGTGTCCGAATCCGAACCGAATGAACAACACAGTTATTGAGTACTCACGGTTCTGTAATTCTTATGACAGGTTGGATGTAGGTGAAGGGAAAGATGTCAGCTTAGAGGACCATTGCCCAAGATCGAAGTTGCACAAGCAATGTATCAAGTACCTTGGCCCTGTAAGTTTGACTGTTCCTCTTCTGATTCAATCAAAGAGAAAAACCATCCAGGCAGAATCTGCTCGGTTGCAGATGTTACATCCTATTAACAAGATCTGTTGTCACGGCATTGTGCAGAAAGAAAGGGAATCTTATGAAGTGATAGTCGAGGATAAGAGGCTGATGTACAAGCTGAGCCGTCAGATCGTCGATACAACTGGAAGCGCCACGGGGACAAAGTGGATCTTTGTGCTGAGCACATGCAAGACACTTTACATCGGCCAGGCGAGTAACAATTCTCCAAGAAGTTCCAACAGAATTTCCTTGAACGTTGACAGCATTTCAGAAACTGATGCAAGGCCGAATTTTTGACATCTCTGCAGAAGCGAAAGGGCGTATTCCAGCACTCAAGCTTCCTTGCAGGGGGAGCCACTTCTGCTGCAGGGAGACTGGTTGCAGAGAATGGAGTTCTGAAGGTACCAACCAGGGCAATTAGTAGGATTTACTTGTAACTGCAACACTTAATTTGTCCTCGCTTAACTCTGAAATCTGCCCACTAATTACAGGCTGTGTGGCCTCACAGCGGGCATTATCGGCCGACAGAGCAGAACTTCCAGGAGTTCATGAACTTCTTGAAGGACAGGAGCGTGGATCTGAGCGATGTGAAGGTCAGCAGATCCTATGTATCAAGCTGATCTGACCTGAGATGAAATCCTGCATAACCTGAAAAAGAAACGGTTTTGCTGCAGTTGAGCCCATCAGAAGGTGAAGAAGACGGCGACTTCAGCCTCAAGGGCAACCACTCGCAGCTGGACCTGACCGAGCTCTGCCAGCAAAGACAAGACAGCCAGGAACAAGCTGCGCAAGGCCATGGCGAGCAGGAAGCCGAGGCCCGCAACGACGACCCCGCCCAGCCGTCCACCGAGACCACGCGCGCGCCGGCGGCGATGAGGAAGGCCTCCTCGGACAACAGGCTGCACGGGAAGCGGCCGCCGCGGCTGCTGATCAGCTCCAACAACGGGTTCCCGCTGCCGCCGGCGCCGCAGCCGAGCTCCCGGCCGCCGCCGTCGCCGGGCGGCAAGGAGATCGAGCCGGACTCGGCCGTGTTCGGCGAGTGCCTCGACTTCTGCAAGCGCAACCTGTTCGCGGAGGACCTGCTCGAGGACCGCGGCCTGGACGACCTCGCGGAGGTGCCGGAGGAGCTCATCCTGAGCCGCATCAACTCCAAGCGCGCCATGCGGTCGTACCAGCTCGGCAAGCAGCTGTCCTTCCAGTGGAGCACCGGCGCCGGGCCGCGCATCGGCTGCGTCCGGGACTACCCGTCGGAGCTCCAGTTCCGGGCGCTGGAGGAGGTCAGCCTGTCGCCCCGCGGCGGGAGGCCGGCGAGGTTCCCGTCGCCGAGGCCCGGCGCGCTGACGCCCAACAGCATCCCCGCCGGCAAGTGCGGCAGCCTCAGCGCCGACGGCGACGGCGTGAGCATGTCGCTCAAGCCCCGGCAGAGGAGCGCCACCTGGACCGCGTTCTGATGAGCTCGCTTGTTTTGATCCCCGGGACGGGACGAGGATGCCAACGGTTGTGCATATTGTTGCTGATGTAGGTTAGTACATTTGGCAATCACAATTGCTTAGAAGGAGGATCAGGATTAACATTTGGCAAGCACAGGGGTGATACCATTGCCTCATCACTAAGTAGATGCTCCAGTGAACTTGCTCTTGGGACTTCTCTAGAGCATATACATAGAGAGGAACCGCGGCAGCGAGATCCTTACGGGATGTTTCGCACTCTGAACAAATTTAACTGAGCAGATGTGTCACCTTGTCAGTCTTGAACCATAGAATTGAATTCGGGGAATTATGTGCTGTTAGCAAACCTTTATGCAGAAACAGGAGGAAGGTGGGAGGAGGCAGGGGAGGTGAGGAGATTGATGTCTGGACATTAATGAGTGCGAACATGGTTACTGGGCAGAGCTTAATCGAAGAAGCCAGGTTTCAGTTGACTAATGCATGCCAATAGCCAACTCCAATCCAAGGAACTAAGACTTCAGTTTGGAAGGCAAAGCTCCATGCGTTAGCCAATGTTATCAAGAGAAGCAGGATTCAAGACTAGTATTAGCATGTACACATTGAAGCTATCTTTTACTACCTCCATGCTCTTTGTTGTACAAGTGGTGTGCTGAAGATGTGATTGCTGATTTTGGATATTCTGTCACAACAAACTTAATATCCAACATTGTATTACCTTATTAGTAGTTGTTTTGAGAGCAAAGGAGGCACTAAATACCTCAGTGTATACCATAGTCGAGAATGTGAGACCCAAACAGTGGCGGAGCAACCAGTCTGGCAAGATACGGCGGCCATCACTCCTGCCGCTAGTGGCTCACAATAGGTACGCGCCACTGCCCAACGCTCCACCGCTCTGCCGCCCAACGCTCTCCACGCTCGCCATAGGTAGATTTCGATGCTAGCTCAGCCACTGGACCGAAAGATATAACATTCAGCTTTTGAGCCACATGTAAATCTAAGTGTAAGTTATTAATCTATAATGGTCCAATGGATTTTGATGCCAATGACCAAATAGAGGACCCTATTGTTGCCTATGCAAAGAACCCGGTGATTTACCCACCTGAGATTGATAAAAAAACCGGTATGTCTTGTAAATTTTAGTTCCTATTAACCAGTTAATATTTTTCTTTTAAATTTTATTTCATTGTCAATATGTAGCTTTTTTTGGCATATGCCGACGTCATGAATAAACTACATTATTTTGAATGCTGGTCGGCGAAGGAGTTCGCAAAAAATAAATAGACATCAAAACTCCATATGTGGCGAGATAAAAGAAATTAATTTTACCCAAGATAACAATGAAAGGATGCTAGTAAGTGCAACATATTTAGGTACATAAGTTTTTTTTCCTTTTTGCAAAATATGCATGTGGTTTTTAAGTATGCTAACAACCTTATAGCCTCCAATGCAGACGGATGAGATTGGCATTTCGGTAAAAGATTGTAGAGTCTCCAAACTCCTTTCAAACACAGCTGGGTGCCCAGCAAAGAAATTTGATGAAAAAGCAAGTAAATTTATGAACCTTATAGCCCTCAATGCAGATGGACGAGATTGGCATTCCGGTAAAAGATCGTAGAGTCTCCAAACTCCTTTCAAAGTTTCAAACATAGCTGGGTGGCCAGCAAAGAAATTTGATGAAAAAGCAAGTAAATTTTATGGCTACGAGACTAGACCAAGTGAACATATATGGGATATGACAAAAAGGAAGTGGGGTGATGTGACAACACATGACATAATGAAATGTAATAAGAGGTGTATTCAATGAGCCTATCACATTATTGCATGGTGTTATGTTGATGATGTGTCCTTGAGAATGCAGAGTTCAGCTGTTTCATGGTGGAATTCTAACAAATTCTTGCTCAGAAGATCGAATCATTGTGAAAATAAAGAATTTTGTTCTAAGCAAGAAGATGGAGACGTTAACTAGAGATTATGGTTATGACTCCTTTGATAAGGTTCGTCAAAGGATTCATAACCATAATCTCAGTTAATGTATCCATCTTCTTCTGGGATAGAAGAAAATCCTTTATTTTCACAATGATTCGATTTCCCGATCAAGAATTGGTCACTATAACTTGTCAAATTCCGATATAAAACAGCTGAACTCTGCATTCACACGGACACATATCATCAACATGTATAACATCATGCAACAATGTGATAGGCTTGTTAAATATGCATCTTATTACCTTTCATTACATCATGCGCAAATTCCGCTATAAAACAACTGAACTCTGCATTCACATGGACACATCATCAACATATATAACATCATGCAACAATGTGATAGGCTTGTTAAGAAAAAAGTCCATTTTTGGCCATCCAACTACTGTCTGAGTTTGATTTTGGCCATGCAACTCCAAAACCGGATATCTTCGACCACTCAACTTTCAAAACCATTCAAATTTGGTCATCCGGCGATTTTGCTCGATGGTTTTGCTGACAAGGTCACCAAGTGGAGGTGGGGCCTACCTGTCAGCGTTACCCCTCTCTCTTCTCTCTATCTCCCTCTTTCTCTGTCCTATCTCATCTCCTTCCTCCCTTTTGTTGGATTGATCTCCTTCCTAATAGGCCCAACGGCCTATTAGGCCCTTAATCCGCGCCCTGATCAGGGGCGTCCAACCCTTAATGGTTGGTGGGCCACCGCTGTACAGCGTCATATAAAAGGGGGTGAGGGGCCAGGCACTCGGTACGAGGTTCACCGCGCCGCCAGCACCCTCACCCACATATTCTCTAAACCCTAGCAGATCTGGAGGGGGCGCTGGAGCAGCGGGAAGACTCACCGCCGCCGCCGTCGACACTGATCCATCGACGTCGCTGCCACCGTCCTCGACTCCGGCGCTACGCCGACAACGCCTCTGCACAGCTCGTCGCCGCCCTTGAGCGGATCTCCATCAACGAACCAGAGATGGCCACTTCAAGCTCCGCCGGTGGTGATGGTCTCTACTTCTCCCTTCCAGTGTACTCTATGTTCTAGATCTAGGACCCCTTTTGTACTCAGATCAAGAAAAGAGAAAGAAATCCTACTCGATCCGTGCATTGTGTGATCCAAGAAATCTAACAATGGTATCAGTCGCCTACACACATGTAGATCGAGGTCGGAAAAGAAAGATTTGTGTGCGAATCGAAACAAAAGTCAAAGAAAAGCGAATCGATTTCGAATCGAACAGAAATGGATCTAACCCTAACCCTAGAGATGAAAGGGCGCGGGACCTACCTGGTCTGCGCGCTACTGCCGCCGCCGGTGCGCGCGACGTGCTTGCGTCGTCGCTCGCCGGACTTAACAGTATAGAGGAACCGCCGGCTCACCGCTCCGGGACGCTGGGGTCGCGCGCGCGGGGCTCGAGAGCATGGCTCCGTCCACGGCCGGCTCGACGGCGGTGCGCTCACCCTCTGGCGAGCAAGCCGCGGCGGCGCCGTCCCGCCCGCTCCGCCCGGCCACCATGGCTAGTGGCCGTCGCCGCTGCGCAGTGGAGAGAGAGGGGGGCGAATGACCTAGGGTTTGCGGGAAGCCGCGTCGTCGGGTTTTGATCCGGCGAAACGCGCGGACGACCGTCCGATCAAGATCGACGGCCGAGATAGCGTCTCGCCTCCTTGGCCGGCAGGCGGCCCATGCGGGCGGGGGAGGGGATGCCGCGGCGGGCCAATTCGGCGGCCTGGCCGTTGGCTGTCGGGCCTTGGGCCCAAGAGGAGGCGGCCGAGCAGGCCGCGGTCCGGTTTTTGCTTCTGGGCCGCCTGATGGGTGTTCCGTTTTATTGTTTTTTCTATTTTCCAGAAGCAATTTCAATAGCTTTTTGAATAGTTTTGATTATAGTTTGATCTCTATTCAATTTTGCACCAACGTGTTTATTGTTTAGAGATAAAAGTTTATAGTTTTGCTTCTGGAAATAGCAATTCCTACATGTTTCCGCTGCTAAGTTTATATAGTTGCTTTTTTACTTTAATTCGAACCAACGAGACAATTAAAGTTTAAGAGCATGGTTAAAAGGTTATTTTCAGCATTATGGTATTGTTATTTTCTGACCAACGTTGATAATTTCAATACTGTAATTTCATAGTTCTTGTGCATTTATTTCTATTTCTGCCCAACGGTGATATAGACTTAATTGCATAAACAGTTGTATGTTCTATTTTTGACCAACGTTGGAATTTTTACATGCAATTGTTGTTATTATGTTCTCACTATTTTTTGAAATTTTCAGCGGGGATGAACTTGATGGGATTCATCAATCACATACCAACTCTAAAAGGAGACAACTATGGCGAATGGATCAAGAAGGTTGATCTTGCTTTCGTCTGTAGAGAGGTGGATGAGATGATCACCACTCCAAAGCCCACTGAGCCACCGGCTCCAGTGAGAGGGGAATCTGACACTGATGCTGAGTGGCAGGAAAAGGAAAGGGACTATGCTCCTTTAAAGATGGCTTATGATCTCCAAAAGATAAAGTGGAATAATGCCAACAAGAAATGTGTGGCAATGATAAAGAACACAATTGATCCTAACATTTTGGGTTCAATTGGAGAGTGTGATTCAGCTGCAGAGTACCTTGAAAAGATAAAGAACCAGTTTACTGGTTTTTCAAAGACTTATGCCACACAGATCATAGAGCAGTTGGTCACAAAGAGGTACTATGGCAATGCCGGTACTATAACCGTCTGTTTTGTTGAGGGTTGGGCGGGTTGGGTTGGCTCCGACTCTTATTTTGGGATTGGCTCCAACCCTTCTCATGTTTGGTTGGAAAAGTTATATTGGATTGGCTCCAACTCATTTTTATGTTTGGATGGAGGGATTGGATGGGAGGGATGGAGATAGACTTCACAGCGTTGCTACACCATTTTGTGCGCCCCACATGTCATCGTCATGCTCCTTTCTTCTTCGCCGTCGTCGTCGCAGGGAAGCCCGCCGGCCGGCCGCACCTGCGCGCCGCCCACCGGCCCCGCCGCCGCGCCCCATGCCACCTCCTCCGGCCCGGGCGCTGACACCACTCGCCAGCCCCTGCTGACCCGCTGGCCAGATCCGCGCACGCCGCCGCCCCAGCTGGCGGATCCGCGCGCTCCACCACCGGCGGCGGCGGATTCGCGCGCGCCGAGGCCGCCGCCGCCTCTAGAACTCCATCGCGAAGTTGTACCTCGACGGCGGCGCGCCGGCGTGGTCCGTGCGCTCCAGCTCGGCGCGAGGCCGCGTCGCGTCTTCGCCGGCCCTCCGGAAGAGGATCACGCGCCCGCCGTGGTCGCCGGCGGCCAGGTACTCGCCGCGGCCGTCGAACTCGATGTCCGAGATTTCGTCCCCTGCCGCAGGCGCACGACGAAGCTCCGGTCAGTTCAAGAGCAGAATAGTCGGCGAAGACAGTAGGCGAGGTCGGCGGCGGGCGGCGCGACTGGAGGCGGCGGGCGGCGCTGCTGTCGGCAACGGTCGGTGACGGAGCGAGCCACGGACGGGAGCGGGTTCGCTCCATCCGCCAATTTTTGAGGGACGGGGTGAACCCGCATCTGGAGGGGATATTCCTTTTGGAGCCAACCCAACCCTCTACTTTTCATCCAAATAATCACGGGGACAGGTCCGCTCCGACCTGACTCGCCCCGCTCCCCAACCAAACAGACGGTAAGAGATCATATTATGGGGATGTGCGCCTTGAACTCCAAGCTCAAACCAATGAACTTGGATCTCAAGGAAGAGTTTATGGTGCACCTGGTGTTTGCCTCTCTGTCAAAAGAGTTTGCAACATTCATTGTAAACTATAACTCACAGCCAGAGAAGTGGAATATGGAAAAGGCAATTGGCATGTGCGCGCAAGAGGAAGATAGACTCAAGAAACAGAATGGTGGGTCTATCAATTTTGTGCATAATAACAAGAAAAGGCCTTTCCATGCTGCTTCTTCCTCTAAAGCCAAAGACAAAGCCCCTATGCCACAGAAGTATCAGCAACAGCGTCCTCCAACTCAAGATGAGTGCTTCCACTGCCATGACAAGGGGCATCGTAAAGCAGATTGGCATGGCTACTTAAAGATGATAATGGCAAAGAATGGTGAGAATGTAATTTCATTTTTAATGAATCCCTGTATATATAGTTTTCTAAATCTACTTGGTGGATTGATTCTGGTGCAACTGTGCATGTTGCAAATTCTTTACAGGGATTCCGTTCGACAAGGACTACGCAAAGAAGCGAAAGACACATTAAAGTCGCGAACGGAGTACAAGCAGATGTGGAAGCTGTTGGCGATGTCTCCCTCGAGCTAGTTAATGGTTTCATGCTTGTATTAAAAGATGTTTTATTTGTCCCTTCGCTTCAAAGAAACTTGATCAGTGTATCACGCTTAGACACAGATGATTTTGGTTGTCATTTTGCGAATGGCAAATGTGAACTATGGTTTGATAATAATTGTATTGGTGATGCTTTCCTTTACAATGATCTTTATTTACTATCTATGCGTGATAAAGTGCATTCTGTATGTGATGTGAATGTGAATGAATCCTTGTCAGCGAAAGAAACAAAGAAAAGAAAGAGAACTCAAGATACTTCATCGAAATTATGGCACTGTCGTTTAAGCCATATTTTGAGGGGGAGAATTGAAAGATTAGTGAAGAGTGAAATTCTTCCTCAGTTAGAGTTTTCTGATCTTGAACAATGCGTTGAATACATTAAAGGAAAATTTGGAAAGCAAATTAAAAAGGGTGCCAAACGAAGTGCAGGAACATTAGAAATAATCCACACTGATATATGTGGCCCGTTTCCTGTGAAAAGTGTGGATGGCTATGATTCGTTCATAACATTCACACACGATTACTCCCGCTATGGTTACATTTATCCAATTAAAGAAAGATCTGAGGCATTGGATAAATTTAAAATATTCAAAGCTGAGGTTGAAAATCAGTTTGACAAGAGAATTAAAATAGTAAGTTCAGACCGTGGAGGGGAGTACTACGGTCGACATACCCCTTATGGACAAGTTCCTGGACCTTTTGCGAGATTTTTACAGGAAAATGTATAGTTGCCCAATATTCCACACCGGGCGAGCCTCAGCAAAATGGAGTAGCTGAAAGGCGCAACCGTACACTGATGGATATGGTGCGCAGTATGATGAGTTATTCCACACTGCCATTGAGTATGTGGATGGAGGCGTTAAAAACCACCATCTATATTCTCAACAGAGTGCCAAGCAAATCGGTGCCCAAAACACCGTATGAGCTATGGACAAGAAGAGAACCCTCACTGACTCACCTTAGGGTCTGGGGGAGCTCAGCTGAGGCTAAAGTGTTTAATCCAAGTATTAAAAAATTGGATCCCAAAACTGTAAGCTGTCATTTTATCGGTTATCCTGAAAAGTCGAAAGGTTTTCGTTTCTACTGTCCAGACAGACATACATAGTTCGTAGAAACGAGACATGCTGTCTTTCTAGAAAAAAATGATCAGGGGGAGCATGGTACCTAGAGAAATTGACTTTGAGGAGAAGCGGGTGTATGTGCCTACTCCTATGATTCAAGAGCCATTTTTCTCACTACCTGTTGATGCTGCACCAAAAGTTCCTGAAATAGTGACGCCAGTACCTTCTTCGGATGTTGCTGCGCCAACTATTCCAGATACTACGGTGACAACACCTGTCGCAACTCCACCCATACCAACAGTGGGCGAAGGTTTGGAACCTGTCATCCAGGAACCGCCTGAACCCGCGGTTAGACATGAGGAGGAGGAGCTACAGCCCCCTATGGAAAATGTGCCAGAAGTTGAGGCACAAAATGTGCCACAAGCAGTGGCCCTTAGAAGGTCACAAAGAGAAAGAAGATCGGCTATTTCTAGCGACTATGAAGTTTATAATACAGAAGAAGTCTATATGGAGGGTGATCCCACTTCATATGAAGAAGCCATGAGAAGTATTCACTCATCTAAATGGCTGGAAGCTATGAAGGATGAGATGAAATCAATGAGTTCCAATGGTGTTTGGGACTTAGAGGAAATTCCTAAAGGAGCCAAAACAGTAGGCTGTAAATGGGTTTACAAGATAAAACATGACTCCAAAGGGAATGTAGAAAGATTCAAAGAACGACTCGTGGCAAAAGCCTTTACGCAAAGAAAAGGGATAGACTATAACGAAACCTTATCTCCGGTTTCGTGTAAAGATTCCTTCAGGATTATAATGGCATTGGTGGCACATTATGACTTAGAATTACATTAGATGGATGTAAAGACGGCGTTCCTTAACGGGGATCTGTATAAAAATATTTACATGGCTCAACCGAAAGGTTTTGTCGTGAAAGGAAAAGAACATATGGGATGTCACATAAAGAAATCCATTTACGGATTAAAGCAAGCCTCTAGGCAGTGGTATTTAAAGTTTGATGAAACCATAAGGAAATTTGGATTTAAAGAAAATGAGGAGGATAATTGCATTTATGCAAAGTTCAGAAGTGGAAAATTTATTTTCCTGATCCTGTAAGTGGATGACATTCTACTTGCTAGTAGCGATGTTGGTCTGCTACTGGAGACAAAGAAATTCTTGTCCTCAAACTTTGATATGAAAGATCTCGGTGAAGCTTCATTTGTTTTGGGAATTAAAATTCACCGAGATAGAACAAAGGGGGTATTAGGACTGTCACAAAAGGCATACTTAGAAAAGGTTTTAAAGAAATATAGTATACATATGTGCAAGCCTTCACCTGCTCCAATAGTCAAGGGTGATAGATTTGGGAAATTTCAATGTCCCAGGAACTAGTATGAGATCGATCAAATGAAAGCGGTGCCATATGCTTCAACTGCCGGAAGCCTACAGTATGCTCAAGTTTGTACACGCCCTGACTTAGCTTTTGTTATTGGGATACTTGGCAGATATCAAAGTAATCCAGGACAGGCACACTGGATCATGGTAAAGAAAGCTTTACATTATGTACAAGGCACAAAAGGCCTCATGCTAACATACAGAAAATCCGATTCCCTAGAGATAGAAGAGTACTCAGATGCGGATTTTGCGGGGAACATCGATGACCAAAAGTCCACGTCCGGTTATGTGTTCACACTTGCAGGGGGAGCTATATCGTGGAAAAGCTCCAAACAAAGTGTCACTGCATCATCGACGATGTACGCTGAATTTGTGGCATGTTATGAGGCCTTGGGGCAGGTTGAATGGTTAAAGAAATTTATACCCGGTTTAAGAGTGGTAGACAGCATTCAAAGACCACTCAGAATGTACTGCGATAATGAACCAGCAGTGTTCTATGCTCACAACAATAAGTCAAGTGGTGCTGCCAAATACATTGACATAAAGTTTTATGTTGTGAAGGAGAAAATCCAGAATCACTCTATTACACTCGAGCATATAAGTACAAAGAAAATGCTTGCGGATCCGCTCACTAAAGGCTTACCACCCAATGTGTTCATGGAACATATAGCCGGCATGGGTTTAAGGGAAAGCTTGTGATTTCTGGAGAATAAAAAGGGCCCAAAAGATAAAGAATTAGTTTCAAAACAGTGATGTGTATGGTAGCTGTTGAGTCTATCGATCTTGGACCGTGACGATAAAGCATGCTCTATTCATTAATCTGTGATGGAACAATTAAAGAAAAAAAGGTTTCAAGTTAAAGTATAAAGTTAAAGTACAAAGTGAGATCAAGGGGGAGAATGTTGGATTGATCTCCTTCCTAATAGGCCCAACGGCCTATTAGGCCCTTAATCCGTGCCCTGATCGGGGGCGTCCAACCCTTAATGGTTGATGGGTCCCCGCTGTATAGTGCCATATAAAAGGGGGTGAGGGGCCAGGCACTCGGTACGAGGTTCACCGCGCCGCCAGCACCCTCACCCACATATTCTCTAAACCCTAGCCGATCTAGAGGGGGCGCTGGAGCAGCGGGAAGACTCACCGCCGCCGCCGTCGACACTGATCCATCGACGTCGCTGCCACCGTCCTCGACTTCGGCGCTACGCCGACAACGCCTCTGCACGGCTCGTCGCCGCCCTTGAGTGGATCTCCATCAACGAACCAGAGATGGCCACTTTAAGCTCCGCCGGTGGTGATGGTCTCTACTTCTCCCTTCCAGTGTACTCTATGTTCTAGATCTAGGACCCCTTTTGTACTCAGATCAAGAAAAGAGAAAGAAATACTACTCGATCCGTGCACTGTGTGATCCTAGAAATCTAACACCTTCCTCCTTCCTGCTTGCCGGCGCGGCCTCCCCCGGCGCCCTCCCTCCCTCCCTCCCCGCGCCTCCAACGGCCCTCCGCCCCCTCCCTCGCTCTCCGTCTTCTCATCTTGTGGCTCGAGGTCCCCGCGCACGAGTCCCCTGCCCTCGACCCTGCATCCCTATTCCTGACGTATGGCGGCGTTCGCGGCGGGGGAGGCCCCGTTGCTGCCCCACATGGCCTGTTGGTCGTTGCTAGCGGCGGCGGCGAAGCTGGGCGGCGCGCCAACCTACTTTCCTTGCCACGGTCGCCGCCTATAAAAGCCGCCCCAACCTACTTTCCTCGCCACCACTGAGCTCGCCGTGCTGCGCCGCTCCGCCATCTCTCCTGTCCCTCTCAATTTCTCTCCCTTCTCCACAAACAGAGCCACGAACGCCGCCGTCGATCTCCTCCACCGAGCCATATTGGTTCAATTCCATCCACGGTGAGCACCCTGCACCTTCCTCTACCAGCCTCAAACCACGCCCTTCCCTCTCCTTGCTGCCAGTAAGCTCCCCACGAGCTGCAGCATGTCGAAGCCATGGCTGCCGCGGCCGCTGGAGCCAACTTTCGTTTCCCGTGCCCAAAGACACCAAAGTGTGGAATCCCCTCACCCTCCTCTCTCTCTCTCTCTCCCTATGCCCTCAGCTTCGAAGAGGAGGCCGGGATCGCCGTTCCGGCCGAGCTCCGTGAGCTCGTGCCGCAGCCATGGAGGTGCAGAGGAAAAGGGACCACGTCCCTGTTCCTTCTTCCTGTAAACTGTTGCTCTTTTTTCTTTTTATCAAGCCCATCCACAATTAAACAAACCCACCAGTCCAAGTACTAGTTGAGCAGCCCAAAAAGGATCCACCACGTCCGCCGCCGCGCCGCCATCCCCCGCGGCGACGACGAGCACGTCGTCGACACTGCAGAGCACGGAGAGCTCCCCTATCCTCTTCTTGAACACTTCCTTCCTCCTGCCGAGCGCGGCGGCGGCTGTGGCGGCCCTACGCGCGGCGGCGCGTCGGCGGCCTGCCCGGCGTAGAGAGAAACAGGAGAGAGGGGGAAGAAAGAGAGAAATAGGAAAGAGAAATAAACTGACATGTGGGTCCCACCGCCATGTGTTAGCCACGTCACCAAAACCACCCAACAAAACCACCGGATGGCTAAATATGAACGATTTTGATAGTTTGATGGTCAAGCATACTTTGTTTAAAGTTGCATGGCCAAAATCAAACTCGGGCGAAAGTTGCATGATTAAAAATGGACTTTTTCCGCTTGTTAAATATGCATCTTATTACCTTTCATTACATCATGCGCTGTCACATCACCCCACTTCTTTTTTGTCCTACCCCATATATGTTCACTTAGTTTAGTGTGGCAGCTATAAAGTTTACTTGATATTTCATCAAATAGCTTTGCTGGCCTCCCAGCTATGCTTGAAAAGAGTTTGGAGACTCTACAATCTTGAACCGGAATACCAATCTCGTCCATCCGCATTGAAGCGGTTGTTAGCATACTTTAAACCCACATGCATATTTTGCCGAAAGAGAAAATTGTGTACCTGAACGTTGCACTTTATCAGCGTCCTTTCAATGATATCTTGGGTAAAATTAATTTCCTTTATCTCTTCACATATGGAGTCCTAAGGTCTATTTATTTTTGTGAACTCCTTCGGTGACCAGCATTCAAAATAACATATGTAGTTTCTCATGATGTCGGCATATGCGAAAGAAAGCTATAAATTGACAATGAAATAAAATTTACGATAAAAGTATTAACTGGTTAGCAAATAAAATTTACGAGAAATATACCGGCAATCTCAAGTGGGTAAATCAATGGGTGCTTTGCATAGGCAACAATAGGGTCCTCAATTTCGTCATGGGCATCAAAATCCGTTGGACCATTATAGATTAATAACTCTACATTTGGCGATTCACTATCCCACCAGTCTGATAAAAAAATTGCTGCATAAAATAATTATGTAGATTTATTATATAATTATGCAGGCAGGCAATTAATAAAGAATAATAATAATAAGGAACTTACATGATTCAATGGCGGCGGGTGTTACCGGATGAGTACTTGTCCCTGGCGTATACTTTGTTTTGAGTGGTGCAGGAGATGGCTCTGATCTGCTCGTCATGGCGACTATGCTGGAGTTTCCGGGGGGCAGTGGCGGCGTTGATGCGCGACGGCGACAATCCCTGCGCGCTGGACGGTGGCCACGCAGGAGCCGCGGCGGCCGGGCGTCAAAAAAGTTACGGCTGATTTTTCCGATGGCTGGTGGACGGCAATATTTATACTCCCCATGTCCTTGACGTGAGTAATCCGGATACAACTTAGTTTATAGGTGTCGGAGATGTTGTTGACTATTGCTCGGCGTAGTTCCTTGCCCATTAAAAAAAATTATCCTGCATGATTGATGTGGTTCTCTTTCCAGTTAAATATTTGCTCTCACAAGTATTGCACGCCTACGATTTCCAAATATAATACAGGAGGCATGCGACACTGAAACAAACTACATCACCAGAAGGAAAAAAACATGATGCATGCGACATGGATACGTTTCATGACCAAAATCCACATATAAAATGAGCAGCTCGTGCAGCTTGTTTGTTCGATGACCAAATAAATTACCTCTTTGCCTCATCGAGAGAGAGAAGAAGCGATCGAAAACCGACCTCCCGAACTCGCCCCCGCGTCGTCTCCCTTGGAGGCGACTCGGGCGGCGCCCACCTCCCCGCCGCACGCACCCCCCCTCCCGACCTCCTCCTCCACCTCGCCGCCGCCGGAGCAGGGCGCCGGAAGCCCGTGCACCTGCAAGGAAGGCAGCGGCGGGACCTCTCATGTGCAGCGAGTAGGCATGGCCGCGCGCGACGAGCAGCCCGGGTGCTGGGCACGGTGGCGGCGGCGGCGGGTCGGGGCTGCGGATCCGGCGTCCTGAGGACCGGATCCGGCACCCCCGGGGGCAGAACTACGCGATGCGGCGGCACCCCCCCCCCCCCCGGCGGGCTCATGGCGGTGCCAGGCATGGAGGTGGCGACGGCAGTCCGGGGCAGCGGATCCGGCGTCCTGGGGACCGGATCCCCCCCCGGTGGCGGCTACCCCCACGGCAGGCTCGTGGTGGTGGGCGTCATGGGTGCTCCAGCGGACCGATTTGCGTCGACATCACCATCACCAAGGTGCCGTGGCGAGGGAGCTGCAGCAGCGCCGGGCCACTAGCGAAACCGCCTGCCTTCCGGGTGGCTCATGGCGATGGGCGTCAAGGATGGGCCATGGCGCGGGCGCCGCTGCAGCAGCAGCCCTTTGCGTGCGTGGAGGGCAGCGTGGGATGCAGGCTGGGCGGCGGCCCTCCATGGCCTCCTGCTCGGCCAGCCTGGTCGCCCCCGCTTGATTGGATGGCCGAGCTCCCCGCCGGCGCCTCCTCCGCTCCTATCCTGGCTGGCCAAGGGTGCTAGTCCCATCGTGGAGGCGGAGGTGGAGCTGCAACGGCTAGCGGGTGCTGGAGACGGCCCGATGTGCCGCGTGGCCGGAGGGTGGCCGACGCAGCTGTGCGGCTGTCGCGTGCAACCAGCGCGTCGATGCCCCTCTGAACAAGCGGCTAGGCGGTGCCATGGCTACAACTCAAGACGCTACGCCTTGCTGTGTGTGCGAATTACCAAGGATTCAAACAGCAGGGTGCGGCAATGGTCAATGGTGGTGTGCCTCGATGCAACATGCGAGCTGCTGAGGGCTCAAGCAATGAATGAGGTACATGGTCGGTGGAATCGCTTGCGAAAGCCTTGCCAGAACGTATCCAGCCTCGACGGCGACAGCCTCGACTGATGTGCAGCGAAAGCGTTGTGTCTGGTGCGCGGGGAGGTGCCCACCTCCGCACATCAAGTCGTTACTATGGCGTGAGTTGGAGTTCATTATTAGTGGTTTGTCACGGTTGAGTCCTTGAGCTAGGATGTGTTGTTACGTGGTTATGCCTCAAAATCGCCTTATGCTAGGCAAATGGTGTAAAACTTTAATTATCGTGCGGGCCGTTAGGGGCCACAATGAAATGATTCAGGTGGGGACACTCTCCCCGTTGATCCTCAAAAAAAAAAGAGAGAGAAGAAGACGAGAAACAGGCGCGGCTAGCTTTCTTGCCTGTATCGCTTCTCTTGCATGTCCAGGGGGGGAAAAAAACTGTGTATTACTTGAATTCCAAAAATTGTAGTAGAGGAGTCATTTTTCCTCCCAAAATAGAGATACATAATTGTCTTGGAGTTGCCTTGGGCTACAAGCCTTGGAGTTGCCTTTCGAGCTGCATCAGAGAACAAAATATCAGTTCATACATGATTTCAGTTAACCATCACAAGGTATCCATACATAATTGCCAAGATAACAAGAAGCCAAATCTATACTATAAAGATTGAAAAACAGTTAAAAACTTTTCTCACCTGGATTGGACCCACCGTATTTCTCATGCTAGACCCGCATGTCAGGGCGGAAGTCTATTCATATAACTTCTATACACTAAGTATTCGTACAATTAGACTTGGTGTGCGGCGTCGTCGACAGCCTAGCATGTAGCACCTCGTCACATGAAAATCGGAAAGCGGTGTATGACATGTCGGGGTCTAATTCCTCGCTGAGTTAGGATCGATGTTGTGTTCTTGTTGTTGTATAAATAGCAGAAGAGGGTTGTTTTTCAGCTGAAAACGTGTGGAAATTGCAATCGGGCTGCGCTAGCTACGAGGTGCTTCCGCGGGGACGCTTTTTGCGATAGAAGAACTGCTCACGGAGATCCCCTCCAGCGACGCCCTGCTGTGTTCAGCTTCTTGCGACATGGGACGCAAGGTATACACGGATTTGTAGTGTTCCTGTGGCTGGTTACCAGATTACACGATTTTGTTTTGGTTGGTCAAATCGTCGTACGACCTCAGAGAGTCAGGGTTCTATGTGTAATGGTATCTCTATCAGTTCTAAAGTGTAATTGATAAATGCACGAGCGCATCATCATCAAGCATATATACATGAAAAATTCAAGCTCAATTCAGATTGTGCACAGTTCAGTCCTGCTGTTAGTGCCTATTTCGGAGTTTCAGTTTCCAGCCGATTCTACAAAATATTTGGTTAACTCGATAATGAGGAATGACTCATGGTGACCCTTAACATGAACGCAACTTCAAATTTACTTCAGATTGCATGAGGCTCCGAAAATTAACACTGGAAGTTTTGCTGATGATATATATAGGGGCAATTGCATTCTTGCCCCTGTTTTCAACTGCAATTGTGATTTTACCCCCACTTTCTTTTATTTTGTATTTTTACTCCTACTGTTTGGAAATGAAGACTCATTCTACCCCTAGTCCGTGAACAGCACTTAACGGTGTCAAAGAAGACAGTTTTGCCCTTGCGAATATACCCCTACTTTTTTTAGAACTTTGTGAATATACCTTTGTTTGCCATTATATTTCAGCGGCATTTCAATAAGAATATGAAAAGTATTTGACAAAAATTTGGACAGCAACATAACACACAAAATTAAGTTGAAACCACATGCATATATTTAGTACAGAAAAACAGCTTTTGAAAGAATACCTGAAAGTATAAGAATGCTAGCATCAGGGTATTTTGTTTTGTTTAGAGATTCCATTCTATTTGTACTCTTAAGAGTCCGCAGCACACAGTTGCAAAGAAACATTTGCACTCAAAGATGACAATCACCTACTCCCTAGTTCCAACTAACAACCATTGAGTTAAATATACAATAAGATTGGCATCTGACGAAAAACAACAAATCTGGCACAAATCTTGGAGCTTGAGGTCAGCTGCGATTCGGGGAGCAGCCATCAATCGGAGGGGCCGCGCCGATTTGCTCGTGCAAGGCGGCGTTCCGCCGTTGGGAGCTCCAAGGAGGCACCCTACAGGTGTGCTTGGGACTGGATAAGCGAGGCGGAGAGCGACGTATGGCCAGCGAGGCGCTCCAGGCACGCCGGCGGCGAGCGGCGCGCATGGCTGGGAAGTATGGTTGTGCCAAAAGTTCCGAAGCATTGACCCTCCTAGAAGCTAGCTATCTTGGAATTCTGAAATACGCATCAAGTGATTACTTAGGCACTTAACTCTAGGAGATCCGAACGAGCTCCTCCTGTTGGAGTTGATCTCCATGCCCGATCCAAAGATCGGGCCAGACTCCCTCTCCGCGCCCTGATCGGGGGCGTCCAGTCCGTTATGGCTGGTGGGCTCTGTCGCCCGCGCTATATAGAAGAGCGGTGGGGCCCGGGGCGCAAGACACAAGGTTCACCGCCGCCAGAAACCCACCCCACAGTCCCTACTGATCTAGGGTTAGCGCGAGGCCGATGGGAAGCTCCGCCGCCGCAGCCACGACATCCTCCTCCGCCAACCCCGTCATCGGCCAGTGCCGGTGGAGGCCTAAAGGACGCCGGGATCTACGCCGTCCATCGCCGCCGCCGGATACGCGCCTCGCCGACCCTGACTTCCTCGCCTCCATCCTCGACTCCATCGACGCTATGGCACCCGCCGGCACCAGCTCCTCTGCGCCCCCTCCCACGGATGGTCTGCATCTCCTATTCCTCTCTCTCTCTCTCTCTCTATATATATATATATATATATATATATATATATACTAGAATTAGGAATAAATCACTCGTTTATCTATCCAGAACTTGTACCCCGTGACCCGATTTGTACCTAGTATATGATCCAGTGAAGAACCCTTGTGATTAAGAATCCAACACCTCCAGGTACTTAGCGCCGAGGTCCTCCAGCTCAGCACTCTTGCTCCTGCTCCTGCCCGACGCCACCTCCGCGCGGATCCCTTGAGCGCGCGTGTGGGCCAAGCGCCGCCGCCGCCGGCAGCGCCTGCCGCTCCCACTCCTGCTCACCGAGCGTTGCCTGCAGCTTCGCCTCGCTAGGGTTAGAATGAGCGTTTACTGGCTTAGGAAGGGAGGAGAAGGGGAAGGGGAAGGGGAAGGGGAAGGGGAGGTAAAGAAATAAGGGGTAGTTTTATCTTTTCGCTCTATTATGAAGGGTTTTGTTATTTTTTAAGTTCGCTAACTTTTGGCAGTACCTAACAATAGGGGTAAAAAGGCAGTACCTAACAAGTGGGGATAAAATTGCAATTGGAGTGCAAAACAGGGGCAAAAACTCAATAATCTCATATATATAGCATATTTGAGTAGGCGCTTGCATTGGTTAGTTCTTTGGGGTTGAGCTTCAGTGCTACCTTTAGTAAGGTTAAGGAATACAGTACAGCTTTTGTTTGACACTAAGTGCATATGCTAGAATTATGATTTAGTACTAGCTACTCGTATTTAATTATATGCTATCCAAAGCATAGTTAGTGATATTATGTCACTATATATTTCTAATCTGATTGCATTGCATGTGGTAGGTGTATAGTTTAGATCTATTATTTCTATTCTGTAGCAACGCACGGGCATTTTTGCTAGGAAGGTATCTGTTGGCGCCAATTCTGGGCCAACACACGATCGCACTAGCTCGTGCACCAAGCAGAGGCGCACCTTGCAGCACCGCTGCACAAACCGGTCAGACTGGTATGGTGGACCGGTCAGACCAGTCTCGCCGGGACAGCCCGACGAGGATCCAACGAACGCCTGCCCGGGAGGGACCCCGTCGGGGCAGGCGCACCTTGGGTTGCCCTAGACTCGGCAGGCCAGCTAGGGCGTCCTCAAACACCATAGAGACGAAGAAAGAACATCATGTCGAGGTTAGAAAAGCTATGGTAAAGATAAAAGGTAAGACAATGAAAGATAATGTATTTGATAGATTCGATTGTGTTGTTTGCCCTCAATCGGCCATGGCCCTTTATATTTATAGGGAGGAAAGGTCTTGCCACATTACGAGTTGAAACCCTAACTAATCTCGTGCTAAAATACAACTCCAACTCGGATTACACAGCCCAAAACGGTCTGACCGCCCCTGTGAAGTGGTCTGACCGGTCTGCCTGGGGTGCAGAACTTTCCGAAGCCATATCTCTCTCATCCAAAGTCTAAATCGGACCTTCCACATATGTATTTTGATCGTCTCGATAAGATCTACGCAATGGTGAAGTCCATTTTTCCTTTTGAGCAACTTGACCAGACCAGTCTGACCAGTTTTAGGGATAGGTCTAACCAGTCATCCTAGTCGTGCCATTTTCTGGTGCAAACAGTATCAAAATGAAAGGGGCGAGTACTAAGGGCATCCCCAACCCTCCATATTTGTAGGATGGTTTTCATAACATTAATTATACAACCATATATAATTTTGCTTAGTTGGCGGTACATGGGGGTGTTGTAATGGTCCTTAAATACAAAATCTGACTGTCAACTGCAGAGAACAATGAAATAACATAAGCATACTAGATGTAGGAGGAAAACCATGCTCAATCAAAGGAAAAGTACATTTTTGAGGAAAACCATGCTCAATCAAAGGGAAAATTACATTTTAGAGCATTCTATGTGAACACGAGAAATGGAGGGCCCGCATCTCGAAGCAAATCAGCCCAAGAAACCAAGAAACACACATCTGACAAATCAGAGGCTGTCAAACGGATTCAAAGGCCCACAAACACGAGAAACCCACCTAAACTTACCGCCAACCACCATGTATGCAAACAGAGGAGGGAATGAAATAAATGGCCTGGATCCTTAGAGGCAGGCGAGCTCCTTGAGGCAGCCCGTGGAGGAGCCCTTGGCATTGTTGCAAACGGCCATGGTCTTGTTGTTTTTGCCACTGTACTCGACCTTAACATTGTCCATGGTGACTCCGCTGCATGGGATCTTGTCGGAACAGAGCAGGCTGACGGCCTCCGGGGTGGAGGTGCCAGTGGCGTTCTTAAAGGAGACATCCTTGACGGTGACCTTGGAGTCGCCGCTGGCGGTGCAAATCTTGTTGGGGCAGTACTTCATGTCGATGATTATGGGGTTCGCTGCATCCTCCATCTTGATGTTCTCATAGTGGATCTTGGAGGCCGTGAGCATGGACTTGGCGTCCTCGTACGCCTTGATCCGGAGACCGTTGGTCGACTTCTTGAGAGTGCAGTCCTTCACCGTGATGTCAGTCACGTCCTTCTCATCCTTGTACCGCCCAAGGCTGCCGATGCTGATGCCATGTCCCGGGCCGCAGGTGACGCCAGTGATGTTGACCTTGGTGCTACCTGGGCCAATGGAGATGCAGTCGTCGCCGACACCGATGACTGTGTTGCTGATTGTGACCCCGGACGAGTCACCCATGTGGATGCCATCCGTGTTGGGACTGTCCCCTGGCGCCGTGACCGTCACGTCCTTGATCACCATGTCCTTGCACTGGAACACGTTCATGTGGAAGAACTTGGAGTTGAGAAGCGTGATGCCGGACACCTGGCCGTTGTTTACAAAGTCCAGAACCAACGAGTTGGGTAGGATCTTGCAGTCACACTTCTTGGCGCAGGAGTTCTTTCCCCACACAGCGGGGCCCTGGCCGTCGAGCTTGCCCTTGCCGGTGATCACTAGGTTGTCCACGCGCATGATCTCGATCCAGTTACCCTTGTACTGGCTGAGGTCCGTGGTTGCAAGCAGATTGCCATCCAGCTGGATGGTCACATTACCCTTGCACGGGCCTGTGAAGTTGAGCGGACCGAATAGGAAGTCGCCCTTGGGGATCATGATCTTCTGCTTCCCTGTGCCTCCACACGCCGACGTCCATGCCTCCTGTACAGCCGCCCATCTTGGTGATGTCGCATGTCCCGCCATCACAGGACCCACCACCACCCTCTGCCGGAGCGGACGAGCTCTCCTTCGCCTTCCCGCCAGCATGCGCAGCGCATACAAGCACAAGGAGGAAGAGGGTTCTCAGCATTAGTGGTTGTGGTATAGTGATGGTGTTGTCGGGGAAGGCCATTTTGCCAGGAAACTTTGTTTCTTGCATTGCTTGCTGATGGCTCCGGCCCATATATATATATATATATATATATATACCTACTGCTGACGGGGTTCTCGCAGCTATGTTTGTGGCATGGTCATTTGGCCTATGCTATTTTCAGACCGGGCTTGGCTCACGACCTCAAGTTTGTGTCCGATGGCTATTTTCTTGTAATTACATCATACATGGCAGCCTCTCTGTCCACAAATAGAAGTCCACAACAATAGACCAACCCCTCGTCTGGTCATGTACACTTCTCTTCAGCATCGGCAGATAATCTCAGTCAACTATTGCCACTGACATTCAATCATTTTCTGCCTTTTGCATGCAGTTTCACCTCGGCTGCTCTCCTTCCTCAATAACAAGATTTAGACTGGAAAAAGAATGGGACCCACTTTCTTCTCACGTCAAAAAATCATCCGTAGTATGGATGGCTCCCTATTGATAGGAAGACAAGGGATCTACATATGACTAATTTGCCATTGAATGTCTACTGCTCCATCCATACCAAATTATTAGTCGCATTGCCTTTCCTAGATGATAATTTTTAGTATGCATCTAGATATATATCATGTCTAGTTACATCGCAAAATTGATGTATCTAGAAAAGTCAAAATGGGTAATAATTTGGGATGGAGAGAGTACATTCCTAAAGAACGATTTACAAAAAGGTAATAAACAAGAGATAACCAATTTTGCTACTTCTTTGATGCCACCATTTTCACCTTCCGTGTCCAGTTGATTTTGAACAAATTACCTTTGCTCGATCTTCCTCTCGTTTAACCATCCTTGAACTTGCTCGAGCCTTCCATGCTCCTTGCTAGATCGAAACTCCACCATTCACGCCTTCTGTCCATTGACTTTGGAACAACTAAGCTTCACCCGATCTTCTTCGGTCCTAACTTCGGATAGGAATATTTTAACCCATAACCGGATGTGTAGCCTTCGGTGAAATATTTTGATACCTTTGCAAATTTTAGTTTGTTAGAGGACTTTAAAAGATTTAAAATTTTAGTGATTTTAAATAGTAACTCAAAATGGAAAAACATAATATATGGGACCCACCAAATAAATACAACAGTTAGTTTTGATATTCGAATTAGTCCATGGTTTAGGAACAAACAAATGCAACATATTGTGTATTAATCTTGATGCAAGGTTAGTTCTGAAAATAGTTGTAGTATTTTATTGCAAATTAAATAATAAAAATGACTTGTGCACCCACTTCTCAATTCATTGAAAACAAATTTTATGACGAATCAATATTGTCAATTTGTCATAAATTTGTGACATCTGTCGATTAGCTTTCATGATGACATAAAGTTTGTCATAATTTAGAATGGTAATCGTTGGTCACAATTTCAAGTTGATTGTAGTGACAGACAACTCATTTTCGTTACTAAACTATACTGCCCAATAGAAAACATCACAAAGCAAACTACTGTAACGACGAATAGCCCGAATGTCATGAGGTATTCATCACAAAAGGTCATATTCGTTGTAGTGTGGGGTAAGCCCCCATTACCTAGGGCACCAGCCTTGCTATGATGTTGGCAGTGGCGGCAGCGACGGCGGCGACAATAGGGCTTAGGTACAGTGTCACCCGGCGAATTGAGGATTTAGGTGCGGCAGAGGTTTAGGGTTTAGGTAATCAGGATCAATGATATGTCAAGCAATTTAAAGATATTAGAATTAAGTGCCTATAAATACTTATGGTCATGTGGGGATATTCTCGAATCATCATGCTATGAGCTAAGAACCAGATGCTAATCCGTAATGCATTGTTGCATAAATCTGGGCGAGTTCAGTTCTAAAGGTGCGCCGAGGGCTCCAAGATGGTCCATTGTTGCAAGCAGCTTAGTGAACCAGAGGGCAAGGTGTTCCTTGAGTTCTTTCTCGAGACCAACACTCTGTACCACAAATTGCAGTAAGTTTTCTCATCCTAATTTTCAATTGCAGGTCAGATGTTTTCAGAATTCAGAGCTAAATTTGACGATTTGGTTGATTTGTTCAGTGCTGAAGCATTCAATCACAATACAGAGAAGCTCGTCAATGACCTGACAAGGACATCAGCTTGAGGTGATCGAGGAGAGGTCAGACCAAGGAGTATAACAAAGTTCGGGACATGCTACCATCGATCTGAGATACAAACTGACCACCTGGCAGAGACATCAAAGAACATCGGGGAGAAGATCAATTACGCGCTGTCTCACTCGAAGGTCATCTTTGAGCAGTCCAAGGAGATCGGCGCCGCTCAGGTTGCCCTGAAGTAAAGGCAGATGGAGATGAGGGAGAAGATCGTCGCTGGCATGGCGGCGTCGAGGAGTCGTATGGAAGCCTTGACAATGGGATCGATAAACTGAAAGAGGAGACAGGGTATATTCAAATGGAAATAAAAAGTGTTGGTGATTCAATGTCTTCAAATATGAAAGAACTCTATGGTTCTTGATCAAGTTTTTAAGTTGGTTCCACTTGCTGCTATTTTGATAATTTGATAAATTTGGTGAAAACTTGAGGAACATCAAGCATGTTAAAGGCTGAGCTTAAGATAAGTTTTCAAGAAAAATCCAAGGATGCATCAAGGCTGCACCACAATGCAGCATATGCTTGGACAACTTGGTGCCCGAGTCAAACGTCGTCTTTTTGCCACAATGTAATTAAGTATAGGTTCCATGTCGCATGCATCACCCAGTGCTTCTCGTTCAAGACAACGTGTCCTGTTTGTCATCAAGAATGTTTTAATCTATTACCAAGTGATTACATGTGGCTATGTGAAAAAAATTCAAAACGATCAAGATGTCCATGATCATTAGATGTACCGTTATAATGTTATATATCATCCACGGTGTTATGAATGCTTTTGTTGTTATACATTTTTATATTTATATTTTGAATATCATTTAAATATATAGTTTTTTAAATGCTTATTGAGCTAAAATTTAGTGTAAGTCTTTTTTTATAACAATTTTGTTCTTCGAACATGTGCGTGCCACGATAGGAAAAGTGTGCGCCTGTGGAAGTAGTTGGGCTGAAAGTGTTGGCCTGAATAGTTGGGTCGAAAACAGTAGCACGCGGCTGCACAGGTATGCAGCCCGTGTGCATGTGCATGTGCGATTTGTATCACCTTGCGGACCCAAGGTGAGCGTGATCAGCTTATAAGAGTGGTGTTTTAGCGCTCTTTTGAAATTGGGAAACTTGGTTTCATACTATCGAAAGGTTGCGACTTCAGTAAAATACCATTGAAAAATTTTGGCCCTACCTTGCGGACAGCGCATCGCTGCTCGCGGGAGAGCGTGAGGGGTGGCAAGTGAACGGAGGGGAAAGGAGCATCCCAGCGTGCGCACTGGGAGGGGCACATAGGCCACACCACCTAGCGGACACATTAGTTTACCTACTTTTATAATTATATACTTTTTTCATATTTCAGAAATTTTGTCTATTTTCACACAACTGAGACTTGGTGTTCTAGCCTTCGAGGTCTTGTCGCTGCAGGTTGCTGAATGAAGCAGTCCGTGCAACTTTTATCTATTTTTAGCAGACTTCATTAATCATTAGATTTTTTTTTTACTTTGCACAGGTCTCCGAATGGATGAACCTTAAGGGCCACGTCAAATTCCTGCCTAAGGATCATGCAGTTCACCTGGATTTGATCGGTGAAATTAATGCAGTTGGAGCAGCAGAGACTTCAATAACCTGTCTGACAATGATAAGACAGAGAAAACCTATGGTGAACTTCTGAACTGCTACATACGAGAACTTGTCAACAAAGCATTGGCCCATTTTCAGAAGATGAAAGAGCTGGGCTTTTTATTCTCCCCACTCCCCTACAACAACCTCATGAGCCTCTACACCAACCTGGGGCAGCATGAGAGGGTCCCTTCGGTGATGGCAAAAATGAAAAGCAATGGCATATTATTCCTGACCAATTTAGCTACAGAATATGCATGCATTAATTCATATGGTGTAAAAGCAGATTTTTTTGGTCTGGAGAACACCCTGGAGGAGATGGAATGTGAGCTTCAAATTATTGTTGATTGGAATACCTATGCTGTTGTGGCGAATAACTACAATAAAGGAAACCTAAGAGATAAAGCATACTCTGCATTACAGAAAGCAGAGTCAAAAATAGATAAAAAAAAGATTTGGATTGCTATAACCATCTGATTTCCGTGTACGGCCACCTGGGGGACAAATCAGAGGTCAAGAGGCTGTAGGCGGTCCAAATGTCGAACTGCAAGAGGCATATTAATAGGGACTACATCTTAATGCTTGTTGTACTCATGAAGCTTGATGAGATCGCAGAAGCTGAAGCTCTGTTGAAAGAGTGATTCCTTGATTGTACATGTTGATGAAGCAATATGAAATAATGCAAGATCACATATGTTTATCCTTCCTGAAACATTATGTTCCAGAGTTGAATGGCGTGACGGCTAGAGTTTCCACCGAGTTTAAATTTTGATTCCATAATGTGTTCAGACGAATTATGTGGCTTTTCCATTTACATCGACTGAATAAAAATTTCGGTACTATTATGCATGTTACATGGATATAAAACTTAAGTTCCGTAACTTCTTTTTAAATATACGTAAGCAAAACATCAGGTCCATTCAGGCTAAGGAGAGGCCAGGTTGGGACTTGGGACCAGATAACTCTTTGGACTATATCATGTAATGTATACCAACATGAAACTAAGATTCAGATATGAACAGTAATCATTTCAAGTAATGTGAACAATAAGCTACTCAAGAGGGAGCTTTACCGCTTACCATGGACATGCCTCCCTACCAAATAAATACTTGGATCATGGGTACTAAATCTACAAACAGCCCTTTATACCCATAGGCAGTTATGTGAAGCAATCAAGCAAATGATTCCACCACAATCATCAAAACAGACAAGTAGTAATTGTCAAAATAGGATGTGTTTCAGAATATGGCAGGATGAAAGTGAAATGGATTGGCAGATTGGACGATTAACTTGTGCAAAATAAATTTACTTGTTGGTTCTCGAGAATTAAAAGCAGATGGGAGAAATTATTTCTACAGAGTAGAGAGCTGACTCCTACGACCTACAATATTTAGGGCATACATGAAAGCCAGTCAGGCTGTTCCATTTTAAATGCAGACAAGAAGTAAAGTGGCTATTAGCTGCAAAACTGAACTAGAGACAATACTATCCTAACGCAACAACCTCAGCTGCCCTCAAAAACAAAACCTCAGCTGAAAATGAATGCCATAATAATTTGTATGTACTGGAAAAGCACTCGGACATGTACAGTCTGACCCCACACGGGAAATGTGTTGATGCAAAAAGAAAAAAACAACCGGCTATCAGCTTCCTGCGTGATCCACACGAGGACAGGGAGATTTGCTGCCCAGGCTCCAAAAATTGCTTCACGTAGGTGCAAGACGCGCCAGTCAATTTGACCTGCAATTGACAAAGAATAAGACAATGTTAAATACTAGAATATATTAGCCGATGTTCCGACGTTCCATAGGGATATCGGTTAGGGATTTGATATGAATTAACAAGAGATCGGCTTGTGAGGAGCCGATTCCAACGCACAAGCAGTGTTAATCACTTAACAATGCTTGGGAACAATATTTAGATCCAAGTCTAATCGGTTGTGATAGATTGAAACAATAAAACTGTACTAAAAGCCGATAGATATGATAAATCTAAGCTGGATAACTGTGATAAAAGCTAAAAAACTAACTAGATTGAACAAGACAATCTTGCAAGATAAAAAGCTAATATCGATAACTCGTGAATAAACAGATCGAGAGAGAAGTGGTGCACCATCAATCAAAGACCTGATTTACTCAGTAACATAGAACTTACCAGCAAGCCAGAGATCGAAGCGATGTAGCCCTGCTAACTAGAAGAACTTGTTGAGGAAAAAGAAAAAGCTACTAACTAGAGTTTGGCGAATAAGTCGTAGACAAATAGAGGAGTAATTGTTTGATTGATTGGACGTGTCTTTTACAAAACCCTAAAACCAGCTATTTATAGAAGGATAACCACCGTATTGGGCTCTCCCTTCAGAGAAGGAGAACCACCTTAATGCAGGGGTGATCTTGATCTCTTTATTACTGGCCGATCTTGCTGAACGGCCTTTGAGTACTTGTTAAGTAGCTGACCAAAGGTAGGCTTTTTATAGGCAAACCTTCCTTGTACCTTTGGTTCATTCCTCTTCCAAGTACCCACTTCCGGGCGCTTAGGTTTAATTTGAAGGTTTGGGGTCGGCCCTTGGGTCGATCGATCTAATCGGTCGGTGAAACCGGTCTGACCAATCTATCCTGGATAGTAGGCCGACTAACACAGTAGCAGAAGAACCCTCTTGGCCCCCAGGCACACAAGATTTGACAATAATTTTTATTAACTCCTTACCATCAGGAGCCATTTCCAGCACCACCTCCCTATCCAGAATCTTGTCATCGGCATTTTTAGGTCTTGTCTCACCGATGATCACATTCTTACCTTTTGCTCCTTCGACTTGTTCAGGCCGAAGAAGCACCTTAGCATTGTTCAGATTGATGGTATTCACATTGGTATGCACAAGGAATGGCGCCTTATAAATTTTCATATCAGGAAATATCAATCGTCCTTCATTCATGGGTGATTGTACCTGGCGATAGAAGACATTACAATCAATAGTCGCATGAGAATGAGAATTATGAAATTTACAATATGCTCGGCGCTTTAACTCCTCAAGCGGTTGTATGGCATGAGAAATCTTGATATATCCCAAACGCAATAATTCATGAAATATTTAATCAAATTTGGAAACATCAAAAGTAAATTTGATCTTCTCTTTCCCACTATTGAGTCGGCTTAAGTGATGCACAAGAACAAGGTTTGGCTGCGATGGCCAAACAAACTCAGCGGTGTATACCTCTTTATCCTTATCGCCCGAAGAATCATAATCATAATCAACAACATGAATATTAGAACGATGAGTCTTGTATGTATCCTTAGCAGTTTGAAATCTATATTCTTGGTTCAAAGCTCTAAGCCGCAACTGATTAATTGAATAATATTCAAAATTCTCGAGCTTTTCTTTAAAATGCAAATGCAAACCATTAAGAGCTACATCTACCAAATCTTTATCAGAAATAGACAAATTAAAGCATCGGTCTTTAATTTCTTTGAATCTTTTAAAGTAATCAGAGATAGATTCATCTCTACCTTGCTTAACCGATATTAAATCTGTCAATTTAGCTTCGTTCTCCCCACTATGAAAGTGATCATGAAATTTTTTTTCTAATTCGTTGAGTGGACCGAGTTTGGGGGTACCCAAGAGAACAAAAAAAAGCAGTTCCAGTTAAAGACAAAGAAAACAAACGAACATGTAAAGCATTCACCAAGTTGAGCAACATACTGACTAATGTGTATCCAAGTTGATTTATTATCATCACCACTAAACTTAACAAAATTAGGAACACACCAACTAGCAGAGTAAGGAACCAAATCAAAAGAATCAGAATATGGTTGCTGATATAGACGGTTCCTACTAGTGCTCAAACCAAGTTGCCCAAGTTGAGTTTTAAGCAATTTGGCCCGATCTTCTTTCGTCCTAGCAAGATCAGCCTCATAATTACCACTAATTGATGTTTGGGCATTAGCGGCTAGATGATGTGTTGATGGACTAGTAGTGGCCATCGCTTGTGTGGCATGATAGATGAGGATTACTCTTAATTAAATCATTCCAAATATTTTGTGGTAATAGTGGTGGAAAAGGTAGTTCGGCATATGATTTACTGGTAGTACAAAACTTGCCAATTCATCTATTTGGCTAGGGCTAGCCGAACCTAGATTGACGCAAGTGGTGGTGGTGTTGCCGAGGCCAGTCCCATGGCACCAGTTTGACCGGTCTGTTGGACTGGTCTGACAGCTCCAGCCGCCACAGCACCGGTCTGACTGGCCGATGCAGTCGGTTGGACTGGTTCGGCCCTAGGTGGCCGAACTGTGCCTAGCTCCAGCGAAATAATTCGGTGGTACACCATATACTACTTCAGTTGTAGATGCAGGTGCTACCAAAGGATTAGGGCTAAAGTCTTTAGTGGAATAAGTTACACCTTTACCCTTATTGAGCTTATTAACTCGATCAGTGTGAGAGTAAGAAGCGTCTCTTGCGTAAACTTCTGAGAATCATCAATCTTCTTCCCAAGTTCAGACATGAGTAAACCAAAAGATATTGGGGAGAAGTTCTCACATTGGTTGTAGAGGAAGTAGATTGGAACGATGGCATGATGAATTCAGCCATCTTGATCACCTTGTTCGGTGTCCTCCCGAGAGCAACTTCTTCTTGGCGTCCTCTTGTTGCTACTTGAGCTCGCCTCAAAAACTTGACGGTCCTCCTCGGGTATGTCATCGTACTTGACTCCGATGACATTAGACAGATCTACCTTGGAAGCATTCTCACCGTTCATTGGAACCAATGTAACCTTCTTCTTCCCTAGTGGAGTCGCCAAAAAGTATGTTGACGCAAATCTGGTTAACACACAAGCGCTAGAACGCGCGGATCACAACAATCAAATCACCAGTGCCTTCCCACGCCAACCGGTCAGATCGGTTGTAGCAGAGAAACCGCGAAGACCTAGAACCTCAAGCTCGGGAGGGACTCTGTTAGAGATCGAAGATCTAGGGTTGTCCTGGAGTCGGCAGGCCACCCAGAACGTCCTCAGATGCCGTAGAGACGCAAGAAGAACAAAAAAGGGGTTGGAAAAGCTAGAGTTTGAGAGAAAAGTAAAAGTAGATTGATATGGTTCAATTGTGGATACAAAACCCTCAATCGGCCGTAGTCTTTATATTTATGGACCGGGGTGGTCGTACCTCTTCCAAATCGGATTACAAAGGACTCCAAATTGCAAATCTTAATCAACTCGGGCTAAACAGGCCTAGACCAGTCTGACCGATCAGCCTCGGTAATTGCCAATTTTAGCTGTAACACTTATTTGATATCATAATATTGTTATGTTCTTTATAAAGTCGATCACTTGGAATAGTTTGACTCAGCATAAAGGTAGAGGTACATTTATATATTAGGTACATTTATATATTTTGGGATACACGGAGTAATAATGTCAGATTGCGCGTAGTCGTGTGAGCTGTTGTGATCTGTGAGGATCGCTCTACCTACCACGTGTCTGTGGACCCAGTCCACACATGGGAACACGTGACTTTGAACTTGTTGATTATAAGAATTAATAAGTGTTCATCAATTATACCAAATTTTGTATCAATCGTAATAAGAGCATCTCCAGTAGTTTACCATATTTTACTTGGCATATCTTGTGTTTTGCCAACTTCTAAAACAAATATGCCATATAAAAAAAGAACTTATCTCTAACAGTTTGACATAATTCACTTGCCAAACCCAGATCTAACATACATCATGAACCCTGAGAGAGAAACAAAATTATATTTATGCCCTTCCATCTCTTGAAAACTTAAATCAGGAACTCTTCTCTGTTATTTATTTCTTTTTTCACCATCCCACCTGACTAGAAACCACGATGCCAACCGCGCGCCGCACGCGTATATTTGCGCGCTGGATGCTGGTTTTTCCCAAATTGACAAAAATTGCCAAGTCTTTTGCCAAACTGTTGGAGGAGTATTTTTAACATTTTTATCAAAAATCAAAGATGACAACTCGATTTGCCAAACTGCTGGAGATGCTCTAACCACTGCAGTATAGCTAAGCAATCATGCGCATCCCCTCACACATTATGCAATTAATTGCCGTGGTGAGGGCTTCAAGAACAATCAGATGCTTCTCAGACCACGAGACATGCCGCCCGCAGCTATGACCACCGATCGGCTCGCGGCAGCCATCCTCCTCGTCCTTCTGCTGCTGGTGTGAGAATGACGACGCCTGCCCTCGCCGGCATCGAGGATGACGACGCTGCAGCGCTGCTCGCCTTCAAGCACGCGTCCGTGGCCGACGACCGGCACGGAGCGCTCGCTAGCTGGGTCGACTCCCCTGGGGGCTCGCCGTGCGCTTGGGCCGGCGTCTCTTGCGCCGCTGATGGCAGAGTCCGCGCGCTCAACCTCAGCGGTATGTCGCTCACCGGCCACCTCATCATGGATGACCTCCTCCAGCTGCCCCGGCTCAGGAGCGGTTTTAAATCTCCGGCTAAGGGTATACAGCGGATGACCTCTAAAACAGTTATAGCGGAGGCTAAACGAGAATATAGCGAGCTATAGTGGGATATAGCGGGATATTTGTCATAGCTTGATGAGCCAAAAACAGCTATAGCCGGCTATAGCCGGCTATAGCGACGGCTATAGCTGGAGATTTAAAATTATGCTCAGGAGCCTCAACCTCAGCAACAACAGATTCTATGGTAACCTCTCAGACCACTCATTTTCTAGGCCAATCGTGCCATGCGCGCTCGAGGTGATGGACTTGTCATCCAACGCCTTGAACGGGACACTGCCTAGCGCGTTCTTGGCGTCGTGCGGCGCACTGGAGTTCCTCGACATCTCAAAGAACTCGCTCACCGGCGGCGGCGACTTCCCTTTTCCGGCATCCCTGCGCACCCTCGACGTCTCCAACAATCTACTGTCAGATGCTGGCTTGCTGAATTATACCTTGGCCGGCTGCCATAGAGTTCAGTACCTTAATCTCTCGGCCAACCGGTTCACAGGAGGAATCCCTGGGATTGCACCGTGCAGCCAGATGGTCGTTCTTGATTTGTCATGGAACATCTTGTCCGGACCTCTCCCTGCCACTCTTGTTGCTGCGGCACCAACCTTGACACACCTGAACATTGCTAGGAACAACTTCTCCGGGGACTTCTCAGCATATGAATTTGGTCGCTGCGCAAACCTCATGGTGCTCGACTGGTCTTACAACAGTCTAAGTGGCAAAGGATTGCCACCAAGTCTCGCCAATTGCCGCCGCATGGAGACGCTCGACATGTCAGGGAACGAGCTCTCATCCAGCTTGATACCAACTTTCTTGGGAGACTTCCCATCTCTGAGAAGGTTGAAATTGTCAGGGAACATGTTCTTCGGCGAGATACCAGACAGGCTGAGCTTGTTGTGCGACAAATTGGTAGAACTAGACTTGTCAAGCAACCTGCTGACTGGCAGCTTGCCTGCAGCCTTCACAAAATGCACATCACTTGAGCTTCTCGACCTTGGTGGCAACCAGCTCTCTGGGGATTTTGTGGCCACCGTCATCAGCAACATGTCATCCCTCCGTGTCCTAAGGCTGCCATTCAACAACATCAAGGGGGCGAATCCGTTGCCTGCACTGGCGACTGGTTGCCCATTGCTTGAGGAAATCGCCCTTGGGTCCAATGAACTTGACGGGGAGATAATGCCCAACTTGTGCTCATCATTGCCATCGCTACAGAAGCTCATCCTCCCCAACAATTACCTCAATGGAGTAGTACCCCCATCGCTTGGCCATTGCGCCAATCTAGAGTCTGTTGATCTCAGCTTCAACCTACTGGTCGGTCCGATTCCAACTGAAGTGCTGCTGCTTCCAAAACTTGTCGATTTGGTCATGTGGGCAAACAACCTCTCCGGTGAGATACCAGACATGCTCTGCTCCAATGGGACTGCATTGGAGACATTAGACATAAGCTACAACAATTTCACTGGAAGCATTCCTCCATCCATCACCAGGTGTACTAACCTGAGCTGGCTGTCTCTCGCTATTAATCACCTGACCGGGGGTGTGCCTCCTGGCTTCGGCAACCTCCATAACCTTGCCATACTGCAGCTATACAAGAATTCGCTCACCGGCCCGATCCCGGAAGAGCTTGGCCACTGTAACAGGCTCATCTGGCTTGACTTGAATAGCAATCACTTCACCGGTGCAATACCACCACAGTTAGCAGCGCAAGCGGGGCTTGTCGACAGGGGAACCATCTCCAGGTCCGGGAAGAGGTACGCGTTCCTCCGAAATGAGGATGGCAACGTTTGCCCTGGTGTAGGATTGCTCTTCGAGTTCTTGGACATCCGGCCTGAGCGCCTGGCTGAATCACCCGCTGTACACTTTTGCCCTTCGGCAAGGATATACATTGGCACCACAGTATACTCATACTCGTTCAGCAATAATGGAAGCATGATATTCCTCGACCTCTCATACAATGGCCTGACTGGCGCAATCCCAGCGAGCTTGGGGAGCATGATGTACCTTGAGGCCCTTAACCTGGGGGCACAACGACCTCACGGGTGTGATACCATATGAATTCACCAAGCTCAAGAGCATCGGCAGAATTGACCTCTCACACAATCACCTCACCGGAGGCATTCCTCAAGGGCTCGGTGGACTGAGTTTTCTCGCAGACTTCGATGTCTCCAACAACAACCTGACCGGTGCAATCCCTACGTCAGGCCAGCTCATGACGTTCCCTGCATCTCGCTATGACAACAACTCTGGACTATGTGGCATCCCCTTGCCTCCCTGCAGTCAGGTCGACAGCAGAGGAGGCGAGCCCCAAGACCCAGCTCCTGATGGTGGGCAAGTGCCTACTGTCTCTCCAACTGGACTCGGTATAGGCCTTGTATTTGGTTTCATTATCGGTATTGGTTCAGGAATGTTGCTCCCTTTCTAATCTGATGATTGGTTCGCATTGTGAGAAAAGAAAGAGCTACCGGTATTTATTTATTATTTTTTAAAGCATCCAGGAGCACTGAGGAATCATGTAAGAACTCAATTGGACATTCACGCTGACCGTGCACTCAACGCAGATGGACTACCGGGAAGTCCGAGGACGCGCCTGCCGGAGCTTACACACGCACACACCACACACATATACACACGCACCCCGGTATCCCTCTGGGGATAAACCCCGTGCGACACCCGGAAATTCGGTCCCGACGGGGTTCGAACCCGGGCGGGCAGCTCGGCCATTGCCGGAGCTAGCCACCGGACCTTTGGTCCGTTCGCAGAGCTACCGGTATTACTCAAATTATTTTTCAGGTCTAGCATTTGGTCTCGAAGCAGGTATTAGTTCAGGAATGTCATTGGAATTACATGTAGTTACTGCACCTCAGTATGCAGCATTGGGCACTGGCCAGATAGGTTTGTACGAACATAATGTAGCTAGGCACAACCAAACAGAGCTAATTACTGCACTTCACCTGTATTGAATACCATAAAAGAACTATTGGCGATGACACCCGATGCAAGAGCGTTGAGCTAGTGCCTCGACTTGCATCCGGGTCAGGATAGCAAGAGGGTGGATCCCCGCGGAGATCTGGCCCGAACGGAGCAGGGATGGAGGCCGAAGTTCCCCAAGGTGAAGTGGGAGGAGCCCCGAAATGCTAGCGGGGCGGGGGTGGAGATGAATTCCCCCGTGGAGGTAGGGACCTAAAAATACTCTAGCCCATTAGGAAAACATCGGCCAAACAGCCTAATAACTCAACATATGTATATAAGCATCCCCAAACCTCACTCTATCCAGTTAACCCATCCCCATGCTCTTGCAGGCTGCAGCCAGCCGCTGCCACCTACACCCCGACCCCCTCACTCGTCGCTCTCCCGGTCTCCCTATCATCGAGCACGTGGGACAACTAGTGGCAAGCGAGCGTCGAATGGTTTAACAAGTTAAACATCATGACCCAAACTTGTTAAACATGCTTAACATTTAAACTACACCATCATGAGCATTATTAAAGCATAATCAAGCATCATGGGCATTGTTTGCACAAGTTTGATTATTATTGTGCCTTGTTTGAATTGATGTTTGTGAAGGATGTTTAAATTTTTCTCTGCAATTGTGCCCCCAAAAATTTTATTCGAATACTACACTTAAAATGATGAATTTAAAATACTTTTGCATAATTTTGTGGAATCTAACCCGAGGCATAAAATTCTTGGAAACTTCAAAAACTGTTGTTTTGTTTATTTTTCTGTGAGCAATATAGAACAGGTTTTTGAGATCTTGTTCCTGCATTGTGTTCTTAGTGATATTGTCTTGCCTATGTATTTTTAGGGTAATCTTTAGAGACTGGGAAGTCTTAGTTTTCTATTTTTGAAGTTAAATCGACATTTCACACCTTCTCCCTCTCTTCTGGACCCACTCGTCAACGGGCCCCCACCTGTTAGGGTCGCCCCCCACCTCTCCCGCGTCTGCAAGCTTGCCGGTTGGGCAGCAGGGGCGGTGGCGCCATGGCGTGCAGCGCCCGTTGGTGTGCGTAAGCTGAAGCACCATCGGTTGTCGCCCCCAAACCCAACTCTTTTCACCATCTCCACCATTACTGCCGCCTCCTCCTCTTCTTCCCCAACTTTAGCCACCGCCAAATCCCCCTCCTCTGATGAGTAATTCTTCAATTCCTCGCACCCTCAGCCTCCCCTCGCCATCCGCAACCCATTCCAATGCTAATCCTGCCATTTCCCTCGCCTTGCAGGGCTCCCAATAAAGCACCACAGCTCGTCGCTGTTCAGGTCGTGAAGCTCCTCGTCGCGCTACTCCTCCACCGTTGCTCACCGCCCCTCGGTGAGCCTCACCGTGTCACAGACGTTGCTCCTTGCCACGTCTCGACCCTCCCTAGTGGCTTCCCTCGCCAGCCACTGCACCATGCCGCGGCGGCGTAGTGCCATGCACATCGCTCGCACACGTTGGCCACGCCTTGGCTCGGCCTGGACTCGACCGGGCTGGGTTGGCTACCCCGGGCCCACTGGGGATGTTGAATCTTGCATCTCTAGCAGCTGTTTTGGTGTTGTGTGTAGTTTTGTAGATCTAAAATGTTATCAATATGGTGAAGAATCGTGCCGTAAATTTAAATGAATAGGTAAGATATATTGACTGCGTTTGCAAATTATTTGCTTTTATGTATTGCCATTGTTATAAGTGGCTAGCTAGTGTATGTTTCTGTGGATAATGAAAAATTAAGATAAATTGTCAAATTCTTAAACCTTAAATATGTTTATTTATCAATCTCAAAAAAATATGTTTATTTATCTATCTCCCTGTTTTCTCTCCAGTTCCGCCACTGGCTACCCACACTCCCGTTTCCCGTGTTGCTCGACTGAGACTATCAATTCCGTGGGATAAATGGGGAGTACTAAACATTATATATGCTATATTGCGTGCAGCGGCGTACGCGCGAGCTACAGTGCTCATGCAACATGATACTTCATCTTATTTCTATATATTAATTGTGCACCGCTCGGGGGCCAGGGAGCCTATCCACGACATCAAAAAAGACGTACACCGTACGATCAGCATCTTACGTTGGGCAATGTCGCGCTTCGCCCACACCTGTTGCCCCGTGACGTGTCATACTTGGATTTGCTGGAACTTTCTCGGCTTCGCAGGCGTCGCCCATGACTCCGTGACCTTATCATCTCGCCTCCCTCTTCCTCCCTCTTCCTCCCTCAATTTTCCCCTGCAACCGACGCCCTCCTTCCCCATCGACGGAGCTGCGGCGCCCTTCTTACTCATCGACCAAACTGCTGACGCTACCCCACGCTCTCCCTCCGACCGAGCTACAACATGGCGCATCCGCATCGCTAGCAACCGGATCCCCACTGACCGAGCTCCAGCAAGGCGCATCCCCAACCCTAGCAAGCGGATCTCCATTGTTCAAATCGCACTGACCGAGCTCCAGCACGGCGCATCTCCAACCCTAGCAAGCGGATCTCCATTGTTCAAATCGCAGGTTCAGTTCCATCAATAAGGTATGTCCTCACAAAACAGCTGCGCCAATCTACCCAGATGAATTTGTGTTGCTTTTCCTATAACCATTTCTACAAAGCTTTCTTAAACTTACTTTGGCTCATTCAGATCTGGATCCACAAATGCTATTCCAATTACTAGCTTCTGCGCCTGTTGCCTCCTCGTGTGTGCTACCCGTTCATAGGTAATTTCCGTTTTCATGAATCCGCTCTGATTTAATCTAAGTACCCTGAGTTCTATTCCTCATTTATCGTTTACGCAAACAAACTGACCTAATGTGACCTGCTACACCATAATGCACTACCTTCTTAGTACTAATGGTTCTAAGTGTGCTCCTGATTCACAGATTGTTGACCTCACTACACATTTGCTCAGAACTGGTTAAAGCTCTGTTGCTTCCCCATGTCTGCTATCTGCTAATAGGTATGTTTCCTTTATACAAATCCGGGCAGATTTAACTTAAGTAGCTGAGATCTATTCCTCAGTCATTGTTTTCACAAAGAAACAGACCTAGAATCACCTGCTATACCATAATGCACTGCAGATTTAACTTAAGTAGCTGAGATCTATTCCTCAGTCATTGTTTTCACAAAGAAACTGTAGCGGAACCACCCAAAACTACTGGGCCCGGGTGCACTGATCTTTGTTGCTAAGCAACTCTGACCCGATTTGGCACTCACCGGTAGTTCCTCGAGTGAAGCCTCGATAAAAGCCACGCTATTCCAGGATCAGCAGACAACACTCACACGTAGGTGAGCCCAGAGATTACAACACAAACCATTTCATACAGCTCAGAGTGATTGCAGCGGAAAGAAAATTTATTACAAACCAAGTTCAGAGTAACAAAGTACCAGGAGTTCCAACTACTCAATTATTCAAGTCTCATTGTTCAGCGGAAGCAGTAAGATAACTAGCGAGATAACGTGATGCATCGGTAAAGCCTGTACGAATGCGTCACTCAGCGGGAGGGTGATTAGCACCAGCTGAAGGGCCATCCCACTCAACAGACCAACCCGGAGGCAGAGTACAAGGCCAAGTAAGACTCGCAAACAGATCTTCAAAGTTAGTACCTGAAAAACAGTGCCACAAGCAAGGCTGAGTATACTAATACTCAGCAAGACTGACCCGTCTCCGGATATAACATAGTCCGATAACTAGACATGCAAGGCTTTTTGGTTGGTAGGGTTTGTTTGCCAACAATGCCGCTAAGTGTTGATCCTTACTTTCAGGTTTTACTTAGCCAGATTCTAGTGGAATTAACCATTCTAAATTTGCAACTAACTCTACTCAAACATGGTAGAGCAACCATTTAATCAACCAATAGTATTTTCATTATCATATTCCACTTGTTACTCTATGTGACCGAAATCATTAAGCAATCTCATGCCGTGAGAGGCGGACAATTCCGAATCGAATTTCAACCTGGCCAGGGGAACCTAGACCACATGCATGGGGATTGACTTCGCTCCCGCCCACGCTACTTTTCCCCTTTCTTTCCAGTCCGTGGATCCGGAACACCCTCCCCGACTACAGAGTCCGACCACTCTGCACCCGTACGTCGCGACATAAAAATAAACCCTACTTCTACCAGGAGGGTGCGAGATCGTTCCACTCGCCGGTCCAATCAGGTACTTAAGCTTACCGATTACCATATTTCTCGGTATGTGGCTAGTACTTTCAAACGCTTAACGAAATGAGCCACACACCTCGACCTTAGCCATTTTTGACTACACCAGCGGGGTATCACAACTACACAACCCCGCCCGTTGTCCTTACATTTCAACAGGAATTAAAGTCAGTACAATTCTTATTTGCTCGCGAGAGGCAGAAAACCACTCGACTTCTACCGTACCTATTTAGCATGGCAACTAGTCGATAGAGAGATCCGGTATCAAACATAGGTTCCTATGGATCATGCATCTAGGGTTTTCGATCAACGCCTAGAGAACTTAAATGTAGAAAACCAACTATTACCATACATTAATAAATAGATAGCAGAATGATAATTCGGAAAAATTAGTGGGATTATGCTCCGGGGCTTGCCTTCTTGAGCACTGTCTGGCAGAAAAGCTTCTGGGGCTTGGCCCAGGTCTTGAGACAAGTTAGTACAGTTCAGATTAACCTCCTGCTCCGCACAAGAGTCCGCGGGCACCAGTTCGTAGTCTCCGTCCGCGAGGTTAACCGTTTCTATATGCAATGCAAGATTTTGAGTTATTCAGGGATACAATTTCTTTCCTTCACGATAAAGTTGTAGTCCAATGAAAGTTAATTTAGTGACGATTTCACATTTCAATGCATGGGCAAACGTTTATAGAGTAGTAAACATAACTACGTTTATTCATGAATGGGTGGGGTTTTGGGTTTTCATTTTTAATTTCAACACATAGCATGCTTTCATTCTTTCTTAACAACACAACTACTAAAGAGCTAGTGATGAAACACTAAAGTAACTCAGATCCAAACTTGAACATTCATGGTATAAATTTCAGCATCTACCATAGAGCAAAAACTATAACTATTCATGCAAATGGATTACTCTAGTTGCTTCATCTTTTTGTACAGAATGTTCAACATGGGTTCTGGTGCTGCAAATTTTATGGGAGCAACTTCACAGCATGTACTCAGCACTGAAATTTTTCCAGATTTTATACACTTATACAGCAGAGGTGATAAAAAGAATAAAAACAGCAAGCCATTAACAAAGATTAATTCTACAGAAAGTTTTACTAAGGATTTGGTTCTCAAATTTTTACCAGAGACTAGTCCTGAGTTAAGCATACTCCATAAAATTTTTCAAGATTTAACTCACTATGATAAAATAGTTATTCAGTTAACTTAACATGAGTTTGCATAAATTTCTCAAGATGCATTTGACCAGTATTGCATCTGAACTTTTTATCACAGGTAGAACATACTCTAAAAAAAATCATGCCCAAAAAAAAGATCAGAAACATTGTAGATTACTCAGAACAAAAATAGTAAATCTAGCCCTGAGATGCTAAGCATGATTATTTAACAAAGCAAAACTCCGCAACTGCAGCTCAAAATTTTTAGACAGGAACATAAAGCCAAAAAGAGACTCCAGAAATAAATATAGATTTTTCTGAGCATAAGAACTATATATGAGGAATTAAGTTGATTAAACCAGCATAAATTATGGTATATAGGACACGAACTCTAATAAATTTGAAATTTATAGATTTGCAGGGATTTAGTGGCACAAGTCTGTAGTAAAATTTTCAGAGCAAGGTCATGTGTATATTTTCCTGAATTAAATCGAAAAAGCTAACAACAGATTAGAGAATCTTGATTGTTCTAACATGATAACTATTTTGGGTTGGTGTCATCTTTTTACTGTGATCTTAGCATTCCATTAGTCATAACATATCCAAAAATCAAGGTCATTTGATGGGTAGAACTTCATGAACATGCATAAGGTGGTTTTCTTATTCTTTTCCCTAGATTAAATTCGGTTGAGTTTCTGCAAATGTGAATGTTACAAAATTTGTAGATTTTGTTACAAGGACTCCAGATCAGTTGAGTTTGCATTTTTCTGTGATTTGTTTCGCATTTTAGAAGTTCACTGGTATACACTGTAAAACTTGCAGAGACACCCTTGAACGAAAAAAAGAAATTACAACCGGGTCCTTCGCCGGCCTTCTCCGCCGTGGCATCTTGCCGGTGGTGTTCTGCGGTGCAGGGCTTACCGGGGCTGCCACGGGGAGGCGCGTGGGGGAGAAAGGATCGAGGAACACCTACCCTGGTCGTCGTTCGAGCGTTTGGAGCACAGGTTCGAGCTCGTCGGCGTTGATGGCGGGTCGGTTGTTCGGTTCGCCGGCGATGGAGGTGAAGGAGGGCTCGGGGTAGTGGAACAGGGCACGCATGAGCACCGCGTGAGCTCGTGGATGCTTCTGGGGTAGCTGTCAGGCTCGGTCTTCCCCGGAGCTGGCCGGTCCGCGGTGAGCCTGAGCTCGCCGGCGGCGGCGCAAAAGGGGAACGGCTTCGGGAGGGGGTTTGGATTCGATTCCACGCGCGTGGAGCTTAACTGGGAGGTGGCGAAGCTGCTGCGGTGGTCGAAGGGGGCAATGTGGGGCTGGGCTAGCCGGCCCGCGCGAGCTGGATCTCGGCGGCCATGGCGGAGCGGCGGGAGGAGGAAGAAGGGGAAGAAGGGGCGCGACTGTGGGGTTCTGGGGGTCTTTATAGGCCAACGAGCTCCTGGGTGAGGAATGGAGTGACTGGGGGCGGTCGATTTGGCCTGGGCGAGTCAACGGCGAGCGGGCGGAGCGGCAGCGGCGCGGCGCATGGCTGGGGGTGTCGTGGCGGCTCGGGGAGCGGCCTGGGACGCGTGTGGGCGTGGGAGGGCGCCAAGGGGCGGGCCAGGTGGCGTGGAGAGGTTTCCCCGGGTCCATTTGGCCGCGGGCGCGCGGTGGACGAAGTCCACCGGCGGCGTACGGCGGGCAGCGCGAACAGAGCAGGCCGGGAAAGAGAGAGATGGAGATAAGGGCATATTTGTGATTTCTGAAATTCCAGGGACCTCTCGGTAAACTAAAATTATCTCCTAATTGGAGGGCTCAAATGGAAAAGTGTTGAATACCACTTTTGCATAACTTTTCAAGATCTACAACTTTTGTGTTATGCAAATTTTCATTTGAAACTTACATTTTGAACTATTGGTACATTTGCATATTTGCACAAAAGGACTTTAGTTTTATTCAGTTTTTGAATTGATTTTTGCTGAAGTTCAATTTAGCACATGTCAATTGAAACATCTCCCATGAGCCAACTAAATTTTTGTGCATATTTTTGAATTAACTTTTGAATAGCTTTTCACCCTTTTTCTTTCTCCTTTCATTTCTTATGCAATAACTGGTCTTTTATTTGAACCCTTCTCTTGAATTATTTTCCCAAATTTTCTTTTAACTTTAACTAAGGTGTATTGATTGGATTTAAAAGTATTGACACCTGAGGTGTCACAACCTACCCCCCTTAAAAAGAATCTCGTCCCGAGATTGGATGATTGGATTTAGGTGGGGAAATTGATATACCTGAGGTAGAGCTAAGGAAACCCGGATAATGTCGATTAAGATAATCCTCCGTCTCCCAGGTGGCTTCTTCCTCAGTGTGATGAGACCACTGAATTTTATACATTTTTACCTCCTTTCGACGAGTACCCCTCTCTTTTTGATCTAGAATTTTGAGTGGATATTCGGTATATGAGAGATCGGGCTCCACTAAAATTTCCTGTTGATCAATGATTTCTGTAGGAACTCGAACACATTTCTTGAGTTGGGATATGTGGAAAACATCATGGATGGCGGCAAGTCGTGAAGGAAGTCGCAAACGATAAGCCACGGGTCCACATTCTTCAATGATTTCATATGGCCCGACATAGCGAAGTGCAAGCTTACCCTTGACTCCGAAACGTTGAACGCCTCGAGTTGGAGACACTCGTAAATAGACGTGGTTACCAACCATGAACTTCAAAGGATCCCTTCTTTTATCGAAATAACTCTTTTGCCGAGACTGAGCTGCTCGGAGATTAGCTTGTACTATTTTGACTTTCTCCTCAGCCTCGACCACTAATTCGGGTCCAAATATTTGACGTTCCCCAGTCTGAGACCAACTCAAAGGAGTTCGACACTGTCGACCATACAAGGCCTCGAAGGGTGCCATTTTCAGACTGGCCTGATAGCTGTTGTTATAAGAAAACTCCGCCAAGGATAAACATTTGTCCCAGTTCTTGTCATAGTGGATGACACATGCTCGAAGCATATCTTCAAGAATTTGATTAACCCTTTCGGTCTGTCCGTCAGTCTGTGGATGGTAAGCTGAGCTTCGAATTAATTTAGTTCCGAGAGCCTCTTGGAGTTGCTCCCAAAACCTTGCCACAAACTGAGGACCACGATCCGATATAATTGTTTTGGGTATACCGTGTAGGTAGACAATCCGATCCATATAGATCTCAGCATATTTCTTGGCTCGATATTCAGTATGCACTGGAATAAAATGAGCAGTCTTTGTGAGCCTATCAACAATGACCCAAATGGAATCATGGTGCTGAGAAGTATTTGGTAAGCCCACAATGAAATCCATGCTGATATCTTCCCATTTCCAAGATGGAATTGGTAGAGGTTGGAGAGTTCCAGCAACTTTCAAGTGACTAGCTTTCACTCTCTGGCAGGTGTCACATTCTGCGACATATTTGGCAATCTCTCTCTTCATGCGAGTCCACCAAAAATTTTGTCTGAGATCTTGGTACATCTTGGTGCTACCCGGATGAATAGAAAATTTAGAGAGATGTGCTTCGTCCAGGATTTGTTTCCGCAGGTCAGGATTCTTGGGAACGACTAGGCGATCCTCGAACCACAAAATTCCTTTATGGTCCACTCGGAAACACTTATATTTATTTTCACCTTCTACTACTTGCTGCTTGATGATACCAACACTTTTGTCGTGTAATTGTGCCATGATGACCTGGTCATAGAGTATCGGTTCCACCGAAATATGATTCAAAGAGCCCTGAGGAATAATTTCTAATTTCAGCCTTTGCATTTCAGCACACAATGTGTCATTATATGACTCCATTGAAAGGCAATTGCAGTGAACCTTGCGACTGAGCGCATCGGCTACCACATTCGCCTTGCCCGGATGATAATGAACCTCCAGATCATAATCTTTGATTAATTCCAGCCATCTTCGTTGCCTCATATTCAGCTCACTTTGAGTGAAAATGTATTTGAGACTCTTATGGTCGGTATAGATATTGCAATGAGTGCCCATAAGATAGTGTCTCCAAAGCTTGAGAGCATGAATAACGGCGGCTAGTTCCAGATCATGAGTGGGATAATTTAGCTCGTGGGGCCGAAGAGCTCGGGAAGCATAAGCTATCACCCGATTGTCTTGCATTAGAACACAACCAAGACCAGTGCCTGAAGCATCACAATAAACGTCGTATGGTTTATTGTTGTCAGGTTGAGCCAAGACTGGTGCAGTGGTTAGATGTGCTCTCAATGTATGGAATGCTTCATCACACTTCGTGTTCCATTTAAACTTGACATCTTTTCTTAGTAGTTCTGTCATGGGCTTAGCAATTCTGGAGAAGTCGGGAATAAATCTGCGGTAATACCCCGCCAAGCCGAGAAAACTGCGGATCTGATGAACTGAAGTAGGAGGTTTCCAGTCCATTACTTCTTGTACTTTGCTGGGATCAACTGAAATGCCTTCACTAGATATAGTGTGACCCAGAAATTTGACTGTGTCCAGCCAGAATTCACACTTGGAGAATTTTGCGTACAGCTTATGATCTCTGAGACGTTGAAGAACAATGCGCAGATGTTGCTCATGTTCTGCCTCATCTTTGGAATAGATCAGAATGTCGTCAATAAAGACCACGACAAACGTGTCAAGTTCCGGCATAAATACCGAGTTCATGAGATACATAAAATAAGCCGGAGCATTGGTGAGACCGAAAGACATAACCAAATATTCATAGAGACCATATCGGGTTGAGAAGGCGGTCTTGGGAATATCGCAAGGCCGGATTTTAATTTGATGATACCCCGAACGGAGATCAATCTTGGAGAAGATCTTTGCCCCAGCCAACTGGTCAAACAGTACATCAATGCGGGGAAGTGGATATTTATTTTTGATGGTCACCGCATTGAGAGGCCGGTAATCAACACACAACCTCAGACTATCATCCTTCTTCTTTACGAACAATGCTGGACAACCCCAAGGTGAAGCACTTGGGCGAATAAAACCCTTGTCCAGAAGTTCTTACAGCTGGATTTTTAATTCGGCTAATTCTTTAGGCGGCATTCGATATGGCCTTTTTGAAATAGGGGCTGTACCAGGCTGAAGTTCAATGATAAATTCGATATCCCGGTCTAGAGGCATACCAGGTAAATCATTCGGAAACACATCTGCATATTCACGGACTACCGGAATATCTTCGAGATGAATATCTTTCATGGCATAGGCACAAGAGTTGTTGCATTGGTGATGAGGTAAATATAGAACCGAATGACCATGAGTTGGAGAATTTAATTCAACGGCTCGGGAAGAGATATCTAACATTACCCCATGTCTTTTCATCCAATCCATTCCTAGAATAATGTCCATACCTTCTAGTGGCAACAATATCAAGGTGGTAGGAATGGTTTTACTACCCAAACTAAGTGGCGCATTATGAACGATTTGGTTTGATGCGACTTTACCACCCGGAGTAGATATCATGAATGAACCTTTCGTGTGACAGAAATCTAACCCAACCCTTGCTCCGAATTTAGAACTAATGAAGCTATGAGAGGCACCAGAATCGAATAAGATAACTGTGGGGTGTTGGTTTATAGAGAATGTACCCGACATGATTGGTGCTCCCTCGGGTAGTTCAGCAAGGTTGGTGAAGTTAAGTCGGCCCTGCCTGACTTGAATGGTTTGCCTCTTGCCCTTGTTCTGATCATTTCTGCGAGAAGCCTGCCCTTGAGATTGTCCCGCCTGGGGGCACATCTTGGCAAAGTGATCCGGACTCCCGCATCTAAAACAACGGTTATTGTTATCCGGGCGAGCGGCTGGCTGAGCATTCGGCCTAGGGCCGTTCTGTTGTTGCTGAGGTGCAAATCGAGCTTGCTGGGGAAGCCCGAATCGAGTCTGCTGCTGCTGTTGAGGAGGCCGAATAATCCAACGCCCTGGCTGAGGGGCCTTCTGAGAGGATGCGGGTGGGTTATTTTGCACAATACGATACCTCGGTGCAGAGGCACTCGAGGGTCCAGCAGGTGCCTTGCACTTCTTTTCAGCGCGGTGTGCAGAAATAAGATCCTCCTGAGATATAGCCATATTCACCAACTCATTGAAAGTGTCCGCACGGACAAGATTTAGCCTTTCTTGTAACTTGGTACAAAGGCCTCGACGGAAGCGTTCACGCTTCTTAGCGTCGGTATCCGCATGATGTCCAGCATATTGACACAATTGATGGAATACTTGGGCATACTGCACCACAGTACGAGTGCCCTGAGTCAAGGCCAAAAACTCGTTGAGCTTACGGTCAAGAAGTCCAGCTGGAATATGATGATCTCGAAAAGCCAATTTGAATTCATTCCAATTCACCACATGATCGGCCGGTAGCATCCCGTGGTAATGATCCCACCACATACGAGCTGATCCGCGAAGCTGCTGCGCGGCATAGCGAGTCTTGTTCGCTTCGGAACAAGGAGTAGTCAATAGAGAAAACTTGGACTCGATCGTGCGAATCCAAGCGTCCGCGTCCAGAGGCTCATCCGCTTTATTGAACAGCGGAGGCTGAGTGCTGAGGAAATCTTGGTAGCTCGCCTCTTGTGCGTGATGAGCATGATGCCCACCCCGCGGTTGTTGCTGAGCTTGAACCAGCTGCCGCAAAATTTCCGTCTGGGCGGCAAGAACCTCAGCGATACCCACTGGTGGAGGAGGTGGAGGTGGATCGCCATTCCCCCCGGCTCCAAAACAACTAGGGGTGCCTCGAGTCGATCCCACCATCTGAAATGCGAGTACTTTTGCATTAGATCCATCATTATCACCATCTCAAATGGGAATTTCAACTCAAGATGACATGTAAATATTCAGAATTGCTTAAATCACGTCGTGTAGAAAACTGGTGATACAAAAACGCTCATAACTGGAGTTCTGTACATGACATAAACTTGAAATATTTACAGGAGATATATAATTTCATGATCTACAACTTTGGTAGTCATCACAAAATCAGATTTCCAGAGTAGGTTAGTCGAAAAATTCATTTACCCCTCCTCTGGTTTTTCTGTTTCACAGAAAACAGAGCTTCTGTAATTTGCGATTATCTCCTGCGATACTAATCCGTTTGGGCTGAAATTTTGCGAGCATATTCCCGATGAAATTTGGAACAACTTTGGTATTCAACTCAGGAGCTAAATCCGAAAGGAAAAGAGGATAAAAATTCGAACTAGCTGCTGCCTTCAGCTTTTCACAGATCACTGATAATTAACACTAGTAGCATTAGGGTTCATTACATCCATCGTTCTCTCATTTCTACTTGATCACTCCTAACATCAGTACTAAAGGGGGTTACTCAACTCTAAGTTAGCCTAGTAGCCATGATCCAAAAGTAGGCTACACTAAGAGGAGTCTACAAAAGCTAAGAAACAGTGACTCGGTCTACATGTTGACCGATGCCTTACTCGCCACGGGAGTGTGAACCTCAACCGGTGCGGGCTGCGGCGCCTGGTCCTCGGAGTCCATCTCTGAAACGCCCTCTATCTCCTGGGGCTCGTCCTCCTCGTCCACCTGCATCTCGTCGGGAGGTGCGTGAAGGGCATCCTGCGCGTGCTGTATCGCGTGGAGCTGCCCCTGGGCCTCGTCCATCTCAAGCTGCAGGTCGTGAAACTGGTCCTCCAGGAAGTTGATCGTAGCGTCACGATCCGACACAGTGTCCTGAAGCTCGTGAACCTGGCCGTGGAGCTGGGCGATAAGAGTAGCCCTGCTCTCGAGCTCGGTACTAGCCTCCTGAAGCTGCCCATCTCTCAGCTGGACCGCCAGGTGCAGGGCCTGAGCGTGGTCCACCAACTGAGCGACGGCGTAACCCTGGTAAGTGTGAAGTCTGTAGAGACCGTCCAAGCACCTCGCTGTCGTCCGAAGGGCCCCGACCGGGTCAAGGGTAGTGACCACGTCCACGTGTGCCATCCGGTCGAGCCAAAGCGGGTCTGCCGGGTCAGGTGCAGGGAACAACCCGAACGCGGTCAGAACCACCTCCAGAGGGCGCAAAGAGCAAAAGGTGGTCATCGCCCTCATGGCGGTAAGCTCCCAGGTGTCCAGCAGGTAGTGACCGACCATCTGAGTCACGATCGGCTCCCACCCGTTGAGCGGGTGCTGCGGGATCACCATCGTCACACTGCAGCGACGAACTCCGTCCTCCACAAACTCGTGGCCATCGTAAACCGGTGGCTGGAGGTAACCGGCTGCACTCAAAAGCTCCCAAAGACGGCGGGGAAACCCGTCCCAGTGCAGGCAAGCGGAGTGCACATGCCCCTGCGCGTCAACGACCAGCAGCTCTTCCATCTGTCCCAACAAAAGACCGATGGATCAGCTGATGGTAACAAGACTACTAACTCTGGAACAGTGAAAGAAATGGCCAAAACTGTAGAGAACTTGCTTCAAAAATTCTCAAAAATTTACACAAGATCCCTCTGATATTAAGGAACAATTCATCTAGTCACCACTAAGATCAATTCGGAATCCATGGGGGTGCTATGCTCAGGTATTCGGAGTGACGTCAACCAGGAAAACTGAGTGTCCAGAGAGGGTGTATTTTGACTATAACTCTCAACCCAGACGTCAAAAAATTTTCAAATTTTTATAGTAAGCTCATCACTTAGTTGTCTACAACTTTCATGTTGAAGGATTTTTAGTTTGAACAACTTATAAAGGTCGAAAAATTTCAGTTGTATAGACTGTTCAGAGTTAACAGTTTTACACAGGGTTGATCCAAAAATACAAATACCATGCTAGAAGGCTTCAAAAAATTTTCAAATTTTTACAGAAGCTGGATAACTTAGGAAACACCATTTAGTCTTACTATCCCAAGTCAATTTGAGTAACTTAACAGAAGGTTAAAATTCGTGGAAACCAGATTGCAGACTTTCTGGATACTCCCTAGGATAGTGTTTTAACTGATTTGCTTGCGATTTCCCCAGAGATTTATTTGCTAATCTTTTTGAGAATGAATGCAGAACCTATACGTCCTCACCAAGGAAAAATTGCCAAGTAATCTTGGTCTTACGCAATGACTTTGGTGGCATACATATTACGTCTCTCACTATATAGCTACTCGATATAGCTAGATAGCCTATAATTCGATTTCGGGTTAGCGTACCTGCAGAAGATTGACAGTATATAAAATGAACCTTTCGTGCCAGCACTCACGAAAGCGTCCCCATACATTACCGATCACTATAGAATCAGCATCCATACCATTACCGCCGTATGGACAACGTTAAGCATACGTTATCGAAACAACGTATTGACTGAGTACCGTCTTTGACGGGGAATTGAATTCCAATTTCGAACCATTACTCCCCATATACTCAACCGAGGTTGGTATATGGGCAGCAGCTCAAGTAGGCCACTGCTTGAGCTCCAGCGTTCGGCTCGCATCACCGACGGGAAGGTCAGACTCCCTCAGCTGACTGAGTAAGCATACCTTCGTGGCGACGAGTAGTTGCAGAATTTAAATTACAGAATTTAAATACTGAAAGGTAATGTGCTGGAAGTTAGCCATACAAAATAAGCCACCTGATTATACCCATAAGATTCCCTAGGGCTTTACGTCCTAGACTTGTCCTTGGAGACCCTAAACTCTTTCAAAAAAAACTTTAGTAGCTTCGAATTCAAGTTTTAAGTTGTTGTTGTGAAAACCGAGGTTGTCATCCCTGGTAGGCTGTCTGCGAGCTCTGATGCCAGCTGTGGCGGAACCACCCAAAACTACTGGGCCCGGGTGCACTGATCTTTGTTGCTAAGCAACTCTGACCCGATTTGGCACTCACCGGTAGTTCCTCGAGTGAAGCCTCGATAAAAGCCACGCTATTCCAGGATCAGCAGACAACACTCACACGAAGGTGAGCCCAGAGATTACAACACAAACCATTTCATACAGCTCAGAGTGATTACAGCGGAAAGAAAATTTATTACAAACCAAGTTCAGAGTAACAAAGTACCAGGAGTTCCAACTACTCAATTATTCAAGTCTCATTGTTCAGCGGAAGCAGTAAGATAACTAGCGAGATAACGTGACGCATCGGTAAAGCCCGTACGAATGCGTCACTCAGCGGGAGGGTGATTAGCACCAGCTGAAGGGCCATCCCACTCAACAGACCAACCCGGAGGCAGAGTACAAGGCCAAGTAAGACTCACAAACAGATCTTCAAAGTTAGTACCTGAAAAATAGTGCCACAAGCAAGGCTGAGTATACTAATACTCAGCAAGACTGACCCGTCTCCGGATATAACATAGTCCGATAACTAGACATGCAAGGCTTTTTGGTTGGTAGGGTTTGTTTGCCAACAATGCCGCTAAGTGTTGATCCTTACTTTCAGGTTTTACTTAGCCAGATTCTAGTGGAATTAACCATTCTAAATTTGCAACTAACTCTACTCAAACATGGTAGAGCAACCATTTAATCAACCAACAGTATTTTCATTATCATATTCCACTTGTTACTCTATGTGACCGAAATCATTAAGCAATCTCATGCCGTGAGAGGCGGACGATTCCGAATCGAATTTCAACCTGGCCAGGGGAACCTAGACCACACGCATGGGGATTGACTTCGCTCCCGCCCACGCTACTTTTCCCCTTTCTTTCCAGTCCGTGGATCCGGAACACCCTCCCCGACTACAGAGTCCGACCACTCTGCACCCGTACGTCGCGACATAAAAATAAACCCTACTTCTACCAGGAGGGTGCGAGATCGTTCCACTCGCCGGTCCAATCAGGTACTTAAGCTTACCGATTACCATATTTCTCGGTATGTGGCTAGTACTTTCAAACGCTTAACGAAATGAGCCACACACCTCGACCTTAGCCATTTTTTACTACACCAGCGGGGTATCACAACTACACAACCCCGCCCGTTGTCCTTACATTTCAACAGGAATTAAAGTCAGTACAATTCTTATTTGCTCGCGAGAGGCAGAAAACCACTCGACTTCTACCGTACCTATTTAGCATGGCAACTAGTCGATAGAGAGATCCGGTATCAAACATAGGTTCCTATGGATCATGCATCTAGGGTTTTCGATCAACGCCTAGAGAACTTAAATGTAGAAAACCAACTATTACCATACATTAATAAATAGATAGCAGAATGATAATTCGGAAAAATTAGTGGGATTATGCTCCGGGGCTTGCCTTCTTGGGCACTGTCTGGCAGAAAAGCTTCTGGGGCTTGGCCCAGGTCTTGAGACAAGTTAGTACAGTTCAGATTAACCTCCTACTCCGCACGAGAGTCCGCGGGCACCAGTTCGTAGTCTCCGTCCGCAAGGTTAACCGTTTCTATATGCAATGCAAGATTTTGAGTTATTCAGGGATACAATTTCTTTCCTTCACGATAAAGTTGTAGTCCAATGAAAGTTAATTTAGTGACGATTTCACATTTCAATGCATGGGCAAACGTTTATAGAGTAGTAAACATAACTACGTTTATTCATGAATGGGTGGGGTTTTGGGTTTTCATTTTTAATTTCAACACATAGCATGCTTTCATTCTTTCTTAACAACACAACTACTAAAGAGCTAGTGATGAAACACTAAAGTAACTCAGATCCAAACTTGAACATTCATGGTATAAATTTCAGCATCTACCATAGAGCAAAAACTATAACTATTCATGCAAATGGATTACTCTAGTTGCTTCATCTTTTTGTACAGAATGTTCAACATGGGTTCTGGTGCTGCAAATTTTATGGGAGCAACTTCACAGCATGTACTCAGCACTGAAATTTTTCCAGATTTTATACACTTATACAGCAGAGGTGATAAAAAGAATAAAAACAGCAAGCCATTAACAAAGATTAATTCTACAGAAAGTTTTACTAAGGATTTGGTTCTCAAATTTTTACCAGAGACTAGTCCTGAGTTAAACATACTCCATAAAATTTTTCAAGATTTAACTCACTATGATAAAATAGTTATTCAGTTAACTTAACATGAGTTTGCATAAATTTCTCAAGATGCATTTGACCAGTATTGCATCTGAACTTTTTATCACAGGTAGAACATACTCTAAAAAAAATCATGCCCAAAAATAAAGATCAGAAACATTGTAGATTACTCAGAACAAAAATAGTAAATCTAGCCCTAAGATGCTAAGCATGATTATTTAACAAAGAAAAACTCCGCAACTGCAGCTCAAAATTTTTAGACAGGAACATAGAGCTAAAAAGAGACTCCAGAAATAAATATAGATTTTTCTGAGCATAAGAACTATATATGAGGAATTAAGTTGATTAAACCAGCATAAATCATGGTATATAGCACACGAACTCTAATAAATTTGAAATTTAGAGATTTGCAGGGATTCAGTGGCACAAGTCTGTAGTAAAATTTTCAGAGCAAGGTCATGTGTATATTTTCCTGAATTAAATCGAAAAATCTAACAACAGATTAGAGAATCTTGATTGTTCTAACATGATAACTGTTTTGGGTTGGTGTCATCTTTTTACTGTGATCTTAGCATTCCATTAGTGATAACATATCCAAAAATCAAGGTCATTTGATGGGTAGAACTTCATGAACATGCATAAGGTGGTTTTCTTATTCTTTTCCCTAGATTAAATTCGGTTGAGTTTCTGCAAATGTGAATGTTACAAAATTTGTAGATTTTGTTACAAGGACTCCAGATCAGTTGAGTTTGCATTTTTCTGTGATTTGTTTCGCATTTTAGAAGTTCACTGGTATACACTGTAAAACTTGCAGAGACACCCTTGAACAAAAAAAAGAAATTACAACCGGGTCCTTCGCCGGCCTTCTCCGCCGTGGCATCTTGCCGGTGGTGTTCTGCGGTGCAGGGCTTACCGGGGCTGCCACGGGGAGGCGCGTGGGGGAGAAAGGATCGAGGAACACCTACCCTGGTCGTCGTTTGAGCGTTTGGAGCACAGGTTCGAGCTCGTCGGCGTTGATGGCGGGTCGGTTGTTCGGTTCGCCGGCGCTGGAGGTGAAGGAGGGCTCGGGGTAGTGGAACAGGGCACGCACGAGCACCGCGTGAGCTCGTGGATGCTTCTGGGGTAGCTGTCGGGCTCGGTCTTCCCCGGAGCTGGCCGGTCCGCGGTGAGCCTGAGCTCGCCGGCGGCGGCGCAAAAGGGGAACGGCTTCGGGAGGGGGTTTGGATTCGATTCCGCGCGCGTGGAGCTTAACTGGGAGGTGGCGAAGCTGCTGCGGTGGTCGGAGGGGGCAATGTGGGGCTGGGCTAGCCGGCCCGCGCGAGCTGGATCTCGGCGGCCATGGCGGAGCGCCGGGAGGAGGAAGAAGGGGAAGAAGGGGCGCGACTGTCGGGTTCTGGGGGTCTTTATAGGCCAACGAGCTCCTGGGTGAGGAATGGAGTGACTGGGGGCGGTCGATTTGGCCTGGGCGAGTCGACGGCGAGCGGGCGGAGCGGCAGCGGCGCGGCGCATGGCTGGGGGTGTCGTGGCGGCTCGGGGAGCGGCCTGGGACGCGTGTGGGCGTGGGAGGGCGCCAAGGGGCGGGCCAGGTGGCGTGGAGAGGTTTCCCCGGGTCCATTTGGCCGCGGGCGCGCGGTGGACGAAGTCCACCGGCGGCGTACGGCGGGCGGCGCGAACAGAGCAGGCCGGGAAAGAGAGAGATGGAGATAAGGGCATATTTGTGATTTCTGAAATTCCAGGGACCTCTCGGTAAACTAAAATTATCTCCTAATTGGAGGGCTCAAATGGAAAAGTGTTGAATACCACTTTTGCATAACTTTTCAAGATCTACAACTTTTGTGTTATGCAAATTTTCATTTGAAACTTACATTTTGAACTATTGGTACATTTGCATATTTGCACAAAAGGACTTTAGTTTTATTCAGTTTTTGAATTGATTTTTGCTGAAGTTCAATTTAGCACATGTCAATTGAAACATCTCCCATGAGCCAACTAAATTTTTGTGCATATTTTTGAATTAACTTTTGAATAGCTTTTCACCCTTTTTCTTTCTCCTTTCATTTCTTATGCAATAACTGGTCTTTTATTTGAACCCTTCTCTTGAATTATTTTCCCAAATTTTCTTTTAACTTTAACTAAGGTGTATTGATTGGATTTAAAAGTATTGACACCTGAGGTGTCACAGAAACAGACCTAAAACCACCTGCTATAACATAATGCACTATCTTATAAATACTGATACTTCCAAGTGTACTTTTGTTTTACAGTTCACTGATCTCACTGCACATTTGTTCAGAGCTACTTACAACCTGGCAAACCCTATCTGCTTAAACAATGAGGTTCGTCCTACAAATTTTTATGGCAAGAGAAATATTACTCTTCTAATTGTATCTATGAACATAATATCTATTTTCTTCGAATTGCATCATACTGTTTCTGTTTAGATGTCGCTTCTCATATATGTTGAATTTGTTTATAGATCTACATTTCACTAAGGAGTACACTAGAAACCTTGTGACTTCAACGGAACGCCTAAAACATTGCTGGTAATTATTCAATAACACCACACTTTCTTCTTCATTCTTATATTTACTGAACTTTCAATTTGGTCATGCTTGGACAAATTATTCTCTAAGACATAGCAAGTTAATACGTAATGGTATATCAACACTCCTCAAACAAATCCGAACTCCGTACTATTATATTCATACTACTCCCTAACTAACCTACTAAGATCACCATTGTGTTGGTAAATACTATATATATATATATATATATATATATATATATATATATATATATATATATATATATATATATATGTATGTATATATATATGTATGTATATATATATGTATATATATATATACATATGTATATATACATATATATACATATGTATATATACATATATATATATATATACCCCGGACTGGCTATGATATCAAGCATATTGTCTCATATTGAATAACTAAAAAAACTACTATTGGCTACTATAATAGAGAGACCAGTATGTGTCTCTAACTCTTACACCTTTCCTCGCTCTTCCTTACTGTACAGTGGCTATATAATTAAACTTCTTACTACTAATATTACATTAACCACCATTATGAGTAATTACCTTATCTAACTACCTTTCCCCCTGTGCTTTTATTTTATTTGATTTTGTTTATTGTATCTTTTTTCCTTCTTTTCTTTTATTTTTCTCTTCTTTGTAAAAAAACCCCAGGAAGCAACACTGCCACATTGTACCAAGTACACCATGATCATAAAGGAGACTTCTCCGATAGCCTTGCTTCATGCTGCGGCCTCGGAATGCCACTTGGAATATGTGTCCCTCATCACTGAGATAGCAAGTGATGAAACAGTCCTATGCGGTGTCAAATTGGAACTGCCACAGAGAGAACTAATAGGCCCACGCCGTGAATTTTTTTTCTGGGAACCTGTTATTACCGAACCCTCCTTGGCATATGCAAAAGCATGCTTAAAAGCAGTATCATTCCTGCAGATCTTTTTCAATTTAAAAATAACAAACTATTATTGCGCTGGCATGCTTATCTATAGGGAACTGAACATAGAACATCAATATGAAATCATGGCATATAATTTTCCACTACCACAAAACCACACCACAGAGACAACCACAGTTAGCTTGCTATTTTCCCGAATAATTTATCCTAAAACTATTGCACACTAAAGATATCCATAAACACATCTACTCTTTTAAATTTTTGCCCCTCTCTTTAATGTGTAGTTGTATGTATTTTATTCTTGATTTCCCAATACTATGTAATATGTAATTCGATGAGAGAAGTCTTAAATATTCTTCCCTCATGTTTTGTATTTTTCCCCCTCTACTTCATACCTCCTTTTTATACTACTACTTATTTTCCCTCTTCTTTTACATTAATGATAGCTTCTTTGTCCTAAATACATATTTACATAGACTATTCTAAAAACATATATTACTACCATCTAAGTACTTTGCACTGCCAATTATAACATTCCAGATGTTACTAATGAGACATAGCCATTATATGCCAGTCCTAACAACAAATCTAATTGCTACTTATGTGCTTGCACAACTTACAGTTTATATACTCCACAGGAGTTAGAGACTGCAACTTTAAAAAATATATCCTGAAAAATATTCGAACAATGGCCACATCAAAGAATACATATACTGGAAATCCAAATGATCGTGGATGTTCCTCAAAACGACCACGAACACTTGCAGATACAGGTTCTTATGATCCTGTAATATCAACACCATCTGAATGTCGTGCCAAAAGGATCAAATTCTTAAAACAGAAACGCGCTGCTACAACAGGTATTGGTTGTGCGCTTTCTTTACCGGACATATGATTACATTCACCATTACTGACCATACTTACGCTTGACCTATCATTAGATCCTACATCTGAACACAATCTATCTCGCAAATGTGGATATTTCACACAAGAATACATCAATGCACTGAAAGGTATAAGATACTTTTCTACCTAATCTCCTATCAATTTCTTTAACAAAAACTAAATTTAGCAACTAACCATATTTATTTTCCTGACTACTTCTTCTGACCTTCAATCCTAATTTGGTATAACAATGATATCCTCATGTCCTTCACGAACAAAAAAAAGCATCCTGTCATGAAAGATCTTACTTGGGATCTCCTGATTATACATGCAAACATTGCCATGCCATATTCTGGTATGAAGAACGGATCAAGTCAGATTCTTCACGTCGGCAGAATATAATTACTTATAACTCTTGCTGCAAAGGCGAAAAAATAAAAATACCCCGGCCACGTGACCGTCCTGAACCTTTGGCTTCACTAGCAAGATTTGATGGTGATTCCAGAAGCACGAAATTTATACTTAATATCCGTCAATACAACTGTCTATTCGCTTTCACATCAATGGGAGCAAATATAGACAGATCTGTTAACGATGGCCGCGGTCCACCTATATTCAAAATACATGGCCAAGTACATCATTGTATTGGATCTTTGTTGCCTTGTGATGGATCTCCACCAAAATTTCTTCAGCTCTATATATATGATACTTCCAATGAAGTTCAGAATCGAATACAAGCTTTGCATCCAACTGATCAGGCTAATGAACATAATCCATTTGCAAAGCAATTTAGAGCTGCTCGAGATAGATTAAAAGATCATGAAAATGAGGAATTCATTATTAGAATTGTTGGTGCTGCTGAGGGTGATCCAATTCAATATAACTTGCCAAGCACAGATGAACTGGCTATGCTTGTTGTCGGCGATTTCTCTCTTGATAATTTCAAAAGAGATATAATAATACAGTCCAAATCTGGTAATCTACATCAGATTTCAAGTTTACACCCAGCTTACATGGCACTGCAGTATCCACTTTTATTTCCATTTGGGGAAAGAGGCTTCCAGATTGGAATTTTATATAACATTACTGAATCTGGAAGGCGCAAAAAAAGATGTACCATGACAATGCAAGATTATTATAGATACCATTTCCATTATAGAAAGGTACAACCAAATCCTTTTTTATGCTATGGACTTCTTTCCAGTCAAGCTAAGGTTGATGCTAGAGCTGCCATAGATGAAAATAGACTTTGGTATATATTACAAAACCAAGATAAATTTAGGATGGAAAATCTCCAGGGCATAGCAGATGCTGTTGGTCGTGGTTGCATTGATGGCAGTGAGATGGGTAAGCTAACTGTACTACCAGCCTCACACACTGGTGGCCGTCGCTATATGATACAAAACTATCATGATGGTGTCGCAATCTGCCGAGTTTTTGGTCCCCCCGACTTCTTTATTACTTTTACATGCAACATAAATTGGAATGAAATAAGCTTGGGGATTCTAGAACCAGGTCAAAAACCATCAGATAGAGCTGACATAGTTGTTCGAGTATATAATATGAAACTAGAAGAAATGCTTGATGATATTCGCAGTGGCAAAATATTTGGCCCTGTAGCAGCAGGTACGTCTAAATATTCTCCATACTTACTAATATTTCTTTACAGTAAGCTACAACCTAACTATACATTGTCTACATCTGCCTATATTCCTGATCCTTACTAACTTATACAAAAAATAAACTATGACAGCTCTACATACAATTGAATTTCAGAAACGTGGATTGCCTCATGCACATCTTATATTCTGGTTAATGGAGGACACCACTAATCCAACACCATCTTTGATCGACCGATTTATAAGTGCTGAGATTCCTGATCCAAATGAAGATCCCTTAGGATATGCTCTTGTAGCAGAACATATGATTCATGGACCTTATGGACCTCTCAATCCTAATGCCCCATGCATGAAAAATGGTAAATGCTCAAAAGGTTATCCCAAGCCATTTCAAACTGAAACCTCAATTGACCCAAATGGATTTGCCACATACAAAAGACCTGATAATGGTTGCTTTGTCCAGAAAGGTCCACACAGATTATCTAACCAATGGGTTGTACCTTACAATATGTATTTACTTAAGAAATTTCAAGCACATATTAACGTTGAATGGTGCAACAAAGGAATATTCATCAAATATTTATTCAAGTATGTCACTAAGGGACCATATTGTAGCAAAGCTTACTTTCAGCGCCTCCGAAATGGAGAAGACGTACCTGAAGATGAAAACACAAAGACAAGAAATGAAGTCAAAGAATATCTTGATTGCCGTTACATATGCGAACAAGATGCATGTTGGCGAATATATGGTTTCGATATTCATCGTCATTATCCTGCAGTGGAAAGATTACCAGTACATTTACCAGATGAGAACAATATTCTTTACCACATAAACGCTAACATGGCTCAAATTGCTTCAAATGACTTCTTGAAAAGAACTATGCTTACTGAATGGTTTGCAGCCAACAGAGCATATGAATCATCAAGAACTTTAACATATCTTGAATTCCCTTCAAAATGGCCTTGGGATTTACAAACAAGAACTTGAGAGCCTAGACAATCATCGAAAGGCAAAATAGGCAGACTTTATTATGTACATCCCTCCGTTGGTGAAAGATATTATCTTAGAATTCTACTTATGACTGTCAAAGGTGCACAAAGCTATGAAGATGTCAGAACATACAATGGAATAATTTATCCTACTTTTAGAGCAGCTTGCAATGCTAGAGGCCTACTTGGTAATGACCAGGAATGGTATCATGCTTTCGATGAAGCTGCAGCATGGGCCACATCAGCTCAACTTAGACAACTTTTTGTCACAATGCTTCTTTACTGTGAAGTTGCAGATGAATTTGCCTTCTTCGAAAAAGTTTGGAGGTTAATGGCAGATGATATTCAATACCAACTTAGAGAAAACATCAACAACAAATCATACACAATACCAGATTCCACACTAAGAGATTTCCTTCTTGATGATTTAACAACACTTTTCGCCCGTAACGGCGGAAACATTCGAGACCACAACATCCCTACAAGAAATAATCCATCTTCTTCTTTTCGGGGCAATCGTCTAATCCAAGAAGAGTTAAGTTATGATGCTGCTGATTTACTAATAAAATCTGAAGAAATGATGTCAAGCTTAAATGATGAACAGTCGTACGCTTTCAAAACAATTACATCTGCTGTTAATGAAAGCAGGCATGCCTTCTACTTTGTATCTGGATATGGTGGGACTGGAAAAACTTATCTATGGAACACTATTGTTACTTATCTACGAGGTAATCAGAAAATAGTACTAACTGTTGCATCTTCTGGTGTTGCATCATTGCTTCTTCTTGGTGGCCGTACAGCCCACTCCAAATTCAAAATACCATGTGATTTAGATGATGACACTATCTGTGATATCAAATGAGGAACTATGCTGGCAGAGCTTATTCAACAAACATCACTCATAATATGGGATGAAGTTCTTATGACACATAGAAGAGCTTTGGAAACACTTGATAGAACACTACGAGACCTATTATCTGTTACCAATCCTGAACTGCGTCACATTCCATTCGGTGGTAAAGTTGTTGTCCTAGGTGGTGATCCACGACAAATACTTCCAGTTATAGAAAATGGAACGAAAAACCAAATTATAGATGCTGCTATCATTAACTCTCCATTATGGTCTTCAATCACTATTCTTATATTACACAAAAATATGAGGCTACAAGCAACAAATTCAGATGCTGCATCACAAAAAGAATTATCTGATTTCAGTGAATGGGTACTATCTATTGGAGAAGGAAATGTGCCATCACAACTTCCAATTGATACTCCAGATGAAATGCTAGTGCCAATACCACAAGACTTTCTTATAAAAGATTACACTGAACCCATTCCTGCTATAGTTGATTCTGTGTATGCTGACCTGGCAAATCAATATAAAAATGTTGATTATTTAAAAACCAGAGCAATACTATGCCCGAAAAATGACATAGTTGATGAAATTAACACATATATAGTCTCCCTTCTTCCTGGGGAGATCAAGCAATATTTAAGTTGTGATAAAGTTGTCAAAGCACCGGACAGCCATGAATCATATGATATCTTATATCCAATTGAGCTCCTTAACTCATTAAATGGTTCTAACTTTCCAACTCATGAACTCAATCTAAAGGTGGGCGTTCCAATCATGCTTCTGCGCAATCTAAATCAATCGATTGGCTTATGCAATGGGACAAGACTAATAGTAACAGCTCTGGGTGATATGGTTATACAAGCTACAATTATGAGCGGCTCATTCGTTGGCCATAGTGTTCTCATCCCAAGGATACGACTAACACTAAAAAATCATAAATTACCATTTGTTCTTGAACGAAGGCAATTCCCAATAAAAGTATGTTATGCGATGACCATTAATAAAAGTCAAGGTCAGACATTAGCCACGGTTGGAATATATCTGAAAATGACAGTTTTCACTCATGGACAGCTCTACGTAGCAATCTCCAGAGTTACATCTAAGAAAGGATTGAAAATTCTTATTGAAGATGATAATGGAAATTATTGTGACACAACCAAAAATATTGTCTACCGTGAAGTATTAGCGGCAATGAATTGCCAAACAAACTACTCAGCAATATGAATCCAAATTTATATATGTAGTAACCTCCTTTTGACAGATTATTAACTAGGTAATTACACACATGTCCATATTTATGAACCTACTGCAGTTCATTTTCATTTCAAACTGTGTATGTACAGGAGACACAAAAACATATATACATGATACAATATCCAATCTATTCTCACAGTTACAATTTTCTCTCTCTTTTACAGATCAAGATGGTTTTCAGTCCACTCTCAAGTTTACAACCCAGAGACTGGCACAAGACAATCCATGTACGTGTTTGCAGAAAATGGGAATTCCATGGAAGCAATGAAAATGGTCCACTACAACACATTGATATGGTTCTTGTCGACAACAAGGTAAACCAACCACTCATCATGTTAGATGCATGCTTTTTTACCCCTTTAGAGTTATAGCAAATGCATACCTGCCTTGGTAATGTGGATTATTTATGCCAACACTGTTGGACCACATAATCTCAAGTGTTCCTGTTTTGTGTTATCTACCTATTTAAACTGTTGGCAACAAAACTTTGCATGCATTCCATCATGTATCAGTGTATTGCAGACCTGGCTTAGAATCTTGTAGTGTCAACAAGATCAAGAGCCTCCTCACGGCCTGTTCGGCTGGGTACAAGTGGCTGGAGCAGCAGCTCCACCCCAGCCAGAACCACCCTGCCTATCCCCCGCTGCTCATCCATCAGTCAGCTCCATCATCAACTTAAACCCAGCTATTTATGATGAGCCGAACAGGCTATCAGTCCTCACCCATATATCATTCAGTTGGATAACCCCTTATCCAAAACCCTAGCAACAAACAATTGACTGTTAATATAATCGATGAATATAGGATAAATGCATGTAATCAGCTGCACCATTATACATTCCATCATTCCAGATGACCTTCTAGTGCCTTCATTCATCTGAACTAGTTGATACCATGCTAAGCTATCCTCCATATGCTATTATGGTAATTAATCTATTTTTTATAGGATGGAGTCATCATATACCTTCCTGGATGCGCAAATGCACTTCATTTAAGGAAAAAAAATGTTACAGGCCATTTCCAATTATACTGTGTAACAAAATATTTGGTTTGTGCATTGTTCATTAAACAAAATCCTTCAGAATCCAAAACTAGAGCTTTACTTTTATGTTATAAGAAAATTTCTTGGACTGTTCTTTGTTTCAAATTTCAGAAATCTGTAGGTGATTCTTCCTATTTGCAATAATTGAGCAACATATTTTGCTTTAAGCAAACTTTAACAAAATATGGACCTTTCAGATCCATTTTTTTGTGACACATAGACACATTGTGATGCCAGAGTTGTCTTATGAGGATGTCCCTCTAAGATTCTGTTTGATATTATGGTGACACTTCCAAAACTATCTCTTTCTAGAAAAGATATTTGAAAATATGTATGTTTTCATGGATAGCTCATCATTACGAAGATGAAATAAGCAGAATAATAATAATCTTTAATTTCATACAACACCTAGAACTAATACCACTATATTTTTTTTGTGCTCACTTACACGGAAATACCATGTATGCTGAGATACCTGCAAAAGAAGCAGACAAGCTAGGACCTATGATACAAGTGGACAGAACCTATGTTATAGCTCGCTTCAAAGTTTGCAATGCAAAAAAAATTTCAAATCTGTCCCAGGTCCCTATATGCTAGAATTCACCTGCCATACCAAAATTAGTGCTGCAACCGAGCAAATAACTGGGCCTAAATATATCTACAACCTGACTCCTTTTGAAAAACTCCCAGAATTCATCAATGACACCAAAAAATTCCATGGTTAGTGTCTATACTAAATTATCTGCTCTACTTTATAAGATACATTTATATGCCAACTCTAATTTTGACTGATTTTCTATTGGCAGATATCCTTGGCATTATAACAAAAATCAATGAACCAGAGTGGATTCCCTTCTCCAATCAGCCTAATCCTTCCCTACGACGTGACATCAGGTTGACATATGGATGGTAAGCAACTCATCGAACAAAAAATATGGCATTGTTAATTTCGTACATATTCCACATTAAAGAAAACAAAAAAATAACATATTGTCATCAGTGGCCAAGAGATAAAAATGGCAATTTGGGGTTCAAAAGCAACACAATTTAATCTCCCTGAAGATCCAAATATGGAAGACAGACTAGCTATAGTGCTATTCACAGGATGTCTAGTGAAATACTATCAAGGTATGTCATTCTCCAATCCTATAATATTTATTAAACATATTTGTCGACATAGTATTTGTATTACTAAATAACATTGCCAAAAATATTATCCCTGTAGAAAATTTTTATGTTAGTGGGTACTCTGCATGCCATTGGTATATCAATCCTGACATACCAGAAGCAGCAAGCCTACTAAACAGGTATAAAAAATATATATTACTTTCCCTACACATATATATATCAACTTATCACATTGTTCCATATATACTTACTTCAAACTCTATCTGTACACTATACTGCTGTAGAACACATGGACAATCTTACAAGATTAAAAGATCCGGCATTCCAATTGCTGAACAAAGCCAACCAGAACCTCCACCTGTAGCTGATTTTCTCACGCTACACGAAATGGAAGCTATAGACCCATACGAGTTTCCGGTAATATATATTCTAATATACAATTCCAGCAAGAAATATTTACCTCCAAACTCCATTGTCTAAACTGAAAGTTAAATCTAATATCAACCAATTGCTTATGCAGGCAACTGGATGCCGATGCACTGTTACAATTGTCCGTTTAGTTGAAACACAAAATTGGTGGTACCCAGCTTGCAACTTATGCAAAAAATCATGCTTACCAGAAGGTTCATCTTACAGGTGTCCAAAATGCAACATATTGGACATGTACACATACAAGTAAGTTTACACATGTCATTGCATGCTTTTTCATTCCAATTACAATTAATATTTCCTCTCCCTCTCGAACAGCAACATGTTATTACTTATTTTAATAGCTACTATATAGACACATACATATTTATTGGTACCACACTAAAATACAATTGCAATTAGATACAAGCTGCCATTTTTTGCTTCCGATGGAACTGAAGAATCAGAGATGATTGCCTTCGCTGCTGTTGCTCAATCCATAGTTGGCAAACCAGTTGAAACTGTGATGAGATCAATAAGAAATAGAGACAACATTCCTCCTGATATTGCTGCCATTGTATCCTCAAAATTCACCTTCTCTGTCGCAATGGTAGAATCTAGCTTCAGTAAACCAAAAAAATCCTACCAAATCAACAGCATATTGCACAATTATGGAAAACAACGTGCTCTACCATTCCACGGTCCAAATCAAGCTCAACTGTCAAATGAACATAACCAATTATCTGCCCAGCCTAGTGCAAGTACTTCTCCATCATACATTCCTCCTGGTAGTTCTCAAAATCCTCTCCATGAAACTCCAACCAAAATACTACCACTAGACATATCATGTAAGTTCAGAACTTTCTCCATGTTTTCACACTTTATATATAAATTATATAAATTTATATATAAATTCCTAAAAACAGCAATGGAGATGACAGTATCATGTAAGTTCAGAACTTTCTCCATGTTTTCACACTTTATATATAAATTATATAAATTTTCTGTTATTGACAAGTTGCATTAATCTGAACATAAAACTTTAACCAGTGATCCTACACCATCAATTGAAGAAAAGTCAGTAAAGAAAAGACTGCACATTTCAGAAAGAGATGAAGAAAAGATATGCATCTACATAATTGTATTAGAACAGCATCAAATTTTAGTTGTCCTAACACCTAAATTTGACAACAACAAAAAATATTTGATCCCTGTATTAATAATTTACTAGAATGGAGAAGAACCATATTCTGAAACAACTCCTAACCAAGAGATAGCTCAACAAACAAATCTTAAGAGGCAAAGGTACTATACAATTTACAACTATATTAGTTCTTGCTTATATATTTTACAATTACTTCTATTCTTAGGATTAAATTTAATGTATGCATTTGCCATACAAGGATAGCCACTAACAATTGTTAGTATCAAACTAGAGTGTCTATATACTTAACAAATGCACATACACAACCAGCACTTATAAATATTAGAAAAAAAAGTAATGCCTCCTACTGACTATGCAAAAACAAACTCATATTGGTCTCAACCATACTAACTGGATCATATCTGCAAAATCTTTGACTTGCTAGATTCTACTTAATGCATGATCTATATTAGCACCATTAACATAGCTTATGATATGAAAATAATATGATTCAGACTTAGTTTTTTTTAGATCTATGACATATTAATATTGAGAGCTTGTAAATGACTTTATGTTTGCATACTATTGAGAGATCCTATGGTTTTAAGTTATTAAGAGCTCCTATATCATTGTTCTCAAAGAAGCTAACTGCATCTACAGATAATAAGATTCAAGGATCCATTCATGGTGACCACAGCTTTGGTTGCCCTGGTTTCCATAGCTTATGTTTTATCATGTTACATAGTTGGTCCATTCGATATATAGATTGGTCATGCTATTACATCCTGAAAATTCCGACATTATTTAGAACATTCTAAATTTAAAACTCTGAAAAAAAAGGTTTTATGCAGTCAGTTTATTTTATGTGTTTAATTGATAGGTCACCAACATATACATGATAAATTATATTAACCCTTTATCAATTAATAGTACGCAAACAAATCACCGATCAGCACTAAGAAGTAAAACCATAGTTATCAACATTCAGAATTTTGAATTTTATACTACTTACACATTCTACACCATAAATCACCAGCAACGTGCAGCGAACAGCGGCATCACCTGCAGAAAAGATCAGTTCCTCTAGAAGCTCAAAGAGCCCTAAGAAATGACAAGATCAGCATTTAGTCAGGTATATTACTTTACACTAGCAAACTACACAATAACATACACAAGATTTCCTTCTTAATTTCTTGACTGATACCATAAATGCTTTATTTCAGCTTTCCCGGCCTTACCACCGGACACTACCTAGCAACCAAAACTCGACGAAGCAGTGGCAGCGCCAGAACTTTGATCTTGCCAATCAAAATTAGAAAATAGAGTACTTATATATAAACTAATGTTTGTCAAACCATCAGTATGGTAGTCGTATATCGTATACCTAACTATTTGCAGAACTGAACACCTTGCATACACTAGCTATAATGAGACATAATACTTTTATGTGTACATACTGCATGCACCTACTATTTAACTTAGATACGCACATTTCCATTACACAATTAAAATTCAAGTTAGACACACAACGATAGCGTGCCAAGGGCGCGCGCAAAGTACTCGTGACGACAAATTTAGCAACAAAGCAGACGTTACCATCAAACAGAGGTGGCGTCATGACAGATGACACTATTTATAGGTTGATTGTAAAACAATGTTCTTGAAAAGTTTTTAAGAACATGAGCTCCGTTGAAAGATCTAGGATGCTAAACATTGCACACAAATCCCACATTAAAAGCAACAAGCATCGAAGCAAATGATCCCGTACATGATGGCGTAACTCATAAACTTACATTATTTGACAAAAATCCAACAAGCACCCCATGACACAACCTCTGACTACACACCCTAGTGACAAACTAACCACCACGCAAATTAGACAGTTCCCGGACAACCAAACCAAACAATTTGGATTTGTAGTTGACAGTAAAAGTTCAGATTTTAGTCATACAAACCATTCATTGTTGTTACCCAAGATAGCAACAAAATCATGTCACGCATCAAGTGCACTTAAATTCATTCAGGCAATAACAGACCAAAACTTGCAATAAGACGAGTGCTTAAATTACAATTCGATTGCTTAAGCCCATTCTCCATAGCCTACTCAAAGGACAAGGTAGCATTGTTCAATAACTTGATACGAAAGCAGTACAGGAATGGCCAACAACTGGCGCGACCACCAGCTGCTTCAGCGCAGCCTCCTGGCCTCCCTCTCAGACTCGAGGAGGGTGAGGATGTCACCCTCACGGACAGGGCCCTTGACGTTCCTCATGATGAGACGGTTCTGGTCGTCCAGGAACTTCACCCTGACCTGGGTCACCTGACCCCTGGAGCCAGTGCGGCCCATCACCTTCACCACAACAGCAAGCTTAACCTGGGTATCCATACTGCACCAACAGAATTGATTTCAATTAGCCAAGGAAGACATGGAAATATTTAGTTTTAGTAATTAAATTTTACACATTCAGGGGCAAAGCTCATAATAACAACTAACAACTAGTTTGAAGTAATTGAATGAAGTCCCAATTTTATGGGTCCATGAATCAAAACCATAGCAAAAACTGACCAACATAAGAGTGTAATGTGTTCAAATATTCATGTGCAGAGCCTAGCTAGATCCTGCACACAATTTGTTTTGTAAAATTAAATACTAGCTGAGAGGGTAATCAAACTGCCAAGACTGCATAATACAACATTTCATCACCCAGCAAGATTTAAATAAATGCTTAAAATGAGTAAATTTAATTTCGAACATAAAATTGCATCTCTCTGCAATGACAAATAGCAGGGACTGAACTAGTCAGCTGATACCGACAAATTCACAGCTCCAAACAGCAAACATTCTATCTAACCAGGTCAAGTCATTAGCAATTCATATGAAAACAAAATAGCAGAACCAAAAGAAATAAATAATAAAGTAATAAGATCTCTATCACAATGCTGATACCACAACAATGTGAACAGATCTCCCCACCTGCCCACAAAGCTCCTGTTCAGTTGGCTGGCTGGCAGGGCTGGCTAGCTGGCAGGCAGTGTTGCGAGCGAGCACGGCAGGGAGCGAGATCAGCCACCTGCCCAGCAGATCAGCCACCAGTCCAGCGGATCAGCAATCCGAACGGGGCGTAAATCCCCACGGACACAATCTTATTTACAATAATGCTGCCAGCAGCGGATCCAATATAGATGCCTGGGTAACACCCAACTATTTTGCCCAAAAAATCTGAGTATGCAACAGGTATATGGGTATGTATGATCTAGTTGGGTCAAATCAAATGCAGTCCTTGCAGCCTCAATTCCCCATAGGCTCATTTCCGCAGCTAGTACACAACTTGACCGACGTGGATCGATCCCAGCACTCGCTCCATCCCTGTCGCCGTCGCCCATCTCTCAATACCTCCCCCCCCCCCCCCCCCCCCAAATCACCTTTCTTTTCTTCCCAAAACCCTAGCCGCACGGCATACGGCGGCCAGCGATTGCTGCCGTGCAGGTCGAGAATCCGCCACTTGGCGGCTGGCAGGAGGCAGCAGCAGGCGTATGCTCGGCTGCTGGGTAGCGTGCCTACGTCACGGGCACGGCAGGCCAGAAGACGCGCGGCACCGCCTGTGGTAGCAGGCCGCGGGCGAGCAACGGCACAACGCAAGCGCATGGCCCTAACGAAACGGCCAGGAGCCAGCTGAGAGCACCCCCAGCTCGTCTTCCCCGCCTTGGATGAAATTCTAGTTTGGAAATACCCAACTCCCAAATCCTGGATCCGCAACGCACAAACACACCGACTACGGCCAAGCTAGCATCTGGATACGAAAGGATCGGTAATACCCAACTCCCAAATCCTGGATCCGCAACGCACAAACACACCGACTACGGCCAAGCTAGCATTTGGATACGAAAGGATCGGTGAAACGAAGTTGATCAGAGGGCACGAACCTTTGTCCGGTTGCTGGTCACGGCGACTGCTGCGACGGCGGCGGCGGCGGGAGAAGTCGTGTGGAGAGAGGAGGCAGAAGCAAAACCCTAGGCTCGTCGGGTATTATATATAGAGGGGGCTGGGGAAGAAACTAATTGGGCCGAGCCTTGTGAGCCAACACAAAGACATGGGCCTGGTGCATTTCGTGAACTTCTATCTGTTTATGTCCTCTCAAAAAAAAAAAAATCTGTTTATGTGCATCTCTCTCTCAATTTTTTTAGAAAGGATCTCTCTCAATAAATAGAGGCCATGTTTGGTTGCCCCTTGAAAAAAATTTCGAAAAAAAATGAATATATGCATGGAGTAATAAACAAAATTTATTTGTGAAATTTTTTCACATACAAGTACAACTTTGCAAGCTGAGCCTAATTAATTCATGATTTGCAACATCTAATCATATGGTCAAAAGCTTCATTAGCTACAGCAAATGCTACAGTACCATAATTGTGGATGTGGTTTTATAATTAGACTTTATTTAATACCTCTAATTAGTGGTCAAAAGAGTGAAAAGTTTTCGCAAAAACTTTTTCACAGGCAACCAAACACGGCCAGAAATTTCATCTTTATCTATATCTCTATCTCTATTTATTTTAAAGCAAACAATAGTTCTTTGATCTATCAATCGAAATCCTAATCAGAGTCCGAATAAATCAATCCAAATTCTAATTGAAACCCGGACAAATCAATCGAAATCCTAATCGGAACATGGATAATCAATATCTCGCACAATCATAGCACGGCTTGTATAAGAAGTGAATGGACACAAAGTTAATGATATTACATAGATCTATTATATTATCCGTAACAACGCACGGCTAGTGAGAAGTAAAAGAAGGATGTTATAGTTTTTGGCCCATATGTTACTCTTTGTGTACAGGATCACCTGTAAGACTACAAATAGTTTTGCCTTCACGAAATAAAGCAATTTTCGTGCAAAGTTGAAGGAGCGACGCTGGACGAACTGCAACTTAGTAATATATACCGTTGACACAGCGAGTTGACAGAACTTAAGACGAGCAGAAAATATCTCAAAGTACGTGTCCTATTCCTATACCGCTCTGTAGTGGCTACCTAAACCGCTGGATACACATGGATGATCAACTGAGTACAAGATAAATATGCAGCACATATCGATAGCTTTGTGTATCCTAATTCACGGTGAAAGAAGTGAAGGGATGAGGGGTGGATCCCAATTGCAGGGTCAGGGTTGATTCCCCGAGTCGAGCTCTGGATTCACAGAATCTGTTGGCTTCGTGGGAGATAAATCACCCTGCAAAACAGCAAATTCAGCCAACTAGCACGATAGGCTGTTGAGCTATCAGGTGTTAGTAGTATATTGCGCAGTAAGGGGCATAAGATGGCACGTACCATGACAATGTCTTCTTTAGTCTCAGGAAGGCAGTCAGCTTTTTCTGTATTCGCTGCTACTGGCTCTGGAGATGGCAATGAACCAGACTACAAGCATGAAGATAATTCAGTTTGTTCATATGGTGGAAATGGGGCTTTTTTTCTCATGATAGACAGACAATAGAATAATTGAGTCGTAAGGCTACTTACCTTGAGGAAGTTTGGGCTTTGTACTTGCATGCTGCCTGGACTGAGTTCTAACTGACCGTCTACATTTTGAGCGGTGGCTGTAGAAAATATAGAGAGAAAAATATAGCTTACACAAAATCACAGAAATCAGAAACAATAAGTGGAAGCAAAGAATATTTATAGGCTACAATGCAGTCTGTCCAAGGAATGGCTAATCCTATAGTTCTGTCCAAGGATAACATGCCATGTGCAAACTGGATATAAATCTGAACAATGTCTTTGATAGACCAAAAAGGTGGATTTTACAACATGTGGAGAAAGGAAATTCAGAAGATTAGGAACTAAGGAATGATTGCAGGAACGAAATATAAGCTTATGACAATGACATCCACATTTCACCTAAGATTCAGTGAGCTCTTCAATACCTCATGGTATGCCCCCAAAAACAACCATAAGAACGAACAAACACTTTAAAAAGGAGGACTTGCCTGCTTCCTCAATTGCAGTTACCAAGTTGTGCTCATTGGCTAGACCACAATGTGTGCCTAGAATGCTAATGGTTTCACCAAGTAGCATATGTCAGGACAGCAACCAAAAAAAAAATTAATACCATGAGCACTGAATGTTTAATCTGCTCACCTTTCAGGCTGCCCATTATTCACATCCTGTACATCCTGACTTACACAATTTGCTGGAAAGCTCTTCATTCTCTATATACAATTAGGAGATCATGAATGAACAACATTAGCTATGGGCATGAAGAAACAAAAGCTGTTGCACGATCGATATGTGTACAGCAAAAATGGCATTCAAGTTTTTAATTTGATATCTACAACTTACCTCATGCCCAATACTACTGAATAAATCTTGAAATTTCTGTAAAGCGATCTCCATGTTGTGAAGCTCCACATGCATTGCCTGCATAAATACCATGCACAATCAATTTGGGTCTTCAACGCAAGTGGAAATTTGCAATATTGGTAATAGAATTACCTTCTTCCCTGAAGTTAATCTCTCAATAATATCATCTTTCACCAACAAAGCTTTCTTAAGGTAATATCATTAAGGTACTAAACAACCAATGTCGTGATTTTGATAAAAACTGGAGAAAAAATATATGCAATTTATTTAACTTAGTTAACGGATATTTCTTCCAAATGGGGCTGGAAACTATTGTTAAGCTTCTCAGCCTCAAGTTGATCTTCCAACTCATATATGATCCTTGCTCTACTCCGGAGTTCACGCTGGTAAGCACTTATTTTGCTTTCCAAGAAATTAAGTTTCTCTGCATAAATGAAACATGAGAGTTACTGCAAAATAGAAGATAAAAAAAAGAATACACTGCCATCATATGGAAATCACAATCAGATCAAGCAAGACTACAAGAAGCAACCATACCTACAACATCTTTCTCAAGCTCAGAAATCCTTTGGACCTTATCCTTCAAGTCAGTAACTGGAATAACAGTGAAGTGAGAGTGATGTACAATCGGAGAATCAAGGACACATAATAATAAAAATGAAATTGAATGGCCAGATGATGGGAATGGGAGAATGTAAGGGTCAAGTGTGATCATAGCCATACCTACATTTTCCTTCTCACCAACCAAACAATGCACATCACCTAGTACTTGTTTCACCGCCGAAACTTCCTTTTCTATTGAACTAAACAAAACAAGATGAGAATTCAACTTCTCTGAAATTACAGCAATCTGCTTATCCTTCATCTGGATGGTCCATTGCAAAGAACAAGTAGAGTCCTGCCTACAAACACCGTGTATGAGCCAAATGTCAGTCTGTTTACATACAAGGTATGATTCAGAACGTAAGCTAAAATCTCTAAATAAAAAGGAAATCAAATAGTGTAAATTGCATGAAAGTAAATGTGGTGTAGCATTTTATCCAACCAATGTACAAATATTTATCAATGAAAAAAAAGAAATATTTAAGCTGTTAACCATACATACAAGCCTGAAACAGAGCTGTAAATCTACTGTATTATATATAGTTTTAGTTTCAGAAGATATCAATGCAGATGATGATTGTAAAAAAAATACTCAGTGGATTAACTGAAAGCAACTTTCATAAATGTGCAATTGGTTGGAAGGCCTAAATAAACACAGCATCAGTATCAATTAGAAAGAAAGCATGCAAATGAATTCAACTAAACAGCAGTGGTAGCCCAAAAGAAGCAGAAAAACATAAAGGGTGAATACCTGCCTCATAATGTTTTATAAAAGCCTCCCTTGATTGAAGCAGCGCCTCCATGCTTTCTTTCAAGCTATTCTCGTTCTTCTCCAGCAGCTCATTCTCATTTTCGAGCAACTTTATCTGTACAGAAGCACAACAATTGTAACTACCAACTATGATGCCAATAGAATGAATAGATACAGAACAGCATTGTCAACTAGCTTCATACATATAGAAAGATGACACTGATCTGTAAGCAGTGGTACACCGTACACACAAGATCACTATTGTCCAAAATCATGAGTTTCTAGGACTTGAAAGTGTGCATATCGTTGAAAGCGCCCAGCAGAGATAGCAACAAATGAGCCCCAGAGAATAATTAACAATGCAGCGTAACTTGAGCCTAGCGAGGAACTGTTGTCCCACAACAACGCAATCTCAATCTAAAACCTGACACAGCAATAACAGCGATATCAAATCGGAAGGCTTGGCCCAGCCAAGCAACGCATCATCTGGGGGAGAAATGTCACGGAGCACGAACCCTAGCCTCGAGCTTCCGCAGCGCGTCGTCCCGCGCGGCCACCTCCGCGCGCAGCTCCCGAGCCTCCCTGCGGTGCTCCTCCGCCGCCGCCTCCCACCTCTGCAGCCAAAGCATCAGAGTCCATCTGCGGGGGGAAAAAAACAACCCAAAGCCACGCTAGGACCCGAAACTCCGAGAGACGCGTGGCAGGGAGAGGGGGCACCTGGCCGGCGTCGCGGAGCTCCTCGCGGGCTCCGCGCTCCCGCTCCTGCGAATGGGACACGGGGCCGATGGTTAGGTCATGGGTCTAGAAGGGTCGGGAAGGCCAGGCGGGGTGGACGATCGGCTCACGCGGAGGAGGCGGAGCTCGGAGACGAGGGCGAGGAGCTGCAGCTGGAGCTGCGTCAGCGCCGCCGCCTCTGCCTCCATGGCGCCGCGCCGGGGACGGTGAGGGAGCTCGGGTCCCGATGATCCAACGGTATGCTCCGCTCAGCTTTGGCACTGCGGAAGCTTTAGGCGGAGGCCCACTCAAACGGTGGGCTGGACTGTTAAAAACAGGCCCGTGCGGGCTGAATGGCTGATCAAGCAACGGCGCTAAGCTTCATTCAGCGTAGCCGTAGCCTCCTTTGTTTAAAATCCATTGAAATGTTATCATTCTTTCGTAGACAAATGGTTTCATTTCACAAAAATCACAAATTCTATATCGAAATGTTGACATTCCGAGACCAGAGTACGTTGTTCAAATTTAACAAAAATGAGCGGACTTTGCGGGAACTAGCTGTCACATAACAGTCCAAATAATACCAATCAAGTGCAATAATTGACACTTAACCTCAAACCAGAATTACTGCACTCAACTAGTACACTCAGACCGCCTGCTGTAACCAGGATCGATTACACAGGAACTCTCGCCAAAAGACGAGCACAGATGATTACCGGCAATAAAAGCGTTCAAAGCCATTTACAACCCGAGTTTATAACAGAAGTACCAACTTAATCTACAGTAAGTGTTTACAAGCCAGTTTTACAATTCAAACCTCATAGTTCAAACGCAGCGGAAAGTAATTTAGAGTTTAAAACAAGCTTCAAAAATACAATACGATAGATAACGTCGACGACAGAAGACGAGCTTCACATCTTGCCCACTGATGTGAGGCTCACCTGCCCGAACTTCGCGGAGAAGACGGGACCCACTCGACCGACCAACCCGGAGGAAGTGGTTGACCGATCCACGAGGCGCAGATCTCCTTGAAGTCCTCCGTAACACATCCTACTAAAAATATATTACAACAAGCCTGAGTATTCTAATACTCAGCAAGACTTACCCGTCTATGGGTATACTTAGCCTATTATCTAGACATGCAAAGCTGTTTGGCTTTGGAGTTATTTTGCTGAAAAGCTGCTAATATTGAATCTTTACTTTCAATATTTTAGCGCCAATTGAGTTGACCGCTATAACTTAGGTTTGCCTAGTTCTCTAGAGCATGCATGATTGATCACATTAATCTTTAGTAATATACAACTCCATTCTTCCATTCCAGTCTCATTCCACTTCTTTACTACGATGCGACGAAGTGACCAAGGTTCTCATAACCGCGAGTCACGGCGAATCGATCCGATTTAACCTTGCAAGGTGGACCTAACGCACACGTCACATATAGGCCCGTCGGACCCTACGTGGCAACCCTTCACATATGCACACCGAACAGCCGAACTGCCCTGCGACCCGGGACTGTTAGCCCCACCGATACGAACGAAGGGTCAGCCATGAGTTTGTATACTAGCTCCACTGGTGAAGACAGTATCAAGTCCGCCTACCGGTGCACATATGGTACTGAGCTTACCAGTTTCGACTAGCTCCTACTTCCAGCATGTGGTTAGTACTGTTCAAACTTGGTCAGCACGGCCAGCAACGGTACGGTCCTCAATCGACACAGGCGGAGACTCAACTTTCCTTTATTCCATGGTCATGTCCAACTTTCTCTCCGCCCGGTCTCCATTTCCATTCTCATAGCATTATTTCTCATATAACTGTCTGAAGTAACAACCCTATATCTCGCGGGTGACAGGAAATCACCCGTCTTCTACCGAGTTTACTTAAGCATAGCAGTGCTAGCGATAACTAAACTAGTGAAGACACTGGGTATCCAAGATTATGCATCTATGGTTCCAATCAATTCCTTGAACGTAAATGCACAATACTTTAAATATAACATAGAGTAATTAAAATAAGGGTCATGCTCCGGGGCTTGCATTGCCAGTCAGCGGGGTTAGCGACTTCTGGATCTGGCTCGACGGCTGCTTCGGCTTGCGGTTCCCCTGCTTTCGGCTCCTGGATCGGCTCAACGACCAACTCGTAGACGGCTTCGCTCGTGGCGTCTACACATATGAAAAAGGATGCCATGCAATAATTAAAATGGTGCAATAAAAAGACACAAGTGTTCATGATGCAATGATAACACCGAAAGAAAGATTATTTGGCAGCGCAAAAAGGAAAACTGCGGCCAGGAGCGAAACACGTCCAGGAACTCAACTTGCCGACATGAATAAATCAACAAAATTTTACTAGCATGAAAATACATTGATATCACATGCAAGAAAAATTTATAAACATTTATTGCAAAAAGAAGACATTTATTTTTGCCCTAGTAAAATAAACTGAACAACAATAGATCCACAAACATGCACATAGGCTATGAATCTGAAAAATTTTCAGTGAACTACACATACAAAAAGTAATTTACTGAATAAATTTTATAATTTTTAGAGCACCCAACCAGCAGGGACAATTTAAACTAGGCTACGCACAAACCAAATTTTAGCAGGCAAAAAATTGACATCTCAGATGCATAAGTATTTTTCGTCTCAAGATCTTAACTTAAGAAACCCAACAAAATTTAGTTTGTATTTTTCGCATTTTTCCATATTTTTCTACACATTTTCAAAATTTTCAGCCGAAATAAATAAATGAAATTGGAAAACACAACCTAAAAAGGAGGGATGACGACTGGGCCCCACATGTCAGTGGGAGGCCCAGCCCCCAGCTCCCCTGCTCTGCTTTGTGCTCGCGCACGCGCGCACGGCCAGCCCTGGCTGGCGCGGCGGCGGCGCGGCCGGCCGGCGGCGGGCGGAGCGGGCCCGCGGCCACGGGAGTTCGGCGGCCCCGCCGCGCGCGGTGGCAGCCCACGGGCCCGCCCAGGGGCACCCCGCGGCGGGCGGTGGCGGAGGCGGGATTCGCGCGGGGTAAAGAACGGGAAGGATGAGGGACGCGCGGAGATGCTCACCAAGGGCTCGGTTTGGGCGGAGGGTGGCCGGAGAGGGGAGATCAACGAGAGTAGCGGAGCTCTGGCGAGGTTGGCAATGGCGGCCGGCGATGGCGTGCTCGATTCGGCCGTGAGACGGCTTAATCGAGCTCGTGGAGGGGCGGAGCAGGTGCGGGGCGAGGCTGTGCAGCTTGGGGCGCAGCGAAACGAGGCGGCGCGGCGAGCTACGGCCGGCGCAAGGCCCGGCGACGAGCTCTGCTCGGTTTGGCTCGGCGTGAGCGCGAGGAAGGAGAAGAGGGGAGGGGAAATGGATGAAGCTCACTCACAGGATAAGAACAGCGTAGCGTGGAGAGCGCGGATCGCCGGCGCGCGTGACGCGTGGAGTCACCGGCGGTCGGTCGCGGCATGGTCTCGGTACGGGGACAGGGGAAAACAGGAAGAAAAGTGGTCGTTTTGACTAATTTTGACCAGACTCTGACCAATTGTAATTTTGCCAAAATAAAAGTTGTAGAGGAAGAAAAGATCTACAACTTTGCTTTTGGGCGAAAGTTGATTCGAAGCTCGGATTAGGGAGAAAAACGAGAGCGAACGTAGCTAAGTCGATGTTTACTATGCGAACTCGATTAGCGCTAATGATGGTGATTAACCCTGATTAGCGACTAAACACATTATTAGCACCAAAAATTAACAGAGGGTGTTACAGCCTTCCCCCCTTAAAGGAATCTCGTCCCGAGATTCAGGCATAACGGAAAATATAAGACAAGAAGGTTCAAGTGTGAAGTACCTTGATGCGTGCTTAGGAAATCAGGGTATTTGGCCTTAAGAAATTCCTCTTGCTCCCAAGTGGCCTCATCTTCCAAGTGGTTGCTCCATTGAACCTTATAGAACCTGATAGTAGTGCGACGAGTGATACGGTCCTTACGATCAAGTATCTTGATTGGATGCTCAGGATAAGTGAGATCAGATTCTAACTGAATGGTGTCACAGTCAATAACTTCAGTTGGAACTCTCAGACATTTCTTTAATTGGGACACATGGAAGATTTTATGAATTGCCGAAAATTTTGCAGGAAGTTTCAACCGGTAACCTACTGGACCACATCTTTTTACAATTGGCTATGGACCAATGTAGCGGGGAGCTAGCTTTCCTTTTATCCCAAATCTTTGCACGCCTTTCCAAGGTGATACTTTTAAATAGACATGGTCACCAACTTTAAAAACAAGTGGATCACGCCGTTTATCCGCATAACTCTTGTAACGGGACTGTGCAATCTTCAAGTTCTCTTGAATAAGATGAACTTGTTCTTCGGCTTCTTTAACCATGTCAGGTCCAAAAATAGTCCTCTCTCCAACTTCGGACCAATTCAGAGGAGTACGGCATCGACGACCGTATAAAGCTTCGAATGGTGCCATTTTTATGCTTTCTTGATAGCTATTGTTATAAGAAAATTACGCTAATGGTAAACATTGATCCCATTTCTGTGGATAGGCTAGGACACATGTGCGGAGCATATCTTCTAAAATCTGATTGATTCTCTCCATTTGGCCATCTGTTTGAGGGTGATAGGCTGAGCTGCGGATCAATCGAGTTCCTAAACAAGTATGCAATTGTTCCCAAAAGCGAGCAACAAACTGGGTCCCTCGATCTGATATGATAGTCTTTGGCACACCATGTAAACATAGGATGCGATCCATATACAACTCGGCATATTGTTTTGTCTTAACTGGGAGAAAATGTGCTGATTTGGTAAGGCGGTCTACAATGACCCAGATCGAATCACAACCCTTTTGAGTTCGGGGTAAACCGACAATAAAATCCATGCTGATGTCTTCCCATTTCCATTCAGGAATACTAAAGGGTTGCAACGTTCCAGCTGGCCTGAGATGACTAGCTTTGACCCTACGATAGATGTCACATTCTGACACATACTTGGCAATCTCTCTTTTCATCCGAGTCCATCAAAACTGTTGTTTCAGGTCTTGATACATCTTGTTGCTACCAGGATGAATTGATAGTCGAGGGGTATGAGCTTCATCAAGAATTTGCTTTCTGAGCTCAAAATCTTTAGGCACCACTAATCGGTTCTTAAACCATAACACATTCTCACTATCTTGGTGGAAACAACTTACTTTCGAATCTCCTTCTGATAATCTCCTCTGAATTTCCTTTATTCCTTTATCTTTCTTTTGTGCTGTGATGATTAGATCACGAAGAGTAGGAGCGAGTTCTAGATGGACCAGTGTGCCATGTGGTACATTGCTCAAGTTCAACTTTTCCATTTCAAAGCAAAGAGACTTGCTTAATGGTTTAGCTGAGATGCAATGACAGTGAGCTTTGCGACTTAGCGCATCTGCAACTACATTCGCTTTACCAGGATGATAATGCACTTTAAGTTTATAATCCTTGATAAGTTCCAGCCATCACCTTTGGCGCATGTTCAAATCAGCTTGAGTAAAAAGATACTTAAGGCTCTTGTGGTCAGTGTAGATGCGACAAGGACTATCCAAGAGATAATGCCGCCATATCTTCAGAGCATGAACTACAACAGCTAATTCCAAATCATGAGTTGGGTAGTTTTCCTCGTGGTGTTTGAGTGACCTAGACGCATATGCAATCACTCGGTTCTCCTGCATCAAGACACAACCAATACCAGTACCAGATGCATCACAGTATATGTCAAATGGTTTTGATGTATCGGGTTGAGCCAGGATAGGTGCAGAAGTTAAAAACTTTTTCAGAGTATGGAAAGCCTCTTCACATTTGTCATTCCAATGAAACTTGACACCTTTCTTGAGTAGCTCGGTCATAGGCTTAGCAATTTTTGAAAACTCTGGGATGAATCGACGATAATACCCAGCTAATCCTAGAAAGCTGCGAATTTCCTTAACTGATATCGGAGCCTCCCAATCCAACACATCTTGAACTTTTCCTGGATCAACTGAAATACCCTCTGCAGATATGACATGGCCTAAGAAAGGAACTTCTTTAAGCCAAAATTCACATTTACTGAATTTTGCATACAGCTTGTGCTCTCGCAGACATTGATTGGCGTGCTCTTCTTCATTCTTGGAGTATATCAGGATGTCATCAATGAATACCGCAATAAACTTGTCCAACTCAGGCATGAAGACCGATTTCATAAGATACATGAAGTAAGCTGGAGCATTAGTCAATCCAAAAGACATGACTAGTACTCAAATAAACCATAGCGAGTGGAGAAAGCAGTCTTTGGAATGTCCTGAGGTCTGATCTTTATTTGGTGATAACCGGATCGAAGATCTATCTTAGAAAATACCTTAGCTCCAGCTAACTGATCAAAGAGAATGTCAATGCGAGGCAATGGGTATTTATTCTTGATGGTAACCGCATTTAGAGGCCGGTAATCAACACATAACCTCAAACTTTTGTCTTTCTTTTTCACAAATAAAGCTGGGCATCCCCAAGGTGATGAGCTTGGACGGATGAAACCCTTATTCAGTAGGTCTTGCAATTGTACCTTCAGTTCTGCCAATTCATTTGGTGGCATCCGATATGGCCTTCTAGAGATAGGTGCTGTACCCGGTTGGAGTTCAATAACAAACTCAACGTCCCGATCAGGTGGTAGTCCAGGTAAATCCTCTGGAAAGACATCAGAATAATCGCACACTACAGGTATCTTCTCTAAACTTTTACCCTCCAATTTATTTATGGCCGGATTGTATGCCTTGTACTTGGTCAAAGGTAACACCGTAGAACCATGTGCACGTGAATTGATATGAACAGCATGCGCCTGAGTATCCAACACAACTCCATGTGCCTTCATCCAATTCATACCCAATATGATATCAATCCCTTGATGTGGGAGAATGATAAAATTGGTCAGAAAGATTCTCCCAGCCAAGTTGATTGGTACCTTTCTTGCCATTTGGTTTGTAATTATTTGACCACCTGGGGATTGAATTTTATATGAAGTGTTCATGCAATCAATTTTCAATCCGTGCCTATCTGCACAAGCCTTACTAAGAAATGTATGCGAAGCACCAGAGTCAAATAGAACCCTAATTGGATGATCATTGAGGGAAAATATATCCGCCATCACGTGTTCCCCTTCTGGCACGTCCTCACAAGTGGTGTAACTCACACAACCATCCTTAATACACGGCACCTTATTTTTCTTATTTGTATTGCTAGAGCCTTTTCTCGGCTTGGGTGGAGTGTAACAGATATTCTCCGAGTGATGGCAACCCTCGGCTCGGTGATGCTTGCACAGGTCAGGGTGGGAGCGAAAAACATGCTAAAATACGGGTTTCTTTTGCTCCAACTGTGGAGGGGCCACAAGTTCAGGAATCCCCTGTCGTAGTTGATGTTGAGTTTGGGAGAAGCTAGTGGATACCAGGCGTAGGCGTTGCACAACATTCCCAGAGGACCCAATAGGTGATTTCTTCCTCTTTTTCGCATTTTCATGCTTCAGCATCGCATCTTCTTGGAGGATAGCTTTACTGACCAAGTCACTATAGCTGGTAAATGTTCTCACTGCTAAACGCATGAGTAACTCGGTATTTAACCCTTTCTGGAAACAATCTTGCTTCTTTTCATCGGTATCTACATGATGTGCAGCATATTGTGCAAGATGATTGAAAATGTTGGCATATTCCATCACTGATTTGTTCTCTTGTTTCAGATTTAGAAACTCCTCCACTTTCACTTTTATGAAACCTTCTGGAATATAATGTGCCCTAAAAATCTCTCTAAATTATGACCAGGGAATCTGTCTCTCTGTTGGTTGCATAGTTAAATGATTGGCCCACCATATCTTTGCCGGGCCTCTCAGTTGTTGCGCTGCAAAGGCAGCCTTGTCCACTTCTGTGCAATTAAGAATGCCAAACTTGTCCTCCATGGTGCGAATCCAAGCATCTGCCTCTAGGGGATCTTCGGCCTTGTGGAACAGAGGTGGTTGGGTGGCTAGAAAACCGACGTAGTCAGTTTCTGCTGGTGGTGCTTGTCGGCCTCTGTCAGCATTGCTTTGCGCCAGTCGCCTCAACAATTCGGTCTGCTCATTGCGGTCGGTGATAAGGGCCGCAATAGCCTGAGCCAAGGAGGGAGACGGTGGTGGCTGTGCTCCTTGACCCCCATTTTCACGGTTAGCAGCGTTGTTATTGCCCATCTGCAAAAGCACCATCCCTTGGTTAGCCATTCCGCTATCGGGACTAATCCATGCAAGTAAAGAATGTGCATAATTAATATGAACACGCAGCATGAATCGTTCCCTTCGCGATATGGTTCACCAAGAGAACAAAATGGTTTGCTTCAGTTGAAACCGCATCTAATCGGGTTGAATAGCAGGTTGGTAACTCGGCTAACCATAATGTTGCAGTCTTAAGGTTGCACAACTATTAACTACGAAGCGACCAACCAACTCGAATATGCAAGATGCATGCATGTTCTATCGTTCTCACTCAAACAATTACTAATTATGGTATACGAAGACGACTAGTGGCACAATTACGTACTCTCCCTATATATACTAGTCGTTCCTACGATCAAGGATTCATAACGCGCTTACGTAGTTAGTGTTCCTGTAGACAAACCAAGACAACAAGAGAGAGATATAAATATCCATTTCTGGACCCTTCGTGCCAGCACACACGAACGGCCCCCATGTGTCCTACGCCACACAAGTAATGCATATGCAATCCCCCACATATTCACACATACATTACCATCCACTATAGAGATGGCACCCAAACGTTCGACGCTGAATGGGCAGCGCTGCATACATTACCGAAGCAACGTATTCACTTCCCGTACAAATCGCCTTATGGGACACTGTTGACGCTCCTTAACGCCCCCGATTTATATACCGCAAGCGCACGGTTTCGTGTAGCTTTTCCCTCAGAGTATTCCCCCAAGGTTTATCAATCCACGGAACCAAAGAGACAAGAAACAATCTACTAGCATAGAGATTCCTTTGTGTTGAGATGGTGAAAACGAATCTAATCTAATAAAAACGACAAACACCGAAGGTAGCAAGAGAAAGTTAGAGATAACCAATCTAGATCACCTAGATCATGCATATGTTGTAATTCCAGCTAGATGAAGTGAAGTAAGGTAGATGTGAATCTCAATGAAAAGCCTCTTTAAACCCAAAATCTCCAATCCGATCCCTCGATACTCTGCCTACTCTGTGGAGACGGCCTGTCACGACGCCCCCCTTTTGAACGAAATACCCTGAAGCAAGTCGAACCCCCTTTGGTAGTTCCGCCATCAACCTCTAGCCACCATGACTACAAGATCATGTTAAGCGATCTATCTCGATAATAGATCTAGGATGAAACAAACCCAAAGAAAAGAACGAAATCGAACCAAGTCTTCTAGAATCTTCTAGAGTTTATGTCTTTCATGATTGCACCCCATTAGACGTCGTTATCTTCGAGATTTCTTCGAGGAAAAGGATAGGATGGAAAATCCTTCCTTAAATATCTCTTTGCTTTGCTTAGCCCCGAAGTATCTTGATCTTATCTTGTGGGCTTTGTCCTTCGGGCTTCATTGGAGGGTGGATGTGCATGAACGGGGCTCTAATCATCATGGCCTTCGATCCTTTGTTCGAGCTTTGGCCTTCGTCTTTCTTCGTGTCATTGCATGATCATGGGCCTCACCATTTCATGCTCCAAATTTGGTCAAAAACCTGCAAAAACGAAGTACCTCCAAAATATATGTGCAAACGCGAAAACGACCAATAATTGGGCTGAGGTTAGGATGGTTAGTGATTCTGATATTAAATTTATGCCATTATCAAAGTTAAACAGGGGATAAAATGGATACTTAAGGAGCGCCAACATTCCCCCCATGCTTAAACATTGCTCGTCCTCGAGTAAGTCTATGATAAAAATCAGTACTGCCTTTCAGTATCCAATCCCTGCACTTGATCATACACGAGAAAACACAATGCTCCCAAACATATTTTGCAGTTAATAGTTCAAGTTGTAACCAGCTTTTTCAAGGTGGAAGATAGATACAAGTTAAATGCTTCCCCACAATTATTAAGCACATGCTCTCAAAATTAAACAAGTCTCAGAATTAAGAAAGTAAGTTCCATAAGTAATGCTAAACCAAGATCAATAATTCAAACCTCATTGCAATTTGCACCTGGAAACTCTCAGCTCATCTTGTCTCTCAATTTTGCTAGAACTACCTCCTTTCTTTCTCTCATATGTATGTGTGAGGCTTTATTTGGAGCTCTGGAAAGGTTAGTCCTAACAAAAGATATTATAATCAAGATATTATTAAAACAAGAAATACTTCTTATGGATTTACCGAGACTCGTCAAAAAGACCATTGGAAAATAATTTCTTTGTGGAGAGGGAGAGAATGTAACACACACATTGGATGGTGGACATGTGCAAATGGCAACGGTTGATCCCAAGGCACAACTGAAGTCCTTGTTATCGGATTGCGCATAGTTGGAATAATTGAGTATAGAATAATCTTCAAAGTATCTGGAGTTTAATGAAGCAAACGGGACCGAGGAGCTTTTCATCATCATTCATTTTTTCTTTTCTCTCTTTTTTTTGTTTCTTTTTGCTCCTCAGAACCGTTGGCAACACAATGCACTTACTCCACCTCCCTCCCCCCATGCTTGAACGTTTGCTTGTCCTCAAGCAATGAAGTGATGATAACTTGATGGAGTGAGTGCACAAAACCTTTATCAATTCTCTGGACTCAACTTTGGAATTTAAGGGAGCATCTCATCGTGAAAGATTGAAGCCAACAGAGGAGGAAAAGGGGCAGGCCGGCAGGCCTAGGGGTGTTGAGCCGGCCGGCCTACTGCCTGTAGGCCTCCACTTCTTCGGATTTTTCTTCTGCGAACACTTTGATGCTTCTCAAGCTTATGTTTTACTGAATTTTGCTCTTGATTCCACTGTTTTGCCGTCGAAATAAATATATACTCAATATATAGGTTGTGGTCAAGGAGGGGTTTCACAAAAAGATGTTTTTGGTTAGGGGTGGATATCTAGCGAGGTTTGCGATGTTCCTGGTATAGAAACTCACAATGCATGGATAAAATGGCTAGCAAAAGAGAGGTACGCAAAAATACGGAATGGTCAGCTTCTTAGTCTCGTACCAAAAAAGATAATTCCTGAATTAATTCACCTGAAAATAATTCTTGCTCTATAGTTTGTTATGATATATCATTTAGGCTTGTAGAAGGGTAGAGCAATTGCAAAAGGTATCATTGACAAGGTTAGCTCAGAATTAAATCCAAATTAAATTTTCCTTGACAAGCTTAAGTAAGAGAGCAAGAATAAAAGATATGGGTCTTAATTTATCATAACCTCCACAATTGAATTAGCTGGCATTTAATTAATTTTCAGATCATGTTAGAGAGAGCATTAGTTTAATCATGCATAAACCAAGCACAAGAAAGTAGACAAAGCGGCAACGATCATCATATTTTAACATGGCATAAACTTTCTATCATCATTACTAACCATAACATTAAAGCGTAGGTGATGCATTTATTTATCATGGTGATGAAGACAAAAGAAAGCAAATTGCACACATGCTGAAAAATAAATAAAACAGAAAATTGCTACGCACACACAAGCTTGCATACATGCTGAATATAAATGAAAAGAAATAGAAAATCCAAACCACACGTGCGAGCATTTTATTCATTGTCTTGTCGTCGATCACTCTTCTTGATTGGCTCTTGCGTTGTATCCTTGGTCATAATACTGCTGAAATGCTCCTCCATTAAATTGTTCCGGTGGCGCCAGGCCTAGAAGTCCCATTTGATATGTGATTCCCACGGCTCCATCTTCTAGTTGGGTTGTGTGCCTCCGGATGGCGTCTATATCTTCCATGTTTCTTCTTGCATAGGCACCCATGATTCTCATTCCTTGTTCTAGTTGAGGGAGGTCAAAATATTGTGCTCCAAATGACGGGTCGGGCATCTCTCCTTGATATGACGAGGGTTGGTAGTCGTAGTTGCTAAATGGTGGGGCGGAACCGCAGCATGCCCCCATGATTGTTCTTGGCTTCCTTCCCATTGACTCGTCCATCCTTGCGGGTATCCTTGTCCACTTGATGCACCTTGAAATTCATTCCTCCAATAAGCAGAACTTGGCGGTGGAAGGTTTACTTCCAAGTCTTCTTGTTGTGCCGATGCCGATGTTCCTTCAATTAACCTTTCTCTTTTTGATTTCTTCACCTTTTTTCCAATATTTTCAACTCGCCAATCAGTCCTCCCTCTTGCAAATAATTTCAGCATTTGATCGGGGAGGGAAATATCCATCTCAGAAATAGTGAATCCCTTCTTTTCATCCCCTCCGATATAATGGCCTTGCCTCAAATGTTCAATCCCAATATCTCTTCCCGGGACATAAAATTTTTGGATCACTCGTAACCTCGGATTCATGGCTCGGGCTATCATTGTGAGATAACACCCCGAACCAACTTCTCCCGTACCGGATGATGCTTCACAAATCTACCTTTCAACCATGATGTAGGTGGGATCAATTACTTGCTTCTTCACCAATGCAGCATACATCCAATTTAATTCTTGGTCGGTGATCTTCGATTCTCTCATCCTCCCGAGAATTCTCTTGCTCAACCAAGAGTGGAATATTTGGAGGGTCACATTACTTATATTTTTTTCTTTGGCGGTTGACATCTTTTTCTATTTTTGTCCAAAATTCATCAAGCTCTCCATCTTCAACTTGCACCATTTCATATGCATTACTTTTGAATCCGAGCAAGCTTCCTATTTCTCCATAGGTGATTACTTTCTCTTCATTCTTGAGCCAAAATTTCAGACATGGAACTTCTTCATCATCCACCACTTCCGTTGATTTTTCTAATGTCATGAACATCTCAAGAGCCACTTCTTCTTGCATATCAACCGTGACACCGTCGGAAAATAACTTCCAACTGATGTTCTCCAAGAGCTCATAGATGTCATGATGAAATCCCAGCTTCTTCAATGCTTCATCATCAAAATCATAATTTGCTCGCAGTCTTCCCTTCATGAACTTGAGCCTTTCTTCTTCTTCCTTCGACAAGATAATAAACCCATATTCTGAATTCTTGGGCTTATATGGCGGTGGTGCGGATGACCTTGTCGAACGCTGTGGAGGAGGTAGCATCCCTTCGGTGAATCGCATGGAGGATCTTCTCGGGTCTCTCATCCCACCAAGGAGCAGCATGTCGCTCCTCGGTGCGGGGTTGTCTTCCTCCATGCTCCGCGGAGACTCGGAGACCGAGTGCCTCCGCGAAGAACTTGCCGATGCGTCGGATGTTGATGAACGCGTCCTTCTCCTCCCGGCGATGAACTTCATGAGGCCACTCATGGTGACTCCTTGCTGCACACACTCAAAAACAAACACACCGGGGGTTTCTTGCCGGCGGGAGAACAATATATCGAAGAGTGGAACAAACTAGGAATTGTGGTGAATTTTCTGAGATTTTTGGAGTAGATTTTGGTGGACGAATTTTTTCAGGGCTCTAACTGATGTTTCTGGGCGAAGAACTTGAAGAACATAAGCAAGGAATTGAATGAGGAGTGCACCTGTCAAAGGGGAGCACCAGAGCTCTTAAAAAGGGGTCAGGCCGGCCTAGGGTGTTTTTGGCTCTTCTCCACTTCAATTTTCTCTGATGGCTTCCTGGTGCAATTATTTGCTTCTGTCCAGTACATCTTGCATGCTTTGCACCGTCCAAATCCCATGAACCACTCCTTTGCCTTTGATGTCCACTTGCAACATTATTTCTCCACTTTGTGTCATTCACCTTGTCCCATGCTTCATCATTCATCACATGGTGCTATCTTTGCTGGAAATCACATGTCCTTCCATGCATGGCTGCTCCCTCCTTTGAATTATTTGCATGTGGTGGTAGGTAGAGAGCAAAACTCTTTCCCGTGAACTCACTTTGATCAATGGATGTTAATCAAGCACATAAACCCATTCCAAATCATGCTTAGATGTTTAATCCTCCTCTAACTTCGAAATTTCAGAATTGACTCAAAGCATGCAATGAGTTTAAATGAATAATTAGAGGGGAATTGAAACATCTTTACATTTGTAAGTTGAAAAATATTTCCCGACTATATTAATTTTGGTTGCACCGGAACCGTTCACTTTCATGAATTGATAGCGAACAATCTTGAATTCAATCGTGGGTCTTGGGTTTAGGTTCTAATTTTTGCCAAAATGAGAGAGAGAATTTTGAAAAAGAGAATAATTAAGGTTAAGAAAATTCTAGTCCTATGGTGATGAAACTGAAAATTCTCTCTATGTTTGTGCGAACCTACGCATCAAGAATTTAAGTAATATAAACATAGCGCGGCTCTACTCATGTGTTTTATCTCAACTTGGTCTGGCCGTTATGGACAGCACGGTCGCCAAAAATGGGTATGGAATTTTGGATGTAGCTTTCTCAAGAAGAGGCAAATAAATCATAGGATGGCTCATGTCATTGGTTTAAAATAAGAAACATCATTGAAATGACCGAGCGAATAAAATCCAAATCGAATTGTTCGACCGAACGACCAATTGTTCAAAAGTGTATCATGTTCTTGCATAGCAAAATTCTCGACTCACTTACCTAAACTTTTCGCGGGTTGTCCTCCCGGCAGCTTATTCTTGACTCGACGGACGGGTTGCCTCCCGCAAAGCGCTTCGTTTATAGTCTATAGCTAGACTTTCTTCTTCTTCACTTCGGACCAACGCTCGGTGATGGCACTGCAGTCTTGGGTACCCACTTCGGCACAATCCTTGGTGCGGGTTTGTCTTCTACGTTAGTCGTCTTTTTGGTCTTCACAGGCGGGCTTTTAACTTTCTTCTTGACGGGTGCAACGATCTTCTTTGTCGCGATGGACGCGACGACTTCTATCTCCTTCTTCGCTTCCTTCTTGTTCGGCTCCTCTTCTTTCTTTGGCTTCTCCTTTGTGACACGGCGGTGAGGCAGAACATATTTCACATTGATCATGTTGCATACCTCGAGGCGTGGACGAAACTTGAATTCGCTTGTGGTGCCATTGATGTCGAACTTTATCTCCCCCTTGCCAACGTCGATGTTCGCCCTTGCGGTCTTGTGGAAAGGCCTCCCAAGTATGAGAGGCGCCTTGCTCCCTTCTCCCATATCGAGAATCACAAAGTCAACGGGGACTAAGTGTTCTCCAATATTCACGGGCACATCTTCGGCGATTCCCAAAGGATAGCGAACGGAATTGTCCGCTAACTCTAGGCACATGGCGGTGGGCTCCGGCTCCGGTAAGCGTAGCTTCTCGAACACATTCTTGGGCATGACGCTCACACTTGCACTGAGATCACAAAGTGCTCTTTCGAACATAAGAGATCCAATGGAACACGGGATGGTAGGACATCCGGGGTCCCTCTTCTTTTCAGGAGCTTCATTAGCGATTGTCGCGCTACATTCCTCGGTTAGCTTGACAGTGCTTGGCGGTATCTCGCGCTTGTTTCCCATGATATCTTTGAAGTAGCGAGAATACGTCGGAACTTGTAGAGCGTCCAAGAGCAGAATATTGATGCTCAACCTGCGTACCATGTCAACAAATTTGTTGAATTGCTCATCTTCATGTTTACCTTTGCGGTATCGTGGCCTTGGCGGTAGAATCTTGGTGTCTATATCATCTAGCTCAAACTCCGGCTCCTCGGTGACTATCTCTGGCATAGGAGTAGGTGCCTTCTCCTTGATGATGGTCTCCACTTCAACTCTTGGCTTAGGCTTCCTTGCTCCCGCCGCATGTTCGGGTTCTTCAGTCTCCTTTCCCGAGCGAGTTTGAATTGTCTTAGCCGTCTCCGGACTTTGAGGTTGCCCGGGCAATTTTCCTTCGTTGCTGGATAGGCGTCCGGCGAGCTGGGCTACTTGTGTTTCTAGCATCTTCGTCATGTTGAGTACTTGAAGGTTAGAGCTCTCGACTTCCGTCACCTTGCCATCAATGTTCTCCAAGATCTTGTCCATAGCCTTGAACTTGGTGACGGTGTCCTTGTTGATCTTTCCTTGTTCCTTCATGAACTCCTTCAATTGTATATGAAGAGGCACCGAGTTTTGAATGGAAGAGCTTGCATTAAATTGGGGTCTACCTTGCCCATAGCGGAAGTTGGTTGGCGGAATCCATTCTCCCTTCTTCATGTAGTCGAGCATCTTGGCTTCCTCCGGGCAATTCTTTTGGACATGGTCGTACTCTCCACATTCTTCACATGTAGACCTTGCTTCGGCCGCCTTTAAATCGATAGCTTGGGCTTCTCTCTTTTCCACTTCCATCTTCTCCAACCTTCTCATGAGCGAGTCGATCTTCCCTTCTAGCACTTCTTCGCGTTCCACTTGTAATACACTCTTCGCGGCGCCCACGGCTTGGAGTGGTTGTAGGCGCCCCGATGATGCCCATGCGTCATTGTCCGCCACCTTCTTGAATAGCTTGAAACCTTGAGTAGGCGTGAGCTCAATGAAAGAACCTTCGGCCGATGCGTCAATGATCCCCCTTGATGCAGTAGTGAGGCCTTGATAGAACTTCTGGACCACATCCTCCCTTGAAAACTTGTGATGAGGTACAGCGCGGATGTAGTCGTTGAAGCGCTCATAGGCTTCCGCAATAGTCTCCGTCGGGGCTTGCGCGAATGTTGCAATCTTGTTGCGCAGAATCTGGGTCTTGCCCGGCGAGTAGAACTCCGTCATGAATTCTTTCATCAAGGACTCCCAATTTTGCACCGTGTGCGGTGGTAGAGAATGAAACCATTGCAGCGCTCTCCCAAGTAGAGAGAACGGAAAGAGCCTCACTCTTATTTGATCTTGAGTCATCCCTTGCATGTCGAAGGTGCGGCATAGTTGAAGGAACACTTGAAGATGTAGATTAGCGTCTTCTTTTCCAGTGAAGGGCGAGCTTTGCACCATCCTTATGATTGAAGTCTTGATCTCGAATGGAACTCCGATGTTGTCGAGATTTTGGATCGGCAAGTCCCGAACGTCCGGAGTGCATAGCTCTCCAATCGTACGCTTCGGCTCCGGTAGCGCCATCCCTTGGTGAAGTGGCGCCTCCTTTGGACTTATTGGTGGAGTTGCTTGAGGTGAAGACGATGAATCGTCGGCTTCAACTTTTGGATCTACTAGTTCCGGCTTCCTTGATCGTGCTTCTCGTCTCCTTTGCCTGTAAATTTTTTCTGGATCATCCACAAAATTTTCGGGTTTGTTGGAGAGGCTCACGTCCATCTCCTGTTAGGGGTTAGTGAAAAAAGAAAAATATATATGAGATCTAAAAAATGAATATACAAGATCTAAAACATAAAAGAAAAATAAAGCAAACTCTAGATTAGATTGATTTTCGTGGAATAGATCCGTTTTTTTTTAGTTTTTTAGTTAGCTCAGAAAAATAAGAGATCTAAAAAGGTCAAAAAGAAAAATCAAGAAATATTTACGAATGCAAGTAAGATTGGATCTTAAATCGATGGTTCCCCGGCAACGGCGCCAGAAAAGCTTGTTGACGCTCCTTAACGCCCCCGATTTATATACCACAAGCGCACGGTTTCGTGTAGCTTTTCCCTCAGAGTATTCCCCCAAGGTTTATCAATCCACGGAACCAAAGAGACAAGAAACAATCTACTAGCATAGAGATTCCTTTGTGTTGAGATGGTGAAAACGAATCTAATCTAATAAAAACGACAAACACCGAAGGTAGCAAGAGAAAGTTAGAGATAACCAATCTAGATCACCTAGATCATGCATATGTTGTAATTCCAGCTAGATGAAGTGAAGTAAGGTAGATGTGAATCTCAATGAAAAGCCTCTTTAAACCTAAAATCTCCAATCCGATCCCTCGATACTCCGCCTACTCTGTGGAGACGGCATGTCACGACGCCCCCCTTTTGAACGAAATACCCTGAAGCAAGTCGAACCCCCTTTGGTAGTTCCGCCATCAACCTCTAGCCACCATGACTACAAGATCATGCTAAGCGATCTATCTCGATAATAGATCTAGGATGAAGCAAACCCAAAGAAAAGAACGAAATCGAAAGAGAGAACATGGTCGCTAAACATTCGGAATCACAAATAACTTCACCATGAATGATTGTACATCACAAGATCACAACCGGGACCCTACCTTGATCTTGATGATCCTAGCTCCAGAACTCCGACGTGGTCTTCCTTGCAAGGTTCCCACGTCGGCTAGGGCGAACCCTAGACAACTAGCACGACCCTCGGTTCTCCGAGAGGTGTCCCTCTATCTTCTCTGCTCCTTGACGTTGTCTCCCGAATTGATCTCTGCGTGAACCTTGGGGAGGGGTCTTTAAATAGCCTCAAGGAACCCTAGGCCAAAGGGGAGGTCGAATCGACCTAAAAAAGGGCTGGGCCGGCCGGCCGGCCTGGCTTTTTCCTTCGCCGTCTCATGTTCATCTTTCTCCCCAAGTCTCCTGGAATCTTCTAGAGTTTATGTCTTTCACGATTGCATCCCATTAGATGTTGTTATCTTCGAGATTTCTTCGAGGAATCTATCTTGTGGGCTTTGTTTAGCCCCGAAGTATCTTGATCTTATCTTGTGGGCTTTGTCCTTTAGGCTTCATTGGAGGGTGGATGTGCATGAACGGGCCTCTAATCATCAAGGTCTTCGATCCTTTGTTCGGGCTTTGGCCTTCGTCTTTCTTCGTGTCATTGCGTGATCGTGGGCCTCGCCATTTCATGCTCCAAATTTGGTCAAAAACCTGCAAAAACAAAGTACCTCCAAAATATATGTGCAAACGCGAAAACGACCAATAATTGAGCTGAGGTTAGGATGGTTAGTGATTCTGATATTAAATTTATGACATTATCAAAATTAAACAGGGGATAAAATGGATACCTAAAAAGGAGGGATGACGACTGGGCCCCACATGTCAACGGGAGGCCCAGCCCCCAGCTCCCCTGCTCTGCTTTGTGCTCGCGCATGCGCGCACGGCCAGCCCTGGCTGGCGCGGCGGCGGCGCGGCTTCCCGCGGCGGCGGCGCAGCCGGCCGGCGGCGGGCGGAGTTGGCCCGCGGCCACGGGAGTCCGGCGGCCCCGGGGCGCGCGGCGGCAGCCCACGGGCCCGCGCAGGGGCACCCCGCGGCGGGCGGCGGCGGATGCAGCGCGGCCACCGGCGGCGCGGCGACGTTCCCGCACGCGGCCACCGGCGGCGCAGCGACGTTCCCGCGCCGGCGAGGCGGGATTCGCGTGGGGGAAAGAACGGGAAGGATGAGGGACGCACGGAGATGCTCACTGAGGGCTCGGTTTGGGCGGAGGGTGGCCGGAGAGGGGAGATCGACGAGAGGAGCGGAGCTCCGGCGAGGTTGGCAATGGCGGCCGGAGATGGCGGGCTCGATTCGGCCGTGAGATGGCTTAATCGAGCTCGTGGAGGGGCGGAGCAGGTGCGGGGCGAGGCTGCGTAGCTTGGGGCGCAGCGAAACGAGGCGGCGCGGTGAGCTACGGCCGGCGCAAGGCCCGGCGACGAGCTTTGCTCGGTTTGGCTCGGCGTGAGCGCGAGGAAGGAGAAGAGGGGAGGGGAAATGGATGAAGCTCACTCACGGGATAAGAACGGCGTAGCGTGGAGAGCGAGGATCGCCGGCGCGAGCGACGCGTGGAGTCGCCGGCGGTCGGTCGCGGCATGGGCTCGGTACGGGCACAGGGGAAAACATGAAGAAAAGTGGTCGTTTTGACTAATTTTGACCGGACTTTGACCCATTGAAACTCAAAATTCCATATAGGAATTTGTAATTTGGCCAAAATAAAAGTTGTAGAGGAAGAAAAGATCTACAACTTTGCTTTTGGACGAAAATTGATTCGAAACTTGGATTAGGGAGAAAAACGAGAGCGGACGTAGCTAAGTCGATGTTTACTATGCGAACTCGATTAGCGCTAATGACGGTGATTAACCCTGATTAACGACTAAACACATGATTAGTACCAAAAATTAACACCGGGTGATACACTAACGCCTCCTTTATAATGTTTGTTATCTTGGGTTCATATCCCTAATCTATCGTTACATCAAGCTTATAATTTCCAGACAGCCAACGGAAACAACTTTTGCCGCCAGACTTGCTTGTCAAAACTATCCCTCAGCTATTCCACCTTACCGCAGTTCCCGGAACGAGGGATCGAGAAACAGGGGACGGCATTTGGGATGAATTATTACACTGTGGGAATGAAAATGTTCCTTCTCCCCGGAACGGCGTTCCCGGAACGTGGAATGCAGGGGCGTTCGCCGATGACTCTGGTTCGGCCCTTTGATTTGGACGACCTCTTAGAACCATTTCTTCTTTTTTATTATTGTTAAATTTTTTAGAACATATCAGATGCAAATCAACCTCTTCGTGCAAATTCCAATCTAGACTACCGGATTAACATTCAAGGGGGCTTAGGGAGAGTGGGAGGGGAGATTTGTAACGGTTTGTACGAAGAAGTTAGTTTGCACCTGATATATTCCCAACTTCTGACACCGCAAGAGTAATCAACTCAGGAGACGGCGTGAGGACTCTGCCACTCTAATATCCCCACATTAGACACTTCAACGCAGTAAGCAAATCAACTCTGAATTGATGACAGCTTGTGTCTTCCTAAAATAAGCACTAAGGTTTGGTGCGCTCATACCGATGGACACTTGCCATAATGTTTTTTTAAAAAAATGGGCACTTGTCATTGGGTACGGCAATTTCCTGAGCATTTCATGGCGACCTGCAGGAACCAAAAGTATGGATTGGATTAGGCAGACGACCTCTTCGTACTGCAACACTCCTCATCTGATCATAATAAAAGTTGGCGTAGCCGCCATGCTGACGACCCAAGCTTGAACCTCCTTCTTCGCATGTGTTATACTTATATATATTGGTCCACGAATGTTATCTGGTGCATAACCAAAGAAGAAGAAGAATCAGCAGCCGGATCGACTCCGCTTGCAATATTCCACTCCCGAGTCCAAGCAAAGCATACCTCCGACATCGACAATGCAGTCGCCCTCGCCGGTGCGGGTGGTGTCGAGGCGCGCCGTGAAGCCGCCGCCGCGGCCGCGCGAGCGCATCCCGCTCACCACCTGGGACCTCTCCTTGCTCTCCGCCGACTACATCCAGAAGGGCCTGCTCTTCGCGCCGCCGCCCTTCTCCACCGCACACCTCGTCGACCACCTCCAGGCCGCCCTGGCCGACGCGCTCGCCGCCTACCACCCCGTCGCCGGCCGCCTCGCCACCGACCAGCACCGCGACGGCGCAGGCCGCGTCGTCAGCTGCTCCGTCTCCGTCGACTGCGCCGGCCAGGGCGTCGAGATCCTCGAGGCTGTCGCGGGCGGTGTCTCGATCGCCGACGTCCTGCCTCCCGACGCCGACGTCCCGAGCCTCGTCCGGTCCTTCTTCCCGCTCAACGACGCCGTCAACTACGACGGCCACGAGCGCCCGCTCTTGGTCGTCCAGGTCACCGAGCTTGCCGACAGCGTCTTCGTCGGATTCGTGTACAACCACGCGCTCTCCGACGGCACGGCCTTCTGGGACTTCATCAGCGCGTGGGCGGAGGCCGCGCGCGCCAGGCTGGGCGCCCCCCGCACGCTCCCGCCGCGCGCGGCGCCCGTGTTCGAGCGCTGGTCGCCCGACGGCGGCGCGGCGGCGCCGGTCGTGCTCCCTTACGCCGACCTGTCCGCGCTGATCGCGAGGCCGACTCTGCCGCCGCCGCCGCCGCAGCGCGAGCGGATGCTGCACTTCTCGGAGGAGTCCCTGGCGGCGCTCAAGGAGCGGGCGCGGCAGGAGCTCCTGGCAGCCGGGGACGCGGCCGGGGCGGCCGCGGTGACGCGGTTCCAGGCGCTGAGCTCGCTGCTGTGGAGGTGCTCCGTCCGCGCGCGGCGCGCGGCGCCGGACCAGGAGGTGGTGTTCCGCGCGTCCGCCAACAACCGCGCGCGGCTCCGGCCGCCGCTGCCGGCGGAGTACTTCGGGAACGCCATCGGCGCCGTATCGACGGAGGCGGTGCGCGCGTCGGAGCTGCTGGCGCGCGGGCACGGGTGGGCGGCGGCGGCCGTGGGGCGCGCGGTCGCGGCGCACGGGGACGCGGGCATCCGGGCGCGCGCGGCGGCGTGGGCGGCGGAGCCGGGGCTGTCGGCGTTCAGGCTGTTCGACCCGAACGGCATGTTCGTCAGCAGCTCGCCGCGGTTCGACATGTACGGGTGCGACTTCGGGTGGGGGAAGGCGCTGGCGGCGCGGAGCGGCAAGGGCAACAAGTACGACGGGAAGGTGTCGCTGTTCCCGGGGCGGGAGGGCGGTGGCGGCATCGACGCGGAGGTGGTGCTGGCACCGGAGCACATGGCGGCGCTGGAGCTGGACAAGGAGTTCTGGGCTGCCGTGTCGCCGGACGTGCGGCCGGCGAGGAAAGATTGAATCCTCCGCTGCTGCCTATGCCTACAGATACAATAAATACAATAAGCTTAAGCTAGCAACAACATATGGAGATGAATGCTACGATCAAGACTGCCAAAGTTTATACAATCTGTTTTGCACCATCATAATATACCAGCGGTTTGGTTCAACTATGAGCTTAAGGAGAATTAAGAGGCAATTCCCTACTAGCCATTAAAAAAGTTTCCAATTCCCTCCATGCCATTAAAAAAATTATTCCCAGTCAACCATCCATCCAACTTTTTTTTTACTCATACTAGTAGAGATGTACGATTCTTCTTCTATCACGCAACAATGACCTTTATTTCCTTTCCAAAAATAATACACATCTTTTTTCCATCCAAAAATAATAATGTCAATTATTATCCTTCCAAAATAATTAATGACGCGAATTATAGGTGAATGCATGTGCAAAGAAAAATAAAAGTGTGTGCCAAAGAAAAATTATGTGGGTACAAGAGGTGGGTATGGAAAATTGCCAGTGTAAAAAATATTAGGATTTTGGTGAAAAATATTAACGAAATCAATCTCCCTTCCCTTTCGTCAAATTTTTTGGCCTGACAAATGGGGTCTTTCTGAGGAGTACGATGGGCCTAATTTTGGTGAGAAAATTTTTTAATTGTTTCAACTTTTTATATATTGATGATTCCATTTCCGTCGGCTTTTATAGTAGCTACCTAGTAACGGCAGCCATCGGAAATGTCCCTTTTACCTGACCTACAGGTGGGCTCCGTAAGAAGTTTCTTCCTCCCCGCCTTGAAATCCCCAACCCCTGCTCCTACTCCGCGCTGCGCTCGCCGCCCTACTCCTCCTGCTCGCGCTTTGTATCGCCGCCCTGTCCTCTTGCTCGAGCTCGCATCGCCGCTCAACCCTCAGCGCCGCGCGCACTCACGCACTTGACGGCAAAGAGCGCGTCCGAGGCATCGGCGGCGGCGAGCGACACCACCACGCCCCACGCGCCGCGGCCCAACGTGCGAATGCACATCCACTGGCCGCTGACCACTACCGCCATGGCCGCTCCTTGCCTCCGCTCCCTCCGGAGCGGTCCCCGCGGTTCCCAGCGCCCGATCCGTTTGGGGAGCGGCGAGACGGGCTTGAGCGAGAGGGCGCAGAGGAGCCGGGGGGGGGGGGGGGGGAGAGAGATGGGGGAAGAGATTGATGTGCGGGGCCCACATGTAAGAGGGGTAAAAGGGAGATTTCCGGCTCCTGTTAGCTGTCGTTACTACAAAAGCTGACAGAAGTGGTATAGGGGTCCAAAAGGTTGGATGGATGGTTGATTGGGAACAAAAAAATTTTTGGAGGCATGGAAAGAATAGGAAATTTTTTTATGACTAGTAGGAAATTACCTCGAGAATTAATGCATATATTTCTCCCATTACTTCATCAGTTGCATCAAGGGAAACAAAATTTAGGAGGAGCCATATAGGAGCTTAAAGTCTGATTGCAGGGAAATCAAACATTGGTGATGAGAATGCATCCAGGCACACCTTAAACTCCACCAAGGCAACACTAAGTAAGTCTGGACCGGTCACTTGGTCAGCACCTATTCAACTTTCAACCTCATTGAAGAAAAATAAGGAAAGATAATTTTATTTTACAGACCACTGTCTGGATCGGCCACTGGTTCAGCACTCAAATTGAGGAAAGATTTGTATTGCTACTACGCGGCGCCCTACATGAACTTTCCAAGTGTGCAAGCCACTCACGGCTGTTTAGTATCTCGAGGAAGGCGATGGAATACATCGACCAGACCGACCAAGTCCCTGTTTACATCCGATCTCGTAAACTTCGTAAATGCAAAAAAATGTCATATCGAATATTTCGACACATGCATGAAGTACTAAATGAAGTCTATTTACAAAACTTTTTGCATGAATGGGCTGTAAATCGCGAGATGAATATAATAAGCATACTTAAGCCATGATTTGCAACAGTGATACTACAGTAACCATTCGATAATTATTGATTAATTATGGATTAATTAGTATCATTAGATTCGTCTCGCGATTTACAACCCATCTGTGAAAAAAGTTTTGTAAATAGACATCATTTAATACTTCAAATTAGTAAGATTTCTTTGAATTTTTTTTTGCAACGAACTAAACACGGCCCAAGCAAAAAAGTGCGACCTGACGAAGACGTGTATCAGGAACTCAAGGCTTAAGACTACTATCAGTTTGGTTGCCCATACCAACTAATTTACTTAAAAATAAAAGCTGAAAAGCCATGTTTTTAAGGTGGTAAGGGGAGGCTAGGCGACCGACGCCTAGGCGAAATAGGCGCTAGGCGAGGCGACCCATACAGGCACTATAAAAACGAGCAATTAGCATAAAATATCCTAATCAGTGATCTTACTACCCGCTAATAAACAAAGGGGACAAAGCAGAGTAGGTAATGGACAAAGTCACATGCAATAAAGAAGCAGCAAGTGGAGCTCAGCTGCTGTGCTTTATATGCAACCGGACAAACAGAGAGAGAGTGAGAGGCGTACCTCAGCACTCAGCAGCGGCCTTGTTTGGCTCCAGAACTTTTTTCAGAAGTCTCTATCACATCAAAAAGAATCTTACTATTTTATAGTATTAAATAAAATCTGTTTATAAATGTTTTTTGACAGCTGAGTGCTTTTTCGCGAGACGAATCTAATGAGCCTAATTAATTCATAATTTGCTACAGTGGTGCTACAGTAACCATTCGCTAATCATAGATTAAGATACCTCATTAGATTCGTCTCGCAGTTTAGCCCCAGGGTTCTGCAGTTAGTTTTATAATTAATAATTATTTAATACTTCTAAATACTAAAAAGTCCCTAGGACTTTTTTGAAGTCCCTGTTTCTAAAGTCCCTGCAGTTAGTAGCTTGGTCTTGGGCGGCGACGAGTAAAGCCGGCGGCAGGAGGGAGATGCATGTTGACACAAAATCGCCACAACACACTCGAATGCGCTAGAACGCGCAGAAGATCATCAAAACGATCTGAACCAGCGATGTCCTAGTGGATCTGTCTGACCGATTCCGCAGACCCGTCTGACCGGTTCCGCAGACCGGTCTGACCGGTGTGGAGCAGAGAACCGCGAAGATCTAGAAACGCGAGCTCGGGAGGGGCCCCATCGGAGCTTGCGCGGCTAGGGTTGCTTTGAGGTCGGCAGGCCACTCAGAACGTCTTCAAACATCGTCGAGACGAAAGAAGAAAGCAATCTAGGGTTGGAAAAGACTAGGGTTTGAGAGATAAAAAGTAATGCGATATTTTGATTGATTCGATTGGGAATACCTAAACCGGCCTTAGCCTTTATATTTATAGGCCGGGGAAGTCGTACCCCTCTCCAAGTCGGTTTATACAAGAATTTCCAAAATAAAATGAAACCTACTCGGATTACAACTGGACAGACCGGTCTGACCGCCCGGCCTCTGAACTGCCAGAATTGGCTGTCAACATATGCCCCCTGCTTTTTGGTGAGTTTAACAATCCAAAAAGCAAGAACTATCCTAATGTACATGTTTTACACAGAGCATACAAGTCTAAAAAATAAAACTAAGGGCGATATTCAATACCGGCCATCTTCGTCCTCATGCACTTTGTCATACGCTAGGATAGAATTTTTTCAAGTACCTCCCATTGATAGCCCTTGGTAGATGCGTGTAACACCCGGTTTATAAAAGGACATAAACCGAGCAATCATATACGTGTCAGGATCAAGTCACACATATATACAACAGAATGAACAGTATATCACAGCACATATCACGTAAAAAGATATAATAAAGCGAGTACAAATATTATTTATTATATTAATAACAAAAAATGTATGTTACAGCGGAAGCGAAGTACAAATACGGTAAAAACTCTCCGAACCTGAGCAGGGCGCCACAGGGACGTCGATTGGGAGACGAACGCCTAGAAGTCCTCGTAGTCCTGGTAGCGCTGAGCGAACTCCCTCGCGTCGGCAGGAACTGAGCAGCAGTAGCGTATCAAAGAGGAAAAAGTAGAGAAGAGGCAAGAGTGAGTACACAACTTGTACTCAACAAGTATAACACAAACTATGAGGCTCTAAGGTTGGCTGACTCAACTGCATTAGCTTTTAAGTCTTGGCAAAATTTTATTAAAGCTATTTACTACAAGTTGATGAATTACCATAAACCCAGTTACATAGTAATTAATCAAAATTAATCATGTTACTACTAAGAACCAAACCGAAACCACCAAGGTAACCCCGAGAGGCACCCCCTCGTCGGAAGGAGTTAACCCCACTAATCAAAAGGAGGATCTGGGCCGCTCATGACCGTGAGCACGGCTAGTATACCAGTTTTACACTCTGCAGAGGTTGCACATCTTTACCCACAAGTCGTGAGCTACGCTAGTTGTTCATCACAATTCCTTAGGTGAGATGACTAGCAAACTCACTACGAGACCGTTACAAAGGACACGTTGGTAAGGTGTAACCGCTAAGGATTCAGGCAATGCAGCGATGGTACCCACCTCGAGGGGTACGCAGACCAAGCGTCGTAGCCTGGGCACCATTGAAGCTCGACTCCCCTCTTGCCCCGTCGGTAAGTTACTCCCGAACCAAAATGGCCTAATTAGTAAGCCAAGACCGTCCCATTACAGTCTTGTGGTAGCGCTGTTGTCCCAGGTTGTCGCTCTATGAACCGGTCCTTATGGAGAGTGGCCAACCAGGCAGTAAGCACCGTGCTGGCCCCCTAAACCATGTTTCTAACAAAACCAATTTTAACGAGACGTGAGCCACTCAAGCCACACAGAGGGCCACTCTCAGAATTAAGTTGAATATACCATTAATCAAATTAATTAAAAAGGCCATTATGTGTCATAGCGCGGCACCTAGCACAACTAACCAAAATGCAACCCAAAGGATATATATAAAGGATAAAAAGTGGCTAGGAAAGTCTTTATAGGCATACAATATTAAAATGCAGTATGAAATTGTATTTAAAAGTGATAGGTTGTTCATGTTATACTTGCCTTCCTCGTACTGCTCCTGCTGCTGCTCAAACTGGTCGGAAGACGGCTGCTCCGGGTACTGGTACTGGGGCTCCTCAGATGGATCAACGTCTACTCACAAACACATGGCCAAAAACAATGCACAACAATAAACATACAAGCAAACACTAACAAAATCTAAGAAACAGTACATCAATACATAAAAACAGCACACTAAACTAGTCTAAAACTATTCTACGCGTTACAACGATCGCGTGGATATAAAGAACGCCTAAAATGGAGCTAGAATGCAAAATCTAGGCCAAAAACAAGTTCTAGGAGCTTATCTGCGAGAAAAACTAAGTTCTAGGGGGTTTTCTGCAAAAACCGAGGGCCTAAACATAATTAACCGTTAAATCTAAGGGCTAACAAGCAAAACCGATGGCTTAGGACTGCGGGTTCTATTTCTATAGAGCTCAGGGGGCTTAGTGTAAAAATTCTGGGCCTTTTTAGGAATACTTTAACACTGAGCAGGACTGCGGGTTGATAAAAGAAAACCTCAGGGTTTGATTCAGGACGCTTGGATCTGGATCTAACGGTTCAAGGCGGCTTGATCCTAGATCTAATCTAGGTCGTTGCTTACAGATCTAGCGGTCCAGGACAAAGGGGACGCGGGGCGGCGGCGTTCAGTCGCCGGAGTCATGCCCCGCGGCGGCGGGCTCGCCGGAGAAGGTCGAACACGGCCTTCTCGAGGCAACTTGACAGGTTTTTGGGTCGGGAGGGCTCCACACCTCACGCGTGATCCACTGGGGCTCAAAACGGGGGTCTACAGGGCACATGGCGGCGCGGTGTGGCCACGGCGGGTGTGCACGGCGGGACATCGCCGGCGTGCGGCGTGCAGGGACCACTGGGTGGCCTACGGCTCCAAGATTTAGTGCTGAAAGTAGAGCAGATCGGGCCGTGGCTCACCGAGGGCGCGGGGTGGTCGGGATCGTAGGAAGGTCGCGCAGGAGAGTTGGCGGCGTAGGCCAGCGGCGAGAGTCCACGCTGCTCGCGTGGGCGGGTCGACGCTGAAGTACTCCGGGCCCCTGGACTCCGCAGGTCGGCTCGTGGAGTTCCTGCGAGGGAGCCACGGCGGTCAGGACGATCCGAGGATCGCCGGCGGTGAGAAATTGCATGGCGGGCCGAGCTCACCTTCGGCGGATGTTAGGCGAAATCCCGGCGCGGCGTGGACCGGGGTCGATGGTGGTGGCCGCGGGAAGACTCCAGGCATCGAGGCGGTGCTTCAGCGCGGCTTGGCCGGGGCTCCGGTGTAGCGGGGCGGCCGGTCCACGACGGCGCAGAGTCAAGCTATGGTGAGGCAAGGGCGGAGGCGCTAGGGTTGGGGGTCGGCGGCTGCGGGATGGGAGGAGAGCGCAGAGGGAAGGCCGGGGTGTTTAAAGGAGGGGATCCGGGATTCTCGGTGTGCGTGCCCCAGAAGGAAGGCCCGCCGGGGATCTCGACGTGACGGGAGCAGCCGTTGCGCGAGGTTGAAGGAGAGCCTGGCGTGTGGGGCCGGCGGGTCAGCGAGACGTGGGGAGCGGCCGAGCGCGAGCGTGCGGCGCGCTGGCTGACGAGTAGGGCCGCCCTATCGGTCAGGTGTGTGCGCGCGGTGCGCGTCGGGCTGGAGCGGGGAGAGGGAGTGAGCGCTTGCTGGGCCAGGAGAGGAGGGGGCAACGCGCGGCCGCACTGCTGGGCTGCTGGCGCGGGAGAGGGCGAGGAGTGCGACGCGGGCCGAGCAGCGGGGAGGAAAAGCGTGCGCGTGCTGTTCGCGAAGGATGCACCGAAAGGTGGGCTCGCTCTGGTGGTACGCGGGAGAGGGCGCGAGTCGGACTGAAGGGAAGGAGGTGCTGGCTGTCAGGTGGAGCCGGTTCGTCAGTGAGTGGAAAGGGCGACGCGGCTGTGGAGAACAACTTCGACAGGTGGGGCCGCCTTGTCAGCCGGAGGCAGCTCGCGCGCGGGCTGAGCACGGAGCGGGACTGGGCCGTTGCGCTGGTGGAGTGCGGGCCGGGTGTGGAGAAGTGGGCCGCGGGGAAAGCAAGGAAGAGAAGGGCTGGGTTGGTTGGTTGCTGGGCTGCCTGGGTTGGGTTTAGCCCGGTTTGGTTCTTTTCTTCTCCTATTCTATTTCCTATTTCAAACCAACGGAACCTATTTGAATTCAAATTTGAATTTGAATTCAAACCACACTCAATCAAATAAAATTATGCACCAGCATGAATGCACAAACATATTAGCCCTAAAATAAATTTTAATTACTTTATGAAACCAAATAAATTATAAATGCAAGGCTAAGCAAATTAAATCCTAAAAAAATTAAATAAAGCCAATTAAATTTATTATTAAATGCTAAAAATTAAATTGGGATGTTACAATGCGCACCTTGCACCGTCTCCACCATATACGAATTACCGGAGATAACTTTGATAATCTTGTATGGACCCTCCCAACTTGGCGACCATTTGTCAAACTGTCATTGTCCCGACCCGAGGGTCTGGATCCCAACTAGTAAATGTTGTGTGTTTCCTCGTCCCAGATGATGATGCAAGAGACAACTCAGTAACGCACGGTTTATTCTGGTTCCGGCCGTGGGGCCGTACGTCCAGCAAAGGGGGTGTGCAAGGGCACTGTATTATCTTGCACCCGGAGGGCTTGTAGTAGGGGATACAAGCGAGGCGAGAGAGGGAGGGAAGCTCCCATGTCTCTGCTAGAAGGAGGGGTTGAACGTGGCAAATAGGGATGCCGGAGCGCAAGTGATAATGGATCACCTCTGGGAGCGTCCGAGCGTCCCGTCTAAAGGTGGCCCGCCTCCTCCTTTTATAGTCACAAGGAGGGCCGGCGCACATGAGTGGGGGCGTGGAAGTCGTTGTTTTCCCCCGAATCGCGGGGTACAGTGGTCGGATACTATAGAAAGTACACTGTGGGGCATGGTGTTGGGCGTGGCAGCTGTCGTGGATATCATCCTTGGTCTTGTAGAGATTGTGCCGGCGTCCTGCCAGTCCTTGCGGGCGGCGTGGTCGTCGCTGCTGGAGGTACGGTCTTCCGTATGTGGCGCGGTGGCGTTCGGTGGGCCCCGCAGGTCAAAGTCTTGCGTGCACCAGCGGGGGTGGTGCACGCGGCGGTCCTGAACCCCTGGACGGATTGCAGGCGCGCGCACCAGGAAGTCTGGAAGACACGTGGAGGTCTCGGACCCCTCGAGGATAGTGACGGATTGCGGGCGATCCAAGCCTCCGCTCTTCGACAGTCTTGAAGCTTGGTGCCTGGCGCAGCTATAAATAGGGGTCGTGGGGTTCCCTTTCCTCTCCAATCTCCCAGCCCATTCTTCCAGCATCGCCTAAATCTTGTAATGTTTTCCTTTGCCTTTCGTGACCGGCCCCCAGATGGGGTGGCCTGACTTTTATGGCTTTGGTGCTAGAAGAATGCTTGCGAGCGGTGGGGGAAGAACGGAGTGGGCGTGTGCACCATCCCTCAGATTAAGTGGGATCAGCAGAAAAGCATTGGGCCCGTGGGGTTCTGCTCCTGCGATGTCCCCTAGCCTGAAGGGGGATGGAGACGCCTGACCGTGGCACTGGCGCCAGGTCTGGTGGCTCTTCTTCGCGTCGTCCCCCCGGCAACAAGGTTGCTCTCGGGGAGACGGTGCGGAGGGCGTTGTCCGCCAGCTCGACCCCCCGCGTGGTCTTCGGTGGAGGAGACGCTAGAAGAAAGCTTTTGAGGAGAGCATTCCGCTGGACCCGTGCGGCCTGGGGGCTGCTCCTCGCATCCCTAGCAGCCTGGCCGTTGCGTCAGCCAGGGGCTTAGTGCCTTTCTTTGTCACTCGTTCCTCCCCAAGACAGGGAAAATTGCCACGTAGGTGGCAATGTGTTTGTATCTTTCGACGGCCTCGCGCCGGTAACCCTTTGTAATCTTTATTTGCATTTGAGCAATGAAGTCTCCTTTCTCCTCTACGGGGAGGATGACCGAGGGTATAGGGGTGTACAGAGAGTTACGACCCTCGAATATGCGTGAAGTCTCCTTCACGGGGGCGCGTCAGCGCACCCGCGGGTGTAGCCCCCGAGGCCTTGGAGGTGAGTTTGTGCTCGTCCAAGGGCTATAAATGTTGTCCCACTAGGTTGCCTCACCGGGGTGGCCGTCCAGCGTCTTTTTTCAGCCGGCAACGGCACTCTTTCAGCCGCCCTCGGCATTCTCCGTGTTGGTACAGCGACCCAGCGTTCAGCTTAATCATCAGGGGAGCGTACGTTAATAGCGGGGGTTTGGTTATACACGTGGAGCTTCATAATTGACGGTCGTCGACTTATTCGAGGGTGCGGTTTGAACCGTGGTGTGCGAGGAGCCCCCGAGCCTAGGCCCGCGTGAAGGCGTTTAGGGGAACCCTCGACTTTGATTATGACCCTCGTCGCCCTTCCGCAGGGAGGAGGGGTGAAGCGCACCATGCTACCCATGCCCGGGCCGCGAGCAATGGTTGCTTCGGTGAGCTATTAGCGGGTAGTTCAAGCGGACGTCCGTGCCCCGTTCGATAGGGGTCGGCTCGTGGTCCATGGACACGTCTGTAACAACCTAGCCCGGGAAAACGGCTAAGATCTACTCTACACATTGAGTAAACCACACCTGCTAATTAATCCTCTTGCGCTTTCGTCCTCGCTTCGCGCAAAAAGGATCGATTCGGAATTAATATGCTTCCCGGGGCTCGGTATTTAAATTGGTCTGGCTCTCAATCAGTTTTCAGTATGGGACAATTCCCGCGGGTGAACAGTGTCGCGATGCTACAGTAACCCGGCGTGCTACAGTACTCTATCTACAGTACCTGTCATCATGCTCGTCCCAATTCGTCTACAGTACCCAAGCTACAGTACCCCCGTCTGCTACAGTACCGTCTCGACACAGTTCCCATGGCTGTTACAATCATCCCCCCTTAGGACTCGACGTCCCCGTCGAGTACCAGACCAACCTAAATACCAGGATCTCCTCTCTTGGCCACGTCCCATATATCTAGTGCTAACGGTCCCATGTGCCATGTCCGTGCGTCCAGTGCCAACGGTCCCTGTGCGACGTCCGTGCCTCGCACGCACCCGTCCACATGCCTTGGCATCTGCGCCCCCACGCGCCCGTGCTCATGCCCGCGCACTTCTGCCCGTATGTGGCGTGAAACCGCGAGAGTCGGCTCTGATACCACTGTAACGACCCGGACCAGGAAAACGGCTAAGATCTACTCTACACATTGAGTAAACCACACCTGCTAATTAATCCTCTTGCGCTTTCGTCCTCGCTTCGCGCAAAAAGGATCGATCCGGAATTAATATGCTTCCCGAGGCTCGGTATTTAAATTGGTCTGGCTCTCAATCGGTTTTCAGTATGGGACAATTCCCACGGGTGAACAGTGTTGCGACGCTACAGTAACCCGACGTGCTACAGTACTCTAGCTACAGTAACCGCCATCAGGCCCGGCCCAATTCGGCTACAGTACCCCCCCCGTCTGCTAGGCGGGGCTCGGACCCATTCGATAGGGTCCGAGGGCTCGATGCTCTCCCTCGATGGGATCCCCCTTCTAGGCACCCTCGACTGGCCTTGAACACTTCGTAGGATGTCTCGAACTCCGCATTCGAGGGTGGCTTGTACGGCACATCCCTGCAGTCCCTGACTCTGGTGATCTGGGGCGCCTGTCGAACCTCCGAAGGGCCAGGCTTCGAACCCCTGATCAGTAAGGCCTCGAAATGCGGTTCCTTCGAGGGTAGAGGGACCCCTGAAGGAATATTCCATCTTGATTCAAAAACGACGCAGAGTCGCGAGTCACGCGCGCGGGTCTTCTGCTGGTGGTGGGCGACGTGGCCCGATTCGTGCGGTGCGGGCGCGCCTTTTCAGGCGGCAGCCTCGGGTAGATGAAGCGGCGTGGGTGGCGGCTGACGGATAGGATAGTGCAACAGTCGCGCCGTGCCTGCCGGTTACCGTGCCGCAGTTATTGCTGCATGTGCACGTGGGAGACTCCGTGGTCGCAGGGCCCGGCCGTCAACGACAGCGAAATTTGCCGCATTCAATCCGGCAGATTCGGGCTGAGGTGGCGGACCCGCTCATCGTGGTGAATAAAGACGAAGAGAAGGGGGATGTTTGGGCTCACCTGGCTGTTTGCCTTCATCTCACTTTGCCTTCTCCGCCTCCCCTGCATCCTGAGCCCGCAGCCAAGAGCGAAAGGGAGGAAGAAGAAGGCGAGGAAGAGAGAGAGAGAGAGAGCACCTTAGCCATCCCGGAGCGTTCATTCCCCCGTCCCCCCTTGACTCGGAGAGATGTCGGACATCCAGGAGCCATTGCCGTGGGGGAAATCCTCCGCCACCGTGGCGGTTTAGGAGTAGTTGGTCGCCGACCGGCTGCTGCCGTGGATCACCGACTCGGGGGCGCCGGCATGGATTTCCCCGCATCCGGACGAGACCGAGCCGAAGCCCCCGCAAGGCTACGTCGTGAGCTTCGTGCGCCTTCACGAGCAGGGCTTCGGCGTCCCCGTCAGTAGGTTTATGCAGGCGTTGTGTGACTATTATGGAGCGGAGCTGCACAACTTCAGCCCCAACTCCATCTCGCAGGCGGCGGTCTTCGTCGCCGTCTGCGAGGCGTACCTCGGGATAGAAGTGCACTGGGATCTCTGGATCCACCTGTTCCGCGGCGAACTCTTCATCGAGAGCGGGCGGGGCCAACCGAGGCGGTTCGCGCGCGCCGGCGGCAAGACGTTCCACGTGCATCACTCTCGGAGGAACCTCTACATCCACAGCAAGATGACGACAAACAACGCCGGGTGGAGCCGAGGGTGGTTCTATCTTCGGAACTACAGCGGTGCGCTCCCGGCATTCACCAACAGGGTGCTCCGGGAGCGGTCACCGAAGTGGGATTGGGGGGTGTCGCCCCCAGCACAACAAGACAAGCTCGAAGTCCTCACCGACGCGCTGGCGCATCTGGCGAGGAAGGGGTTGACGGCGGCGGCCGTCATCGCAAACTTCCACCGGCAGAGGGTGATCCCTCTCGTGGAAAGGGCCCTGCCGATCTTCGAGCTCACCCCCGGGAGCCAGGTTGAGGGCTCGACGACGTCGTACAAGCTGCTCTCCCGCACCACCGCCGCCCGGAGGGCAAAGTACGCGGTGGCGGAGTTCCCCCAAAATCCCGAGGATCTTTGGAGGATCAAGATGCGCCCCGAGACGGGGTACATTTCTCTGGTAAGTTTTGACTTCGAATCCGGTGTGTGTTGTGTAGCCCCCTTTTCCTGACTCCATCTCGGTCGTGCTTTGCAGGGGTTGAGGTGCGGTACCTCGAAGCCCCCGGTCCCGGAACAACGCCTGATCAACCGCCTCCATGCGGAGAAGATGAAAAGGCGGAAGGATGCGGCGGAGGCAAAGGTCGAGAGGAAGAGGAAGGCGAAGCACGACAAGGCGTGCAAGCTCGCTCGAGCGGAGGGGAAGCCGCAGCCCGCCACGCCCGAGTCCTCGGAGGAGGATGAGGTGGAGACCTCGGATGCCGAGGACCACTCTCTGGGGGCGACGGGGCGGCAGCGGGTGCGAGCCCCCCGCCCACCTATGAGTGGGACGCCGATGAGGGGGCGCCGGCAGCGGCAGAAGAGATAAGGGTCGTGGCGGAGCCATCAGCGGGCCCATCCCTCGAGGGTGCGGAGCGGGAGCCGTCACCTCCGGCAGCCGGTGAGGAGACGCCCGCGCCCCAGGTGCTGATCCGCGGCGACGAGGCTGCGGCGGGCGCGGAGTCGTCCGCGCTGGCAGGCTCGAGTCACCAGGCCGACACGAGGGGGCGCCCTCGGGGTAATCTTCGAGGGGCGGCACGATGCCGCGGGCCCGAAGAAGCGCGACGAGGAAGCGAAGCATGAGCGCTCGATCCTGGTAAGTAAACTTGGGTTTCGTTTTTGTTGTGTGTTTGGTCGATTTCTCGATGCTGTTGTCCTTAACTTGCGTTCCTTGATTTCCAGCCCTGGGGCCGTCGCCAAGGATGCGGTGCAGCTTGCCCCGGCTAAGGCACTCAAGACCGGCGCACGCAGCACGCCGCACACGACGCCACAGCCCCTGCCTGCCGTGGACCTCGTGGCGGAGGCGGCGAAGCTGCGTGCGGCCGTGGCCCGAGGGGCCCAGGCGGCCCAGCAAGCCCGAGTACAGGAGGAGGGCGACGCCGGCCAGAGCGGTGCCAAAGCGGCCGCTCAGGCTGACGACGCCGAGGAGACCGGCTGGGGCGGTGCCGGTGGTGCTGCCCGGGCTGTCATTGAAGTTGAGGCTGGTCAGGGTGACGCGGCCAGCGCCGCCCGACCGGATACGGGAGGAGAAACTGGCGGGGGCGCGCAGGAGCGCCCTGCCGACCATGTAGAAGAGGAGGCCCTCGTCCTCGAGCCCTTGAGGGCTGAGGCCGAGGGCATCGCAGAGGAAGAGACGGCGCAAAGGGCGCCAGTGGTGGAAGGAGCCCCCGCCTCGGAGCCCACCGAGGCCCGGTACGACGGTATCGTCGCGGTAGTGCCCGTGCCAACGGCGCAAGGGAGCGCGGCGGAGGTGGTGGACCTGCCGGACAGCAGCGAGGAATACGGGGACTCGATGGACATCGACCCCGCTGCTGCGGAAAGCGCCGCCACGCACATCGCCGAGTTCGCGTCGGCCAGCGCGGGCGTGCTCGAGGCGGGGGCGTCATCTCGGGGCGATCGTCCCGTCCGGGATCCCCTCGGAGTTCCTCCGCAAGAAGCAAGAGGAGGAGGAGTCCTGGAACACACAGCTTGGCGTCGGCCGCGATATCCTACAAGCTCTTGACCGCGCGTTCCAGCTCCATCAGGGGGCGGATTACCAGGTCAGCCAGGTAAATGCTTTCCCCTGAAAATTGCTCGGATTCGATTCGTCCTTAACATGTTTTTTACCCACGCTTTTGCACCTGCAGTGGCTGAGGGACATCTCGCGCAAAAAGAGCGCCGAGATGACCCGGATGTACTCCCAGATGAGCCAGCTCGGGCAGCTCAACGCCGAGCTAGTGCTCAAGACATCGACGCCAACACGAAAATAGCGGATCTGGGAGCGCGTCAGCAGGCGCTGGAGGAGGAACTAGCGCGGGTTACCGGTGAGCGGGACGTCCAGAAGGCGGCAGCGGAGCAGACAGCTCGGGAAGCCGAGGCGCAAGCTGCCGAGCTGCAACGCCTCCGGACGGCGCTCTAGGAGAAGGCTCGGGAAGGCGAGGCACAGAGCGCCGAGCTACAGCGCCTCGGGACATCACTCGAGCAGCAAAAGACCGAGCTCCTCCACAAGGAGGTGGCCATGGTCGCACTCACCGGGACCCTCCGGGAAATGGGCGAGGTCCTCGAGGAGAAGGAGGTGGCCCTCCAGAATGTGGGGTCCGCCCACAAAGAGAAGGAAGCCTCCTTGTCCTCGCTCGCAGAGGCCGCCCGAGCCCAGAGGGAGGAGGCGCAGAGGAACATCACAGGTGAGTACCTTCGAGTTTTCGTCGATTTGTTTCCTTTCATAGCTTACGTTGACTTCCTTTGCCCAGAGCTGAGGTAGAAGGTGGCGGACGAGTCCGCGGCGAAGGAATCAGTCCACACGGCGCTCACGGCGGCGCAAATGGAGTTTGCTGAGCTGGAGCAAAACGCCGTGAGCGTGTGTCAAGAGCTCGAGGGGGAGGGTGCTGTCTCGGGCAGTTCGGTGATCAGCCTCCTGCGCGCGCTGGGCGGTCGGATTGCCGAACACGCCAAGAGCACCTTCCGTCTCAGTGTCCGCAGGCCCTCGCCGTGGCCTCGACACACTACCTCATGGATCTCCAGAGGGTGTCGTCGGTGTACGTCGTTCCCGATGATGCTGATGCGGACGCTGCGTCGGCCATTATGGATGAAGCCGACGCAGCCGCGGAGGAGTTCGCCACCGTACTTGCTGGGAAGCTCGAAGCCGACATCCCTCCCATTGCTGAATTCGACGCCACTGAAGACCCGCAAGGGGGGATGGTAGCCTGTAGGAAATCTGTGCCTCGAAGCCCGTGTAATAGATTAGTGAACATATCATAGTCGCGCTTTGTAATCGCATCTTATGAATATAAGAGATTTATTTTCGTTAAATCGACTGTGTGGCCCATCGAGGCCTTGTGCGTTCAAGCCTATGTTTCTTTACTTTATTTCCGTGTTCTCATATGCGACTTAGATAAACGTCTGCGAGGAATTTCGCGTTCATAAGCAACGTAGGTGTAGGGTGGTGAGGGGGTGCCGTATCCCGGAGGCGTAGGCGGCCCCACCACTCGGCCAGCCCCGTACCGTAGTTGCTTACGCCTCGCGTCCGTTGTTTCCAAGGATACGAGAAGCTTAGGGTCGAGACGGAAGTATTTCGAAAAAACATTGGCGATTTTTTGGGGGGCATTCGGGGGTTCCCCCCGTAGTAGCCCCCGAGGGAGACTCGGCTTTGCCGAGGGTAAAGCCGAGCGTACCTCAGTGTTAGCGCGCATCCGAGCCTTCGAGGGTCCGGAAATTGAAATGTGTACTTCTTTATTATTTCGGGAAATTGAAAACCCGAGCACAAATAATTTACAAAGAGCTCGAAATTCTAAGGATAGAAGCGACGTAGCTGTTGTATGTTCCAAGCGTTGGTGAGGACTTCGCCGTTTTCGTTCGCCAGCTTGTACATGCCGGGTTTGAGCACCTCGGCGATTATGTATGGTCCTTCCCATGGAGGTGAGAGCTTGTGGCGGCCCCTGTTGTCCTGTCGAAGCCTCAGCACCAAGTCCCCTTCGTTGAGGTCTCGGCGCCGGACCCTCTGTGCTTGATACCTTCGTAAGGACTGCTGGTAATGCGCAGAGTGGAGGAGCGCCACGTCTCGAGCCTCGTCTACTTGGTCCAGCGAGTCTTCGCGAGCTCGCATGTTTTGTTGCTCTTGGTATGCCTTGAGCCTTGGCGATCCGTACTCCAAGTCGGTGGGGAGTATGGCCTCGGCGCCATAGACGAGGAAGAACGGGAAAAAGCCCGTGGCTCTACTTGGGGTCGTCCTCAGGCTCCAGATGACCGAGGGTAGCTCCGTGAGCTACCTCCGGCCAAATTTGTTCAGCTTGTTGAAGATTCTCAACTCCAGTCCTTGGAGGATCATGCCATTGGCACGCTCCACTTGCCCGTTCGTTTGTGGGTGCGCCACGGCCGACCAGTCCACACATATGTGGAAGCTGTCGCAGAACGCCAAGAACTTCTTGCCTGTGAACTGGGTGCCGTTGTCGGTGATGATCGAGTTCGGGACCCTGAACCTGAAGACGATGTCGGTGAAGAATAGGACTGCTTGCTCGGATTTGATCTTGCCGATGGGTCGAGCCTCGATCCACTTGGAGAATTTGTCGACTGCCACCAGCAAGTGGGTGAAGCCCCCAGGCGCCTTCTGCAGCGGACCGACGAGGTCCAGTCCCAACACGGCGAACGGCCACGTGATGGGGATGGTCTGCAGGGCATGGGCCGGGAGGTGTATCTTTCGAGCGTAGAACTGGCAACCCTCGCAAGTCCGCACGACGTCAGTGGCGTCTCCGACCGTGGTGGGCCAATAGAAACCTTGCCTAAACGGGTTACCCACGAGGGTGCGTGGCGCAGCATGATGGCCGCAGATGCCAGCGTGAATGTCGCGGATCAGCACCTTGCCCTCGGGGACGGGGATGCCCTCGAGGGTAGGGTCCCTCAAATCATCCAGTCGAGATACTGGATGCGCCAATCATGCGAAGTGGGGGCCTCGTCAACTTCCATTGCTTCGGCCTCGTCCGCGAAGGTGGTCCCGAAGTCAATGTCCAGGGCCTCGGCCTCGTCCGCCGGGGGGTTCTCGTTGGAGGGCCCGGCGGACGAGGGGCCCGTCTCCGTCGGATCCGTGAATTCAACGGTGGTCCGTCCCGAAGATATCTCGTTGTACTTGCGCGGGACATGATTGAGCTCTAGGCCGTCGAATTTGTCTTTGAGGCGGCGCACTGCATTGCAGTACGCCTCCATCTTTGGGTCGTGATAGCTAGACTCCTTCATGACTTGGTCGACGACGAGTTGAGAGTCACCGCGCGCGTCGAGGCATTTGACGCCGAGCTCGATGGCGATGCGGAGGCCACTGAGGACGGCCTCGTACTCCGCCATGTTGTTCGAAGCAGGGAAATGCAAGCGTATCACGTACCGCATGTGTTCTCCGAGGGGTGAGATGAAGAGGAGGCCGGCACCGGCGCCGGTTTTCATCACCGACCCGTCGAAGTACAAAGTCTAGCATTCGCCCTGGATTTGTGGCGAAGGTAGCTGAATGTCCGTCCATTCAGCCACGAAGTCGGCAAAGATTTAGGACTTGATCGCTTTGCGGGGGGCGTAGGTAAGAGTTTCTCCCATCAGGTCCATGGACCATTTGGCAATCCTACCCTCGGCTTCCCGGTTGCGGGCTATCTCTCCCAAAGGGAAAGACGAGACCACGGTGATGGGATGGGCCTCGAAGTAGTGGCATAACTTGCTCCGAGCCAAAACCACTGCGTAGAGCAGCTTTTGAATCTGCGGATAGCGTGTCTTAGTTTCAGACAACACCTCGCTGATGTAGTACACCGGCCATTGGACGGGCAGAGCATGGCCCTCCTCTTGTCTTTCGACCACGATCACCGCGCTGACCACTTGGGTCGTCGCAGCTACGTACAGATAGAGGGGCTCGCCGTCCGTGGGTGGCGTGAGAATGGGGGTGCGAGTGAGCGACGCCTTCAGCCTTTCGAGGGCTTCTTGGGCTTCGGGGGTCCACATGAAGCGTTCGGTTTTCCTCAAGAGTCGATACAGGGGTAAGCCTTTCTCGCCGAGAAGCGAGATGAACCGGCTAAGGGATGCTAAGCATCCCATGACCCTCTATACCCCCTTTAGGTCTCGGATCGGTCCCATCCGAGTGATGGCCGAGACTTTTTCAGGGTTGGGCTCGATGCCCCGCTGGGAGACAATGAAACCCAAGAGCATACCTCGAGGCACCCCGAACACGCACTTCTCGGGGTTGAGTGTTACCCCCTTGGCCCGTAGGCAATCGAATGCGACCCGGAGATCGGTAACCAGGTCGTCCGCCTTCCTGGATTTTACAACGATATCGTCGACATATGCATCTACGCTGCGCCCGAGATGGTCTCCAAAAATGTGGAGCATACACCGCTGGTATGTGGCTCCGGCGTTTCTGAGGCCAAAGGGCATCGTAACGTAGCGGTACATGCCGAAAGGTGTGATAAAAGAAGTCGCGAGCTGGTCGGACTCTTTCATCTTGATTTGGTGGTAACCAGAGTAAGCATCAAGAAAGGACAGAAGTTCGCATCCCGCAGTGGAATCTACAATCTGATCAATTCGTGGCAAAGGAAAGGGAACCTTCGGACATGTCTTATTTAAACTAGTGTAATCTACACATATCCTCCAGTTTCCACTCTTTTTCTTCACTAATACTGAATTAGCTAGCCACTCGGGATGGAATATCTCCTTGATGAATCCGGCCGCCAGAAGTTTCTGCAACTCCTCACCGATCGCTCGGCGCTTGAGCTCGTCGAAGCGTCGCAGGCGTTGCTTCACCGGCTTGGAGTTTGGTCGGACATCAAGGGAGTGCTCGGCGACCTCCCTCGGTATGCCAGGCATATCCAAGGGGCTCAACGCGAAGATGCCAGCATTAGCACGGAGAAAATCGACGAGCACCACTTCCTATTTGCCGTCGAGGGTGGCGCTGATCTGCAACGCCTTGTCGTTGGGGTGGCTCGGGTCAAGGGGCACCTTCTTGATACCCTCGGCGGGTTCGAAGCTCCCGGCGTGTCGGTGCGTGGAGTCCAAGGCCTCGCTTGCCATTTTGTCGAGGGCGGCTGCGAGGGCCTCGTCCTCCGCTTGAGCATCCGCGCGCTCAACACACTCGACGTCGCACTCGTAGGCGTTCTCGAACGAAGAGCCGATGGTGATGACGCCCTTTGGACCCAGCATCTTGAGTTTGAGGTAGGTGTAGTTGGGGACGGCCATGAACTTGCGTAGCAAGGACAACCAAGGATGGCATGATAGGATCCTCGAAACCCCACCACCTCAAAAGTGAGTACCTCCTTGCGGAAGTTAGCTGCCGTGCCAAAGCAGACAGGTAGATCGATCTGGCCGAGGGGTTGGACGCGCTTCCCCGGCGCAACGCCATGGAATGGCGACTTGCTGGGGCGAAGTTGTCCAGTCTGATCCCCATGAGCTCGAAGGTGTGGGCGTACATGATGTTGAGGCTGCTGCCTCCGTCCATGAGCACCTTGGAGAAGCGGGTGTTGCCGATGATGGGATCGACAACGAGCGAATACCGTCCCGGATGCGGGACGTAGTCGGGGTGGTCCTCGCGGCCAAAGGAGATGGTATCCTTCGACCAATCGAGGTAGGATGGCGTAGCTTTGGTGATGGAGAAAACTTTCCGGCGCTCACGCTTGCGTTGCCGAGATGTCATGTTTGTTGTTGCTCCTCCAAAGATGAAGAAGGTGTTCTCCACTGGGGGAACTCGTCATCTCCACCTTTGTCGCCTGCATCCTTCTTCTTATCTTCGTCGCGATGCGCGACGCGGTTGTAGTCTTTCTTGAGCATCTCGCACTGCTCAAGAGTGTGGTTGACCGGGCCCTTGTGGTATCGGCACGGCTTCTTAAGCATGTCGTCGAACTGGCCACCACCGCCTCGAGGGGGGCCTCGAGGTCCTTTGCGGTCCGGGGCGGCAACGAAGGCCTCCTCGGAGTCCTCTGCCTGCCCCGACCCGCGCTGGTTCGGTGGGATCTACCTCTTTCCCTTCCTCCCCCGCTTCTGTTTCTTGGCGGGGGCGTTGGGCTTGACGTTGCCGCCCTCAGCGGGCGCATCGTCCTTGCGCTTGCTTAGCTTATCGTCGAAAATGGCACCAACATCCTCCTCGCCGGCGGCGTAGTTGGTGGCGGCGTCGAACAGCTCGTTGGTGTTGGTCGGACGGCTTCTCGCGAGCTCATGCACCAGGTTCCTGCAAGTCGTACCCTCGAGGAAGGCGTTGATGACCTCGACGTGGGTGACGCTGGGGAGCTTGGTGCATCGCTTGGAGAAGCACCGCACGTAGTCGTACAGGGACTCATTGGGCTTTTGGTGACACCCTTTGAGGTCCCAGGAGTTCCCAGGGTGCACGTATGTGCCCTGGAAATTGCCCACGAAGATCTGGACCAAGTCGGCCCAGTTGTGGATCTGGTCCGCGGGCAAGTGCTCGAGCCACATTCGTGTGGCGTCAGCAAGGTGAAGAGGAAGGTTGCGGATGATGACCGCGTCCTCCGTCGCTCCGCCTAGCTGGCACGCTAGACGGTAGTCGTTGAGCCAGACAGCAGGGTCTGTCTCACCCGAGTATTCGACGAGAGTGTTGGGTTGTCGAAAGTGCGGGGGAAAAGAAGCGGTCCGAATCTCCCGGCTGAACACCCGGGTGCCCGGAGGCTCCAGTGACTCACCCCTGTCGAGTTTGGGGTCGAAGCGTCCACCCCGTCGAGGGGTATACCTCCTGACGTCGATGATGTAGCGGGCATCGCCGTCGCCGGCATGCCCGCGCGTGTCACGGATTCGCTCCCTTACGGGAACTCTCCCGATGCGCTCGTGCACCGAGGGTGCCTTCGCACCGGGCGCTACGGCTGCCTTGCTCTTCCCTGCTGGTGGTGTGTGCACAGAAACCTCACGGTCCTGGTGCGCAGTCCCGCCAGGCTGCTCCGCAGCTTTCGAGCGCATACGAGACGCAGAACTCTCGGCCTGCTGCACGGCAGCTTGCTCGATGAGCTCCTGTGCATCGCGGCGCAGGTTGCGGCCCGAAGGCGTCGATGGCTCGGGCATAGCTTGGAGTAGATAGGCCGCAGAGACGAGTTTTTCGCCGGCCATCTTCAGTTCCGGGGGTTTGTCGACGTTGTCGTCGGCCAGGATGCGCTCCCGGGCAACACGTCCCGCCTCCTGGGCATGTGCGCCACGCGCGGTACGCTGCTGCTCGAGTGCGGTGCGCAGCTCCTGAGTTTGCTGACGCTGCTCGTCAAGCTTGGCCTAAAGCTCCTTGAGCTGTGGCAGCTGTGCTTGCCGCGCCGCCGAGCTTGACGAAGAAGAAGGGGCTGCAGGTGCCACCACCGGTGTGTTCGCCTGCGCGTCCGCCCCGCCATTCCCGTCGTCACCCGGGGCGTTGTCGTCTTGCCCGTCCCCAAGCTGGACCATGAAGCACTCCCGGGCAGGATCGTAATCCCCCTCGCAGGAGTCTTCAGAGCAGGTGAGGCAGTAAGCCGTTGCCAGCTGGAACGAGCGGAGAGCGTCGGGGTCGTAAACCCCGGAGTAATCCTCGGCCTCCTCGGCCGTGAAGTTGTTCATGAAGAAGTTGACGTCGTCGGCGATTGAGCTCGCCGTCTCGGGGTAGGATTCATCGGGAGACGATGCGATGAGGTTGCGGATCGATAGGAGATGATGACCTGGCAGATCCTCATACTTGGTGAAGTTAGTGCTGATTCAAGAGGCGTAGGTGCGAGCGGCAGTGTTGCGCATCCCAAAGGGGAAGGGCCCGTCTCGGGGTAGGATTCGTCGGGAGACGATGCGATGAGGTTGCGGATCGACAGGAGATGATGACCCGGCAGATCCTCATACTCGGTGAAGTTAGTGCTGATTGAAGACGCGTAGGTACGAGCGGCAGTGTTGCGCATCGCAAAGGGGAAGGGCGAAGGCGAGGTCGAGCCCCTCCTGGGAGACACTGGTGCCGCAGCAGGTGATGGTGCTGGCGCAGATGACGCCGAGGCACGTGATGACGAAACGGTGGCCCCGTTGGCCATGATGCTGAGTTGCGACATGCCAGCCTCGACCCACGTGGGGGAGCTGTGGCGTGCCGCGCGACGCCGCTCCGCGCGTGCTTGTCGCGAACGCTGACCCGAGTGCCTGTCGTGCCGGGCTGGTGAAGTCGGGGTGATGGGGTTGCGTCTGGGCGAGAGGAGCCGCATGAGGTAACCATTGCCGGTCGCTCTGAACTCGAGACTCCCTAACCAGATCACGAATCCTGCTGGGAGCGGATCCGAAACACCCATGGGGTATGGGTTGGATCTGCCCGCCATCCCTGGAGATCAAATGGGAACAAGAGAGAAAAAATGTCACGCAGCTTCCCCTACCTTGCGCGCCAACTGTCGGTGTCCCGACCCGGGGGCCTGGATCCCAACTAGTAAATGCTGCGTGTTTCCTCGTCCCAGATGATGATGCAAGAGACAACTCAGTAACGCACGGTTTATCCTGGTTCCGGCAGTGGGGCTGTACGTCCAGCAAAGGGGGTGTGCGAGGACACTGTATTATCTTGCACCCGATGGGCTTGTAGTAGGGGATACAAGCGAGGCGAGAGAGGGAGGGAAGCTCCCAAGTCTCTGCTAGAAGAGGGGTTGAACGTGGCAAATAGGGATGCCGGAGCGCAAGTGATGATGGATCACCTCTGGGAGCGTCCGAGCGTCCCATCTAAAGGTGGCCCGCCTCCTCCTTTTATAGTCACAAGGACGGGCGGCGCACATGAGTGGGGGCGTGGAAGTCATCGTCTTCCCCCGAATCGCGGGGTACAGTGGTTGGATACTGTAGAAAGTACACTGTGGGGCATGGTGTTGGGCATGGCAGCTATCGTGGATATCATCCTTGGTCTTGCGGAGATCGTGCCGGCGTCCTGCCAGTCCTTGTGGGCGGTGTGGTCGTCGTTGCTGGAGGTACGGTCTTCCGTATGTGGCGCGGTGGCGTTCGGTGGGCCCCGCAGGTCAAAGTCTTGCGTGCACCAGCGGGGGTGGTGCACGCGGCGGTCCTGAACCCCTGGACGGATTGTAGGCGCGCGCACCAGGAAGTCTGGAAGACACGTGGAGGTCTCGGACCCCTCGAGGATAGTGACGGATTGCAGGCGCGCGCACCAGGAAGTCCGGACGGCCGGAGTTGGCAGAATAGTGAAGGGAACTGTGCTGAGCGCGTCTTGTCCCGTGTCGCAGATTCTACAGTATCGCCACAGCGTTCGGGATGGCGGAGCAGTGACCGGAGGTGATGGATGGGACTCCTGTCACAGCTACTGTGGGAATGGCGGCCCGACGCCGCCCATCCTGAGCACTGTGGAAGAGTGATGGGCATTAAATGCCTCTGTACAGCGAGCAGTTGGGCGGTGGGGCCGTTCGTCCCTTGTGCTGAACGGTGGCCTCGAGCGAGGCGGAGAAGCGTTGCACGGTCGAGGGTCCCGAGGGGAGCCCTCGAGCGAGGAGGAGATGAGTGACCCGCTCGAGGGTGGGCTTGCTACCCTCGAGCGCGGCGGAGATGAGGTTCCCGCTCGAGGGTAGTTCGCTACCCTCGAGCGAGGCGGAGATGCATTGCGCGATCGAGGGTCCCGAGGAGAGCCCTCGAGCGAGGCGGAGATGCGTTACCTGCTCGAGGGTAGATTCGCTACCCTCGAGCGAGGCAAAGATTGCCCGGCGGGCCTGAGAGGGGTGCGAATGATCCACATGCTAGGCTTCTTTGAGTCCTTTCCTTTCTTCCAGATTTGGAAGGAGGTCGTGGGCCTTCGTGGGCTCAGTCGCTTAACATGTGTTTGCGTTATTAAGCGGTCTGAGTACCCCATTTAGGGTGTCCCTAATTGTGGTACCCGACACAAACTTGTTGCTTTTCATCCCAAGAGGCAAAATTGTCTTCCAAACCAGATCCCTAACCTGAAAAGATTTAAGTTTTACCTTTTTGTTGTAAGCTCTGGCCACCCGAAGCTTGTCTTTCTCAACCTCCTTCAAAGCCTTCAAACGCTTGTCGGTCACCTCATCAATATTATCTATCATCAAATCATGGTAATCAACAGCGGAGAGGTCATTTTGCTTTGCCAATCTATAAGCATCCAGATTTACCTCAACGGGTAAAATGGCCTCTTGATCATACACAAGCTCAAAAGGAGTAACCTTAGTAGCACCATGTCTAGATATACGATGTGCCCACAATGCTTCGGATAACACTTCATGCCACCTCTTAGGATTTTCTTCTATCTTCTTCTTGACAAGTTTGATCAAAATCTTATTACTAGACTCGGCCTGCCCATTGGCCTGAGCATAGTATGGAGATGAATTGAGCAACTTAATCTTGTAAGATTCGGTAAAGGCACGCACCTCTTTTGATATAAATGAAGAACTTTGATCCATTGTCAAAGTTTGTGGAATGCCGAATCTATGAATAATATGCTCAGTAATAAACTCAATTACCTCCTTATGTGTCATATTCTTCAAAGGAATCGCTTCAGTCCATTTAGTGAAATAATCCGTAGCAACCAACATGAAGCGATGCCCTTTTAAAGATGGAGGATTAATTTGTCCAATGAAATCCAACCCCCAACCTCGGAATGGCCATGGTTTAATAATAGGATGAATCAACGCAGCAGGCATCAATTGCAAATCACCAAACCGCTGACATTCTTCACATCCTTTATAGTACTTGAAACAATCGGATAGCATAGTGGGCCAATAGAAACCGGTTCTTCTAAGTAACCACTTCATCTTGGGAGCCGATTGATGAGTACCACAAATACCTTCATGAACCTCACCCATAGCAACCCGGGCCTGTTCCGAGTCTAAACACTTGAGAAGCAAATCTTCGGCAGTTTGACGATAAAGTTCATCGTCAATTAAAACGTACTTGAAAGCCAAACGCCGAATATTTCTGAAGCGTCCACTCATAAGAGGTGACCTAAATGTGATACAAATATCAGTCCCAGGAGGCTGATACACATTTATTACATCAGATGGTACATCACCGTACAAACCTCCGAGGAGGCGGACACTCGATACAAACGATAATCAGTAATAAAACAGCTACGGTGATACACCAAAGCACAACCCACCTGGGATCCAGCTCAGGCTCAGAGTAACATGCTAGCAGAACCATCTTGCAGAGGGCCAACACCACAGGCAAAGTTGGGGTTCGGACGCAACCTCTACTCGACGTCTTCAACAACGAAGTCCGGATCTTCCTCTGAAGAAAACCACAAATATATATCGGGTGAGTACAAAAGTACTCAATAAGTCCAACCCCATCCACAGAGGGGGTAACACAGATATGCACAGGATAAACCAAGGATAAGGCTGAGGTTTATTTGCAGTAAAGCTAGATTTTACACATGCAAGGGTTTATTTTTGAAAAGAGTTTTTCCCAAAGCAATTCTTTAGTAACTGAGTAATCAGTGGGGTTGATCCTACACAAAGGATCCAAATTTTAAGTGCTACCGGACTCCTCATCCGCAGTAGCTCACGGCACATCAGCCGGACACCTTCCAAAAACAACTCACACCATGGAACCATCCATCCCAGAAGCTAGTTATGTGACCAAACCGTAACTCGCCCAGTACCGTGGGCACGGCTATTCGAATAGGTTTTAACTCTGCAGAGGTGTACAACTTTACCCACAAGTGGGGTACCACAGCACGATCACCTTAGTGTCGGTGCAGATCCCAACAAAGCCATTACCCACCTTAGCTAGACCTGACTAGCCAACACAGACTCCACCAAAGGGCCATTGACCTATCACTGAGGTTTAACCGGGGCATAAGTCACTATGACCTTATTCCTTCTCCTTGATCACCTGTTGCTCTCAGCTCTCCTGATGGCTATCAGACTAACTAGTGGGGTTTATGCTAAGCCGTTGCCACGCACAACAGTCGAGTGGTTTGCACGATAGTTGAGTTAGGCAAGATGACACATCAACTCGGTCCTTAACTACGGCAAGATGGATATCTCCCAACCTTCTTGCTCAACCACATCGGTACGAGCCTCCAACATATGACAATCCACACAGGGAATGCCATTCATCCATTCCATCTTAACATTTTATTCTTTATAACCCAATTTCCCTTTTCTCAATACTCACACATTTTCCATTTTATAAAGCATGTTGTAACCATTTTTGAGTGTAATAAAACGAGTACCGGGTCCAAAGCGGCGCTTTAGTAGCGATTAACATCCATAAAGAATAAATCATATATAGACGTTAATCTAGGTGGTCAAGGAATGGTTATAACAAATCAAGGGGTGGCTATCCAACCATGTTTCAGTAGTAAAAATATATGCAATTTTATAAAACATGCCAATAGGTTGTGTTTATGAAGCTGGGTCGAAATATGCAATCAAAGGATGAGATTGAACTTGCCGTTCACAAAGCCTTCCGGGAAGTCCTGATCGAAGTATTGTCCTTCGGGTTCGAGCTCGCGGTGCTGGTTCTCGTACACCTGCTCGCGGTACTGCTCGTCGACGGGTTCTCCCTTGTTCACACCGTGATCTACGGCGCACACAAACACACAATAAATAAAAATAAATAAATGTTTTATCGTTGAGCTCGAATCAGGAATAACTTAAGAAACGATGGTAGAAAGAATATTTTTGGGAGATTTCTTAATGGCATGGCCGAAGGTGTGGTAAAGTTTCAGGGCAAACAGAGGATTTTTGGCGCATGAAATGATAGGCCGAAGAGGGGTTTAGAAATAAGGATCTGGGGGTCTATTTGTAAATAGTTTTGATATGACAGGGGCATGATTAGAATTTTAGAAAATATCCGGGCTACTCCGAAGATGGGAAGGGGTTTATCTAGAATTAAATCTATACGGGGAAGGGTTATTTCCTAAATAGGGAAAATAGGGAGGGCTTCTTTGGAAATATTCTCGGGGTGAAGGTCTTCAATATAATTTTGGAAAATGTTTGGGTTACTCTGGAAATTAGGCAGGGACCTATTTGTAAATGTTTTATATAGTGGAGGGGTTGATTTGGAATAACTAAAGATGGAGGGGGGTTTCTTTTAAAATGGATCTATAGAAAGTGGGGCTCTTTAAGAAATAGGAAAGAAGGGAGGGGGCTCAGGGAAAAATCGCCCTCCTTCTTCCTCCTCTCGTCACGGGAAACAGAGGAGGGTGGGGAATGGCGCCAGCGGCGCCTGGCCGGCAGCCCTGGGGGCACGGCGGCGGCCATGGAGGAGGGGGAGAGTACGAGGAGGCCCTGGGGGGTCGATTCCCCCACTTACTCCGAGCGGAGGTGGCAGGTGGAGGCGCGTCCACGGCGGCCGGCGGGAGGCGGGCAGCTATGGCCGCGGTGGCGGCGCTGGAAGGTCGGGGGAGGGGGCTAGCGGCGGCGGAGGTGGTCACGGGGGTGAAGGGCCGTGCGGAGGGCTATTTATAGGTCGGGCGGAGCAAGGATGGGGCGGAGCCGTGGTGGTTGTACGGCCGGCGAGCTCAGCCACACTAATGGCGGTGGGGGCAGCTCGGTGGCGCGGAGGTGACGGCGCGCAGGTGACGCAATGGGTGGACGGTGGCGCGTAGCAGGAGAGGCGCGTCCAGGGAAGGTGCGTCGCTGTGCGGGCGGCTCGTCGGGGCGGGTGTGAGCGCCGAGGCGGGCAAGGGGCCACGGCGCGCGCAGAGGAGGGGATGGGGGAGCAGGGCTGGTCGCGCAAGTGGAGGAGGGGTGGGGACCGGTGCTCGGCATCGAGCTCTGCTCGGTGCCCTGGCGTGCCGCGCGTGGGAGAAGAAGGGAGAAGGATGGAAGAGAAGGAGGAGAAAAGAAAAGAGAAAAAGGAAAAAGGAAAAGAAAAGAAAAGAAAAGAGAGAGGGAAAGAGAGAGCTGCCTGCGCGATTCGCGGCGGCGGTCGGCCACGCGCGCGCTGCGCGGCTTCAGCGGGAAGCGACGCGCACGTAAAACGGGGAAAGAAAACAGAGAGATGGGATGGGGATTGGTACGGGTGTCGGAACGGCGGATCGCCAGGAAAGATTTCGGGACATCGGGAGTTTGGACAGAAAAAGATTTAGAACGATTTGAACTCAACGATGGAAAAGATTTTAATAATTATTTTTAGCGAGTAATTTATTTTGGTGAATTTTCCGGGATGTCACAAACCTACCCCACTTAAAATGAATCTCGTCCTCGAGATTCGACTGAGTTCTGAACAGATGGGGATATTCTTTCTTTAACGCATCTTCGCGTTCCCACGTAGCTTCTCCTACTCCGTGTCTGCTTCATTGCTGAAAGGATCTTGATCACGCGATGTCGTAGCCTAGAGGGGGGGTGAATAGGCGTTTCTTCAAAAATTGGCGCTTAATCCCTGCTGGGACTGCCTGGACCGGTCAGACCGGTCTACCAGACCGGTCAGACCGGTCTATGCAGGCAGACAGCTCAGACAGCAGGAACAAGTCCCCTCTCGAGCTTGAACCTATAAGAAACTTGGGATATGTGTCTTGCAGAGTATTTCTAACAATATAAACAAGTCCCTACACACAAGTAGAGCACACCCAAGTAGATCGAGCAGAAGCACAATTCAAACTCAAAACTATAAATGCAAGATAAGTAAATCAAACCGAAATAAAGTTGATGCAATGAAGACACAGTGATTTGTTTGACCGAAGTTCGGATTCACCCCGTGCACCCACGTGTGAATCCTAGTCTCCGTTGAGGAAGCTCGTAGTGACCCCAAGGTCAAGCTATCTCCTCTTCTCCACTATATGACCATGCGTCCTCTTGGCACACGATCGAAGCCGCAACAAACTTGCCGCTGCTCACCACAACCTTGGGAGCTAGCCGGCGACGCCTAGCCGTCTAGGAACCGATGCTCCAAGAGTAACAAATGCTTCAATCGAGTTGGCCGACGCAACCTTAAGTGCTCAAAGCTTGGGATGTTTCTCTCTTGCTCAAATGACTCTCAAGGAATGGATTCACTCAACCCAACACAAAGATTCACCTTGAATCAAGCAACTCTCACAAAGAGAGGTTGGGGAGGACTCTCCAAGTGCTCACAAGGCTCTCAAGATGTTCTGAAATGTTCTAGCATCAGCACCCACGAATGGGTGAAGTCATGGGGTATAAATACCCCTTCTCACAAAACTAGTCGTTGCCCTGTCAGTGTTAGACCGGTCAGACCGGTTCCCCAGACCGGTCAGACCGGTCGGTTTTGAAAACTAGCCGTTGGAGGCTCACCCTGCTCAGACCGGTCCCTTGGACCGGTCAGACCGGTCCCTCTCTGTTTTCTACAGTTAGCTCTCACTCCTCAGGCTAAACTCTCTAGGGACTGGTTTGAGCACTTTTGGTATTGTCTAACCTACTGATGTTGCATCCCTCTTAATAGTATGGCATACCTATACTCAAGTGCATAAAAGAAATATACAATTTCCACAATTACTTGAGCTTCTTCATAATATGATCATGCCGACTTTTCTTCGATCCATACCGTGAGGGCATCAACATCTTCTTTCTTTTGAGCATACCCGCTTTGAGCTAGTGACTTTGAATCTTTGAATTGCATAGGAATGAAATCCACCTTGATTCACAAGTCACCTCCTTTTCTTGAATAATGACACTCTTCAACATAGAGCTCTCCATGACTCTAGGATCTCCGACCTTTGACCCGTATCGGTTTCTTTGCTCCCCCAAGCCGTCGCTTGCGTAGCCTCTTGAAACACGCCTCTCGGTCCTCTACCTTTATCCTAGCCGTCCATCTTGAACTCATATTGATTTGTGTCATGCATGAAATCTTCATTGTCAATTCGAATTCTCAATTTAATCTTATATGCAAGCCTTCCAATTTGAGACATCATATATGTATCAACTCATGTCTCCTTCTCTTTTGCCTTGTTTGCTTGCATCTTAAGTTAACATCCATTTATCTCATGTGACAAGATCTTCTATATTTGAGACTATGCATAAGCATATCACATCTCATTCACAAAATCTTTACTTGTCACTTTGAATCCCATCATAGATCGAAACAAGCCTTCGCAAATATTAGAGCCTTTATATCATTCATGAATACTTTGTTCTATTTTCCTTTTATTGTTTTGCTTGTCACATGCACATTATACCAATGGGATAAACATGCTTGCTTGCAATACTTGAGCTATCTCTTTTAATACACATTTCATAATTAAATACCTGTTCATAATCTCATGCAAATAAGTTAGTCCTTTAATCGTGTTGTCAATCAATGCTCCAAAACCCACTAGGGCCTAGATGCTCTTTCAATTGCACTCTGCAAATTCGTACTTCTGAGTTTCTTGTTCTTTTTGTGACAGTGTCCAGAATTTTGACAGGTACTTCTTGATACCGAAGATCCTTTTTTAGGTCAATTGTTTCCACTAGTACTACTTCTTCTTCGGGTACCCTCAAGCACTTTCTGAGCTGAGACACATGAAATACTAGATGTATATCTGACATTTGTTCAGGCAATTGAATACGGTATGCTACTGCTCCAACTCTTTTCACTACTTGGGATGGTCCAATATACCGAGGGGCTAATTTTCCTTGGACTTGAAACCTTCGAGTTCCTCGAATCGGAGAGACCTTAAGGTATACAAAATCTCCAACCTCAAAACATAATTCTCTTCTTCGCTTGTCTGCATAACTCTTCTGCCATGATTGAGCTGCTTTTAGCTTCTCTTTAATCTCGGCCACACAGTCTTCTGCCTCCTTTATGAGAGCTGGTCTGGTTAAAGTACGTTCTCCCACTTCTGACCACATCAAAGGGGTTCTACACTTTCTTCCATAAAGAGCCTCAAAAGGTGACATGCCTAAGCTTGCTTGATAACTGTTGTTATATGAGAACTCTGCATAGGGTAAACTTTGTTTCCAGTCCTTGCCACAGGTAAGAACGCAAGCTCTTAACATATCTTCCATAATCTGATTTACTCTTTCTGTCTGACCATCGGTCTAGGGGTGATAAGCCGAACTAAAATCCAGCTTCGTACCCATGGCTTTATGCAAGCTTCTCCAAAACTTAGAGGTAAATTGGGTTCCTCTATCCGAAACAATTTTGCTTGGCACTCCATGTAATTTCACTATGTGGTCTATATAGAGTCGGGCCAATTTTTCTCCACCATAATTGGTCCGTACGGGTAAGTAGTGTGCAACCTTGGTAAGTCGATCCACTATCACCCATATAGAGTCATTTCCTTTTTTGGGTCCTGGGTAAACCAACCACAAAATCTATGCCAATCTCATCCCATTTCCAAACCGGAATGGGTAATGGTTGCAATAACCCAGCCGGCCTCTGATGCTCGGCTTTGACCCTTTGGCAAATATCACAATGTGCGACAAACTGGGCGATGTCCGTCTTCATTCCATTCCACCAATATTTTTGCCTCGAATCTATATACATCTTGGTAGCTCCGAGGTGGATGGAATATGCTGAGTTATGGGCTTCGTCCATGATAATGTTCCGGAATTTCCCTTCCTTAGGCACACAAATTATGTTCTTATACCATAAGGTTCCTTTGTCATCCACTCTAAAGTCTGGGGCCTTATTTTCCCTGGTGTGCTTACAGATTTTCATCAAGTCTTGGTCCAAACTTTGGGCCTTCCTAATTTCTTCTTCTAAGGTAGGCTGAATACTCAACTTGTGGTGACAGCCTTGAGGAATGATGTGCACATTTAATCGTGCCATCTCTTCTTGTAAATGGGCATTCTCGGGTCTGAGCTGCCTATGAGACTTTCTGCTTAAGGTATCTGCTACCACATTAGTTTTGCCGGGGTGGTAATGGATTTCCATATTGGCATTCTCGGGTCTGAGCTGCCTATGAGACTTTCTGTTTAAGGCATCTACTACCACATTAGTTTTGCCGGGGTGGTAATAGATTTCTAAATAATAATCCTTAACCAATTCCAACCACCTTCTTTTCCTTAAGTTCAAATCCGGTTGGGTGAAGATAAAATTCAGGCTCTTATGGTTGGTGTAAATCTCACACTTATTTCCAATCAAGTAATGTCTCTAGATCTTAAGGGCATGCATTACGGCTGCAAACTCCAAATCATGGGTTGGGTAATTATGCTCATGAGGCTTGAGCTGACAGGAAGCATATGCAACTACTTTCCCATCCTGCATAAGAACACACCCTAATCCTTGTCGGGATGCATCACAATAGATGACAAAGTCCCGATGAATATCCGGTAGGGTTAATGCTGGGGCGGTTGTCAATCTTTTCTTCAATTCTTGGAAACTTTGTTCACATGACTCTGTCCAAGTGAATTTTTTATCCTTCCTGAGTAGCTCTGTCATGGCTCTAGCTATCTTGGAAAATCCTTCAATAAACCTCCGGTAATAACAGGCTAATCCAAGAAAACTTCTGATTTCACTAACATTGGTCGGCTACTGCCAGTTGGAAACTGCTTCAACTTTCTCGGGGTCGACTGCTACTCCTTCTGCGGTCAAAATATGACCAAGAAAAGCCACTTTCTCTAGCCAAAATTCACATTTGCTGAATTTAGTATAGAGTTTGTGTGCTCTCAACTTTTCCAAAACAACTCGTAGGTGTTGTTCATGCTCTTGGGCACTTTTGGAGTAAATAAGTATGTCGTCAATAAAGACTACGACAAACTTATCTAACTCATCCATAAACACCTTGTTCATGAGGTTCATGAAATAAGCAGGTGCATTGGTGAGTCCAAAAGACATCACCGTAAACTCAAACTGCCCATAACGGGTGACAAAGGTTGTCTTCGGGATGTCGCTTTCTCTAATCTTAAGCTGGTGATATCCTGATCTTAGATCAATCTTAGAGAAATACTTGACTCCTTTTAGTTGATCAAAGCGATCATCAATCCTGGGGAGAGGATACTTATTCTTAATGGTGACCTCATTTTAGTGCACGATAATCCACACACATCCTCATACTTCCATCCTTTTTCTTGACAAACAAGACTAGGGCTCCCCACGGGGATGAACTAGGTCTGATGAAACCACTTTGTTGCAATTCTCCTAACTATTTCTTCAACTCTGCTAATTCTGAGGCTGCCATCCTATAGGGTCTCTTGGCAATAGGAGGGGTTCCAGGGATAAAGTCACTAACAAATTCTACGTCTCTGTCAGGTGGCATTCCAGGGAGCTCTTCTGGAAAAATATCCGGGTATTCTTCCACTACCATGACTTCTTCTAGGATCTTAGCTTCCATGCTAAAAACCATCGGGTCTGGTCCACTTCCCTGAGTATGGCAGATCACTTGCATTCCATCTGGGTTGGTGTTGTCAGTCGAAACCCACCGGCGAGCAGCGACGGGCAACACGAAGAGCGGGGAGGTTGCTGGGGTGCTGGCAGGCACTGCTCCCTCGTCGACGGCTCGCAATTCCGTCACGCGCCCGGAGGATGTGTGAAAACCGGGCGTGCCACCTGACCTATACCCGATCAGGAGGGTGCAGACATGCTCCAAACAGTTTCCTGCATACAAAGACACGTGTAAATGTAAGTCCGAGCCGTGGTCGGCTCCCCGGGACGACTCTTGCATCGGCTTTAAAGAACCGATCAAGTCCCGGTGTCAGATGGGATCTGATTGTATCCAGATATGATAAATAAAGCAAATAACTATAAAACTGCTTCGATTAAATCTAATTGATCTAATCCACGATGGTAACAGCTTCACTACTAGATCGGAACATCCTACACGTGACTAGGCCTAATCAACACAACAGACAACTAAACCAAAACCCAAAACAGAGGCCTAAGAACTAGCAAGAGCCGATTCCCGGAACAATCCCTATCAAGGCTAAGATAAAGCATCTATTACACCACCGGATCATCCAATCCGTTTGCAAGGCCTAACCTAGCAGATATTACGCCAACTCTTAAGATAAGAGCAAACCATAACAGATCAGATCTTTTAGACATAAAAGAAGCAGGGTGTTGCCTCTGTGCAACTAATTCTATGCGACAAGAACTAGCATGAGATTGAAACGTGATTGCACAGAGACAACATGATATTCGTAGATGATAAGCAACGAAGCACAACAGATCTACTAAAAGCCATGCTACGAACATCAGGATAACTAGTACTACTCACCATCAAAAACGCTTCAGTACGAGTAATACCAAGGTAAAAGCAAGAACAATACTGCCCTGATCGCAAGAAGCGATTAGGGCAGCATGGCACTTACTTGGATGAAACCCTAGGATTAGGGGTGGCGATGCGCCGAGAGTTGTTGTTTGCGAGACGTGATGATGCTCTCCTTTACGAATAACAAAGGATACATATTTATAGTCCGGAGACTTGGGAAACAATCTAAACTAATCTTGTCCCGATCGGACTCTATCTCTAACCTTGAACTAAATCTAAAGATACATGGCCCATGTGGCCCAGATGCTCACGCAGGAGCCGATTTACAAGTCTTCTTCAGTCTTCTGCTTTAAGCCTATCTTGATTTCGGCCCATAAATTAATCCTGTTAATTTATGGCGATAACAGTTGGTCAGGTGTACTACCTTTTCAGCACATTCTATGTGACCATCATTCTAGCTTAACCAATCCATTCCAAGGATTATGTCTATCTCCTTAGACTTGAGTACTACTAGGTCTGCTAAGAATTCTACCCCACTTAAAATGATCCTTAGCCGAGTACAGCCTAGTCGATAATGTATGTCGGCCCCAGGCATACGGGTTAATAGGGGTAACTTTAGTAGTACTGCGGGTATATTGTGCTTCTCCACAAAGCAAGGGCTGTATTGATGAGTTGCTGAGCTGCTAATAGAACCTTATCTCGGTCTTCACAACCAAATGGCTCAAGTTTCCTTTGAATGACACGCAACCAATCATCTGCGTCCAAAGGGTTGGCAGAACCGCCAAAAGTGGGTGGCTTGGTCCGCAGAAAATCTATCAGCTTTTCATTCATGCCTTGTCCACAGGGCCTTGAGCAGTTGATGGCATTAGCTAAAGCTTCCAACACAAGGGTTTGGTTATTTATCACTTGTGCCAGATCAATGAAGGGTGGTGGTGGTGGCTGTTGTGACCTCACTTGACTTTCTCCTTTACCTTTATTTTGGTCAACTTCCTAGTCTTGCTGAGCAGAGGGTTGTCCTTGCATTTCGGGCTGCTTTCCCACACTCGGGTTTGTCGGGGCTCGGCTTCGGGAGGTCCTGGTGGTATGTGTGGGCGGCATCCGTAGATTGAGTGGACCTTTATGAGACTTGGATTTGGATTTAAATGATGTTTAAGTTTTCTACTTCGCATTTTCGAAAAAGCAGAATCCACCTTCTGCCGACAAGCACACAGACTGACAAACAACAAGCACAAACAATTTCATTACTGCAAGGGGGGCACAACACTAGGGCAACGTCAAAACGTGTACTACACAACCGGGTACACAACTCCAAAAGAAGGGGGCACAATTCTAACTTCGGACCACACGGCTTCATCCCTTGACAGCCACTAGCACTTAGGCAGACTCATTGGCTTGAGTGGGTTCTCCCCTTGGAAGAGAACACACATCCTCCAGGGGAATAAGCAGTCTTTGCTCGCCGTTCTCCAGGTCTCCGTTTTCCAGGGGTTGCTCAGCAGCTTCTCCTTCAACGGCGGCAGTAGGCCCTTCAGGGTTCTCGGGTGGGGCTTATGGGGTCCCAAAAAGTGGTCCCCATCCCATGATGGGCGTCCCAAGTAGGACATGAGTTTCTCCAATTACCGGGACTGGCGTTCCACTTCTGGTCCATTCTTGTATACGCAGGTCCCGGGCCTGCCTGAGGCTCTCTTGGGCAACCGCTTCACTACTGACCGCGGCTGCAGCTCTTGCCTCGGCTTGAGCCACCCGGATTTGATGCATCCTTATCGTGAGCTCTTCTTTCTCGGCCCAGTGGGTCTGCTCCCTTAGGATGCTGGCTTGCTCGTCAAAGAGCTGATCCAAGGAGGCTAGGTAAGTAGCCACTTGGTACAGGGGGTCCTCTTCGTGGCGACGCCGTTCTAGGCTTATCATGCAACCCTCCCAAACTAGGGTTCTGATGGCCGGAGGAAAGATCCTCATTGGTGTGGGGGCGAGATGTTCCTCGAAAATCCGACACAGATAATGGAGCGCCTTACTGATGACCAAGGGATAGGTGTCTCGGTACCTAAACCCGGTGGTGGTCACTCACCATGGCTGGATGTCGGGGTAGCGGTCACTTTTGGCGATGACCAGGATCACCCTGCAGCGAAGGGTACCATGGTGCTAGTACTCCCTGCTGTAGTACCTTGGGCGTTCCGAAACACCAAGGCTCTCCAGGGCATTGATAAAAAGGCTGGGGAGGCTAGGTGCAGCTTGGCAAATGCCCTGGGTCCATCCTTCCTCAGCCATCTGAAAATAAAGGTAGGGTGAACAAACTTTGCATAAATACTTGAGTACAAAGGGGGTAGATGGTCCTTATCATTTCAACGGGGTGGGGTACATTTTCCATGGATACATGATTATTAGGATATTGGTTCTAGCCTAGGTGTGCTACTCTTCTATCATGGGAAATCTTCCTCGATCTGGATATGACGCTTCTTTGGTGGAAGACATTGTTCGTCTTCGGTCTGAGTACCCCTATCCCAATGGGTTTCTTCGGGTTCTTCTTCTAACCATCCACCCGCTCCTCTGTGAGCCTCGTGGTCTTGCCATTGGGCTTGGAGAGCGGCTAGGGAATACTCGGCTCGTACGGCTCTTGTCTGTTGTTCCTCCATTTCTTGGGTTGCCTTTTCTGCCCTGCGGATTTGGTGCTTCAGTTGTTCCGACTGTTCGTGGTAGAGCTCATCCAGGCCGGTGAGGTAGATGGATAGGTGGGAGACCGTATCTTCTAGGTCTTCTTCTTCTCTCCCAAGTCCTCTCATCCGGGCAATCCATGAGCATCCTCTTCCTCCAGTAGGCGGGAAAAATCCCATAGGAGTCCGCTGAAGATGATGCTTGTAGACCACACGCAGGCATCGCAGGGTTTTTCGGGCGGCCTTTCGGTAGGTATCTGGGAAGCAAAAGCCAGTGGTGGAGATGAACCAAGGGTCCACGTCAGGGTAGCGGGTGCTTTTTCCCACGAAGATCATCAGGTCGCACCGAAGAGTGCCCTTGGAGTCGTACTCCGGTGTGTCCACAACTACGACGCGTTCCAGGCTGGGTAGCAATAACTTAGGGAGGCCAGGCTCTGCGAAGCAGATTCCATTACTCCATCTGTTGTCAGCCATCTGGAACAGGCAAGAGTCAATGGTGAGTGTTTGTGTAGAAAAAGGCTTAAGCAAGGAAAGTTCTAATGTGGAAAGGCTCATAAAAAAGGTTTCGATCCTAGGGTCATGTCCTACGGCCAACCTACGGCTCTGATACCACCTGAAGCGTCCCCTCATAAGAGGTGACTTAAATGTGATACAAATATCAGTCCCAGGAGGCTGATACATATTTATTACATCAGATGGTACATCACCGTACAAACCTCTGAGGAGGCGGACACTCGATACAAACGATAATCAGTAATAAAACAGCTACGGTGATACACCAAAGCACAACCCACATGAGATTCAGCTCGGGCTCAGAGTAACGCACTAGCAGAAGCATCTTGCAGAGGGCCAACACCACAGGCAAAGTTGGGGTTCGGACGCAACCTCTACTCGACGTCTTCAACAACGAAGTCCGGATCTTCCTCTGAAGAAAACCACAAATATATATCGGGTGAGTACAAAAGTACTCAATAAGTCCAACCCCATCCACAGAGGGGGTAACACAGATATGCACAGGATAAACCAAGGATAAGGCTGAGGTTTATTTGCAGTAAAGCTAGATTTTACACATGCAAGGGTTCATTTTTGAAAAGAGTTTCTCCCAAAGCAATTCTTTAGTAACTGAGTAATCAGTGGGGTTGATCCTACACAAAGGATCCAAATTTTAAATGCTACCGGACTCCTCATCCGCAGTAGCTCATGGCACATCTGCCGGACACCTTCCAAAAACAACTCACACCATGGAACCATCCATCCCAGAAGCTAGTTATGTGACCAAACCGTAACTCGCCCAGTACCGTGGGCACGGCTATTCGAATAGGTTTTAACTCTGCAGAGGTGTACAACTTTACCCACAAGTGGGGTACCACAGCACGATCACCTTAGTGTCGATGCAGATCCCAACAAAGCCATTACCCACCATAGCTAGACATGACTAGCCAACACAGACTCCACCAAGGGGCCATTGACCTATCACTGAGGTTAACCGGGGCATAAGTCACTATGACCTCATCCCTTCTCCTTGATCACCCGTTGCTCTCAGCTCTCATGATGGCTATCAGACTAACTAGTGGGGTTTATGCTAAGCCGTTACCACACACAACGGTCAAGTGGTTTGCACTATAGTTGAGTTAGGCAAGATGATACATCAACCCGGTCCTTAACTGCGACAAGATGGATATCTCCCAACCTTCTTGCTCAACCACATCGGTACGAGCCTCCAACATATGACAATCCACACAGGGAATGCCATTCATCCATCCCATCATAACATTTTATTCTTTATAACCCAATTTCCCTTTTCTTAATACTCACGCATTTTCCCTTTTGTAAAGCATGTTGTAACCATTTTTATGTGTAATAAAACGAGTACCGGGTCCTAAGTGGCGCTTTAGCAGCGATTAACATCCATAAAGATTAAATCATATATAGATGTTAATCTAGGTGGTCAAGGAATGGTTATCACAAATCAAGGGGTGGCTATCCAACCATGTTTTAGTAGTAAAAATATATGCAATTTTATAAAACAGGCCAATAGGTTGTGTTTATGAAGCTGGGTCGAAATATGCAATCAAAGGATGAGATTGAACTTGCCGTTCACAAAGCCTTCCGGGAAGTCCTGATCGAAGTACTATCCTTCGGGTTCGGGCTAGTGGTGCTAGTCCTCGCACACCTGCTCGCGGTACTGCTCGTCGACGGGTTCTCCCTCATTCACAGCGTGATCTACGGCGCACACAAAAACACAATAAATAAAAAGAAATAAATGTTTTATCGTTGAGCTCTAATCAGGAATAACTTAAGAAACGATGGTAGAAAGAATATTTTTGGGAGATTTCTTAATGGCATGGCCGAAGGTGTGGTAAAGTTTCGGGGCAAACAGAGGATTTTTGGCGCATGAAATGATAGGCCGAAGACGGGTTTAGGGGATAAATAAGGATCCGGGGGTCTATTTGTAAATAGTTTTGAGATGACAGCGGCTTGATTAGAATTTTAGAAAATATCCGGGCTACTCTGAAGATGGGCAGGGGTTTATTTAGAATTAAATCTATACGGGGAAGGGTTATTTCCTAAATAGGGAAAATAGGGAGGGCTTCTTTGGAAATATTCTCGGGGTGAAGGTCTTCAATATAATTTTGGAAAATGTTTGGGTTACTCTGGAAATTAGGCAGGGACCTATTCATAAATGTTTTATATAGTGGAGGGGTTGATTTGGAATAACTAAAGATGGAGGGGGGTTTCTTTTAAAAGGGATCTATAGAAAGAGGGGCTCTTTAAGAAATAGGAAAGAAGGTAGTGGGCTCAGGGCAAAATTGCCCTCCTTCTTCCTCCTCTCGTCACGGGAAACAGAGGAGGGTGGGGAATGGCGCCGGCGGCGCCTGGCCGGCGGCCCTGGTGGCGCGGCGGTGGCCATGGAGGAGGGGGAGAGCACGAGGAGGCCCTGGGGGTTCGATTCCCCCACTTACTCCGAGCGGAGGTGGCAGGTGGAGGCGCGTCCATGGCGGCCGGCGGGAGGCGGGCAGCTATGGCCGTGGTGGCGGCGCTAGAGGGTCGGGGGAGGTGGCTAGCGGCAGCGGAGGTGTTCACGGGGGTGAAGCGCCGCGCGGAGGCCTATTTAAAGGCCGGGCGAAGCAAGGATGGGGCGGGGACATGGTGGTTGGCCGGCCGGCGAGCTCAGCCGCACTAATGGCGGTGGGGGCGGCTCGGTGGCACGGAGGTGACGGCGCACAGGCGACGCGACGGGTGGGCGGTGGTGCGTAGCGGGGGAGGCGCGTCCAGGGAAGGTGCGGCGCAGGGGGGTGGCAGGCTGTGCCGAGCTCTGCTCGGCGGCGCTGTGCAGGCGGCTCGTCGTGGCGGGCGCGAGTGCCGAGGCGGGCAAGGGGGCACGGCACGCAGAGGAGGGGACGGGGGAGCAGGGGCGGTCGCGCAAGTAGAGAAGGGGTGGGGGCCGGCGCTCAGCGCCCTGGCGTGCCGCGCGTGGGAGAAGAAGGGAGAAGGAACGAAGAGAAGGAGGAGAAAAGAAAAGAGAAAAAGGAAAAAGGAAAAGAAAAGAAAAGAAAAAAGAGAGGGAAAGAGAGAGTTGCCGGCGCGATTCGTGGCGGTTGGCCACGTGCACGCTGCGCGGCTTCGGCGGGAAGCGATGCGCACGTAAAACGGGGAAAGAAAACAGAGAGATTGGATGGGGATTGGTACGGGTGTCGGAACGGCGGATCGCCGGGAAAGATTTCGGGACATCGGGAGTTTGGACAGAAAAAGATTTAGAACTATTTGAACTCAACGATGGAAAAGATTTTAAAGATTTCGGGACAATTTCTCTCTGCACCACGACCAGCATCTCTTAAATACGATATAAGTGGAACCCTCCAATCCTGGACTTCGGCCGAGACAATTGAATCATCTTTTTTGGCCGAATCAGAACCAGCAGCCGTATCACTGGTCAGAATTCCAAGCCAAATAGAAGAGTCTCATATTCAACTTGGTTATTTGTGCACTCTTCTTCCAATCGGTTTGAAAATTCAAAAATAGCATCATTCGGAGAAATAAGAACAGCATCAATCCCTTAACCATCATCACAAACCGATCTATCAAAGTACATGTTCCATGGTGTGCAAGTAATATAGCCGACTTATAGATCATGCTTGTCATTAATCCGATGCTCAATAATAAAATCTGCTACAATTTGGCCTATCATAGATTTTAAAAGTTCACAAGCCAAATTATATTCAACCAAAGCATAAGCCCACTTGCCGATTCTACCACTCAAAATCGGTTTTTGTAACATATGTTTGATCACATCGGTTTGACATACTACTATGCAAGTACTAGAAAGTAGATAATGTCTTAATTTGGTACAAGCATAATAAAGAGACAAACACAACTTCTCAGTAAATGTATACCTCGTCTCCGCATCAATAAGTCGTCGGCTTAAATATGTAATGATATACTCCTTCCCTTCGGTTTCTTGAGTCAAAACAGCCACAATAACTTTGTCTTCAGCAGCCACATAAAGTCTGAAAGGTACTCCTCTCATAGGTGCTTTGAGTACGGGTGGCGAAGATAAATAAATCTTGATCTTCTCAAACGCTTCTTGCTGTTTTAACTCCCAAGTAAATTTGGTTTCATCTTTTAACCGAAGAATAGGAGTAAAAACATCGATTTAATTTGAGTGGATTTATCTTCAAACCATACCGGCGCATCCTCTCAAGAGCAAGTCTCAAATCGACTAAATGATGATCTAAACCAGCCGATTTAATGACAATATCATCAATGTACACCTCCAAGATGACACCAAGCAAATCATGGAAGATTAAATTCATAGCTCTTTGATAAGTAGCACCCGCATTTTTCAAACCAAAAGTCATAACAACCCACTCAAACAAGCTGACAAATCCTGGACATCTAAAGGCCGTTTGAGATATATCTTCTTCGGCCATTAATATTTGATTGTAACCAGCGTTACCATCAAGAAAACTAATGACACGATGTCCGGAAGCCTCATTGATCAACATATCGGATATAGGAATAGAATATTCATCCTTGGGAGTAGCTTTATTAAGATATCTAAAATCAATGCACACTCTAATTTTCCCTGAATCCTTTTTCTCAACGGACACAATATTAGAGATCCAATCAGCATAACGACAAGACCAAATAAATCCAGCATCAAGTAAACGATTAATTTTAGTTTTAATTCGGTCATAAATAATGGGATTGAAATGCCTAACCAGTTGTTTATAAGGTCTAAAACCGGCTTTAATCGGTAAACAATGCTCAACAAGATCACGACTTAAACCGGGCATTTCATGATACTCCCAAGTAAAGCAATCAACATATTCCTTCAATAAATTAACCAAATCAGCTTTATATTCAGCCGATAAATTTTTGTTTACAAAGGTCGGCCTAGGGATAGTTCCATCACCAATGTCTACCTTTTCTAAAGGATCGGCCGATGCAAACCCTTGGCCCAGCTTGTCTAGATCATTAGAATCTTCAATGGCTTCACACATATCTTTCGTACGCGCCTGATACTGATCTAGCCTCTGCTGTAACCACTCTGTGTTAGACCAGTCTGACCGGTCGGGGTGTCCGGTCTGACCGGTCGGCTCTGTGCACCGAATGAGACTGGACCGGTCTGACCGGTCGGCACAAGCGGTCTGACCGGTCGCTTCTGGAGCTTCTGTTGTACTCATCTGATTTACATTAAATGATTTAGCTGATTATCCATCGGCTTTAGTACAGCAGAAACAAAACCATCCTTAGTGCAACTAATCAAATCATAATCGGACAGATCCACGCCCGATAAACACTTGACGTTGTCGTGTGCACTAATAGAATCCGAATCGGCTAAAGCAACAAAGGATGAAGTGTCCCCATGGACAATCTCAACCTCATCGCCGATCCACTGAACAAGAAACTGATGCAAGGTAGAAGGAACGCACTGGTTTGCATGAATCCAATCCCTCCCAAGAATCAAATTGTAGTTACCTTGCACCTCCGAGACGAAGAAAGGCGTAGCAAGCGTCTTGCTCCCAATGGTGAGCTCCATGGAAGCAACTCCCTTGGCACTAAGGGGCTCGCTCCCTCCAACACCACTGACCGTCATGTTTGTCTTGATCAAGTCCTCGTCTTGGCCACCGAGCTTCTTGTACAGCGAGTAGGTCATAAGATTTACAATGGCCCCACCATCCACTAGCATGCGAGTCACCGGCTTCCCATTGATGTGTCCCCTCAGGTAAAGAGCCTTCAGATGGTTGTCCTTCTCGCTTGGGTTCTGGAACACAGCTTCACGGGGCCCAAACTGAAGATGAGCGAAATCCTCTTCCGGAACCACGAAGTAATCCGAAGACAAGTGCACCACATTAATCTCCAAGTTGGTGCACTCTGGAGACGCTTTATAATTCACCAATTCCTCGTCTTCTGCCGTCAGAGGAACTGCTGGGGCTTCGTCTACAGAAGTAACCGAAACGGGCGGTGCCGATTCGGCTGCTGGCTCTACAGTAGGCTCTACCGGCCTGACCGGTTGGTCAGAGTGGTCTGACCGGTCTATCTGACCGGTCTGACCGGTCGGCTACGGCGGTCCGACCGATCTGGCTGGCTGATCAGCTGTCTTGACCTTCCAAACCTTGCTCTGAGGGAACATGGGCCTGTATCTGTTGAAGTCCTCATCCCTCATCTTCTCTTTCTCCTGCTCCTTCTTTTCTTTGTTGCGAAGGCGCTGCAATTTCCTCTTCTGTGTATGAGTTAAACCTGAAGGGCACCACCTAGGCTGATGGTACTTATTTGCTGCGCTCTTGCTGCTACCGGCCTCATGATCATTGGCCATGACCGGCTTTTGTGAAGGAACCTCAACCGATTTCTCTATGTCCATCGGCTTTTTGCTCGTATCCTTTATGGGCACCTTGACTTCACCGATTTGAACAACATCGGTTTTAGGCTTCTCTGGATCAGCAACAGGCTTCTGCTCCTCTTTCTTTTCCTTGATGCGATACTCGAATCTTGGAGCAGGAACCTGGCCCGGCCTCTGGTGAGACCGGTCTGACCGATCCATGGCGACCGGTCTGACCGGTGCATGCTGCAGCACTGGACCAGATTGGCATGGTCCCAATCGGCCGTGCACGGGCACCCTGGAGCTTTCCCCTTGATAATGTGGAGGATAAGGCATCGGGAAATACTGCATCCATATCCCTTCATGCTCCCATGCCAGATTTCTTGCACTTGACACCGGTGGGACCCATGGCATGGTAGCATACATCTTCTGGGGAGGATACAATGTGACAACATCACCTCTACGCCTGCTGGATTCTCTCCTTGTAGACACTGGACGATCTTGGCGCGGTGGCGATCGCGGTCTCTTTTTTAGTGGCCGATCTTTTTGAACGGCCTTTGTGTACTTGTTCAACAACTGGTCAAAGGTGGGCTTCTGATTAGCAGCCCTTCCCTGCCCCTTCACCTCGTTGGTCTTCCAAGTACCCACTTCCGGACGCTTTGGCTTGAAAGTCCGGGGATGGTCACCAGAGCGGTATGACTGGCTGGAGGAACCGGTCTGACCGGTCTGACCGGTCGTGCCTGATCAGCAGATCGATTTTCTGGTGGAGAGCTTCCCTGCCCCCCCCCCCCCCCCCCGAGTCTGGGACTTCTGACAATGATCTTCAGAGTATCCTTGCCATCATCAGTCTTCTCTTTGATAACTTTCCGGGCAAGGATCTTGTCACTTGTGTTCATCGGTCTTGGATCACCGATGACAACATGCTTCCCCTTAACTCCTTCGGCTTGTTCCGGCCGAATGAGTACCTTTGGATTGTTAAATTCCAGTGTATGAACAGGGAAAGGAGCCTTGTCAATTTGCATCTCAGAAAGTACCAATCGTCCTACATTAATTGCCGATTGTACCTGTCGACGAAAAACATTACAATCATTAGTAGCATGAGATGTAGAGTTATGCCACTTACAATATGCATGTCATTTAAGTTCGTCGGGAGATGGAATAGCATGTGACAATCGGATGTTACCATTCTTAAGCAATTCATCAAAAATCCGATCACACTTAGAAACATCAAATTTAAATTTCAGCTCCTGTTGCCGATTCTTTTGAATTGGCTTGAGAGACGGAACTGAACCGGGTTTGAACTCAGCAGCATATACTTCCTTGCTATCATCATCCGAACTATCCGAATCATGATCAAGAATATGTGTGTTGGACCGATGAGGCTTGAAAGTATCTTTGGTATTTTTAAGTTTAAACTCTAAACCCATGACTTTGACTTGCAAGAAATTCACAGTATGATATTCAAAGCCCTCGAGTTTCTCTTTCAAATAAGAACGTAAACCATTAAAGGACAAATCCTTTTCGGAAATTGTCAAACTAAAACACCGATTTTTAATTTCTTTAAATCTTTTGAAACAATCCGAAGAAGATTCATCACGTCTTTGCTTAATTGATGTTAAGTCCAACAATTTTGCTTCGGTCTCCCCGCAAAAGAAGTGATCATGAAACTTATGCTCCAACTGAGCCCAATTGCGAATAGAATTAGGAGCAAGTGAGGAAAACCAAGAGAAAGCCGTTCCAGTCAAAGATAAAGAAAATAAACGCACACGCAAAGCGTCATTGAAACCGGCTTCTCCCAACTGCAAGACATATTGACTAATGTGTTCCCAAGTCGTACGAGAATTATCACCATTAAATTTAGTAAACTCAGGAATACGCCAACTAGCAGGAAAAGGGGTAAAATCAAACTCGGCGGGATAAGGTTTTTGATACAAACGCGTAGTACCCATATCCACAACAAGCTTACTTTTAATCGCATTTGCCAGATCTTCTTTGAACTTAAGAAAATCGGCGTGATAGTGCTGGCTGGTATAAAACTCAAAAAAATGATGTGCATTAGAATTTCCATGCGCCATCATCTGTGAAGAAGTCGGGATCGGTCCTTGGTTAGGTCCAGATCCTCGAGGCCCTCCCGCTACAGTAGTAGTACGAGGTGGTGTATACAGTGACAATTCATTAGTTCGGCTAGGTGCAGCCGAACCTGGAATTGTTTCGAGAGGCGTCGGCGATGGTACTGAGTAACCGGTCTGACCGGTCTGTGGGACCGGTCCGGCTAGTGCTGTGTGCACGGTCGACGGTGGCGGGGTTTGCCCTAAGAATGAGTTCGATGGCATACCATAGAGTGGTTCAGATGTGAACTCAGGGGTAGCCGAACTCGTATCTAATGAGTTAGGAACTGACATGGGTTGTTTACCTTTAAGCGCATCAACATCACTACTCAATTTAATCAAAATGTCACCCGCAGCAGCTTGTGCAACAACAATCTTTTGATCCATTATGGATGACATTCTATCAAACATATCAGAGGGAGAGAGGCTTACATTGGGGATCTCTTCAATCTTATACTTGCTAAGCTTGAGAGACGGCAGTACGAACTCCTCCACCCTCTTGACGAGGCCACCACGATCCTTCTTGAAGCCTTTCAAGAATTGTGTCTTGGCGTGCTCCTCCACAAGAAGGTAGGCCTTGTGCTCCTCTTCGGTGAGCTCCTCCATTGTAGTCGTGATGATGTTTTCCTTGTCGATCTCTGAAGAGCCCATTTTCTTCAAGGAGTAGATTAGATCGGTTTTAAAACCATATTAATCTTTCCCCAACGGAGTCGCCAAAAGTGTGTTGACACAGAATCGCGCCAACACACTCGAATGCGCTAGAACGCGCAGGAGATCGTCAAAACGATCTGAACCAGCGATGCCCTGGCGGACCGATCTGACCGGTTCCGTAGACCGGTCTGACCGGTGTGGAGCAGAGAACCGCGAAGACCTAAAAACGCGAGCTCGGGAGGGACCCCGTCGGAGCTTGCGCGGCTAGGGTTGCTCTGAGGTCGGTAGGCCACTCAGAACGTCTTCAAACGTCGTCGAGACGAAAGAAGAAAGCAATCTAGGGTTGGAAAAGACTAGGGTTTGAGAGATAAAAAGTAATGCGATATTTTGATTGATTCGATTGGGAATACCTCAATCGGCCTTAGCCTTTATATTTAAAGGCCGGGGAAGTCGTACCCCTCTCCAAGTCGGTTTATACAAGAATTTCCAAAATAAAGCGAAGCCTACTCGGATTACAACTGGACCGACCGGTCTAACCGGTCGGCCTCTGAACTGTCAGAATTGGCTATCAACAATGCAGACCCACGGAGCTAGCGGGAGACACGCAGAGGCGGCCGGATCTGACGCGTCGCGCGGGGAAACGCCGAGGAGCAGCTGGGAAGCGGATGTGCCGGCGGCTGGAAGGGATGGACCGAGGGCGAGGTGCAGAGCTGTCGGCGCCATGCGCCGGTGAGAAGTAGCCGCCTCCCTTTCGTCGATCCAAGTCTTTCCTCTCTGCTTCTCTCTATTTCTCGTCCCTACCTCCCGCCTAATCTCTATCCCTCTCCGATTCTTCGCACGCAGCAGCGGACAGGCGGGAAGTATCGCACGGGAACCCTCTCTTCCACACGCGGGAACGATTTTGGGGGCAGCGGGCGGCAAACTCTGCATCTCGCAAGCAGGGCGTCCGCCAAAGCATGGTTGGCGTCCCACTGACGCCTAACAGAGGAAGGCGGACGCCTAACAGAGGAAGGCGGACGCCATTCGCGAGGATAGCTAGGCGGCCTAGACGCCCAGCAAGCTGCAGCGCCCAAATGCCTAGGCAACGCCTTTAAAACCATGGTGAAAAGGTAACGCAATGAACTTGAAAAATGATGTGCAACATGCCATCAACGTCAGAAAGAATTTGGCTAACTGAATTTCCCATATCACCTTTGTTTGTCTACCAAATATGTTCCTGCGTGATTCTTAACAGCCAATTGGATCAATGCCTACTCTTCATCCGAACACAACATATGGGTGAACAACTGATGAACACGAAAAAGGGCTACAAGGCTACCTATACATACCCCTGTGGTCTGCTATCAAAAAACAGGATGTACAAAACTTTACACAACGTGAGGTCGCATGCAATTAGGATTTCCCTGCTCGTTGCTGCTTCATGCTTGCTCTCCGGGCGACATCCCACGCCTTGTGTGGCACGCCAACGCCTTGCTGTGAGGCAAAGAATGACTCGTAGCCCGGGGAGTCAAAGGCAAAGCCAGTGTGCTTGGAAGATTCTCGAGGGAGCATCGAGATCATGTAGCTCCTCGCTTCCTCTGGGCTTAGATGGCTGGTCTCAGGCAGCTGTACTCTGCTGTACTCGTGGGGTTCGTCCCTGTGCTGTTCCTGGATTATTTGGTAGTCATAGGGGAACAACCATCTTTGAATCCTGATACAACAACAAAAGATCAGTGATGGGTTGCATGATCGATTATGCTAACTAGGTCATAATTGCACATGAACAAGGTATCTTACGATAGATATAGGAAGTCACCAAACAGAGCGATGATCGGAACAAGCAATAGTGTGAGGTAGAAGAAAAAGGTGCTCATCAGAACATAAATCACAAAATACACATTTTCCTGCAAAAGCAATTGTAGTGTAAGTAAGGAAGAAAGCCACCACTGGAATAATAGATTGCTGAAAAATGCAAATAAGTAACCGACCTGTCTGTCAAACGATGTCATTATCGCAGAGTATATGAATATAAACACAAACCAGGCTACTATACTGCCTGCCACACTTATATAATGCCATCTCGTTATAGAGTTGCATGCCATGAGAAGGCGGAGGTTCACAGTCACCACAACACAAGAAAAGGCCATAGTGCTAACATCCCATAGGCCAAGAATCTTGCCAGATGAACCCTGACCATGCCGGCTCGCAGATGCAGTGAAGTAAAAGAACACTATTGACTGATAGAAAGCAAAGAAACCCCACACTGCAATCACTCTCCACTTGAAGAATGAATTCCTGATTCCTTCTTTGTAAAGCTGAGGGTACCTTTTCGACAGTGACGCACTCACATCCTGAAAGGAGTCAGTTTAATGCAATGCAGGAAGGTGGAAGCATAACTTCATAAACAAGAGTAATAATACCTTATCAAATAATCCAACTATAATTACAGGTAGTGCCGTGAAGATAACATTATATAGAGACTGGTTCCAGTCATCATAAAATCGCTGACCAGAAAAGCCAGTTTGGAAAGTGAACCAGAACTGAGTTAGTGTAAATGTCAGATTCTTGTAGAAGAAGTATGTGATAACCTGCAACAGAAAATCTGATATTTAGCACTTTGAACTGTTTGCAGAGTTAAATGTTAGCAATGATAACCATACCTTGCACAGTCTCAAGTAAGACCACCGCCCGTGTACAAGAAGCAAATCAGTAAGAAAGCGAAACTGTGCAATGGCAAAGTCACTTGCCATAACAGCTTGCATTCCTTCTTGGCCACTAATGCCAATCCCAACATGAGCAGCTTGAATCATACTCACATCATTAGCACCGTCGCCAATGCTGAGAGTTATTTTTCGAGCACCCTTCTTAACTAAGCTTGTAACCTACAATATGCATTAAAAGTCAGCATTTGAACTAGGTTATGCAATGAAACTATACAGTCAATCAGAGACTACTGCCATGCTTGAGATATGGGACCAGCAAATCCTCACTTCCTACCTGTTTGTTTTGAGGAACGGAATGGCGTCACAACACCAGAATGGTGCACCACCCTATACTAGATTAGTACATAAGACATAACTAAAGAACCCCTGAAAATGGTGCCCTCAGAATGGTCGTCCATTGGAAATGCTACTCAAACACATGTGTACAGTATGCTAGCTAAAGACCAAACCAGAATAGTACAAGCACCAAGTGCATACTGATTAGTAATATCTGCATTGATTCCTTTTCGGGTCTCGGTGTGTTTCTTACCAACAACAAAATGGTTGTTAATTCTTCCCTGGGGAGGAGGAAAGTCGTAGAGAAAGAAATGTTATTTACCTGTGCCTTCTGCAGTGGAGAAACTCGGCAACATACAACAGAGTGGCAAATTAGACTCAATCCAAGAAGATCCACACGAAGAGTTGGGTCCAGTGCATACATCAGGCATCTACCATCAATAATGAGAGCCAATTTTCTTTCAGGGGTGCTAATTAAAGAATGACGGGCTTCCTCATGGAAGCTTTTCAGACTCTGTTTTACTGAGTCTTTGATAACACGCGCAATTTCCACAGGGTCACCCTGAAAAAATGGACGTGTTATATATGCCACATGTAGGTATGCAGTGAAGTATACACTACTGGCATAAAGTCAATTTACATCAGGTTGCAATCATACAGCTGGCTATTGTTGACCCAAGTACAACGGATAAGAAAATGGGAGCTACATGACACATGCAAGACAACCATCAATGAAACAGGGAGGCTAAAGCACTAAAGAAGCACAATCCATGCAGAAAGATGGAAAAATAATGTGTGCTGTTGTATTTAAAAGAATAATTGGTAGCAGAATAAAAATGTATTTTCCCCAAAACTAGTATCATAATATCGCCCAAAAGTATGCATCACTGCTGTTCAAAAAAGAAGTTACTTTAATACCAACTGTGCACGATCATATACTGACTATGCAAGAAAATAAGCACCATAAGGTATGTAAAAGAGAAAAAAACAAGGTAATAGAGGCCAAAGCTAATATCCAGAAACACGAGTCAAAATAAAGATTAATATCCAATATAAACAAGACCCTATAAATACATAGTACCACAGCAACACAAGTAGTCAAGTACCAAATGAACTTAACAATTTGTATGTCCTACTTTGCATGAACTGTTTGCAGTTAAGCTATCCCATTATTTTAATTTCAATTTTTTATGGCTGACAACTTAACTATAGAAATAACCCAAGTACCCAACTCAAAAAACTATTTATGTTCTCCAAAGAGCAGTAGTATGTGAATCTTACCCTGTCTTCAGCTTCCCTAATAGCATCTGTCTCTGAACTAATGATGAACTGTTTGGTATCATTGTTTACCAAGCTGCATGCTGAATATGACAGATGAAAGAGATATCAGGGAAAGAACATCCAGAATCCAAAATTGATTGAAAGAATAGTTTCAGCAGAACAAGTAAAGCAAACTAATCGATGTAGATGGAAGCTTACCATATGCAATGTTAATTGCTGTTTCCATCTTATCTCCAGTTAACACCCAAATTTTTATGCCAGCTGCACAGAGAGTTTCAATGCAGGTTGGCACCCCTTCTTGTAGTTTGTCCTCTATAGCCGTGCAGCCTATCAATATAAGGTCTTTTTCAATCAATTCAGCCACCTAAAGTAAAGAAGAAAAGAAAATTACATCACAATTCAGCCAGCAATAATAGAACAATTTAGCATCAACTTGAAGGATCGCCTTTTCTTTATACAATGCAGTTAGTCTGTGATTGTGTGATAAAATCACAAAATGCAGAAATATACCAACGAAAAAGGTAAATTCTAAAATAGGAAGGGAAAAGATTAACGCTCAGAAAATATGTTCTCATTTCACAGAAAAAAACAAAGAAAAGATAAAAGCATACCGTTGCTCTTGTACAAGAAAAATACATTTACTGAAATGATTTTAACATAAATAGTGCAGTTTATTGCAAAATAGTATTTAATATCCAATTGGGTATATTCTAGCCACTTAGCATGATTGTAAAAGCATGTGACAACAAGCTAATCAAAACTGCAAGAATCGCATGTGACAACTAACCACTTGCACAGGCAGCACGGCTCATGTAACCATGCTAAAAAAAAGAAAGCCTGAATAAGTTTCACAAATTTGTAATGGAAACGTGAAAACTCTTTCACAACAGAAAAGCTCCAATGAATGTCACAAATAAATTTTTTAGGGAAAATTTGATAACAATGTCTTGAGTTCAAATGTTCCATGTTACTGAATCAAGCTTCCTTCTAACAATTTATGAGGTTAACCCATTTAAATAAGAAATCATCCAAACAAGGGAAGAAGGGATACTACAATTTTTAGATCCATTAGAAGTTCTAACAGAAAGGGACATAATTAAACAAATGCATTGTCATACTGTCATTAAATCATCATAGGATGAAGTAATAGCCAAAAGATGATCCAATAACCTCATCGAGCTTCTTGTCACGATCTCGTAAAGATGACTTTGCTTGAACAAACTTCTCATTCCAGATTTCATATTGCTCCCTGCTAAGATCCCGATAGGCAAGGCAAAGTGTACGCAAGCCAGCAGAACCAAATTGCTCCAGATGCTCTCTGCTCGTCTTTTTCATATCATGATTTCCATCAGCCAATCGTTCATATACGACATTATCAGCACCCTATTTACAAAAAGATTGTTTCAGGTTAGTTAATAACAAAACGGAAGCCAAACCAAGCTTGTCTTTCTTGTATTACCTTGCAATAGAGAACAAGTCTTCCATTTGGGAAACGACAAACCACCGATTGCCGCTTTCTCGTACTGTCAGTACAATAAAATATAAACCACCAAACAATGATTGCATCTCACTGAATTTACATTTAAATTAACGAATAAACCACACCTGTTGAATTCCAGAACATTTAGAATTTCATATGGAACATCTTGTATACTCCCCATCCTTTCAACGTGCGATTCACGTACCATAACTGTTGTTGGTGTACGCCTACAAAACAAGCATAATGTCACCCCCAAAACATTACCATTCAGCAGTGTTATATTTAAGATTACATGAAGGAACAACTCACATAGAACCATAAAACCCGAAGGATATCAACAAATAGAACTATACCTACTCATGGGAAATGCTTACAAATAGGGCAGTGGTACAAGTATTTTACTCAAAAATTTTAATAATAATACCCAAAATATAGATCTAGTGAGGTCTGGCCAGTGGCAGCAAAGGGGCGTAGCTACGCAGGTCGGCAGGTGTGGAAGCACGATTGCTCATGTAATACTGGATATAACATAGAAAAATAAAGATGTCTGAGAATCTAAGACAATAGAATTACCTGTAAAAGAAGAAACCAAAATTCTTAGCAGCAGCAACAAGTGCAGCCTCATCTGGTGAGGCAGCTTGGTATGTGATCTTTTCCGGTGTCTCCTCACCCTCTGGAAGAACTGTATGACAGATTGCAAGGCATCTGAAGAATTCCTGAAAATAAAAATAAGACGAGCAAATAAATGATAGCTTTCCAGCACAAATTAGAATTAATCATAGTATCTGAATCAGCAAGAAAAGAATTTTAAAATGGCTTTTCACACAGGAGTAAAAATTGCTTCAAAAATACCCCAAATATCTACCTTGCAAGCTTCAGGATTAGGTTCATTTCTCCACGCACCACGCATGATTCTAGCGTCATCGAAGTTAAATCCTTTCTCATGAACTGCACTGGCTGATCTTTTACCCTATGAAAGTGGATAAAGGAATATAGATATTGTTCATTTTGAAAATACAATGACACAGTTTTGATGGCTTCAACAACAAAGAAGTTGCACCTCATCATCATCGATTTTGATTCCAGCCCGCTCTGCTCCTCCTTTCTCAATCTCAGTAATGCCAGTTCCATACATTTCTCCACCAATAGAGCATTTAAAGAACTCCATCAGATTTCTTGTAAGCGTTCCAGTTTTGTCAGAAAATATATATTCAACCTGAAACCATAATGTTAATGATAAGTTCAATCCAAAGTAAGCGAAATGTGCAAAAAATGTATTTATTTGTAATCACTAAAATCTGACAACAAGATCCCACTTTGCATTCAGTTTAGTCTCATAAAAAATGGAATGCCCCATGATTGTGTATCAGCTTGAACAGAATCAAGCCATTCCACATTTTTGCTCAGTGGACAAATCACATTCCACAAGAACTGTCAATTCATCCGGACGTACCAAGCTCGTCTTGGGTCGCTTGAAATTGAAAGAGGATCAAGGGACAAAAGGGAAAGATTACCTGCCCAAGCTCCTCATTAAGATTAGAAGTCCGTGCCAAAGCGGGGGTGTCGCTCTCAGCATGGTACATGTGAAGATCATTGTTAATGAATTGTGTGCACTGGATGAATTTGATCATCTGGCAACCAAAGGTAACATAAGCTCCAACAGTCCGAACATAGGATAGGACATTCTAATAACAAGTTGAACAAAATACCTCAATGGACACATAAAGAGAAATTGGGATGATCGTCGAGTATAGGGTTATTAGAGTAAACATGGTTAAAATGGTCACCTGCAGCAGAAGTAGTGTTTTAGAGCAACATGTACAGACTGGGTACAAGAAAATTTGTCTAAAATAGTATATACCACAAATCTGTTTTTGGGATTGAACTGGTCCTCCACCTTCCCACGCAATCCAAGATAGAAGTACTTTTCATTAATAAACACACCACTGTTGACAAAAGGAAAAATAGGACAGATATATCTTTGATCAGCAAAAGCAATTGTATGTAAAGAAAACTTGAACTAGCTGGGCCGTAACCCTTTTATTAGATGAAGATGGCATGCACTTAGTGAGTTGTGTTATCTAGTTACATAATTTCATTTTTTATGCTAACAAGGAATATAAATTTAAATGGTAGCCAGTGACCCAACCACAACTATGTGGGGAGCTCTCAGCTAAATAATTATGAAATTATGTTAATTGACTATGCAAATGTAATAAGTATCCAAAACGTTAACCTAAAAGGAAAAGCAAATGTTCCAAAGAAACACTCCTTCCAGTGACAAGTTTTGGACATGACACACCCTCCATAACATAACCTTCACCACCAATTCTACTGCAATACTTTTGTGAAGCTTAATAACTTAAAAAATGTGAGTCTTGTTCGTGATAAATCAACTTGTATAAGTTTAATATGAACTTATGAAGAAACTTGCTTCCCAAAGGAAAAATAGTTTGACTACATATATTTTATGATGATAAATGACATAGGTATTCATAAATGAAGCAGGCATGCTGTTTTGACATCCAAGAGTAATAAGTATATTAAATAAGAAGCGGATTGCATGAAAACTGACCTTCCAATGGCACCAATAACGCACATTGAGAAGAGGGTTGCAAAAAGAGCAAGGATAAGCTTGTCTAGCTTTTTTTCCAATGTACTTCTTTTGGAGGGGACGTTCATAGAATTCATCATAACCTGTGACAGTTTTCCCACTGGTGTAAATTCAAAACATGATAAAATCACAAGTTCAGATTTCCAAATCAAATATACAGGGAACAGAATGATTCCCATACTTTTGTCTCATGCCCAGTGAATATGACAGCCCCAACAATGTATTCTGTATTACGAAGGCTGCATCCCTGTAGCAAGAAGGCAATGATAAATGTTCTCTCAAGATATTTGTTTGTGCGTGAAAAAGACTAGACCATTAAGTGTGCACGAGACACAAATCAATCTGATGTAAGCAAACATTAGAAAGATAAAAATGAATATTTAAGTATCGCTAATGCCGTAATGCATGAGGATGGTGACTAGAAAAGAGAAAGCAGTTTTTAAGCATAAATCCATGCAAGACATGAAATATCAAAATTCACTGGAGCGCTAAAAGAATGTTCTCCTATCATGGCAAATGAACTCTAAGCACCCTATAACATGGAGCAGAGGATATTCTTTAAAGTCCCCAAAGACTATGGTTATAAGTAAGGCCATTAATTTTCAATCTTGAGACCCACAGACTATGGTTATAAGTATAAAGCCACTACTTATCAATCTTGAGAGACATAACTTTCACAATTCGCTTCTAGTATAGTATATTTTTCAAATTAAACATGGTACAGTTGTGTTATTATGCACTTCACCAATAATAGTCATCCTAATTCTCAAAGCTATGAAAATTTCATTTTAGAAGCATTTCATGAAGGATCTCAACTCTCAAGAAGGCATTATCATGTGGCTAATCTAGGGAACTCCAGAGGTGTTGCTGGTCACAGTGAAAAGGATTTGAACAATGGGTTATCAAATAGCTTGTCATGTCTCAAATCTAAGAACAAGCAAAAACAGTATGGTTTTGAAAGAAAAAAAACATGGGAAAAAAGGCTTACCCGTAGGAGTAACTGGTTTGGTGAGAGAGGTATAGTCTGCTTGTCCACAATAAGGTTTCCAGTAAATGTATAAAGTGAATTGTTTGGCTGTTCACACTGCACTTCACCTGTAATCCGTTTATCTAAGTTAAATATGAAGCCCTACGTCATTAACTCATTTCTCAAGCAAAAATTAAATCATTATAAGTCATCTGTCTGCCATACAACATACTTCTATCTATAAGTGATTTCATCCCATACTACTTCTTACATCGCCATTCTAAGCTCATTTGTCCTATGATAAAAGTCTACATTGAATGATCATTTTACTATGACTAGATTGGATTCCTGCTGTCTTGACTTTGTATCTTGCTTAGCCTTCCTGGTGGGTGATTGTGGAACTGGAGATGGGTTCAATGGATGGTTACTCTAGCCAGAGTTCAAAACAAGAAAGAAGTCCAGCCACTCACTTTGTTGGGCGAACTAAACTGGCCAGTGAAAAATATTTTGATTCCAGAGGAAGAGTGAGAATATACATAACAAGGTCCTTACTTCTTCAAGTTACATAACACAGGACAAACATGAAGTTAAGGAAAAGGACACAGCTTCCTTAATTCAATCAACTACAAACTAAAAGGTCTAAAACATAAAATAGAAGGCACAAAACCTTTGAACCCGGAAGCCTTTTCAGGAGTAACGAAGTCCCAAGTTCTCTCCAAAGCCTTCCTTATTTTCAAATTTGTTTCCCCATCAAGATTTGCTGTCTGCGATAAAATTTTCATCTAAAATCAGTGAAAGATTTTTTTTCTCCCAAGCATATTTATTAGGTTTACAGTTGAATAATTGAATTGAGAAACTAAATAAATAAAATATTAATGAATATGGACCTCTATGTAGCAAACACCATCAGGGTTTGTACTGGATAGGAAGAGCAAGTCAGCAGGGAAATAACCATCTTGCTTGATCTGCACTAAAGAAGTGCCATCGCTATTAGCTTTTTATGCCATTAGAGCTCATAATAACATAAATAGAAAAAAATCATAGCAATTACTTTCAAAAAGGAACATGTTGATTAACTAATAAGATACTAAATTGGCATTTCAGACATAACATGATTAACTAACAAGATGCTAAATTGGCATTTCAGACATTACCCTCACAATATCTCCAACCTGCAGTCTTTTCCATGGAGTACTTTCCCAACGTTGACCTTGCAATATATCGACATGTGCATTGTTAATTGACATATCATTCTGGAAACGTTTCTGTACAAAGAGCAGCAAAGAAAAGGAATAGGCATCAGGTTTCTTAATTTAAGCATGGCAGAACAAATTAGTGAATAGCAATACTAACCCAATCCTCAAAGGCTTCCTTGATGAGAGACACCAGTAGCACGAGACTTAAGGGAACAACATTAGTGACAGGATGAACTGGACTGAGAACACAAGTGCAAAGTTAAATCAATGCTGAAGGAAAGCAAAAAATAAATGAGCAAGTTGATTCATAGACCAGGAAGATACATTGAGAGGAGGAGAGAGAGACCTTATAGGTGTAGTTGACAGGATTGAAATCATGAGAAAGTAAAGATTTGCAACCCGCCTGAACTGTCAGAGCAAAAGACAAATGAATTACGGCAGGTTTTTCTGGTCAAATACTTCTGCATGATATGATGATGATACTTTATGTTGCAAAAGCCTGTTTGTTGGGCACGGGAAACGTGAATAACACTCATACTTTGATTAAATGAAAACTGTATATGAAGCTCATTAAAAAGCTTATCTCCCCTTATCTAACAAGGCTGTGAACTAGGAAGATACGGATATGAAAAGTCACACAAATCAGCTTAGATTGTACTGAAAGCACAGTGTGCGTTAACATCAACCAAGATAGTACAATTTGGCAGCAAGTGCATGATATGAAAAGACAATAAAATCAAATATTAAATTCTCTGTAACATTTGGCAACCAGGTAGACGTATCATCAATCCATTGCAATTTGCTAAGCCAATTAAGAGATCCAAAGATGATCAGAAAAGGAACAATTTTAGGAGAGATCAATTTGCACAGAGGAAAATTGACCATATGTGTTTTGTTGAGTTAAGAATATGTCCATATTCCTTCTTAAGACAAATTAGTATTTGTGGAACAGAAAAGAGGAGCAAAGCAAATTCATTCGGTTGCACATATGAAATTTGATATACACAAATAGTGTCTTTCCATTTTAAAATGAAGGGAAAATTGCTATGCAGATGCTGAATCTCAAGAGGTTGCTTGATCAGTAACAAGTGTGATGAACAAAAATAATGTATTAATACCTGCTCAAATAGTCCTTTAGGTAAGAAAGTCAGGATACTGTACTTTGTAGTCGACACAGAATTTCCCTGGAAATACAAATAAAGCATGCAAAAGAATGTTAATCAGGAAAATAACATTAGTTGCCGACAGTAAAGAAAAGTAACACCCTGCCATTGTACTTCATAGAATTGACAATTTTCATGGAAATGGCATCATGGAGGAGGAAAAATGGGCCAATTGTCATGGTAAAAGCGTCAAATAAACTAATGTTTATTGCCACATTGTAAAGTTTGATCTTTACAGTATGAGCTTCAAATAGCCATATAATCAATACTTGATACAAATAAATGGATCCAATGGAGCCCCCCCCCCCACCCCACCCCACCCCCCCCCCCCAAAGCCTCCCCAAGAATTTTCAACTATGAATGAAGAGGAGGAAGAAGAAAAGGAGGAGGAGGAAGAAGAAAAAGTGAGGATGGAAGAAGAAGAAGGGAAAATTAGCCCCCCCCCCCCAGGTTGAGATTCTAGATCCGCCACTGAATGGAAGGGGGGTTGCCATCGTGTGATGCACCAAAGCTCCACAAATACACATAATTATACTGCGGCTGCAGCATTTACATACGAAAAAAAGGATTTACCAACAGGACCAATTCCAATACAAACTGCAAAGGAAATAACCTGAAATCAAACAAACAATCTGCGGTGCTGGTGTTTCATTGACAATTAACCACAGTTACCAGGCATAGTATGATCCACACCACAAGAATGTCAGTTAAAACATGAAGAATCTTCAGGCAATAGCCACAGATTCTCGCGTGTAAAATTGACGCAATCAAGTGGTTAGCTGGCCACCCCATCCAAGGCAGGCGCACACAAGCTTAGCACAAGGGTTTGCTTGCACCTCCAAGATTAGGGGTAGAACCAAACAGCAAGATGCTGTACCTCAAGTCCACACCTCCCACATGGTGGACGTCTAAACCTTACGGCTGCCTCCCAATAGCACCCTACTACCTTATCGCAATATCGTACCTAACATCTGCCATTTCCCACCTCCTAAAACCAACTGTCTAAACCGCAGGCAAAGCTCCAATCCAACCAGGGCACTCGCGGCTGGGTAGCAACACAAACCTCGCGAATCGAATCCTAAACGAACAGCGCGAGGAACGAGCGAGCTAGCTCATCGCGCCAGACGATCCAGCTCCAACCCAACGACACCACACGAGACGCCACCGAGATCCAACCGGCGGGCCGGCCAAACCGGACGTAGCGGAAACGCGGAGCGGGCGCGGCGTACCTTGTACCCGACAGGCGCGTTGGCCTCGCGGTCGTTGCAGTAGACGGTGCGCACGGTGGGCGCCATCGGCTGCGGCTGCCTCCGGAAGCTGGTGCCCGCGCCGCCGAGCCGCGCCGTGGACTCCCGGCGCACGAAGCCCGAGGAGGAGGAGGAGGCCCCGCCACCGCCAGCCTGCTCGCCGCCCAGCCGCGCCGTGGCAACGCGCACCATATCCTTTATGCGCGCGCTCATCCCGCCCGCCCGCCCTCCCCTCCCCTCCCCTGCCTCCCACCACCGAATCGAACGAGCGGCGCTGAGATCTGGCGGGAGGCTCGAGGACCTCCCAATGGGCTGGGATCGAGCGCGAGATCGGGAGCCCGAGTCAAGCCAGATTCCCGCGGCTTCGGGTGGATTTTGGCGAGGGGGGCGACGGGGAGGGGATTGGAGGCTTGGAGCCTCGAATCTGATCACGCGTCGCCGGGGTGCCCGAGGGCGCGTGGGCGTCAGCTTTTTTTCGCGTGAGCCCGTCTTTCCTGCCTTCGCCGGGGAGAGGAGACCGAAGGGAGGCGAGGGGAAGAGCCGCAGAGGACGTGACGAAGTGGATGGATTTTTGCCAGATGCACCCTAGGGTAATCTGAAACTGTGGGTTTTTTTGAAAGTTGAAACTGTGGGTTTTTTTGAAAGTTGAAACCGTGTGGTTGAATCTTCTTCTTCTCACTCCTTTTCATTTTCCCTCGTCGAAAAAAAAAATCCTTGCCAGAATGAATTTTTAAAGATTAAGACTATTTCAGAAATCCTCTATCTGAGATTAAAAATTTGACTGATCATAAGATTGGCCAAGGAGGACTGAAAAATTATTTTGCATTGAGCTACAGTAGAACCATGCATCTAATTAACTATGAGCACAAGAGGCGATCCATGTTGTGTTTAATTCAATTACAGAATGCTCTCTCTCCATTCAAAAAAAAAGCACACAATTATTACCATTACATCTTTTGGTATGACATGGCAGCCAATTGATGACAAATATGACTAATAAATAGAGGCAAGCAAATACGTCCTAGAATTTAAAGAACGATTTATTTTTTAAGAGCTACAAAAAGTTAGAAAAAAATGCTAACTGGGATGAAGCAAGCAAATGTATAAACATGTTTTAAAACTACTTGGAACTTCTTTTGTGCAAAATCAATAACCTTTTTATGGGGGGGAGTGTAATTTGTTCACGCTAGCAATACTAGTATGAGAATGTAGTTGTAGTCAGTTCGATTGTTTTTTTTTTTTGCCTTGTTTTACATTTCCGGTGAATCATATGGTTGTAATGAAACAGGCTATAAGAAGCTGCTTTAAGACATCAAAAGATGGTTAAAGTGAGAGGGATAGGTGATGTTGTCACCACCTAGTCCTCTTTTCAGCTCAAATCCATGTTCGTCTTTCCTTAATTTAATTCGGATTGGAAATGGTATTTAGTTCCTTGTTAGTGACCGCATTTGCTAAGATGTCAATTAGCCATTTGTATTTGGGTGCGTATTATTTATTGTGGATGGCAAAGTAATTTTTTCCTGCACAGTAATGTTTTGCTAATGTGCCATTTATTGTTTGCTTTCTCCTTCATCATATATAGTGTTTATGTTGCTATTTTTTTTGAGAGAATGTTTATGTTGCAATATGATTACATCAAAAGTAATATATTATCAAACAATTGTCTTTTGCACTTTAGCGTATTCATTTTTCCGGCGAGAGTCAAATTGAGGTGTAGTGTGCCATCTTTTTTTTTTGGAATAAAGATATGGTGTATAGAAAGAATTATTGCAGAGACAATTAAGCTGAGAAATGTGTTAACAATAATTAGGGCAACAATATTATTGTAAAACATAAGTATTTCACAAGTTACTCTAAAGCTTTATAGACGATTATGACAAGATGTACCTACAATGTTTTAACTAGCGGGCTATAGAATTTAGCGACAGGGTCCTCAAAACGCTATTAGCGCCGCTATAGCCCGGTATAGCGCGCTATTTTATACTACAGTCATCATAGCGACAGATTCGCGAAAACTGCTATAGTGCCACTATAGCACCGTTATCCGCTATTTAAAACATTGTGTACCTATAATAAAAGAATAATTGGTATAACCATTACGATTTCATAGTTAGAAGAATCTTTTAAATTTGCCACTCTCAATCCCGTTTTCTTGAGTTCTCTCTCCCCGTATATAGAATCACACCTTCAAAAAGAATGAAGGCCTGCCAAGAATAAAATCTAGCAACTTCTGCTCCCTCACAGACACAAACATCTTATTTGGTCATCTTTACCCGTGTACCTGTGCCTGCGGTTATAAAGGCCCTGTTTGGTTTCATAGAATTCTTTTTTTTACGCGGTTTTCTAGAATTCTAGGAAATCAACACTTTGACTGCTAATTACGGTGTCAAATAAAGTCAGTTTACAAAACCAACTCCAGAACCCCTGCGCTGGGAACCCTGACGAATCTAATGAGACATTCGACCGCGTGATTAGAGTTTGGTTACTGTAGCGTCACTGTAGCGTCACTGTAGCAAATCATCGATCAACTACCGCCATTAGATTCGTCGCGAAAAACTACACACATCTCAAAATATTTTTTACAAATAGATTTTATTTAGTACTCCATACATGTAAAATTTTTTTTAAGAAACGTGCGTTCACGTCCAGCCAGCGCCGCCGCTCCTGGGCGTGAAGGCCCCCTCGAGGTGACCGTGCGTGATCCCGTGCTATTGCACGCAAGCCGGGCCCGGCGGTCAGTAGGACCGGGGTACGTGCACGCGGTCCGCTATTCCGCGGGCTGCTTTGACTTTTCGACGTACAACAATACTGACCGGACAGAAGCTTCTCTGCATGCCATCTTCTCTTGGGCTGTGTTTAGATGGAGGGAAAAAAGATGCGAAAAATCACATCGGACGTTGTAGTATACTGTAGCACTTTTCGTTTGTTTGTGGTAAATATTGTCCTATCATGACCTAACTAGACTCAAAAGATTCGTCTCGCAACGTACATCAAAACTATGCAATTAGTTTTTTTATTTACCTACATTTAGTACTCTATACATGAGTTATTTGCTATATTTAATGTTTCGATGTGATTTTGATGTGATGGAAAGTTTGGATGTTGGGGGGTTTTGTGGGATCTAAACACACCCTTGCTATCTATGACTCCATGTCGTGCCGTTCAGCTGATCACGGCACCGAAAGGCTGTACGTCCGACATCCAAAACTTCGTGTTAACCGCCAACGTGTTTGGTGCCAGTTTGGTCGAGGAAACCAAGGGAAAGGGAACCGAGTTGTGCGTGCTGCGTGTGCTGCGTTCGCTCATGCATCGGCAGTTTAGGCCAATGGCGGAGCTTGATCGAAGAATGAAGGGCACTCTTCTGCAACAGTGTCAAAATCACTGTTCATCTAGTGTAAAATTTACAAATCTAAGAGGGGCCATGGCCCCCTTTGGCCCTAATGAAGCTCCGCCTATGGTTTAGGCTGTTCGCAGTGGCGTCCTCTAACGAATCCTAGAGAACGCCGGTAAAGAAAAATTGCCTGCAGCGGTCTTCCCCAAAGCATACCCTACCATCCAGGACAAGGGAGGATCCCCCATTCCTGGAGACGTCCTGTCTCGTCCTCTACGCCCGCGTCGGCCCACCGAGCCTCCGCTCGCGCCGCACCCCAACCGCTCCGCCGCTCCGCTCCGGTCCACCCCGCCGCTCCGCTCCGGTTTGCCCACCCGCGCCGCCGCCGATGCTTCACCTCCGCCCCGCCGCAAGGAGCCGCCACCACGCGCCCGCGTTGGGGCTAGAGCAGCGCCCGACGGACGACAGCCGCGTCCCCCTCCGCGGGGTTGCGCCGCCCCGCCATGGCCCCACAACCTCTGCGCCAGCGAGGAGGAAGGAGGAGACGGGCCGCCGCCGCGAGGAGGAAGGAGCTCGCAAGCGCCGTCGTCCGCACCGGCCCTAGCTCCGCCCGTCGCGCTGCCGGTCGAGCCGCGGCCGACTGCCGGTCGAGGCCGAGAAAGAGAGACACCGGGGGCTCGCTGTCCCGAGCTCGGCACGGTGGAGCTTGACGCCGCCGAGCCCAGATCCAGTGGCGCTCGTGGAGGAGGGAGGAGGCACACGAAGGGAGGACTCGCCATGGATCCGCCGTGGACGCCGCCCCGCCAACCACCGCCGCGTCCGACGCCGCAGCTCCGGAACCCGGAGGAGGGGCGCAGGGGCCGACAGCGGTGGAGCCCGGAGGAGGAGCGCAGGGGCCCATGCGGCCGCGCTCCACCCGCGCCCGGAGGGAGCAGGGGCCGCGGCCGCCGCGCGCCCCCAACCCCGCTCGCCGCGCCGCCGCGGCTGCCCCACTCGCCACGCCACCGTGCGCATCCCGCCCCGCTTGCTCGAGGGAGGGGCCGCCTCGCCGCGGCTGCCTCACCCCGCCGCCATGGCCCGCGCGGGCACCCGCCATGGCCGGCACGGGCAGCTCGTGGCCGCGCCGTCGGAGAAGGAGAGCACCACCACGGCGGCCATGGCGCGGCGGCGCAGTGGGGAGAGAAAGCAGGCACCGCACTACCGGCCATGCCCCCACAAGTGCCACCACACCAAGGCACCAACCATGAGCCCCGGAGTACGAAACGAAGGATACTGATATCTTGACAGCATTCCGAGTAACTCCTCAGCCCAGGGTTCCGCCTGAAGAAGCAGGGGCTGCAGTCGAGTTCATGGCAGCAAGACACTTGGGAGTCTGCATCCCATTGGTACATGATTCAGAGAGGCTGAGGGGTACCTACGCCCCAGAGATAACAGCTAAAAGGTAAACTAAAGCTGCTCCAGAAACTAAATGGAAGGAGATCAAAGTTAAAAGAGGGGGGGAAGGGAAAAAAGCTTACAAGCTGTTGCTGTTAAATGTCTCTCTCAAGTATTTTCTTCTATAGAAAGTAATGGTACACAGGGGCAGCTTAAATATCATGAGCTGACAGAAATGTAAGGGGGGTAAAATCAAAGTCACAAGCCTCCTTCCCATTCTCGAGGCCGCTTCCTAAGGCTCTGCTTGCTTCCCCGAGGGCCCGCGTTCCGCCAAGCCACAACTTCCGCCGTGGAAGACTGTTCCACCACCAAGGATGCTGACGATAACCTTTTGTGAAATACCTGAAGACATTCAGTGAGCGTGATGATTACAAGGAATAACAAACATGGTGTGCTAATTTGCTGTTGCACACAACCAGAATCTGAATGTCATATGGCTTAGATTGGCTAATATATGAAGCATTGTATAGGAAGCATTTCTCTAAGCACATATCAGAAATTTGGCATGATTCGCAGTATTACATTTTCCCCCCAAGCAAAAGCAAGATCCAGAAGAACAGACTATGATGAACCTACAACACGCAGATTAAAATTATCTGTGGTGCAGCAAAAAGTCCCTGTAAACTCCATGCTGTTCATGTGAACAAAAAGCAACAATATGACATCACTGATTTCCTTGTTAGTTGTTACATACCTAGCACATCACCGTCTGATTCTAGGCTTGCACCGGAACTCGGCCAAGAGCGCAATGTGATCTGATGACCACTCAGGTGAAGGGAGAGCTGTGTCTTTTCTTAAGCTTTCCTCATCCAGGAGTTCCAATAACGACTCCACCGTCAATGAATCCGCTGAAAGAAGAGAGCCGACATGGCCATCATCAAACAGTACAACCACAATGTCTGCTATCAAGTCTGCAACAATATAATAAAAATCCTACATATGCAGTGACGAGTAGTGATGCACAAACCTGTGTAAAATATGTAATCGACAGTCCCAATGAAATCTCTTGTGCAATTTGTGAAGAGCGGTTCATTTGTCGCTGGGTCCATCCTTCTCCGCTGGTGCTCTAAACCGTAGCCAACACCTACCATTCTTGCAAAGGAAGAATATGCACTGACCTACAATCGACCAACACCTTTGGTCAACGCATGACCAGAGCAAAAATGGATAACAAAACCACGACAGATTGACAGGTTAAAAAAAAGGGATAACAGAACCATGACAGATTAACTGTACCAGAGGAAGCTGATGGTTCAACTTGCTTGGAGGGCGTAATATTCCAAGGGGGTCTATGGCCAGATCTGGATGTAGCTGATCAACTTTACCCACTGCAAGAAGCCCATGCGGAGAACTGAAAGATACAATTGTGTGCTTAAAAATTCATGGTTCAAGAACATATAAAGCCTGGTAAATATTGCCTGATATTCACACGCACCTCCCAGGGGTTGAATTGAAATCTCCACAGACCAACATAGGAATGTCTGCACTAACCGCTATCTTCTCCAATCCTTTCAGGAGGGTATGAACCTGAAAAAAAAACATAATTATTGTTGTCCTGAAAAATTGAGATGACAGAGACTGCTAGCGCATTTAATGTGATGATACCAACCTCCCAAAGCTTCACATCTTTTAGGTCTTGATGTACATTGATATGTGTATTTGCCTGCAAATTGAAATCATTAAAAAAAGAGACTTGAGAGGCTGAGACCCTAGTGACAACAAAATCCATCGAGTGTGAAAGGAGTCAAGGAAAGACACACATATATATGACTAAAAAAGAGAAGCACAACAGCAATTCTGTAGAAAAGCCGGCCTCAAAGTCTAAAGAATGGTAAAAACAAGTTTCTACATGAGGATGGTATTATGCATCTGACAATTATGACATAGATTAGTTCTTTGTACACACCAAAACAAGAAGAGAAGTTCACGTACCACACAAAGGAGCTGCCTTTTACCAGGATTTTCAGCTCCATGATTACCAAATTTAGCTTCTAAAACCGCAATTAGTGCAATGTTGTCCTTCAATGGAAATGAGAAAAAGGAGATTATTAAAATTCATAAATAGAATTACTGCTGAGCATGCAATATAATTTCATTTTTTTCTTACTTTAATCAATCGGCTTAAGGCCACCCTTTTCTGAGCAGCGGGAATAATCGCATCTGTTAACGATTGTGCAGCCTTATTGAACTCCACCTACAGAAGCAGGTGCAAGAATTAGAAAGATGCAAGCCAGCAGGTAACAATGAACCTGGCAGTGATTGTACTTGTACTTCATATTTTTTAACATGTGAAAATTTGTCTCTGCGGAAAAAGGTAGCACAGCCATCAATGGCCACAGGATTTCCAGAATACACCTGTGATAGCAACGGAAAAGAATCAAATAGGGTAGGAAATGGTATCGAACAAAATTAAAAAAATAAAAGCAACTCAAAGTTACCTCTGTTGTCCTTTTCTTGTAAAGCGCCTGATATCCATGTTTGTCAAGCTCAGGTGCAAAAAAATCTTCAAAGTGGTTTAATTGTACCTAAAAAGGGAGATTTAGCTTGTTTTGATGACCATTGGTACTAATTGGATTTAACTGGGTTAACTGGGTCATATACAAGCACAGAATATCATTTCAACTAATACACAAGCAGAATACACTCAGCTCAACAGCATTGCAGAGATATCTAAAAGTACAATTCTTACATTCATTGGATTGCACAACGCTAGACTTGCTTAATGTATTCATTCAAACATATCTATCAAGAAGAGCAGAAAAAAGGTTTGCCAGAAAAAATAAATTGGAGATAAGTTAGAATATAATACCTCCTGAAGACAAATGATATCAGCATGATAACCAATAATTTCACGCAACAAATTTTGTCTTCTGTAAGTCCAGGAAAGTGCCCATGTTGGGCAGTAGCTATACGCGTCACTTGTAGCATAAGCATCAGCAAGAATATTGTAGGACAACACAGTGAATGTCCCTAAAGATGATGTTTGGCTGTCTAAATCCAGGTGACCTAAAACATCTCCGTTCACTTGGATAAGGCGACGTGGGGTGGGAGTTGGTGCAGGGATTACACGTGATGTCATAATTGAAGTCGGAGGTCCCACTGCAGACCTTTTTTCTGAATCCACAGCTACACACTCAAATTTTAGTGCATGCCCAATATCATCAGCCGACGGTGTATATGTCCGCAAGCATCCAACTTCAAACCAAGTCTCTCCAGAGTTCTTATCAGTACCCGAGGGATACAAAGGCACAGGCCCATTAATAACACCATGGCTCTGTCCAAAATTCGACAATGAACCAGACCCAGCAGTACTTAGAACCCCAGAACCACCACTGCCAAATCTACCGAATAACTCCTCTTCTTCAGCTCCATTTTCATTTAAAGCACTACTAGCCCGCTCATGCAAAACCTTGTGGTGCTGCCATGCATCAGAGAAGCATTTAGCTGAACAGTGGTAGCTCTTAGCAACAGGTATTTTTGACTTCAGACAACCGAGGCACTGAATTGTTGCTTGTTCCATTGGATGTACACTGCAGATGGGAACTTTCCGATCCCTCTGTATGCGATACCTTCAAGTAAGAAACCAAATCAACATAACCACAACTGGACATGCGGAAGGCTTAGAGAAACTAGTAAAAGGACAGTAAAATGCCTACTAGAAGTACATAAAGTAATTTGAAGTACGAATTAACGGAGGGCGTAGTTATTGCAATATGATCACTCCCTACTCCTACATTAATGCTGTGAACTGTGAAGGAGGTTAAATGATTGCAGAATGTCATCTAATAAAAGGTATGTGTGGCCATTTCTCATTAATTTTTTTTCTAACCACTCGTGCTTCATTGGTATCACTGTGATACTATTAATACCTTTGAGAAAAATGGTTTTATGTGCATAGTGGGCTTGCACAGTTTTTTTAAAAATGTACTGGAACGAAACAATCAATTATACAAGAGATTTTGCTAAGTAGTGGAACTAAAGGCCCTGGAACAAATAGCAACCAACAGAAAGAAGAGTTGGGGATCAAAAGACCAAGCTCCAGACTCAAAGATCTAAGGTCCTTGGTGCAAAACTATGTTTTATTTTTGGATCTAACATATGCTTTTAATCTGTGCGAATTGGCCTACATGGCTCTCAAACAAAGTGAGAATAAGTACAAAGCATCATGCACAAAAATTATGAATCACGTTCACAGGATGATTTAAAAAATTTAACTTGTTATAGTGACCCTTCAGTATAGAAGGCAGCCAAGCCCTAAGCATGGCCAGCAGGATGGCATGCCCACAGCTGTGCAGGTACTTCAAGCTGTTAATCTATCATGTTTTAGGTATCATTTATTTCAGATTAGACCTATTTATTGCTATCCATTCATTTACGTCAAGAAATTAGTAGTCAGTTCCTCCCCCTGTTCTCCTTGCACAACTAGATGCTGGTCCCTGGGTTCAGCACCATTGCTGCTGCTCAAAGGAACCACCCCCACAATTCCATGTCTACTAGTACATTACATATCTACAGTACATGAACTCTGTCAGAATGCTAAAACATATGTCCCAACAGGTTTACGTTAAAAAATCATCAAGTTAGTGTCTTAGTGAATAGGTCAATTGAAAGTAACTAATCTGGTCAACTCTAATTTAGTAATTCATATAAATGTTTATTTCAAGCATCAGAAACAGAACAATATTGAAGTTAATAACCAGCATTGCCACCTTCAAGTTCAACTCACGAAGTTAACAGACTGTTTACTTAAAGGAAAAAAACATCTTACAGAATCAGATGACCCATAAGTACATAACCAGATGACCCATAAGCTTGTGATTGACTAGTGGAAATGGATTACCCAATTTACACCAACTAGTGTGTGACAAGGGGAACAAATTGCTTCCACTAGTGGATCCCAAATATTCTAGTTGGATGGTCCCCAACTGAGTTAGATAACATTTGATGACGCCAAAATTCTAGCATGAGGATATTTTACAAGGGAAATAGTGCGTAAACAAAAATAATTGATGACTCCTATGTTGTAACCACACATTTTCAGCATCAAAATACAAATCGGCCTCAAAACAGATGAGTTTCCAAATTGTTCATTGAATTATAAGCCTAATAGCTGTCTCCATCCCCATCTAGGAAACCTGATGAGTGATGGTGTCATTCAAAAATTGGTTCGATATTATATATCTGGGAGTTCTGTAACCTTAAATCTATCTATGCGACACTCTAAACGGCGAGCACCAGCATTTTGCATTCCTTACGGTTCCACCTGATTCCAAATTTAAGGAGCTTTTGTACAATTAAGAGCTCTGATCACACAGTCATAATCCAAATATGAACAAATTAGTTCAAGAAATGTGCACTCTCATGAGTTTAGCAACTGCTTGAGCGTCTAGGTATCTACTAAGAAACCCTAAATTGGTCAAAATTCACTACCACAGGCAGAAAAAACAATAGCTGAGCAATCCAATATGCCTAAATGAAATGTTCTACCAACTATAGATCGCAAATTTACAATCAGTAGCTGCTTACCATCTGTACCGCATGAACTGGCCATCGGTGGGCGCGGTTTCGGGCACGTCGTCGGTGGAGACTGCGCCGTCAGGCCGCCGCAGCAGCACATAGGGCGTGATCTCGCAGCCCACGATCGGGATCTCCGACGGCAGGTGCACCCGGACCACGCTCAGCATCCTCCCTCCCTCCCCTGCTCTCTTCTCCCGAGCCCCAGACCCGCCGCCTCGACCTGTCTCCCCGTGCAGACGCAAGCCCTAGATCCCCCACCGCCAGACGGACCCGCCATCACCTGCCGCCGCCGCGCGCCGCCAGCGTTGCCTCCCCCGATCCAAACACCCGCGCTAGGCGCCTGCCCCTGCACGAAACCCCACCAGACAGCGCCAGCGTCAAGATCCCGCCGCACCGGCCGCGGAGGGGGGAATGGGGAGATCCGGGCGGGGGAGCGAGGCCTCGCCTGCGGAAGGTCCCTCGAAGGTTCCGGAACGTTCTGGAGACGCGGGGGCGGGGGCCTGGAAATGATTGTTAGGGTTTGGGTTTTGCTCCCTGTTTCTCCCTCCGTCTCGCTCCTCGCCCTAAGGCCGTGTCTAGATAGGAGGCAAATTTTTTCGATCCATCTTAATTTGAAGTACTAAATGAAATCTATTTATAAAATTTTTTGCACACATGGGTTGTAAATCATGAGACGAATCTAATGATGCTAATTAATTCATAGCTAGCGGATAGTTACTGTAGCATCACTGTTGCAAATCATGAATTAAGTAGGCTTATTAGATTCGTCTCGCGATTTATAGTTCATCCATGTAAAAAAAATTATAACTAAACTTCATTTAGTATTCTATACATATGTCAAAACATTGAGTACTTCACGGATTTACGAGTAAAGATGTAAACAGGGCCTAACTGTTTTCTCTCTCTTCCTTTGTTGCCTGCTCGCGTCCCGCGTGGACTCTGGAGTTTCGGTTTCGATTTCGTGGGGTTAGCGTTGGAATTTTTGGGGGTTTCGTGAGGCGCGGCCAGCGGTCGCGTGTAAGGATGGATTTCGATGTGAGGGATGAAATCGGATTTGAATGTCATTTTTTATTATATTTTAATTCAAATACGAATGTGAATGCGGATCTCGTCGGATACAAATACAAAACAAATAGTTCGAATCCGGATACCTTTTCGATTTGAAACATAGAGCTATCACGAGTATCAGTTTATTGTGTCAACAATTTTATAGTAGATCAAAATTATTATACAAGTAGGGAGTAAAGGATTAGAAGATAGCTAATAAAAAAGAATATAATTATCTATGTATAGCTTTTATATTAAATATATAATACTAATTTTAAAGGTAAAATAAATAAATATTTAAATACTTAATAATTAAGATATATATAAAAATTATCATTAAATAATTAATTAATTTGACTCATATAAAATAATTTTAATCATGAAATAAATATATTAAATAGTTAAAGTTAATTTTTATATCATTACTAATTTTAATAAACATCCATATTAAAATCGAATACGAATACAGATATTCATATTTACATTTTAAGCGGATACGAATACGGATAATTCGGATGTTCAGCCATCCGGATCCATCCTTAGCCGGGGGCCCCTTTGGTATTTGTAGATTGGGAAATGGTAGCAGCGCCTGGAAATAGCGTATGCTGTTTCTGTGGGTGGATAAATAGAAAGTGTGGGCTTTTCACGTGTTAGTGTTTTTAACCGGTTGATACTATGTGTGTTGTTCATCAGAAAAAAAAATCATGGTTTGTTGTGTTCTATAATGGTATGATCCTCAAAAGATATTAAGATATAGTATCAACATTTGCAGATTTTGAGAAATGGTAGGCGACATCCCTGGAGGTTGGGTATGTTGTTTCTTTGGTAGATAAATTAAAAGTATAGGTTCTCATATATTAGCAGTACAATTAGATAATATGTGCATAAATTAATATGAAACACATCTAACAACTCTGCATATAAATATGTCTCCTTAATAAAAAAATGTGTTAGTTTGTTCAATGATGATATGGTCCTCGACGCAAGGTATCAACAAATAAACCATTAAACATTAATTTAATGTTTTTATCCATGCAAACCAAGCTTCATTTTTCGAGTGGTCGGAGAAAATAGTGTCTAAAACTAAACTCATACACAATGGCAAATTGCAATCCATGCATTTGAAATGGTTCATGAGAACTACTTTGTATCTAAATGCCATGTATTTCATATCACAAGTAAGATTATTAAAAAAATAAGTCCTAAAAATATAAAGTATTAAATTGTATTCAGAATGATACTTAACTGTTAATCAAACAAGAAAATATTGCAAGAATATTAAGCTATCTAACTTATGCACTTATATCAAGAATGTCTTTCCAGAATTTGGAAACTCTGGTAGAATTATCACAACCAGATCCTAAACTCAATTGACTATCAATAGACTAAAACCTAAACACCATAATGAATTCTCTTTCCCATATATGAGATATGATCAAAAGGTAAAAAGGAATTGAGACAACCCTTTCACAGGACACAACATGTAATATACAAAATAAATATCCATCGCACTTTCAAATGTGATACAAAAGAGTAATTGATTATCAAAGTGTATATTATTTGAGAATAAATCCATGGTTTATTTATTTCTTTGTTCCATGTACCGCTTGTTGCCAAGCACAAAATTCAATGCAAGTTTTTTAAGGAGAAAATTCAATGCAAGTTAAGCATATATCATCAGCTTAACTTATGTAAGTACTAATTCTGTATCTAGGAGTTAAGGTGTACACCTAATTACATCATCATATTAACTTATGCCAAACACAAAATTCAATTTACACCTTTGGATGTGACTTAGTCACGTACGTAGCTCACTTTTTTTTTTACCAAGTTGCACTCGTAGACAACAACACACACTCTAAATACTAGTACTCTGTAGATGGAGTGAGACAAATGTTGAAAATTACTGCTTTGGGAAAGCAAATTGCCCATGAAAATTAAAGTTTTCATGTGGCTAACATTTCAGGATAGATTACCTTTGGGGCCGGTTCTCAAACATAGAAAATGGAGGGGGATGGTAACTGTGTGGTTTGCAAAGTGCCTGAGACAACCGACCACATCTTCTTCTCTTGTCCATTGGGGCGCTTCACATGGATATGTGCGAAAGAAGCCCTGGGATGGGACCGAACACCTATATCTATGCAGGACCTGCTTGATAAATGGTTGCCCTTGAGCTGTAAGAACTACAACCTTAAACTTTACATTACTTCAGGGATGCTCTAGGTTCTGTGGAATATTCGTAATAAAATGGCTATTGAGGGGATCTTCATCAGGCAGCCTTCTGATGTATTCTTTAATATCGATTCTACTCTGCAGCGATGGCGGGTGCTCCTTCGAAAGTCTGATCAGACGACCTTTGATGGATGGAGGTTCCAGGCGCAAGGGTGGTGCGGGGAGTTCCTGAAGCAAGTGCGAGAACGCCCTTAAGACCTGGAGCAAGAGCTGCGCCGTCTATCTTCTCTTTTTTTTAGCGTTTTTTTGATTTACAGTAGCTTGTTCCGGGAGTTCCTGTCACGGTGTAATACCCGAACTGAACTGGAGACATGGGAACTCCAAGTCAGGGCTTGGATGGGGAGCTTCCGGGAGAAGATCAGAGACCGTCCGCCGGACCAAGACGTTTCGCCAGACCAAGACGTTTCGCTATCGTCTCTCTCTCTCTCTTTTTTTTTTTGTCTACTTTAGCCTGTTAAGCTCTTTGGGTGGTAAGCCCAATGATGATTTTACACTCAACCGTAAGTTTTGGAGTGAGCGGTCGATTTTTTTCATCACAGTCACATATGGGCCCAATGCTCCGCCTTCACTGTCCCTTTCCCACATCTGGATCTCGCGCTCCTGACCTCCCTTTCCTTCCTCTCTCTCCCGGTCCTCTCCCCATTCCTCTGCTCCAGATACATCCCAGTGGGGCCGCGACGGGAGGAGCAGATCCCGACGGGGCCGGCGGCGGGAGGAGCGGCGAGCCGGCGGCGGGGCGCGGCGGGACGGCGGCGGGGCCGGCGGGAGGCGCGGAGCCGACGCGCTGCGGGCCGGCGGCGGGGGAGGCACTGCGGGCCGGCGGCCGGGGGAGGCGCTGCGGAGACGGGTTGGCGGTGGGAGGCGCGGCGGCGCTCGCCCCCAGCGCCGCCCGGCAGATCTAGTTTTTTTTCATTTTTATCTGAGTTTTTTATTTTTTATGTAAAAAAATTTCTCTTGTAATTTTTTCTTGAATTTTTTAATTTATTTTGTACATTTTTTTCAAATATTTTCTTGAAGGTTCCCTCCCCCTAAATTTTCTTTGAAAAATTTCTGCTCTCTAATTTTTTTCTTGAAAAAATTTTCTGCTCCGAATTTTTCCTTGAAAATTTTGCTGCTGCTCCAATTTTTTTTTGATTTTTTCCCTAATTTTTTTTCCAGAAAACAACAAAAATTTCTATAAATAAAAAAACGCACGGTCGGAAAATCGACCGTAGGGAAGGGTTCCCTACGGTCGACCGCAAATTAGCCTGTCCCGGTGGTAAGCCAGGAGACCCTTGGCTTGGCCTTGTGACTTCTTAAGTTCTCTTGTAAACCGGTATCTCCGGTCCGGAATGGCGTGTAACAATTTATATGTTTTCTATAAAATCAGAGTAAACCCTTTGTCGAAAAAAAAATTACTCGAATGCTGTGTAGTCATTCGGAGTCATTCGGATAGAAGGTTGTCATGTCACTACTAATTTGTTTTGAGATGATACAATATTTAGAAATTAGGCCCACCTAGATGGGCCCTTTCGATGGGCCGGCAAATAAGAGTCACACAAGGTCTTCTTCACCAGGCTCCAAGGCCCGGAAATCCTATATATCTTTCACAAGATTTTTTCTTCTCCACCTTACGGTGTTTGAGATTCGTGCAAACTATCCCACTCGTTAGATCTTCTCGACCCTATTCTTTTTCCTCCTTCCTTCTTCCTCACCGTCCGCCACCGCCCCGCCTGCCTCGTGCTGCCCGCCACCCCGCCTGCCGCGCGCGGCTGCCTGCTGCATCTGCTGCTGTGCGCATGGCTGCTGAGTCCCGATCCGCGTGCCACATGCTGTCGAGGCGCGCTTGCTGCGCGCATGCTGTGCCTGTTGCTGCTGCTGCGCGCATGATGCGGCGCGCCTCGACTGGGTGTGCGGCCGCTGCTCCGCCGCTCCTGACCGCCTGCGCGGGAGCGCCACCGCCGGAGAGGAAGGGGGCGACCGACGATTTTTTCTCAAAAAATGTTGATGCAAGTTGATAAATGTTGAATCTACTATACTCAAATGTTGAAATAGTTTGTAAAAAATGTTGAATCTAATACTTTAAAATGTTAAATCTAATTTGGGTCTAATGGGCTTTATAGATACATTGATTATTCATTTTTCTAGAAGTTATATAGGGATCCCCTCCAAGCCCTCCCCAACCAAAAAAAGTCGCCAAGCGTGTGTTTAGTGCAGACTGCAGACCAACGCTGCCCCCACTTCCTGACGCCGCCGGCCGTCGACGGACGAACCCCTATGGACTCCCCCGGCCGGCCCCGCCGCTCTCCGCCCGCCGAGCGCTTCCTCGGCCTCTTCTCCACCCCGCCCCCCTCCTTCCCCTCTTCCTCGCCCTCCGCCGGGGACGAGCTCCTCGAGGGCGACCTCCTCTTCCCCGCCCCGGCCCCCTCCTCGGACCCGCCGCAGCCCGACAGCTCCAAGAATCCGGGCCGCGTCCCGCGTGGCCACCTCGGCCTGCTCGCCGCGCTCCAAGAAGGCGAACGGAAGGTACCTGGACGCGGCGGAGCTGCTGCCGTCGCCGCCGCCGCTGTGGCAGCGTCCACGGTCACGTCCGGAACCGCTGGGACGCTGCTCCGTCGCAAGGCGACCATCGCCGCGGCCGCCGCCGCGGCGTCGGCTTCCTCAGCGACGCCGTCGCGGTCCCCGCCATCCGCCTCGCGCGCCATCCCCGCGGCGCCGAGGGCCAGGGACCCCGAGCTGCCGCCCGCGGCGCCGTACCACCAGTCGGCCCCCGTCGAGGTCCCCGTGCCCCCGCCTTGGAGTCGCGGGCGCAAATGGGACGAACTCAACGTCGGGTCTGGCGACGGGGACGACGACGAGGAGGAGCTCTTCCGTGGGGACGCCGCCATGCTGCCCCCGCACGAGATGGTGGCGCGCGCGTCCGCGGGCGGCGGCTACGGCGTGCCCGGGAAGCCGTCCTCGATGCTGGAGGGCGTCGGCCGCACGCTCAAAGGGCGAGACCTCCGGCGTGTGCGCGACGCCGTGCTCCGGCAGACCGGCTTTCTTGACTGAATCCGGCAGAGGTGGTAACTATTTTTTTTTTTGGCCTGCCTGATCTCAGCTGTAGCTTTGGTAATGAATCATACCGTAATTCTAGAAATGTTCGTGCCTTGCGTTTGTGTACAAGGACAGGTGAAATTAGAAATTATGCTTAGCTTGTGGTCCGAACTGTTTGCAGTTTTCGTGTTGTGAGAGCGTCTCCTGTTGTATCTTGAATAGTAAGTGATAATGAGTGAGGATAATAAGTGTTTGGGGTCAGGGAGCTCTCTCTATAGCGAAGAGAGAACAAATTTTGTGAGGATGTTTGTTGATTTTTTTTTGTCGTTCCAAGTGTCCAAGTTAATGCACTGTTTCCTGCATTGGAATTTTGCTTTGTGAAAACTTTTGGTAAAATAAACCTGTGGATTTTGGTAGTCTGCTACTTTTCTTTTTCCCTTTCCAGCAAGGTGCCTGCACTGAGTATGACTGTAATAGGCAGACATTGAGTGGAAACTACACCTATACTGTTCTCCTCTATTCATAATCTCTCAGGGTCTGATGATCCCTTTTGTCTTCTTTTTTCTGTGTTCTTGTAAATTGCTCTCTTCCACTATCTGATACAAACTAGTGGTTGCTATTTCTTTCCATAAAAAAAGAAAGGAGAAATGCGTTTTGATGTTTGACGCTCTGCAAATTATCAATATATTAACTGCTCATCGTTATCATGTTCAAATGAATTGACATGCATGTGTGTTTAGGCTGCTTTAAAATTATACGAGTCCCCTTGTGCTATGCTTCGATGTTATACTGGAAGTCGAGGACACAAGTGATGCCAGTCTATGGTATGTCCGCCTTTATGTGGCCTCTAGTTTCCAAGCAGCATTTGTAGTGGCTGCTTATGATATTATACTTTTTATATTAAAATAGAGCACGGCGTCTCATTGATTAAACCCTTATGGTAATATGATGGTCTTCACACTACGCAGATGGATCAAAGAGCCTTGGTATATGCTGTTGTTTTTCAATCCTTTATTTCCTTGCTAGTGACCTACCATTTTGGAACCAAATGCATGAGAATATCCAACACACCTTCTTTTATCTGTCATGTTTGATGTTTCAATATTAGTCTAGCTTTGTCCTCCTTTTTCAGAACAAAGCTTTTGTCTCATTTGATGTTTTCACTTGATTCTTGTGGTGGCACAATCTGCATTTGGTTATCTCATAAAATTAAAATTTGAAGCTTCCAACACAGATTAGCATGCCACAAGTCTTCAGGGTTATAAACTGTCAGTGCTGAACTAACAGTTTCCTCCATCTTCAATGGGATTGAGCCGAGCAGACCTTTATATTAGCATCTTGAGACTTCAATTTCGCAATATCTCATTTCTTGCCCATTTGAGAAGTTGTTCCGATCATGCCTATAAGATTAAAACTACAAAGTCAAGTGAGTGTGTTTGGGAATGAAATACATGCCTTGGGATTGAAAGCTCAAATCGTCCTAGAGGCAAAGGCACAGCTAACGACCCAGGTTGGAATTGTTAGAAATTTAGACAATTTCAGTAGCAATTTAATCCAGAAAAAGATAAACATGTTTGTGATATTAGATATGTGCACGTGTGATCTAAAAGTGATGAACATATAGATGATACTGATTATTATAAGAAAATTATACCCAACGGCTGAGCCGGATGCATTGTTGGTGTAGTCGTCCCGCTCGATGCACAGAATGGAAGCAGTGCCGATCACCAGAGATGCCGGGAAGAAGACGATCACCGCAGCATCAGGAAGGAGAGGATGAAGCGAGTAGTCGTGCCGCTAGCGGACACTTCCCAAAAATGTGATTGCCGGCCTTCACACGAGCCGGCTAACTCACGGACGACAGCGTTTCGGAGGCCTACTAGCGGACACTTCCCAAAAATGTGATTGCCGGCCTTCACACGAGCCGGCGAACTCACGGACGACAGCGTTTCGGAGGCCTACTCTTCCAGTTCTTGTGCGGGCAAGGACTGGAACGGGGCAGTAGGAACGCAACACAACAGTTAATAAGTTCTTGCCTCTTATGTGTATTTGTATGCCAGGATGAAGGTGCAACCAGAATGCACACAACACCCCACTTTTATTATCACCAGGGAGATGGAAAGCCGCCATTAGACAAACATTGCATGTCCTTTCACTTGTGCAACGGAAGCCAATAAATAGCACTTATGTGCATTAACGTTGCATGCATCTAATAGCTTGCAAGGCATGCACCAAATGACTCCACGGCTACCAGCACCATGCATGCATGCAACATTCATCCTTCATCCATAATGCTCTCATTTACACATATCACTATTAGCATTGGGCCCCTGGGAATTATTAATCTAACAATCTTTTTGTTAGACACATGTAACAATCTCCACCAAATACCAAGACACATGTAAAAATCTTTTTGTTCCACTGTTGTTTTGATATACCGGTGTTTCGATGGAGACCTTATTAGGGTTGAACATCCATCTAGAGCATAAGCTATACTTGCTCACAACTGAATAATGGACTATGCCTTGAATTGACAGTTTTGTGCAAACAAGTTTCACTCAAACCCTTAACCGATACTAGGCTGCAAACTGCATCCCCTCTGTTTGGAGCATATAAGTCGTACTCCTGTGCCTTTCATGAGTCTCTAGAGATTACCCGATCTCATAGACTGTGACTAGCAATCGAACTCACAGGTGTGTTCCTTCTAGGATGTTCTATAGGACAACATCTCTGCTTAAACAAGCCACTCGGATCACATTAAGGAAATAACCATCCTGCCATACAGTATAGGAGAAACTTGCATCTCAAACGATCTGGACCTTATCATAAGGGGTCTCTCCATCAGTCAACCACTAGCTTGTTTCACCATTCTACTTCATGGGATCTCCGATCACATAGAACAGGTTACTACTATGGAATGACTTCTCAAGTGGGTCTCAAGCCCAGTTCCCTCGATGCACCTTCTATCACATTGCGTGACAGACCCTTTGTAAATTGATCTGCCAGATTTTTAGATGTATGGACATAGTCCAACGCTATTACTCCGGAGTTTCTCAGTTTTCTGACAGATTTTAACCACCTTTTCACATGCCTAGTAGACTTCATGTTATCCTTAGAACTGTTCACCTTGATTATCACCATCTGATTATCACAGTTCATAGAAATTGCCGGTATTGGTTTCTCAACTACTGGTAAATCCATAAGGAGTTCACGAAGCCACTCAGCCTCAACTGTAGTGGTATCTAATGCCGTGAGTTCTGCTTCCATTGTTGACCTCGTTAAGATGGTCTGCTTGCAAGACTTCCATGAAACAGCGCCACCTCCAAGTGAGAACACATATCCACTTGTGGCGTAAATCTCATCAACATCAGATATCCAATTTGCATCACAGTAACCCTCTAGTACCCTTGGATACCCGGTATAGTGAATGACATAGCTCATAGTCCCTTTTAGATAACGCAATACCCTCTCAAGAGCATGCCAATGATCATCTCCCGGATTTGAAACAAATCGGCTAAGTTTGCTCACAGCAAACGAGATGTCAGGTCTTGTTGCGCTAGCTAAATACATAAGAGAGCCAATGATTTGTGAATATCTCAATTGATCTCGTGCTATGTTTCGCTTTTTCCTTAATAGCACGCTCGGATCCTAAGGGGTTGGAGCAGATGTGCAATCACTGTATTCAAAGCGATTCAACATCTTTTCCGCATAGTGGGATTGCACCAGAGTAACCCCACCATTTCCTTCTCTCAGTAGCTTTATGTTAAGAATAACATTAGCCTCTCCCATATCTTTCATTTCGAAGTTACCAGACAAAAAGTCTTTCACTTCTTTGATCACATTAATATTCTTTCCAAAGATTAGTATGTCATCTACATATAAACTCAAGATCACACCTTCTTCCCCACCATACCGATAGTAAACACATTTGTCAGCTTCGTTGACAACAAAGCCAGCTGATGTCAAAATCTTATCAAATTTTTCATGCCACTGTTTAGGCGCTTGCTTCAGACCATACAAAGATTTCAATAACTTACACACATTTCCTTCTTGACCATTTGCTACAAAATCATCAGGCTGATCCATATAAATCTCTTCCTCAAGCTCTCCATTTAGGAAAGCTGTCTTAACATCCATCTGGTGAACGAGAAGACCATGTGAGGCAGCCAAGGAAAGTAACACTCGTATGGTTGTCATGCGGGCAACTGGTGAATAAGTATCAAAATAATCTTTGCCTTCTCTTTGGGTGTAGCCTTTGGCCACAATCCTTGCCTTGTACTTCTCAATAGTACCATCAGGCCTAAGTTTTTTCTTGAACACCCATTTACATCCAAAAGGTTTGCACCCCAAAGGACGATCAACAACTTCCCAAGTTCCATTAGACATAATTGAATCCATCTCACTTCGTACCGCTTCCTTTCAATAGTCAGTCAGGAGAGGAGTATGCCTCTTCAATAGTTCTTGGTGTGTCATCCACAAGGTACACAACGAAATCATCACAGTCTTTTGCCTCTTGCTCCTCCTAGGAGCTTCATTGTCATCCTCCTCCGGATTTTCCACATGGGTTTCAATATCAGCATGTGTTACTGGTTCACGTGTCTCAGGGAATAAAATAGATTCATGACGTGCTAAGTGTATTTTTCATAGGAAACTCAATCTCAAAAAATGTAGCATCTCTGGACTCCATAATTGTACCAACATGCATGTCAGGTACTCCAGATTTTATTATTAAGAATGTATACATGTAACAGTGCGAAAATTCACAATAAAAATTACTAGAGTTCAAAAACTATTTTCAAAACTTATTGCAAAATTAATCTCTTGAGCTCAATTCCCTTATCCCTGATCTCCATCATGTTCCTAATCACCTCCCAATTATTTTTCTCTCTCTTAATTCTCCAAGCAGCCAATCATCTTCCACCTCTCCTAATCTCTCCCTCTCTAACACACACACACCCCCCCTAGCACGCAAGCAAGCAAACAAATAGCATCAGCACGCCAGGCAATGCACCCATGCACGCACGCAAGCAGGCTCATCAGCTAGGCAAGCTCCACACGCACAAGTAGACCTTGCAGCAGCCACCATGCTCGAGCAGCTCACTGCCGCATCCACGCCCCTGCAGCTCGCCAGGTCCCCCTGCCGTCCTCGCTCTTGCTTGCAGCATGCCGCACGTGCGACACGCCAGTCCTGCGACGGGCCGTGCGCTGCACCCGGCACCACGCCGTGCCGCCCACCGCCGAGCCCCCACCTCGCTGCAGCCTTCTCGCCGGCCAAGCCCGCCTCGTCGCGTGCACTTCAACGCCGCCGTCGCCTTAGCTACAAGGTCGCCGCTGTGCACATTGACGCCGAGCTGCCGCAGTCCACGCCCGTCGTCATTGCCGCCCGTACTTCCGCGACGCCACCGCCGTCCGCTGCGCCTATAAAAGGGCGAGGCCGCGCAGAGCTCCACCACCAGCAAGCTCGCCAGTCCGCTCCGCTTGCTGCAGCAGCCGCGAGCCGGAGTACGCAGGCTAGTACCGCGAGCCGGAGCCCGAATACCCGTACCGCGAGCAGGAGCTTCCGGAATGATTCGAAGACGGCAACTTCAATCTCATCCTTTGATGCATATTTTGACCTAGTTTTATAAACACAACCTATTGGCCTGTTTTACAAAATTGCATATGCTTTGACTACTGAAAACATCGTTGGATAGCCACCCCTTGATTTGTTATAACCATTCCTCGACCACCTAGATTAATGTCTAAATATGATTTATTCTATTTGGATGTTAATCGCTGCTAGAAAGCTCATGACCTTGTGCTTAAATTACAACACATCAAATAAGGTACAACTTGTTTTACAAAAGGAAAATGTGTGAGTGTGTGGGAAGGAAAAATGTGGAATTTTTGGGAAATAAAAGAAAAGAATGATCAGATGAGATGGATGAATGGCATTTCTTGTGTGAATTGTCATATGGAGGCTCGTACCTTTGTGGTTGAGCAAGGTTGGGAGATATCTATCTTGTCACAATTAAAGACCGAGTTGATGTGTCATCTTGCCTAACTCACTTATCGTACAACCATTCGATCATTGTGTGGGCAACGGCTTAGCATAAACCCCACTAATTGTTCTACTAGCTAATAGCAGAGCTGGTGAGCAACGGGAGATCATGGAAAAGGAATACGATCTGTGTGAGTTAGGTTCCGGTTATGATATTAACCCCATGATTGCTTCCGTGATGTCTAGTCAGATTCAACTAAGGTGGGTAATGGCTTTGATAGGATCCGCAGCGACAGTAAGGTGTTCGTGAGGCGGTACCCTACTTGTGGGTAAAGTGTACAACCTCTGCAGAGTGTAAAATTTATTCGAATAGTCATGTCCATGGTATTGGACGATTTACGGCATGGTCACTTCACTAGGCATTTGGGATGGTTGGTTTGTGGTGTGAGTTGTTTTGGAAGCGTCCGACAGTTGTGCCGTGGGCTACTGTGGACGGGGAGTCCGGTAACATTAAAACTGGGGTCCTTTGTGTAGGATCAACTCCACTTATTATTCGATTACTACAGAAATGTTCTGAGAAAACCCTTTTATAAAATAAACCCCTTGCATGAGTAAGCTTTTCTGCAAATAAACCGTGGCCTTATCCTTGATACATCATGTGCATATTCTCGTTGTAACCCCTCCGTGGGTGTGGTTGGACTTGTTGAGTACGTATGTACTCACTCTTGCTTAGTTTTTACAGAGGAAGATCCAGACTTCGTGTCCGAAGACGTTGAGTAGGTGATCGTCCAGCACCCAACCTTGCCCGTGGTTCAGGGTCTCCACATGAAGCTTCTAATGGCGCAGGACTTTGATATTATCTTAGATTTCGTTAACATTTTAGTTTGGCTTGTAGTACTTATGTTGTCCCTCGTGATAGTGGCGCTCCAGTGCCCACTACCTTGATGGTTTGTACGGTAATGAACCATCTGATGTAATAAATATGTTATCAGCCTCCTGGGACTGATATTTGTATCACATTTAGTCACCTCGAAAGAGAGGACGCTTCAGGTGGTATCAGAGCCGTTGGTTGACCGTAGGACGTGGCTCTTAGGACCGAGGACCTTTTCTAATCCATTTTCCACTAGATATTTCCCTGCTTAGCCCATCTTCCCACAGAGCACTTACCTCTGGCCTTTGTCTGGTTCCAGATGGCTGACGATAGATGGAGTGGCGGAATCTGCCCCACAGAGCCTGGCCTCCCTAAGTCATTGCTACTCAGCCTGGAACGCGTCGGAGTTGTGGACCCACCGGAGTACACCTACCGGGAGTACGACTCCAGGAGCACCCTTCGGTGTGACATGATCATCTTCGTGGGAAAAAGCACCCACTATCCTGACGTGGAACCCTGGTTCATCTCCACCATTGGTTTTTGCTTCCCAGACACCTACCGAAAGGCCGCCCGAAAAGCCCTGCGACGTCTGCGTGTTGTTTACAAACATCATCTTCAGCGGACTCCTATGGGATTTTCCCCGCCTACTGGAGGAAGAGGACGCTCATGGATTGCCCGGATGAGAGAACTTGGGAGGGAAGAAGAAGAACTAGAAGATACGGTCTCCCACCTATCCATCTACCTCACCAGCTTGGACCAACTCTACCGCGAACAGGCGGCACAACTGAAACACCAATCCGCAGGGCAGAAAAGGCAATCCAAGAGATGGAATTACAATGGAGTAAAACAATACAAGCCGAAAGTGCCCTAGCCGCTCTCCGAACCTTATGGCAGGACAATGCTCGAGAAAGGGAACAACTCGAGGCGCACATGTGAGAAGCTGGGTTACTGGAGGGAGAACCCAAAGAAACCCATTAGGATGAAGGTACTCAAACCGAAGATGAGGTGTTGGAGCAGTATCTTCCAGCAAAGAAGCGCCCTATCCAGATCGAGGAAGAGTCCCCATGATAAGAGAGTAGCACACCTAAGCTAGAGTCTCTATCCTAATAATCATGTATCCATGGAAAATGTACCCCACCCTGTTGTAATAATAAGGACCATCTATCCCCTTTTGTACCCAAGTATTTATGCAAAACTTGTTCACCCTATCTTTGTTTTCAGATGGCTGAGGATGGTTGGACCCAGGGCATTTGCCAAGCTGCACATGACTTCCCCAGCCTTTTGATCAATGCCCTAGAGAGTCTTGGCGTTACGGAACACCCAAGGTACTACAGCAGAGAGTATGAGCACCACGGTACCCTCCACTACAGGGTGATCCTGGCCATCGCCAAAAGTAATTGCTACCTCGACATCCAGCCATGGCGAGTGACCGCCACGGGGTTTTAGTACCAAGGCACCTATCCCTTGGTAATCAGGAAGGCGCTCCGTTATCTGTGCCGGATTTTTGAAGGACACCTCGCCCCCACACCAATGAGGTTCTTTCCTCCGGCCGTCAGAACCCCAGTTTGGGAGGCTCGCATGAGAAGTCTGGAACGGCGCCGCCATGAAGAGGACCCCCTGTACCAAGTGGCTACTTACCTAGCCTCCTTGGATCAGCTCTTTGATGAGCAAGCCAGCATCCTAAGGGAGCAGACCCACCGGGCCGAGCAAGCAGAGCTCGTGGTAAGGATGCATCATATCCGGGTGGCTCAAGCCGAGGCAAGAGCCGCAGCCGCGGTCAGTAGCGAAGCGGTTGCCCAGGAGAGCCTCAGGCAGGGCGAGGACCGGCGTATGCAAGAATGGACCAGAAGTGGAACGCCAGTCCCGGCAATTGGGGAAGCCCATGTCCTACTTGGGACACTCATCATAGGATGGGGACCACTTTTGGGGACCCCACAAGCCCCACCTGAGAATCATGAAATGCCAACTGCTGCAGTCGAAGGAGAGGCTGCTGAGCAACCCCTAGAAAACGGGAACCCAGAGGACGCGAGCTGTTCGTTCCCCTGGAAGCACGCTCCGTCCCAGAAGAAGGATCGCCCCACAGGTAGCATGCCCCGAAGCCACCCTAGAACAAGCCCTCCCAGCCCCTTGGCCTAAGTTATACCCGTAGTCGTGAGCTATGTACCCGGTCGTGTAGTACGTGTTTGGCTGTACCCCCTCAAGTGTTGTAGCTCCTCAGTCAAGTGAAATAAAACCGTTGTGCTTGTTGTGTGTTAACCTGTGTGCTTGTCGGCAGAAGTTGATTATGCCTTCTTTTTGAAAATGCGGTTTAAATCACATGAACATCACTCTAATTAAATCCCAGTCTCACAAAGACCCTACTCCATCCACAGATGTCTTCCCGATGCGGTTCAAGGGCCTCCCACAGCCGGACGCCTGCAGCCCCTAGTGCGGGAGGACCGCCTAACGGACACGGACATGACCCTCTTCAGGAAGAATAGGAAGTGAGCCAAAACGAAGGAGGAAACCAAGGAGAAATGCCGCTGCCACTGCCTCCACCTTTCGGGGACCTGGCACAGGCGATAAATAATCAGACCCTCATACTGGAAGCTCTGGCCAATGCCCTCGTCAATAAGCGGCCACGAGAGCAGACCATGAATGACAAGCTGACAGCTTTTCTAAGGACCAAGCCACCACCTTTACCGGATCCAGCAACCCCTTGGAGGCAGATGACTGACTGCGTGTGATCCAGAGGAAGCTCGAGCCGTTTGAATGCCAAGATCGAGACAAGATTCTTCTGGCAGCTCACCAACTCACCGGAACTGCCTTAGCTTGGTGGGAGAATTACTGTGCCGCTACCGAAGATGCCTCCACCATCACTTGGAATGAATTTGTGAAGGAGTTCCGCCGCTACCATATCCCCACAGCCACCATGAAGCACAAGGCGGATGAGTTCCACGAACTGCAGCAAGGGAGCAAGTCAGTGGAAGAGTACACCTACCAGTTCATGGAGCTTGCCCGCTATGCACCAGAGGAAGTGGATAAGGATGAAAAGAAGCAGGACATGTTCAAGAAGGGATTGAGCCCAAAACTCCGGACCTTGCTTACCCTCAGATATACCCGGACTTCAATACTCTGATGAACATGGCCATTCTCACGGAAAGGGCCAAACCTGAAGAAAAGAAGGCAAACAAGCGCAAATTCCTGGAAAGCAAAGCCCGCCAGCAGGACCGCTTCCAGAAACCAAGAAGCTCCAGCTATACTGTACCAAGATCTCAGGCCCCAATGCAGTTTAGGACCCAGTCCCAAGTGACGGGCCCCCAGGCCCCTAACACACAGTTTAGGAGCCAGAACACCATGAAGGCCCCGCAGAGCAATGTCAGCCAAGTCACCACCACCAACAACAATGCTAGGGCCTGTTTCAACTGCTGTGAGACAGGGCATTACATTGCCAACTGCCCATATGCCAAAAACAAGCCTGCTGCATCGGCCTTCTCCAACTCGGTGAATGGGCCTAGGTCACCTGTATCCGGAGCCAATCGTGTAACCATCGACAGCAGCAACAAGGGCAACAGCAACAACCAGCAGCCTTACGGATGAGCCCGCGTCAACCACATCAACGTGCAGGAGGCTCAGGGTGCACAAGGAGTTGTACTTGGTGAGTTCCTAGTCAGCTCAACCCTGGCAACAATATTATTTGATTCTGTAGCATCACACTCATTCATATCGTCAAGCTTTGTGGATAAGCATAATGTACCTACGGTGCTACTAAAAACACCCCTATTAACCCAAACGCTTGGAGGTGACATCTAGTGTCAACCGGGTTGTTCCCGGGTAAGGATCAATTTAAGTCGGGTAGAATTTCTAGCAGATCTAGTAGTACTTAAGTCTAAAGAAATAGATGTGATCCTTAAAATGGACTGGTTAAGCCTACATAATGGTCTCATAGGTTGTGCTGACAAGGTAGTACACCTAACCAACTCAGAAGAGATGCAAGTGACCTGCCATAATCGGGGAAGTGGACCAGACCCAATGATTTTCAGTATGGATGTGAAATCCTTAGAAGGAGTTCCAGTTGCGAATGAATACCCTGATGTTTTCCCCGACGAACTCCCTGGAATGCCACCAGACCGGGACATAGAGTTCTCCATTGACATTGTCTCTAGGACCTCTCCCATAGCCAAGAGACCCTATAGGATGGCAGCCTCAGAACTAGCAGAGCTGAAGAAACAACTAGAGGAGTTACAACAAAGTGGTTTTATCAAACCTAGTTCATCCCCATAGGGAGCTCTAGTCCTATTTGTCAAGAAAAAGGACGGGAGTATGAGGATGCGTGTAGATTATCGTGCATTGAATGAGGTTACCATAAAAAAATAAGTACCCTCTTCCCAGAATTGATGATCTCTTCGATCAGCTAAAAGGAGCCAAGTACTTCTCCAGGTTTGACTTGAGATCAGGATATCATCAGCTCAAGATTAAGAAAAGTGACATCTCAAAGACAGCTTTTGTCACCCATTATGGGCAGTTTGAGTTTACTGTGATGTCTTTTGGACTCACTAATGCACCTGCTTATTTCATGAACCTCATGAACAAGGTATTTATGGATGAGTTAGATAAGTTTGTCGTAGTTTTTATCGACGTCATACTTATTTACTCCAAGAGTGTCCAGGAACACGAGCAACATCTGCGGGTAGTCTTAGAAAAGTTGAGAGCGCACAAACTTTATGCTAAATTCAGCAAATGTGAATTTTGGCTATAGAAAGTGGCTTGCCTTGGTCATATTCTGACCGCAGAAGGAGTAGCAGTTGACCCTTAGAAAGTCGAAGCGGTTTCCAACTGGCAGCAGCCAACCAATGTTAGTGAAATCAGAAGTTTCCTTGGATTAGCTGGGTATTATCGGAGATTCATTGAAGGATTTTCCAAGATAGCCCGACCCATGACGGAACAACTCTGAAAGGATAAGAAATTCACTTGGACAGAGTCATGTGAAAGGAGTTTCCAAGAATTGAAGAAAAGATTGACGATTGCCCCAGTATTAACCCTACCAGATATTCATCGGGACTTTGTCATCTATTGTGATGCATCCCGGCAAGGATTAGGGTGTGTCCTTATGCAAGATGGGAAAGTAGTTGCATATGCTTCCCGCCAACTCAAACCTCATGAGCAGAATTACCCAACCCATGATCTGGAATTTGCAGCCGTAGTGCATGCCCTCAAGATTTGGAGACATTATCTAATTGGAAACAAGTGTTAGATCTACACAGACCATAAGAGTTTGAAGTATATTTTCACCCAGCCAGATTTGAACTTAAGACAAAGGAAGTGGTTAGAACTGGTTAAGGATTATAATGTGGAAATTCATTACCACCCTGGTAAAGCTAATGTAGTAGCAGATGCCCTAAGTCAGAAATCTTACGGACCTAAGGATACCCATCTACAAGAAGAAATGGCATGGTTAAATGTGCACATCGTACCCCAGGGTTCCATTCGCAAGATGAGCATTCAACCCACTCTGGAGGATAAAATCAGAAAGGCCCAAAGTTCGCACAAGGACTTGATGAAAGTCCGGATGCATACTGGAGAAAATAAGGCACCGGACTTTAGAGTGGATAATGAGGGAACCTTGTGGTATAAAAATAGGATTTGTGTGCCCAAAGAAGAAGACTTCCGGCAAATAATTATGGATGAAGCCCATAACTCGGCCTACAACATCCACCCAGGATCCACCAAGATGTATATCGATCTAAACCAAAAATATTGGTGGAATGGAATGAAAGCGGATATTGCACGGTTTGTCGCCTATTGTGATACTTGTCAAAGGATCAATGCCGAACATCAGAAGCCAGCAGGATTGTTGCAACCCTTACCCATCCCGGTTTGGAAATGGGATGAGATAGGAATGGACTTTGTAGTGGGCTCGCCCAGAACACAGAAAGGACATGACTCCATATGGGTAATAGTAGATCGACTCACTAAAGCGGCTCATTTCATACCCGTGTGGACCAATTATGGTGGAGAAAAGCTAGCTAAGCTTTATGTGGAAAACATAGTAAAGTTGCATGGTGTGTCTAGCAGAATTATTTCAGATAGAGGGACCCAATTCACCTCTATGTTTTGGAAAAGTTTGCATAAAGCCATGGGCACCAAATTAGATTTCAGCTCTGCCTATCACCCACAAACCGATGGCCAAACGGAAAGGGTAAATCAGATTATGGAGGATATGTTGAGAGCATGTGTCCTTACCTACGGCAAGGACTGGGAGCAGAGTTTGCCCTATGCGAAATTTTCATACAACAACGGTTATCAAGCAAACTTGGATATGTCGCCATTCCAAGCTCTTTATGGGAGGAAATGCAGAACTCCTCTGATGTGGTCAGAAGTTGGAGAACGTGCCCTAGTTGGACTCGCACTCATAAAGGAAGCGGAGGAAAGAGTAGCCGAAATTAGGGAAAAGCTGAAGGCCGCCCAGTCTCGACAGAAGAGCTACGCAGACAAGAAGAGACGAGAAATAAGTTTCAACCCAGGAGAGTTCGTCTATCTCAAAGTTTCACCTATTCGAGGAATCCGAAGATTTCAAGTACACGGAAAGTTAGCCCCTCGGTACATTGGACCGTACCAAGTGATAAAAAAAAGTCGGAAAAGTAGCCTACAGACTCCAACTACCAGAAGGAATATCAGACATACACCCGGTATTCCATGTCTTACAATTAAGAAGGTGTTTAAGGATACCCAAGACAGAACACGTGCCAGTGGAGGCAATAGATTTGCAGGCAGACCTGTGATAACAGGAAGTACCGGTCAAAATTCTGGACACTATCACAAAAAGAATAAGGAACTCAGAAGTACGGATTTGCAGAGTGCAATGGAGCAGACACGGGGTAGAAGAAGCCATGTGGGAACGCGAAGATGCTCTGAAGAAGGAGTTTTCCTATCTCTTTAGAAACCAGCCGAATCTCGAGGATGAGATTTCTTTTAAGTGGGGTAGGTTTGTAACAGCCCGAAAATTCACAATAAAAAATTACTCGAGTTCAAAAACTATTTTCAAAACTTATTGCAAAATTAATTTCTTGAGCTCAATTCCCTTATCCCTGATCTCCATCGTGTTCCTAATCACCTCCCAATTATTTTTTTCTCTCTTAATTCTCCAAGCAGCCAATCATCTTCCACCTCTCCTAATCTCATTTGCTCCCTTTCTAACACACACACAGAGCATGCAAGCAAGCAAACAAATAGCATCAGCATGCCAGGCAATGCACCCATGCATGCACGCAAGCAGGCTCATCAGCTAGCCAAGCTCCACACGCACAAGCAGACCTTGCAGCAGCCACCATGCTCGAGCAGCTCACTGCTGCGTCCACACCCCTGCAGCTCGCCAGCCCCCCTGCCGTCCTCGCTCGCGCTCGCAGCACGCCGCACGCGCGACACGCCGGCCCCGTGACGGACCGTGCGCTGCACCCGGCACCACACCGTGCCGCCCACCGCCGAGCCCCCGCCTCACTGCAGCCTTCTCGCCGGCCAAGCCCGCCTCGTCGCGCGCACTTCAACACCGCCGTCGCCTCAGCTACAAGCTCGCCACTGTGCACGTTGACGCCGAGCTGCCGCAGCACACGCCCTTCGTCCTTGCCGCCCATCCTTGCGCGACGCCACCGCTGTCTGCCGCGCCTATAAAAGAGCGAGGCCGTGCATAGCTCCGCCACTAGCAAGCTCACCAGTCCGCTCCGCTCCGCTTGCTGCAGCAGCCCTCAGTCATCTCTTTCTCCTCCACTCACGAAACCAAGTCCCATCCATCGACCCTCTCCCTGAACCATTCTACGCCAAGGTGAGATCCCAACAGCTTCTCCACCACCGGCTCCACACACCCCATCGTCCCCATCCCAATCTTCCACACCTAAGCCGAGCTCCACGAGCTGCTAACCCACGGCCATGGCTGCCACGCGGCCGGGGCCGACCTACGCCTCTCATGCTCGAAGCTGTCAAATAGGAACCCCCTCGCCCTCCTCTTTCTCCCCATATGCTTAGTTTCACATATGGTGGCCCGAGCTGCCGTATGGCAAGCAGCAGAAGCTTGGACTGCCTCCCATGGTATAGTTGTCCAACGGGCCGAGCCCGGCCCGACCCGGCACGGGCCCGATCCGGCCCGGCACGATTAGGCCCAGCACGATTAGCCCGGATAACTAATCGTGCTGGGCCGGGCCGGCCCACGTGCCCAGCTCTGTGCACGAGCACGGCAGGGGGCCTATTTGGCGTGCCGGGCCGGCCCGATATGCCAGGCGGGCTTCGTGGGCCGTGCCAGCCCGAGCCCGGCTAGGCATCTGCACCAGGCCGCCACTCCCTCAACTCAGAATGATTTCAAGATTTTAAATCTAAGATTCAAATTCACAAAAGATCACAAAACAGAAGCACATTTCATGATAACAAATTTATTGAGCTGTTTTGGGTGCTGCCTCGTTAAAAACCTTTGTATGTAAAACCCCACACCTCGTGAGGACAAAACCCTACAAAGGAAAAGAGTACAGCCAGCTCTAAATGTTCAAATGTTCATCACAAGTTCAAGTCCACAGTCCACAGTCCACACTACATAGTTATACAGATTCAACATCTAGATATAAGTTTTCAAATGATTCTTCAAGTTCTTCATCCTCTATGAGATGCTGAAGTCTTGCATCGGCTTGCTCCCAGTCCTTGATCAGAGCCAACATCTCCACGACCTCAGGGCCCAGATGCCGTCGTCGCTCCTCGATAATCCTGCCAGTCATACTAAATGCAGATTCTGATGATATTGTTGAAACAGGAACAGTCATTACATCTCTAGCTAGAATTGAAAGAACAGGATATGATAGCTTATGCTCATGCCACCAGTTCAAGATATTGAAATCATCATCATACTGGTTAACAGTATCACTGTCCAGGTAGGCAGACAATTCAGAACCAGATGATAGAGAAGCACCAGAAGTTGCAGTTTGCAACAGAGCACTAGCAGAGGTTCTTCTATGCAAGGAGGAAGTAGAACCAGAACCAAGACTAGTAACAGAACCAAGAGTAGTACCAGACAAACTAGAACCAGAAGAAGAAGACTCACCACCAAAGATTCTTCCCCAAGCAGTTTTTTTCTTACCTGTAGGGCCTGGTTGGGCAGCCCTTTGCAACCTTACACCACCAAACTTCTCATCATACTTAGCAAAAATAACAGACAACTCAGCCCTTACCTCAGTCAAGTAGCATGAGTAATCATTACCATTAAGCTGAGATAGAAGTCTAAGAACATTGGTGAAACCTTTCAGCTTAGCCCTAGGGTCTAGTATAAATGCAAAGGAGTAGAGCATGGGTATGTCACACCAGTATTGCAAGAACTTATCTTTCATAGGAACCACAACTGATCTTAAGTCTCTATCATTTTCATAATTATTTAGATGACTAGCTATCTCAAGAACATGATGCAATATTAATGGAGATGTGGGGTAATAAACACCAGACATAACAACAGTGGAATCATAGAACTGTTCAAGAAATTCAATTTTTTTTCAGCAACATACCAGTGCTGGTCTGTCAGGAGTGGCTGACCATCAACCAAAGGATGCTGAGTAGTGATGAAAACAGAGAATGTGGCCTTATGGGGCAGGAGATGTTTTAACATAAGATAAGTAGAATTCCATCTCACATCCATATCCAAGCCAAACTTGCGAGGTCTTTCACCAACAGCAATGCAATATGACTTGTATGCAGCAATGCGCTGGTTAGATGAGTTTAGAAATGATATAGCAGATCTAAATGCACCAAGCATTGGCTTAAACACTTCAAGACCAGCCTTAACAATAAGATTTATGATATGACAAGCACATCTTTGATGCAGGAACAAGCTACCAACATAACCAGACAAAACATGATTAAGTTGATTAATAGCCCTAGTGTTAGCAGCAGCATTGTCCAGTGTAACAGCAAAGATTTTATCAGTTAACCCATAATCAGCAATAACAGAAGTAATACGCTCAGCAATATTCTCAGCATTGTGAGACACATCAATCAACCTGAGACCTAAGATCCTTTTCTCTAGTTGCCAATCAGCATTCACAAAATGAGCAACCACACTAAGGTAATCCTCCTTAGCATTGCCAGACCAGATATCAGAAGTAAGAGCAACAGAGGATACAGACTTCAAGCACTCAACAAGCTGAGCACGACGTTCAGTGAAGTACTTGGCAAAATCTCTAGTGGTTGTTTGCCTAGACACCTTAGCAAATTTAGGATTATGAGCAGTAGTAATGTACTCTTCAAAAGCATCAGACTCACCAATGCAAATAGGCAGGTCAAGACGAGCAATTAACCTACACAACTCAGTATGAGCTACTTCTGGTTTGTACTCCCAAAGGTGCACAGAGCCATCAGGATTAAACTTAAGTTGAGATTGAGTCATGGCATTACGAGATTTCAAAACAGGGCATATAGGAATGTGCCGCTTCAAGTGACCAGTACCATGGGTTGATTTACCAGTGAGGTTTTTCTTGCAATGCTTGCATCTAGCACCAGTTCGACGTTCCTTACCATCAATTACCTCATAGATCTCATCAAAGTCTTTCCAGACCTTGGAGGTGGACGCCCTCCTCTTCCTGGTCGAGCCAGACTCAGTGGCAGCGGCGGTGCTCGCGCTGCCAGTGCCAGATCCAGCGGCGGTCCCCTGAGGAAGGCCTTCTGGATCCAGGTCGATGGAAGCATTGCTGCCAAACAGCTCAGCGGCATCCGCAGACAGGTCATCCTCATCATCTCTGCGAAAGCCCATCGACCGCAACTCATTGTTGTAGGAGTCGTCGGCGGCCATCGCCGGTCTTCGGTCCCTCACGGCCTGCACAAGGAGGAGAGACTGTGAGGGGGATTCGTGAGGAAGAAGGAGAAGAAAGGCGAGTTCTGACTGACCTTTGGCCGGAGCACCGAAGACCGAAGTTGCCGTCGACGCCCTCACCGGAGTTGCAGGCCACACAGACTCGCAAAGAGGGGAGAGGAGGATTTGTGAGGAAGAAGTAGAAGAAAGGAGAGGGGAGGAGGTGAGGGCCTGAGGGGAGCAGCGGATCTGACCGAGCAGAGTCGGAGGAGGTCCACTGGAGCGGCGGATCTGGCCGAGGAGAGGCGGAGGAGGTCGGAGAGCGGCGGATCTACGCCGGACAGGTGAGGTGCAGGTCGGGGTGGAGCGGATCTGGCGAGGAGCGAGGGAGGCGGAGAGGCGGAGGAGACGAGGCGGCGGCCAGGCGGGCGGGGAATGGAGGGGGCTAGGGTTACCGGCGATCCGCGCGACAGGAGGAGGTCGGAGAGTGGCGGATCTACACCGGAGAGGTGTGGTGGAGGTCGGGGTGGAGCGGATCTGGCGAGGAGCGGGGGAGGCGGAGGAGACGAGGCGGCGGCCAGGCGGGCGGGAATGGAGGGGCTGGAGAGGTTGGGTGGACGGTGGAGGTCGGGGACTCGGGGTGGAGGCGTGGAGCGGATCTGGCGAAGAGCGGGGGAGGCGGAGCGCGGAGGAGACGAGGCGGAGCCGCGGAGGAGCCAGGGCAGGGGAATGGAGGGGGGCTAGGGTTAACGGCATCCGCGGCCGCCCCTCCCCCTTATGTGGCCGGCCGGCTCGGGCTGGCGGGCTTCGTGGGCTTCGTGCTCCCGGGCCGGCCCACGTGCCGAGTCGGGCCGGCCGCTAACCGTGCCGGGCCGGGCCGGCCCACATGCCTGCGGCGCGGCCCAGACACGGCACGACGCCCGTGCCGGGCCGGCCCGGGCCCGTTTACCTCCGTGCCGGGCCGGGCCGTGTATCGGGCCCAATTCTCGTGCTTCGGGCCGGCCCACGGCCCATGGGCCTGATGGAAAACTATATCCCATGGTGGCCGAGCATGAGAAGCACGAAGCTCCTCTCCACCCGTGTCCACTTCTGTTTATTTTCTTCCCAGGCCCAAAACTCTAATCAGGTCTAAAGCCCAAGTGCACACAGCACATACAAGCCAAGCCACTCACGTACAAGCAAATTAATTCTACCGATTCATTTTGTTTTCAGATTTAATCACCAGCCGGTTCTGCACTTCTCATATTTCACAAATCAAAACTCCAGGACACTTAGTTCTTTTTCGAACTTCCAATGTAAAATCATAGACTATCAATTACTCCTATTTTTATCTCCCATTGAGCTCATTTTATTTTATTTTGTGCTTGTTTATGTTTGCTCGTTGTTGCGCCGTTCTCGCCCGTAGCTGACGGAGTGATCAAGGAGGAGAATGTCGAGCAGTTTGGTGGACAGCACCGCGAGCCGGAGTACGCAGGCGAGTACCGCGAGCCGGAGCCCGAATATCCGTACCGCGAGCAGGAGCTTCCGGAAGGATTCGAAGACGGCAAGTTCAATCTCATCCTTTGATGCATATTTTGATCCAGTTTTATAAACGCAATCTATTGGCCTGTTTTACGAAATTGCATATGCTTTGACTACTGAAAACATGGTTGGATAGCCACCCCTTGATTTGTTATAATTATTCCTCGACCACCTAGATTAATGTCTAAATATGATTTATTCTACTTGGATATTAATCGCTGCTAGAAAGCTCATGACCTTGTGCTTAAATTACAACACATCAAACAAGGTACAACTTGTTTTATAAAAGGAAAATGTGTGAGTGTGTGGGAAGGGAAAATGTGTAATTTTTGGGAAATAAAAGAAAAGAATGATCAGATGAGATGGACGAATGGCATTTCTTGTGTGAATTGTCATATGGAGGCTCGTATCTTTGTGGTTGAGTAAGGTTGAGAGATATCCATCTTGTCACAATTAAGGACCGAGTTGATATGTCATCTTGCCTAACCCACTTATCGTACAACCACTTGGCCGTTGTGTGGGCAACGGTTTAGCATAAACCCCACTAGTTATTCTGCTAGCCAATAGTGGAGCTGGTGAGTAACAGGAGATCATGGAAAAGGAATACGATCTGTGTGAGTTAGGTTCCGGTTATGATATTAACCCCATGATTGCTTCCGTGTTGGCTAGTCAGATTCAGCTAAGGTGGGTAATGGCTTTGATAGGATCCGCAGCGACACTAAGGTGTTCGTGAGGCGGTACCCTACTTGTGGGTAAAGTGTACAACCTTTGTAGAGTATAAAATCTATTCGAATAGCCGTGTCCATGGTATTGGACGAGTTACGGCATGGTCACTTCACTAGGCATTTGGGATGGTTGGTTTTGTGGTGTGAGTTGTTTTGGAAGCGTCCGGCAGTTGTGCCGTGGGCTACTGTGGACGGGGAGTCCTGTAGCATTAAAACTGGGGTCCTTTATGTAGGATCAGCTCCACTTATTATTCGATTACTAAGAAAATGTTCTGAGAAAACCCTTTTATAAAATAAACCCCTTGCATGAGTAAGCTTTTCTACAAATAAACTGTGGCCTTATCCTTGATACATCCTGTGCATATTCTCATTGTAACCCCTCCGTGGGTGTGGTTGGACTTGTTGAGTACATATGTACTCACTCTTGCTTAGTTTTTACCGAGGAAGATCCAGACTTCGTGCCCGAAGTCGTTGAGTAGGTGATCGTCCAGCACCCAACCTTGCCCGTGGTTCAGGGTCTCCACAGGAAGCTTCTAATGGTGCAAGACTCTGATGTTATCTTAGATTTCATTAACATTTTAGTTTGGCTGGTAGTACTTATGTTGTCCCTCGTGATAGTGGCGCTCCAGTACCCACTACCTCGATGGTTTGTACGGTAATGAACCATCTAATGTAATAAATGTGTTATTAGCCTCCTGAGACTGATATTTGTATCACATTTAGTGACCTCAAAAGAGGGGACGCTTCAATACCCAACGCTATGAAAAGCGTAACCTAGAAAGATGCAATCAACTATTTTCGGTCCAAGTTTGTGTTTCTTGGCAATTGGTATGATTACCTTTGCTAAACAGCCCCATGTACGCAAATATGAGAGTGACAACCTTTTATTCTCCCATTCCTCGAATAGTGTCTTCTCTTTGTTTTTCATAGGAACTCTGTTAAGAGTATGACAGGCTGTCAGAATAGCCTCACCCCACCATTCCCAGGACATTCCCGCTGTATCTAACATGGCGTTAACCACCTCAGTTAGAGTGCAGTTCTTCCTTTCAGCCATTCCATTTGACTCAGGAGAATATAGTGGTGTTCTCTCATGAACAATGCCATTTGAGAAATACTCTCCACCTCGATCCATTCTGACATGTTTTATCTTTCTCTCAAGTTGATTTTCAACTTCGGCTTTATAGACCTTAAAATAATGTAAGGCTTCATCTTTTGATTTTAACAAGTACACGTAGCAAAATCTAGTGTAGTCATCTATAAAAGTCATGAAATATCTTTTGCCACCTTTGGTCAACTCTCCATTCATTTCGCACAAATCGAAATGAATTAGTTCTAATGGTGCCAAGTTTCTCGCCGCAGCAGCCCTGTGAGGCTTACGAGGTTGCTTTGATTGCACATAAACATGGCATTTAGAACCTTTGACCACATCAAATTTCGGGATTAAATTCATACCAGCTAAGCGAGTCATAGAACCAACATTTATATGACATAAACACGAATGCCAAATATTTGTCTCAGTGTCATGGCTCACATGGTTCACAGAATTAAAACAAGCATCTGATAAAGACAAGCGAAATAAGCCTCCGCTTTCATAGCCTTTACCAATAAAAGTTCCATACTTAGACCAGTGTTATCATAAACGTTAAACGGTAAACAGTCGGTCACCTACTGTTTAGCCCATTATTCGGACAAAACGGGTGTTTAAACGGGAAAAACGGCCGTTTAAACGGTGAAAACAACCGATTAAACGGAAACGGTGTGCCACTGTGTAGCATTTAAACGGGCTAAACGGCTGTTTAGGCGAACAATGATGTAGACAGAATACACTTATTGGACTCAAACACAAGTTTATAGCCATCTCGACACAGCAATGAACCACTAATTAAATTCTTCCTTATTGAGGGGACATGCTGCACGTTCTTCAGTTGCACAGTCTTGCCCGAAGTAAGTTTCAGATCTACCCTACCAACACCACGAATAGCCACACATGCTCCATTCCCCATCAATAAGGAGGAAGTCCTCCCGACCTGATAAGTAGAAAACAAAGAAATGTCAGCACACACATGAATATTGGCACCAGTATCAATCCACCAATCAGGTGTATGACAAATTGAAAGAACTGTAGGTAATAAATTACCATACCCCGATGTTCCTCCATTAGCCTCAATCATGTTTGCAGATTTCTTGGGCCTATACGTGCTCTTCTCGCATTCTGCGGCGTAGTGTCCCTCGACACCGCAAGTATAGCACCTTTGTTCTGTTGATTCTTCTTCTTCTTAAAAGGAGTGGTGTTCTTTTGTTTGCGCTCTTGCTTGAATTTCTTCTTGTGGGAATTTTGAGGACCTTTCTATACCACATGAGCACTAGAATTCGCCTCAACAACTTTCTTGCCGTGGACATCCTTAGCTCTCGCCTTCTCTTCAACATCCAAAGAGCAATGAGATCGGCGATGCCAAACTCTTGTCTCTTATGTTATAGAGAAGTAGCAAAATCAGTCCAAGTTTGAGGTAGCTTGGCTATGATGCAGCCCGCCACAAACTTTTCCGGCAGCACACAATCAAAATTCTCGAGTTCTTTCACCAGTGTTCGTATATCATGAGCTTGTTCTACTACAGAACGGTCCTCAACCATTCCGTAGTCATGAAACTGCTCCATGATGTACAACTCGCTACCGGCGTCAGAAGCTCCATATTTGGCCTCTAGTGCATCCCACATCTCTTTACCAGTGGACATCATCACATATGTATCCACTATGGATTCTCCCAGGATGCTGATCATTGCCCCCTTGAACGTAGTATCCGCATGTATGAACCGCTGCTCATCCTTAGCAATATGCGGTCCAAGCGGTCTAGGTTTGACAACAAAAAAGCAGTGCATAGAAGTAAACCATAGAATACATCTTTGACGCCACCTCTTGTAGTGAGCACCCTCAAAAGTATTTGGTTTCAACATTTGTGCAAAGCCGGTAACCAAAAAATGCCTATCACGTTTTTGGATGTTAGAAATTTAGGCAATTTCAGTAGCAATTTAATACAGAAAAAGATAAACATGTTTGTGACATTAGATATGTGCACGTGTGATCTAAAAGTGATGAACATATAGATGATACTGATTATCATAAGAAAATTATACCCAGCGGCAGAGCCGGATGCACTAGTCGACATAGTGCTTGTTGGTGTAGTCATCCCGCTCGATGCAGTGCAGAACGGAAGCAGTGCCGATCACCAAAGATGCCGGGAAGAAGACGATCACCACAACACCAGGAAGGAGAGGATGAAGCGAGTAGTCGTGCCACTAGCGGACACTCCCCAAAAACGTGATTGCCGGCCTTCACCCGAGCAAGCGAACTCACTGACGACAGCATTTCGGAGGCCTACTCTTCCAGTTCTTGTGCGCGCAAGGACTGGAAACGAGGCAGCAGGAACGCAACACAACAGTTAACAAGTTCTTGCCTCTTATGTGTATTTGTATGTCAGGATGAAGGTGCAACCAGAATGCACACAACACCCCACTTTTATTATCACCAGGGAGATAGAAAGCCATTAGACAAACGTTGCATGCATGTCCTTTCACTTGTGCAACGGAAGCCAACAAATAGCACTTATGTGCATTAACGTTGCATGCATCTAATAGCTTGCAACGCATGCACCAAATGACTCCACGCAGCACCATGCATGCATGCAACATTCATCCTTCATCCATAATACTCTCATTTACACATATTACTATTAGCATTGAAATGACCCTTGGTATTTAACTGATTAATTAGATTTTATTACGCCATAGGCCTAATTAATCTAACAGGAATTACCAGTTATGAAAGCTGTTTGGCCCACATCCTTGTTGGCCATGGATGGTCTGCAGCGTGTCCAAACTCAACTTTGTTATCTGAATTCAATATAAGTTGACAAGGATTCAGAAAGTAACAGGAATGCGAGATGCTAATTGCTAGACGAAACATCCAGAAACCAACCACTGACTCGCTGAAATTACAATGCAGATTGCTTATTTGAATTCAATACAAGTTAACAAGGATTCATAAACTAACAACAAAGCGAGATGCTAATCTCTGTTACGCGGATACTCCTAGGAGGTGGCGTATCCGTATCCGATACGTATCGGATACGGATACGCCTCGGATACGTTTCTAGCCGTATTCTGAAAAAACGGATACGTATTTGCTTGGATACGCGTATCCGATACTTTTGAGCCAGATGGGATACAGCCCAAAGCAGTAATCAGCCCACCCAAATGCTGTTTTGGTAGTAAGAGATGATACAAAATGATGAACTTGCTGCAATAGAACTGTAGAACTAGATGAGCAGCAACTGAAGAACCCCTTGTGGAATCAGTTGTGCTTTTAGAGAATGCTAGTTATAGAGGTAATGTTATATGGACATGCAAGTATTGCACATTTGAGTATAGGGGAAGTTACTCAAAATAAAATCTCACTTGCTGAATATCTATGTGATATTTATATATAATTATTAATTATCCTAGCCGTATCCCCGTATCAGTGTTTTTTGGGAAAGTGCGTATCCGATATGTATAGTATCCGATACCCGTACCAGTATCCGTGTAACATAGATGCTAATTGCTAGACGAAGCATACGGAAACCAACACCGACTTGCTCTAATCATTACAGTTCTGCTGCGAATTGGGAGTCGGATTGGTACCTCAAAGCTCCCGATTCCTTAGTTCTTGCTCCCCAAGAGCAGAGAGAGCAAAATGGCCGAGATGCGCTCAGGTTCCGCGGAGGTGCTATGGGGGACTTGGGGGAGTCGCGGAGAGGAGGGCGGACGGGGCGGCGACGTCGTGTTTGCAGCGGGGTGAGGTCGTGAGCGCGCGGGAGTCCGTGGCGTGCGGGCCTGAGGCTGATGGCGAATGTGGCGCCGACGACAAACGGGGTAGAAGGAGAGGGTCCTGGATCGGAGCGGATCGTCAAGAAGCACCGGCTTGTTGGAGTTGGAGGAGGAGGCATCGACGAGCGCGGCGGAGAGCAGCTCCCCGGCGGTGGTGAGGGCCGGCGGGACGACGGCGGGGAGGCGCAGCTAGGAGAAAGTTTTCACACAATCAAAAAGCCAATCCAAAATATAAGAACACCAATCATACTGTCTCAGATTGTTATGGTCCTCAAAAATTCCAAAGTATCTATAGCTCGGAACATTTGAAGTATTTGAGCACAGGAAACTGTACATAGCGACTAGAATGAAACAGATGATCAATTCTTCATCAGACTTGGTTTCATTTTTTATAATTCTGTTGGAAAAAAGGTGACTGCAGGGATGGACTGTTTATCAAACATTGGCAAGACAATAGATTTCCCATCAGCAGAATCAGAAGGGAAAACTTTATCACCCATTGGGAGCCTGAGAACTAAATGGACATATTCTTTTGTAAGAGATATGACCTTCCTATCTGCAACTACATCAGCTGATTTATATATGACTAGCTGAGCAATCCACTTTATAAACTTGTTAGGCACATAACACTTTTGGAACAATAAAAGAGAACCCAAGCCAAAATCATTAATAACTTTGCGCTTATCCGGTGTGAGAGCATCCAAAACAGATGATAAGCTTGAGACAGAAAATCTAGCAAACACTTCTTTGGGTCTCCTAGCATGGTGAAGTTTCTTTGAGTCCTAACAAAGGGCAAAATAGTGTTAAAAAATATTGATTACAAATATTAAACTGAAAAAAATATAGAAGCACAACAGTAACTACTAACTAGGACCTCATGACTTACAGTCTTTGCAAGCTTCGTCGTCAATACCTTCAACTCATTGTACTAAGAAACAAACAAATATGCCAAATTAGTCTGAATAGAATCTCAAATTGCAAAGGGCAAAACATAAAAGAAAAATGAACGAGAGAGAAATAAGAAACTGTCATTTTTCAAAACTTCTTTATAGGCAGCAAATTGCAGAGGGTGAAGCCGGATATTCTTTTCCATTATCTAAAAAAAGGCAGCAAATTGCAATGTGCATGTGTCCGAGACTTTTTGAACAACACTTATTTTTCTTGAACAGGGCGTACGTTCCGCCACTTCCCTTTAAGTTGACCTTGTTTGGTTTCTTTCTAGAACTTGTAGACAAAATTTTGTCCGTTAATTAATTGTATCAAACAAAGACAATTTTAGAAACCGACTTTAGAATTCCCTGTGATAGGAACCTGATGAATCTAATGAGTTCTTTGCCCAAGTGACAAAACTTTGACCGTTAGCTACCCACCGGCACAAAAGAGTTACTATCCACTATATAAGTCATTTGCTTTTACCTCATCCACATGTCAGAGATGGAGAAAAAATACTGAGTGACGGATTGATCGGATAGATTAAAACAAGCCTAGAAGCATTCGACGACCACAAATTTGAGTGAAAGAGCTCTGGATTATACGAGTGAGATATACTCCCTCCATCCCAGTTTAAGGGCAATTCTAGAATTTGAATAGTAATCTTAGTCTTCATAGGAAATGACATTAATACCCCTATGTAAAGTAGGATCCAACAGATACAGTAGTAGACTAGAAATATAGGTAATCATTGCATCTTTTCACATGTTACACATAAAAAGCAAAATATGCCTCCACGTAAATAATGTGGAATACTCCAGAAAATAAGCATCCCATGAGAGACGGTGCGGTGCTTAGGATTGGAAGAATCGAGAAGGGCTGAAGAAACCCATCAAAGCATATCAGTTTTTTTTTTGTTTGAGAGGAGTTCAGCTTTACAAGACAGGTTATGGAAAGAGGCGCTTTAATTTTTTAAATAAATGATGGGCCACAGCAGTTACATTTAGGCACTCCCATGCTGCCGCAAAACACTGTCTCTACCAAAACAGCCACATCTGTGCCACGTGCCCATGTACAAAGCTGAGAGAGGCAGTTAAATTGGAACATTTTTTGAATCATAAAAGTGCAATTAATCTGAAACGGAGGAAGTAACTTTACCCAATTTTTAAGTGGGAAAACGTACTTCTAGCAACACACTAAATTCCGCTTCATAGTGTTCAGAAAGCGATGCCCACCCGCGTGGGTTTGGAAACTTCCGGAACGAGGGAACGACTTGGTGCAGCTCTCACCCATGACCTTCTCTTCGCTCACTGACGATTGGGGTCCACGTGTTATCAGACCCGCTGTCAGTGGCACTCCCCCGTTGCGTCGGCTCCTGGACGGTTGACACCCCACTTCGTCTTCCCCAGCCCAAGTGCTCCCCCGCCCTTCGCCCTCCTCCCATCTCGCGGCGCAACGCCATGGCTGTCCACCGCCACCTCTTCCTCGCCACCGCGGTCGCGCTCCTCCTCGCCGGCGGCTTTGCCCCCGCCACCGCGGCGAGCCGGGGCGCCGGCGCCTTCGACCCCTCCCGCGTGGTCCAGCTCTCGTGGCGCCCCAGGTGACGATCCGATCTCCCTCCCACTCTGCTCTGCCCTTCTCCCAAAACCACTATGTCGCGCGCGAGTCTGACCGCTGTGTGGTTCCGTGTGGCGATTAGGGCGTTCCTCCACAAGGGGTTCCTGACGGACGCGGAGTGCGACCACCTGATCGCGCTGGTGAGTGCCGGGGGATGGGTGGTATCGGCTTGTTGTGATGTCTGCTTTGATTGGTTGATTGATTCGGTTTCTGGTCGACTGAAGGCCAAGGACAAGTTGGAGAAGTCGATGGTGGCGGACAACGAGTCCGGGAAGAGCGTCCAGAGCGAGGTGCGCACCAGCTCCGGCATGTTCCTCGAGAAGAAGCAGGTGAGCAGATGGCACTTCACTTTATTTTTTGAACATATTCGGGATTGAAATGGTTCGGAGCTGGAAAGTTGTCTCATGTAGATTCGGTGCTTGTATGAAGCAATGCAGGGGAATGCTTGTGCATTCATAAAGTGAAATTAGTCAGATTGTTAGTGAACAATCGCAGGTTACATTGAGTATTGCAATTCTGAGATAGCACGGCATTGTTTTGCTTGAATTAACTTATATAGGTCTACATGGTTCATGGTTCTTTTGCCAACAGTGTTGATCTATGGGTGAAATGCCAACAGTCCATTCGGGCGGCCCGGCCCGGCCCGAGCCCGGGTCCGCCCTGGCCCGGTCATCTCCGGGCCGTGCCTGGCCCGGCCCTATCCCTTAGCGGGCCATGCCGGGTCAGCCCACGGGCTGGGGTGACTGCTCAGGCACGGGCCCACGGGCCTTTTTCGTGCCGGGCCAGCCCGCGGAGCCCGGCCTGCTTGTCGGGCTCGGGCCGCCCGCGGCCCACGATGGGGGCGTCGCGCCGCAGAAGGCGGCGAGCGTGTAGCTCGGAGCGGCGGACCTGCCACCATGCGCCGCCAGCATGCGCCATCGCCGGATCCACTGCCGGGGAGGTCCAATCCGAGCCCGCCACCATGCGCCGCCGCCGGGGAGGTTGGATCCGCTGCATCGCCGCTGGATCCGCTGCGTCGCCGCCGGATCCGCTGCGGGGAGGTCCATGCGCCGCCGCCGTCGCTGGAGGAGCTCCGGCCTCTGGGCCGCTCGGTCGCCGCCGCGTACGCGGTCCGCCTTGGCGCGGCTCCGACCTCCGGGCCGCTCGGCCGCTGCCGCGTACGCGGTCCGCCTCGGCGCGGCTCCGGGCAGCTCGGCAGCCGCCGCCGCCGCGCCTGCTCCGCTTCAGCCGCGCATGGTGTGCCGCCGAGTACTGGGAGTGGGAGTCTGGGAGGTCAGGTGAGCGAGACGACGGGGGGAGCCGGGGGTTGGCCGGTTGGGGGCTTGCCGGCTTGGGGCGGGTGGGGAATTGGGGTCGGGGTCTGGGCATGACGGATGAGTTAGGGTTGGGCTGTGGGGTCGGCCGGTCGGGGCGGTGTGTGTGGGGGGCGCCGCGCTGTGTTCTTTGTGTGTGGGCTGGGCTGTGGAAGTTAACGGGCCGCCTACGGGCCGGCCTTCAACATTGTAGGAGGAAATGATGGCTTGTATTCCTCCAACCCTAGAAGGGTGGGTATATATAATACCTATACATGGGCCTCTAGATGGGCCTCTATACACAAGGGCTCAATATACTCCAACAAACATCCGTGCCGGGCCGTGCCGGCCCATGGGTGGGGGGTGCGGCCGAAGCCCGGGCATGGGTAGCGGGCCGGGCTAGCCCGGGCACGGTTTGGACCGGGCCGGGCCATACTTGGGCCGGGCCAAAATCGCCGTGCTTGGGCCGGGCCTGTGGGCTTCGGGCTGCATGGCCATCTATGAATGCAATTAGTACTATAGCTCTTCTGTGGACATTTGTGAAGTTTAGTTTTTTTCTCTATGAATTTGTAGATATTGTTGCTACCATGACTAAATTCTGATTTTACTTCTGGCGCTCATACAGTCATACAGAATATTCATACTGGGTTTCACTTTGTGTAACCAATAGCTCTGAGGAGTAACTTTTGACTCTTTTTCTTGAAATTAAATTTTTGTAAGTATCTAGGTTCATCCATTGAATGTTGATGCTTGTAAGCATCCGTACCTTTAGTTGTCCAGATGTAATATGACAAGGATCTGCCATTTTAATTAAGCTTATCTGGCACACTATGCTTGAAATCTGAAAGTTTGTTCCTTTTATTAAATGGTTGCCGTTTATATTTCAACTGTGGCTATTTCATATATGTCACTATGTCAGTAGGGATGCAAGTTCTAATAATTTTCGGTCACTGGGTTGACCCAAAAAGTTGATAAAATGAACTACAATGGCATTATGCATAATTAATTTAGGAGGAGAAATGATATAGAATGGCATGCCCACTTGCATCCTAATATGCTAGTTCTTTTTGGCTGTGACTTGCACTGTATACTATGTGAAGTACTATAACAAAATATCTTATTACCTATTAGCTTCCTAGACATAACTATATCTTACATTGCTGAATTAAAGTCAACTAAATTGGTTCATTTCTGTTTAGTTAAACTTTGCTTGTCTTCCTGATTGCTTAATTGTTTTGCTGTATTACAGTACTTAATTGCAGAGACATGAACTGCAGAGGACCATATAATATCAGTGCATCTATACACGAAAGCACTAATAATTGTTCATTATTGCTGGTTTCTGCCTTCTCTACATTTTCTACCCTGATGGGATTTGTTGGGTTTTTTTTATTGAGTGCACATTTTATTTAAGTTTTAGGCAAAAGTTCATTTTACTCCCCTCACCAGTCCACTTTTTCCGCTTAATCCCCTGAACACAATTTAGGCCCAATTTACTTCGCCATAGTATTTCAATTGGTCCAAACTACTACTTATTGAGATTTCTCTTTTTTATTTCTCCGCTCACAAGAGGAATTTTGACTTCACATTCTGCAACGTGACTTATAATATGCCCTGTGCTAGAAAAAATACATTATGATTTTTTTTATATTACTTTTCATGCAGAATTGTATCTCTATTCCTAACCTATGAAATAACCATGAAAAAAATCTTAATGTATTCTTTTAACATAATAAGGCATCATGTTCTCTATCCACTCACAAAATTTGAACTTAAAATTTAATTTGTATGGGAAGAAACAAAAAAGAGAAATTTCAGTAGGGGGTTGATTGGACCAATTGAAATTGTTCGAGGGAGTAAATTGAACCTAAATTTTGCTAGGGGGTTAAGCGGACAAACTGGATCGATAAGTTTATATATGTATATACAAAAAATAGGTAGGGGGCTCCCCTGCCGATTCCCTCAAAAAAAGGAAGAAAAATGGACTTTTTCCTAAGTTTTATAATAGCTCGTCATGTACTTCTCAAAATTTTTCATATGAGGAATTGTACCTCAACATATGACAGAAAACATATGAGGTTGGCTTCTTATTTGCTTTCCCGTAAAAAATCTCGTCCCTTGATATTTGGGATAAGGTAACTGGATTTTGACGTATGCCATCTTTGCTCTTTCAGTTTGGTCTGCTGATTTCTTTTTGCTAGATGTGAGTAAGAGTGCCATTTTTTGCTTGTACACTGCTTGGAACGTGGTCCTGTTCTGTTGTACTTTGTTTGACAAACCCTTTGCTCTATCCTGCCATTTTATCTTAGTTTTGCATATTGGCTTTATCGGGTTTACTTCATGCTTTGAATTTTGAATTTTCCTTGGAGTTCTGGTTTGGCGAGTGCAGGAATTGGTCATAACTGTTGGTCCAGTGATAAAGCCTCCCCTCTCCCCCACTCTAACACCTGGGTTTTAGGGTCGGAGTGGCTAGAGGGTATGGTCTAAGTTGGTATCAAAGCCAGGTCCCGGGTTCGAAACCCACCAGCCACGCATTTCTTCCGCTGCGCGATTTCCCCTGTGGGGTTCGCTGAGACCAGCAGCCAGCAGCCACAGGCGCGGCGCGGCGCGGCTCGCTCGCCGTAGGGGGAATGTTGGTCCAGTGATAAAGCCCCCCCTCTCCCCCACTCTAACACCTGGGTTTTAGGGTCGGAGTGGCTAGAGGGGGTGGTCTAAGTATAACCCCTCACTTGTACACATATGCATAGCACAACATGTTTTGTCGTGTCTGGCAGCTTATATTGGTTATTTATCTTCGTTCATTATCATCACATTTGATGGATTGTTTCAAACTGTTGCAGTGTCATGTTCCACCTTCCACTTATGGGCTTCAATGTCTGAACTCTGTTCATTCTCATGACTAGCAAGTGGAACCTGAGATATTGCCCTTGATTCAGAATACCAGACATGCGGTCATATGCATTTGGATGGCCTGAACTCAAATAGCGTGTTCATTGCCAATGACTGGCGGCAATGCCACACCACACGACCATGGATAGATTACAGTGCTAGCAACTTTGATGTATTTTTTGATTAGTGAGTAGAGATACAAGCCCATCTGATATAGATGGGTTGACTGACTTGGATCAAGGAGATTGCTCAATCTTATCAAACATGAAGTACAAAGCAAACCTAAGCCTGCAGTTACAGTAACCACATGGTCATTGTTCACATAAACAGCAACCACCCGTGAACTGTGCACAATCCTTTGGATGCATGGTCCTGCTCCTTCCTCACATGGTCCATATAATGGGCTGCACATGATACACTTTCGCTTTTTTTGAACAAGAACGTCACACTAATTTTAGGTAGCCGTAGTCGTGCTCGTTCATAGATCAGTTTGATCAACATAATATGTTTCTTGATAGTACGCATTCACATTCATGGTGTCCTGTCTTATTTGGAATCAGTAAAATAGTAAAGAAGTCCTATCTGCTAGCTGGCGTCAATTAATTATGTACAAACTACGAAATGTAACCTCAATATATTAACTAAGCTACTTACCTGGCAGGATGAAGTAGTAACTAGAATAGAGGAGAGGATAGCTGCTTGGACTTTTCTTCCACCAGGTACCTTGAAAGCTTAAATTAAATTACTCAAACCCTTTTGGAATTGCATTTCCTTCCTTTTAACCGTCAATAATCTTAATGCTATTGTCATGGCATCCTTAGAGAATGGTGAATCCATTCAGATATTACACTACCAGAATGGTGAGAAGTATGAGCCCCACTATGACTATTTCCATGACAAAAATAATCAAGCCCTTGGAGGCCACCGCATCGCCACTGTGCTCATGTACCTATCAAATGTTGAGAAGGGCGGAGAGACCATCTTCCCTAATGCAGAGGTAATTACTTGTCCTTCTTGTGTTACTTTCTTAAGAACGTCAGTTGCAATAACTCAGACATTCGACAGGGGAAGCTATTACAGCCCAAGGACGACACCTGGTCTGAGTGCACAAGAAATGGATATGCAGGTATAACAAACATTTCTGATAAAATGAAATTACCTTGTAGATCTGCACAATATATGATATTGACCAGTTCTTGCACAACATGACTGTGTTAGACATGTATATGTGTTTGTGTGTGAGAGGGCCCAGGCGTGTACTGTGCGCCTGGGCCTGGGTGGGCTGTGCCGCCAGGCCTGCCGAACCCTAGATTGATTAGGTCAGGCTAGGGGAGTTCCCTGCCTATATATATGTAACCTCTGTTTACTCCTAATCAATCAATCAATCAATCTTTCCACGCAATCTTCATTGCTTTCATGGTATCAAGAGATCGGGATCCCGATCCCGCTTCCGCACCCTAGCGCGCCCCGCGGCGCTGCTCCTGCGCGCGCGAGTTCCTCGCGCCGCGCCCACCCAGCGCGCCCCGCGGCGCTGATCCCTCGCGCGCGAGATCCTCGCGCTGCGTCCACCCTCGCCGGCCGCCGCAATCTTCTTTCCCCATCTCGCACCGGCCCCTTGCCGTGCTGCGCGATGGCTGGATCGACCGATTCCGAGGCCGCCCACCAGAAGGAGGAAGAGGAACGCGCGGCCCGTATATCCGCCCGCGACGCCGCCCTCTCTCGCGCCCAGGAAGCCGAGAAGGAGGCCGCCGCCGCCGCCAAGGATCGCGAGGACGCCGACGCGCGCGCGTGCTGTCCTTCAGCGCGCCGCGCGCGAGCGCAAGGCCGCCGCCGCCGCTATCGACGACGCCAACAACCATCACGCAGAACCTTCTGTGCACGGCGACTCCCCCGGCGATCTCCACGGCGCTCTTCTTCTTCACGAGGCTGCTGCGCTCCTCAACCTGCACGCCCAGGCCATCGCCGTGCAGAACATCCGCAGCCTCGTCCTCGTCGTCCTCGACGTCAACTCCGGCAGCTACTCCAAGTGGCGTGAACAGTTCCTGCTCACCCTCGGCAAGTACTCGCTGGAGGATCACGTTCTCGACGACATTCCTCTGCGCACCTCCCCAGATTGGGCGCGCATGGACTGCGTCGTCCGATCATGGCTCCACGGCACGCTCTCCAGCGACCTCGTCGACATTGTCATGGCCCGGAGTACCCAGGGCGCCACGGCTCGCTCGACCTGGCTCGCCATCGAGGCCCAGTTCATTGGGAACAAGGAGGCGCGTGCCCTGCATCTCGACGCTCGCTTCCGGACGTTCGTCCAAGGCGACCTCTCCATCACGGACTACTGCAAACGCTTCAAGTGCATGGCCGATGACCTAGCCAATCTCGGCGAAGTCGTCTCCGATCGTACACTCGTCCTCAACGTTCTCCGTGGCCTCAAAGAGAAGTACGCCTCCATTGGACGCCATCTGCGCCGCAGCCGCCCGTTCCACTCCTTCCTGGAGGTCTGCGACGATCTGATCTTGGAGGAGATCACCTTGTCGAACCAGGCGACCACTCCTACCGCCCTCCTTGCTGGGACAACATCATCTCAGCGTTCCCCCGCTCCCTCTCAGCGCCCCTCTGGTCGATCCAACTCTGGATCAGGTGGCGGCAAGGGGTCCGGGGGGAGGGGTGGCGGCGGCAACGGTGGCTCCAACAACTCGGTGTCTTCCGGCAAGGGCGGCCGCGGCAAGCGCGGCAATGGCAGCAAGGGCGGCAATGGCGCCCAGTCCTCCACTGGCGCCTCTGTCCCTAGCAGCCAAGCCGCCTCAGCGCCTTCTCAAGGGCCCCCGGTGCAGTGGCCCTCCTTCTACAACCCCTGGACCGGCACAATTCAAATGTGGCCCGGATCTAGGCCTCCGGCTGCTTCATCGGCTCCTCCTGGCGTCCCAGGGGTGCCATCCTCCCAGCAGCATGCGCTGGTCGCCCAGCAGCATGCTTTTCAGTCCGCCCAGGCACAGCAGCAGGCCATCCCGCCCGTCCATCACTCGCTGTATGGACCGCTGGCGCCCCAGTACTACTTCGGCGCCCCTACTCTTCCTCACCAGGCGCCGCCTCCTGGTTTCCAGCAACCAGCAAGCGGCGTCCCTTCGTCCTGGGATCAGCAGTCCCTCGCCTCGACCTTCAGCACCATGACTCTCCAGCCGCAACCTCAGACCGACTGGTACTTCGACTCAGGTGCTACCTCTCATATGACCTCGAATTCTTCCACTCTTTCACATGTTTTATCCCCGCGGTATCCTTTTCCTTCATCAATTGTTGTCGGTGACGGCTCTCTGCTTCCCGTCACTGCTACTGGTGCTACTTCACTTCCTGGGCATTTATCTCTTAATAATGTTCTTGTTTCTCCAAGACTTATTAAAAATCTTATTTCTGTACGCCAGTTTACTATCGATAACAATTGCTCTGTTGAATTTGACCCCGCTGGTTGCTCTGTGAAGGATCTCACAACGCAGAGGGTGATCGTTAGGTGCAATAGCTCCGGCCCGCTATACCCCCTCCGTCTTCCCACGGCGCAGGCTCTAGCTGCTTCATCCACCTCCTCGTTGTGGCATCGCCGTCTTGGTCATCCTGGTCATGAGGTCTTAGCGAAGGTCGCTTCAGTTGTCCCCTTTTGTACCACGGCACCTAGCTCCATCTGTCATGCTTGTCAACTAGGCCGTCATACTCGTTTGCCTTTTCAGTCATCGAACTCGCGTGCAACTAGTAATTTTGATCTTATTCATTGTGATTTGTGGACCTCTCCAGTTCCCAGCGTCTCTGGTTTTAAATATTACTTAGTTGTTCTCGATGACTGTTCTCATTACCTTTGGACTTTTCCTCTGCGTGTTAAATCTGACACATTTTCCACACTGGCAAATTTTTTCTCTTATGTGCGCACACAGTTTGGTGTCACGGTAAAAGCTGTGCAGTGCGACAACGGGCGTGAGTTTGACAACTCTAGCACTCGCACCTTCTTCCTCACCAACGGCGTTCACCTGCGCATGTCCTGTCCATACACCTCGCCTCAAAACGGTAAAGCTGAGCGCATGATTCGTACTGTTAACAATGCTGCTCGCTCCCTACTATTTCAGGCCAGTATGCCTCCCACGTATTGGGTAGAAGCTCTCCTTGCTGCTACACACGTGCTGAACATCCTTCCGACCAAAACTCTGCAGTTAGCCACACCCCATTTCGCCTTGTTTGGCACTGCCCCAACATATGGTCATCTTCGGGTTTTTGGCTGTCTCTGTTATCCCAACCTTTCCGCCACTGCAGCCCACAAACTCGCTCCACGTTCAGCATCGTGTGTCTTCCTGGGATATTCTGCTAACCACAAAGGGTACCACTGCCTTGATCTCCAGTCCAACCGAGTTCTTATCTCACGCCATGTGGTGTTTGATGAGACCTCGTTCCCATTTTCTTCGCAGCCCACACCTCCTGGTGCAGCAGATTTTGAGTTCCTTTATGATCACTCTGACCTTGTACAGGCTCCTATTGGACCCGTACAGCTTCTGCCCGCAGGTACACCAGCGACCGCCGCACAGCCACGTGCGGCGACCTCTGCATCCTCGGCGCAACCTTAGCTGGGGGCGCCCACTGTGTTTGGCGCCCCAGCTCCCCTGGCGCCCGCTGCACAGCCACGTGCGGCCCCCTCTGCGCCCTCAACGCGGTCTGAGCTGGGCTCGCTCCCCGTGTTGGGCACCCCAGCTCCCCCGGCGACACCTGCGACATCTCCAGCAGCATCCCCCATACCAGCAGGCGCCCCCTCGGCATCCCCTGCTACACCACCTGGTGCGCCACCAGCCGGCGCTTCTTCAGCGTCGCTCGTCTTCACGCCGCGGCCTGCTCCCGTCGCCTCGGCCGTGGCTTCGCCCGCACCTGCCTCCCACTGGCCCCTGCGGGAGTTCGTCCACGTGGTGCTGTTCCGACACAGCCTGTGTCTAACCAACATGGTATGACCACACGTGCGAAGAGTGGGCTGCGCTTCCCGTCCATGTACACTGCCTCGACGCTGTCTCCTATTCCTCGCTCATATCGCGGGGGCCTTGCTGATCCTAATTGGCGAGGCGCTATGCAAGAGGAGTTCGACGCCCTGTTGATGAACAGAACTTGGGATCTAGTTCCTCGACCGTCGCATTGCAACATTGTGAGTGGCAAATGGGTGTTCAAACACAAGCTCAAGGCAGATGGTACTCTGGAACGCTATAAGGCTCGCTGGGTTCTTCGTGGCTTCACACAGCGTCCAGGGATTGATTTTGATGAGACCTTCAGTCCGGTTGTCAAGCCAGCTACAGTCCGCACAGTTCTGTCTCTGGCTTTCTCACAACTGGCCTATTCATCAGCTCGATGACAAGAATGCGTTCCTTCATGGCAACCTATCCGAGACAGTCTATTGTTCTCAGCCGACGGGTTTCGAGGATTCAGCTCATCCAGATTATGTGTGCCGGCTTAATCGATCACTTTACGGTCTTAAGCAGGCGCCCAGGGCATGGTACAGTCGCTTCGCCTCCTACATCATTCAGCTCGGGTTTGTGGAGGCCAAGACAGACACGTCGTTGTTTGTCTATCGCCGGGGTGGTGACACAGTGTATCTTTTGCTCTACGTGGATGACATCGTTCTTACGGCCTCATCGACTCAGTTACTTCGCCATGTCATCGATGCCCTTCAGCACGAGTTTTCCATGAAGGATCTTGGTGAGCTTCATCACTTTCTGGGTATGCATGTGCAGCGTTCTGGTTCTGGTCTTCTGCTGTCTCAGCGTCAATATATGGTCGAGATTCTTCAGCGAGCTGGTATGTCAGACTGCAAGCCTTGTGCCACGCCTGTCGACACAAATCCCAAGCTCCCTGCGGATGGTGGTGTTCCTGTGGCTGATCCTACCGATTTTCGCAGTTTAGCTGGCGCCCTGCAGTACCTGACCTTCACCCGTCCAGACATCGCATATGCTGTTCAGCAGGTTTGTCTTCATATGCATGATCCTCGAGAGCCCCATTTGGCTGCTCTCAAGCGGATTTTGAGATATGTTCGAGGCACACTTCACCTGGGACTCCTGCTGCGTCCGTCTGCTCAGTCTGATCTTGTGGTCTACTCAGATGTTGATTGGGCTGGTTGCCCTGATACCCGCAAGTCGACTTCTGGCTATGCGGTCTTCTTTGGTGACAATCTCATCTCCTGGTCCTCCAAGCGCCACACTGTAGTTTCGCGTTCCAGTGCTGAGGCCGAATACAGAGCTGTCGCCAATGCTGTCGCAGAGGTTTCTTGGTTGCGCCAGCTTCTTGCTGAGCTGCATGCGCCTGTTAGCAGAGCTGCCCTGGTTTACTGCGACAATATCATCACCGTCTACATGTCTGCCAATCCCGTACAGCATCAGCGCACCAAACATGTTGAGATTGATCTTCACTTTGTTCGGGAGCGTGTTGCTACAGGAGCTGTTCACGTTCTTCATGTTCCTACGAGCTCACAGTACGCCGACATCTTCACCAAGGGCCTGCCGTCTTCTATTTTCACAGAGTTCAGGTCCAGTCTGAACGTTCAGGCTGCCGACGATCAGACTGGGGGGGGTGTTAGACATGTATATGTGTTTGTGTGTGAGAGGGCCCAAGCGTGTGCTGTGCGCCTGGGCCTGGGTGGGCTGTGCCGCCAGGCCTGCCGAACCCTAGATTGATTAGGTAAGGCTAGGGGAGTTCCCTGCCTATATATATGTAACCTCTGTTTACTCCTAATCAATCAATCAATCTTTCCACGCAATCTTCATTGCTTTCACTATGGTCCAGACCCGATCCTAGTTTCCCAGTAGAATTTTTGAGCTTTGCATATCTTAAAGTCTACCTTCTACTTATGTTTGCTCTGATGTCTATTTGTTGGCTTGCTCCACAGTTAAACCGGTTAAGGGTGACGCCTTGCTGTTCTTCAGTCTCCACCCTGATGCAACAACAGATTCTGACAGCTTGCACGGGAGCTGCCCCGTCATCGAAGGCCAGAAGTGGTCCGCCACTAAATGGATCCATGTGAGGTCGTTTGATCTCCCTGTCAAGCAAGCGGGTTCATCTGATGGATGCGAGGATGACAATGCCCTCTGCCCCCAGTGGGCGGCCGTGGGTGAGTGCGCCAAGAACCCTAACTATATGGTGGGGACCAAGGAAGCACCTGGGTTCTGCCGGAAGAGCTGCAAAGTATGCGCAGAGTAAGCCATTATGTAGCATGGCATGGCATAGCATGTTATGTAAGTGGCAGAGTAATCCACTGTCTTGTAAGTGGCATGGCATGTTATGTTATGTAGCTATTCCAATTCCAGGGTGTAGATAGGACCGAGCATAGCATGAACCTGGGACAAGAAACTGTAAGAGAGCTATCGATAATCACCTACACAGGCCAGGAAATCAACAGCTAGAACACTTTTTTATGTTTTGTTCGAACTCTCGCAGACATTACCCTTTTCAGTTGAGCAGTCTAATCAATGGCGATCCATAGAGCAATCTTTGTTTCCTTCCATTGGTGCGTGATAACTTATCTTGCTGGAAATGAGACCTCCCTTCTTTTGTTGAAACAAGCTAGGGGGTCGAGGGTAGGACGTGCTTTGCCGTGTGTATATCAGTGGTGTTTGGTGTTCTTTTTGTACCTGGTTGGGCAGTTGTCCAGTTGCCTACTGAATTGCGACAACATACTACAGCCTAGCCTATGGTCTGTGGGTGTGTGAACTGCAACCAATCTACCAAACGAAATAAATTTGCCTTGAAACGCAAAATTTTTTAAAAGAATCTTCCTAATTTGAAGTATTAAATGAAGTCTATTTACAAAACTTTTTGCACAGATGAGTTGTAAATCGCGAGACGAATCTAATGATGCTAATTAATCTATGATTAGAGGATGGTTACTGTAGCATTACTGTTGTAAATCATAGATTAAGTTGGCTCAATAGATTCGTCTCGCGATTTACAGCTCATCCATGCAAAAAGTTTTGTAAATAGACTTCATTTAGTACTCCATGCATGTGTCGAAATATTCGATGTGATGTTTTTTTTTGTTTACGGAGTTTATGGGGTCGGAACTAAACATACATGACCATAATGCCCTTAGCTGTTGGCGTCAGAAATTAAAGGTGCACGTTACTGGCAATCGTGAGAATGGTCAGTCCCTGTCCCCTTTCTTCACTTTTTTTTTTTAACTTGTGTGAGTGATCTTGCATTCAACTCCTGTCGGTACATCATAGCCAGTAGTAGTACAATAGAGATGACCAAACACCAAAGAGAAAAATCACTGCCCATTGCCATGCCCCATGCATCATCACAAAGACTTAACACGCGCATCACAAACAATGCAATCCAATCTTCATTTTTTTTAAAAAAAGAAATTAATCTAGCTAGCTTTTGGGTGCCACCGCCACCACGCCGTCGTTGCCCGCGAGCGCCCGGTACTTGTCCCTCCTGGTGAGGCTGGTGCACTCGTAGGAGAGCGTGTCGGCGATGAGCCTCTGGATGTAGTTGGCGACCTCGTGGCTGGTCTTGCCGCCGGCGCAGGTGAGCTCCGCCGGGAGCTTGCTGAGGAAGGTGACCACGTAGGCCGGGCTCGGGTTCATGAAGAAGTAGAAGGGGTCCATCCCCTTCCACCCCCTCGCCGTGGTGCCGTGGAACATGCTCATCCGGTTCTCCATGGCCACCGGCACCACCTCGTCCGTGAGCTCTGCGAAGAGCGCCGAGAAGCGCAGCAGGAAGGGCTCCCGGCACGTGGTCCCCTCGGGGCAGATGGCCAGGTCGCCCTCCGCCAGCAGCTCCCGGATCATGGCCGCGTCCGCCGCGCGGTCCCGCGTCAGCCGCACCGTCCGGATCGGCGACAGGAACTCGGACAGCCGCGAGAGCGAGTAGGTGACCGCCGCCACGGGCCGGCCCAGCGCCGCGGACAGGAAGATGGGGTCGAGCAGTGTGCGGTGCGAGCAGGCGAAGAGGACGCCCCGGCGGCCCGCGGCGCGCTCGGCACGCGGCGGCGGCGGCGCGCCGCGGACGAGCACGCGCACGCCCAGCGCCCAGAAGGCGTAGTAGACGAGCGGCATGGGCAGCAGCGCGCCCGCGGCGATGCGGAGGCAGGCGAGCGCGAAGCCCGCGGGGAACCAGAGCGCGACGAGCAGCGCCGCCAGCGGCGTCGGGCGGCGCACCAGGCGGCCGTCGTGGAAGATGACGGGGCGCGGGAGCTGGTCCATGGGCAGGGGCTCCACCGCCGCCCGCGGTACGATGTACGCCTCCTGCAGCCGTCCATCCACGCGTGCGTTAATGGCGAATTAATTAAGAAGCCACACTAATGGTAGCGCCAGGGCATTATATGTATTGAAGAGGCGCGCAACCACCGCGCCACGCATGCATTATTATTACTCTATCTATTTATCTATGGCTGTGTTTAGATCCGTAAAATAGTGGTAAAAAAGGCTGAATGGAACACTGTAGTATACTGTAGCATTTTTTCGTTTGTTTGTGCTAATTGTTGTCCTACTATGACCTAACTAGGCTCAAAAGATTCGTCTCGTCGTGTACATCAAAACTATGCAATTAGTTTTTTTATTTACCTACATTTAATGCTCCATGCATGAGACAAAAATTTGATGTGATAGGTTAATAGTAAAGTTTGGAGAGAGAAATTTTGAAACTAAATACAGCCTATCAAGTTAGTAGTTAGAACAATAATTAGTAGCAGCATAATCCACATTTAGAAAGGTCTCATGAAACTGAATCAAGTGCCCAAAATTGCTCTATGATTGTACCGCCGTTAAGTTGCACCCTACTGTACGCGTGCTAATAGAGAAACATGCATGCATGTAGCATTTGTTCAGAATTATTCCTGCGTGCCGATCCAAACGACGACATCGCTGAGTACGACAGACGCGCAAGCAGCCAGGCATGGCATACCTAAACATTATCTTTGCAGCACCAAGTGTCAAAAGGAGCAAAGTCGTGCGTGTAACACTGGGCTTGCTAAGATCCCCATCCACGCGTGTTACGCTAAGATCCAGCGCAGACAAGCAACGGTTTAGCAGTGGCACGTACAGCGTCACCCTGTCCAGTGTCCACCCCCGGCAGCTAGCTCACTCCCAGCTATAGTAGTAACTATGGTTAGTTAGATTCACCTAAAAGGCTGTACCCTTGTAACCGTACGTGTAGCTATAGTAGAGTGCCCTGGACGCAGCCTAAAAAATTATGGGAAGGGGTTTATCCACCTCATCCTTTCTCCAGCCTCTTCTTCTTCCTAATCTCTCGTTTCTTCTTTCTCTCCTTTATTCATGTCGTTGGGATCTTTTCTTCTTTCTCTCCTTTATTCGGAGCATACAGCCAGCCAGCCAGCCCCAGCCACTTCGGTAGTGACGGGATATGAAAGAGCTGCTTGTCCATTCATCAGCCGTTCGGCTGGACATGGACTAGCCTAGCCCAGTCGCCTGATTCAGGCCACCCGAACAGGCTGCATATTATTGGGAACCTTAGAGCTCCAGCGATCTGCTCCTGGAACGAACTGCTTAAAAGACTTGGACAAATTTTACCAAGTTTAGACGAGTGTTGATAAAATTCAGCGCGCGAATTTGCCGAATTTGTCTTACAGTTTGGGCAACCCAAGCTTGCAAACAAAACCACCATAGTTGAGTACGTCGACCCGGTCCAACTCAGGCCTACCGGCCGGTGGGACCAAACTAGTATAGATTGGCGTGTAGGCGTAATTAACACCGGGTTGCTTATAATTAGTTAATACCAGCCAACCGGATACTAAATTAAACCAAATGAATGAGCGTAGGTTTGGTTGGGCAGCATCTGCCATGCCGGGTCCCTGCCTGACCACCAAACGCTCTTTACTGCCCAAAGATGTGACCCAACCACACGCGCTATATATACATTGCATTCGTTTCTGATCTGACCGCTCCTGCTGTAATTTTTACTGTAGTACCCAGTGGTTGTGTCTGTGCCAGGAGTATGGAACAAGTGTAGTGTACTCATATGCAAGATGTGAGCAAGCAAGCAACCATGAGGTGATCTACACGAAGCAAAATGCAGCCAGAGAAAGAAACCTCGATTATGAATGAACTCCCTCGCCTTGATTAATTAAGAAATATAAGAGCCGGTTTGGAACGGCCAATCCGGACACAAATCCGATCCCAGAGTTTGCAGTTTGGCAATTTACTCTGTTCTGCTGGTTGTCAGCAGCAGTATTTTTCTCTCACACCAGATCAGCACCAGCCATCAGCCAGCCAACAATACTTGCAACGTCATTTTCAGAATTTTTGTGAAGCTTAATTTTCCCACATGGCTCATATATAGCTAGGGAATTGTTTAGTTTATGCCATGTCTAACAGATCATGAGTGGCGACGGCGGCGTTTAATGTCGACACGATTGAACTGGCTCGTGCTTGCAACTAACAAATTGATTGGCGTTCGGAGCTAACGCTCATAGATTTTAAATTTGCAAATTTTTTCTATACTACTACTTACTTTTCTTCTCTCTCTTTTTTAATTGTGGCAGGTAAAGGTACCCAGCTACAGTGTCTGTCCAATTTATGGCGGGAACATGCAGAAACCACTCCCTGACTGCAAACACATGCATGCGCGACGCGACGCGCGGTACCACACGGATTACATTCAGTGCCTTGTTAGCTCGTGCTTCGTTCCAATCCAATCATGCAGCTGCCTACTGAGAGTGCGACATTCACCTGGGCTTGGCTGCCAATAATCTCTCGCAGCTCGTTTTGGCAACCTATGCAGACAACCCAATTATCGCAAAAATGCGTCTAGCTTTTGGACGCGAGAATCTTATACGTTTTCTGTCCGTTTGCAATGCGAAGAATATTTATCTTTTTTCACAAAATGTTTCCTCAGTTGTTTAAAAAATTATGCGATTTGCTTTAATTAAGATTTTTCTGTGAAGAAGAACTTCGTACTATCCATCAGGATACTACGGAATTCTGTAAGTGCAAATATTGGGGGGGGGGGGGGGGTACGGTGAGCTACGGCAATACGAAATAATTGGAGAGCGAGAAAGTAATCCTGGTGTACTGACCTTGCACATGCTCATGAAGGCGTAGTCGGAGCGGCTGTCCCCGAGGCCGACGTCGGGCGCGTCGCCGCCGTCGGCGGCGAACATCTCCCGCAGCGCCTCGGCCTTGCGGCGGCCCACGAGGACGCCCCGGCGCGCGTCCACCATGCCCGTGGCGCGGCCGCACCACGTGGCGAGCTCGGTGCCGGCGACGGCGTCGGCGCCGAGGCACTCCCTGAGGAACGGCTCGGCCATGACCCGGGGCGTCGACGTGAGCACCACGCGGCGCCGGGCGCACGCCGAGAAGACGCGCCACGCTCCCGGGTGCACGTCTGCGGCGTAGAACCGGGGCAGCACGGCGCGCGCCGCGGACTCGATGTCGCGCACCCGCGCCCCCGCCGTGGCCGCGAACACCAGCACCCGCGCGCACGCGGCCTCCGACGCCACCACGCGCAGCGCCGCGGCCAGCGGGGACAGGAGCAGCAGCAGCAGGAGCCGCGGCACGCCGCCGGTCTCGAACGCCACCAGGGCGTAGTACGGGAACGCGCTGCGGGACCGGAGCAGCGTGCCGTCCAGGTCCGCCGCCACGGCGTGCGACCCGCGACCCGACGCGTCGCACTTGTCCACCGTCGGGAACGGCTCCACGCCGGCCGCCACCACGGCTTCCACCGCCTCCATGGCCGCGTCCGGCGATCGAGGAGCTCACACGAACACTCTCTCTCGCACTGCGCGCTGCTTGCCTCGTGCCGTCGTGCGCGCCGCCAGCTCGAGCTCTGGCTGTGCTCGCGCGGGCGAATATATACTGGCGGGAGAGGAGGGGTGGCGCCCGTGCCCGCGGTTGCGGGCAAGGTGGAGCGGTATGGTTGGTTGGTGAGCGGCAGCAGGGGCGGGCGTTACCACATTGCACTAATCGTGGTTTGCTGCTAATTGTGGCGCTAATCGTGATTAGCCTTTAAGCAACTGATGGTTGCGAACAGTGGAGTTATGCCGTAGCGGCAATTTATGATCTTCATTGATCGTGGAGGTCTAATCAATTTTAAGAGATGGGGCATGTGGTCCAAGCAAGGCGAATGACGGGGAGAGAGACTGGCTGATGTAGCATTTTTTTCCGAAAAAAATCAGATTTACACTCTTGAACTCTTGTAAAAATTTAATTTTAACTTTTAACTACAAAATCGGATAATGGAGCCCATCTATCTGTCGAAACCACACAAGTTTGGCCCTTAGAGTGGTTTCAAAGATGTTTTTTTTCATTTTTTTAAAAAAATTAAAATTTAAATTAAAAGCTTCATAAGTAATTTATTTAAATTAAAAATACAAAACTAGTATCAAAGTTTTTCTGAAAATATAACCTATCTATTGGCACTCTACTTCTCTGTTATCCAGATACTATTTGTTCATATTCCTAGTATTTGTTTGATTGTAGTTATACCTTTTTAATAAATAAGGTTCAAATAGATCAATAGTAGATAGGTTACATTTTTAGAAGATTTTGGTACCCCTTTCATATTTTTCTGATTCAAATAAATTAATTTTGATTTTTTTTATCTAATTAGATTTTTTATTTTTCTAAAAAAATACAAAACCACCTTTGAAACCACCCTAAGAGCTAAAATTATCCGGTTTTGATAGTTGAATGGTTCTCCTTATCCGTTTTTGTAGCTAAAGGTTGAAAATCGGACTCTTGTGATAGTTCTAGGGTGTAAACTGAACTTTCCCCCTTTTCTCTCTCTTTTCATTCTAGTTTGTTAGAGAGCCAAATGTTTAATGGCATTGCATTGGCTGCTGACAGGAAGAAATAACTTTTGTACACCATCAACTGGTTAAATGGATTGCTGTGAGGTTTCACTCTTTTTTTGCGAGAAGGGATAGCATTACATTAACATGAAAACATGATCAAGTATAGAGCTTCCCCTTTTTGCAAAAGGGTCCCTACGAAATTTAGAAATTACAAACAAGACCCTCTTCTTCCTCTGATCTTCTCAGTTGTGTCTCTGCTTCATCCGAGAAGCAGCACCCCAGCACGCATCATCATCATTCTCGCCACGCATCCAGACCAAGAAAGCGACACCAAATGGTAAACTGCATGAGATCCTCGGTGAAAGAACGTCGGTCGTCAATCTTCCCTGTCCAACAACCCAATCTCGCCAACGCCCATGCGAACCAGAGCACCCCAGCATCGGATCAACCAAGAACAGCAACCCAAGAAGACGCAAAACGGAGAAGCTGGCACTACCACTGACGAGCAGCAGTAGCCCAGCAGCAAATCCGCATCGGCTCGCCAAGGAAGCGCCCAAGCCAACCGACCGGAAGGGAAATCCGGCAGCCCAGAGAACGCAGCTCCCGGGGGAGCACAAAAGATCCATCCCCATCGCACGAGAATGGACCAGAGCTCTCAAACCTTCATCGCCGAGAAAAGGAAGACCTCCAGTGCCGCCAGCCACACCGACGGCGACGAGGAGGGGCCCCGATCCAAAAGAGGCGAAGAAGAGAAGACAAAATCCAAAAGCAACCACCTCACCGAGAAGAGTGACAATGCCGTCGTCGTCGGAGAAGTCCTGCAGAAGCTTTATTCGCCGGCGTGAAGGCCGCGCCACCATCGCCGGAAACCTAAGCTCCGCCGTCAAGGTCGATGGCGAGCAAACCCTAGGCCTAGACTACAAGAAGTCTACCCTATACACAGCCGGCGATCGAATCCCCCGGCTCCCCTCCCTCTCCAGCACCAGCGAGTTTGACGGAGAGGCAGGGAGCCGACGGGATCGACCCCGGAGGCGTCGCCTCTCTGTGTGGTTTCACTCAGTAAGAGCCGCGATGTGAAGTTTGGACTTTTGTTAGCTGCAGTTCGAATTTCCTTAAGTTCTTAGATTTATAATAAGACCCAAGCGATCTTTGCAAACTCAATGAATGAATGGGAGTGTTTTGCAACATGGAATCCAAACTCAGCGGATATTGTTTATTCTAATATCTAGAACACGAAGTATATAGAGTGGGTCAATAAAAAATATGGAACTATGATTCATACTCACCATTTAGACCTCGCGGAAAACTAAAAAAAGTTCAATTAGTTCTTAATAAAAAGATTCCCTTTTTGAGTTTAAATATTCTTGTGGCACACTTGAATTTTGCTGGTTTCAATTATTCAATCTGCAGTTTTTATTGATTTTCTGTAGTGCAAACCGAAAAAATCACCCAACTAATGTGAAAAAGGTCATTTTTATTTCTTATTGAAATTGGGTGACATGAAGCTTTATGTTTGAAACTTATAAATATTTGACATTTTAATTTCAAAACCTTTTGTTTAGCTGTGATATTAAATTTGAAATATTTTTGTTCTATTGAAATTTCCCCTGATTCATGATAATAATAAGATGTGAACCATCTTTTACTTAGCTTACTAAAAGCATGCTATAGATAGTTGCACCACTTCAACCTATATTTAAATTTACCTTTTCACGTGGTCACTAATATCCCCAAATGAATAAATGCCTACTAGTGAGTAGTGACAAGTGGACATGAAGCATATCATATTTTTAATCAATTGCCAATATGATTTTTACACATTGTTAATAATAGTGTGGCATAATTGTATTTCCTTGGTTTTAATCTTTTAGCCAACAATTTTTTCTTGTTAGAGAGCCATTATTTAGTGGCACTGCATCCATAGATGTGAACATGCTAATCCACAGTTTTAAAATCTAGATAGAGTGAAGGTTCACAATTGAAATAAGAATCATGATATAAATTCGATGTGGCCGTGAATGCATGTGAACTATTTGGTTCTAGTGAAATTTCCTCATAGTTATATGGTAATAGTAAAATGTGAACACCATGTCTATGCCTGTGTTTGTGGCCAAAAGAACATGTGGCTTATTTGTGATAGGTAAGGACTAGTCTCCGCATTCACAATTTGCTACACATCATAGTTCTAATCATGATTTAGCCTTAAGGAACTAGTTGAGGCTTTTTTTTTATTAATTGACTGGCTAATGCTACAAGGACACAAGTGAAATAATGGAATATATTGTATCTGCAATTATTAATGCTCCTCATATCAAGAAGGTCTAATCAATTTTAAGAGATGGGTCATGAGAATCACATTTTTGTCGAAGGAATTTGACTCTTCATTATGCACCTTCAACATTAAACATAAATAAATGAATCCTCTACATTTTTATTCATGAGGTCCATATGCATATTCATGTTCCACCTTATTGAAAGAGTTTGACTCTTCATTATGCATCTTCAGCAAAACATTTCTCTAGTTTTCAAATAATTATTGAAACATGAATTACATGTGACACATGTTTTTTCATAACTTGATCTAGTTGGATAAGATTGGGGGGATTTGGTTAGTGAGTGCACATGAATGTGTCTTTCTCACAGCCCCTTATATGGTTGACCGCATAGAAAAAACTATGTTGATTTCTTATAATATTCTGTATTTTACTTATAGAGTATTTCTTATATTGGAGAAATCGCTAAAAATATATCCATATAGTTTGTTGGATGAACGAAAATCAAATTTTTGTCTAATGGGCAGACAAACTCAATTTTCATCCGCCCACCAACAAAAGACATGATATTTTTTTTGTATATCACCCCAGTTCAAGGTAGTGATGTAGATGAAAATAATTTTGAAACAAAAATCTTATGATACGAGGCCGATACTAGGAATTTTAAAATGATCTAACTGCAAGCTTGAAATTATTATTCGGTATCATACCGTTCAAAGAATCCGCACACAACCGATATATGTGGCATGACAAGCCATTGAATTGAGAGGAAATAGCCCTTCCAAACAGCATGACAAGCCAACTTTGACAATTAAAATATCGCTCTCCAGGGACCAACTAATGCGTTTTAAAAGATGATAAATCACATGGGCGTTTGGGACCGCCCGGTCCTGTATGCTATTTGGATTTGCATGGTGGGCTACAGTAGTTGAGTGAGTAAATAAAAGCAAGCGTCACTTAACCAACTAACTGTGAACAATAATACTACGCGCTTTCGTAGCTCGATCGAGCTAAAAGCTGCATGCTGGGTACATTTGCCCACGTACAAAGGAAGTACCAGAGACTTAGCTAGATTCGAGCTTATTACAGTGTGCTCCCTTCGTTTTAAACTGTTGATCACTTTTTATTCTAAATTAAATCTCTATACGACCTTTATCTAAGTTCATAGAAAAATATATAAGTTTGCACAATACCAGATAAATACACCATCAATATATAATTTATAGTCGATTTAAAGAAATTAATAATTTGATGTTTTAGTTGTTACTCCCTTCGTTCCAAATTATAGATCGTTTGACTTTTTTGATCCTAAGTTTGACCATTCGTCATATTTAAAAATTTGTGTAAAATATCACTTCTTTTATTGTGGGTTGTTTTATCAATACAAGATCTTTAAGAATGACTTAAATTTGGCAATATTTGTATAAATTTTTTGAATAGAACGACTGGTCAAACTTAAGGTCAAAAAAGTCAAAATGAACTACGATTTGAAACTAAGATAAGTTTGACCTATGATAATTTGCTAACAGTTGTGGAAAACCAAGCAACCATATATTCGTCACCAAATAAAGTAACCGTCGACAGAGAGGAAGAAAATTCTGCACATTGTTACTGTTGTGTTGAGAATAGCTCTAGATTGGCTCATTTTACGAATTACATATTTGCACACACACCACCATACCTTGTGAACCTATCATGTGTCAATGCGTGGCACTGTCCTCTCTAACCTCAGTAGCTACAACTACCGTACACACACGGCAGATATGATGGAGGCCCGGAGACTACGCGCCCATGTCCTACACTGAAATACGCAGCAGAGTTGTAGTTTCTTAAGCTTCTCGCCATTCCATTCCTGGAACAACCCCAACAGTCCGGAATTAAACCTTGTCTTATTCTCCTATGATTCATAATAATCGCTTTATTTGGGGACTGAGCCGGCCATTCACCAGTGTATGGGAGCACATGCATTTACCTTGGCCCGACGAGCTGGTCATATACAACAAAGGATATCTATGTCATCATTGTATAGCATATATAATAGACAATATTTTTAATCTAACTATTTTTAATCTAACTATATATGTTATGTGTCAAATATATTGCATATGCTATTGTGATGCATCATACATAATATTATATATAATGCCTACAAAGTACCCTATCTTTTGTCTCTCTTTCTATTCCTTATCTGCTTCGATCCACATGGATATAAATCTTTACACGAATCTCTCTTACAGCTAGCTCCACATGTTATTAGGCCCTTTTTGCAGGGCTCCGGCGGCTCCAAAACTGGCTCCAGCTGGAGCCCAGCCAAACGGTCCATTTTGGAGCAGCTCTAGGCAAGGAGCTGCACCTGGAGCCCTTTCTAGCTTCCACTGGGGAGGTGGAGCCACGAAAATATGGCTCCGCCGGCTCCGTGGAGCCCCTCCAGGTCGCTTGCCACCTTTACCCCTGAGAGTGGCGTGAACGGAGGCCGGCGACGCCATGGCAGAAGCAAAAGGAGGAGGGTGGAGCAGCGGGGGGGCGGAGGGAGTGAGGCACGGCTAGCGACGCTTGGGGTCAGGGCGGGCGCGTAGGCAGGGCACGGCGGCGGCGGGCGCGGAGCTGGGGGGTGGAGGCGGGGCGCAGAGCTGTCGGAGGAGGAAGGTGCGGCAGAGGGCGGGCGCAGAGCTAGACGGCGTGAGGTGGACGGAGGGGAGGGGAAGAAGGGATAAGAAGGAAAGAGAAGGGAAGAGAAAATAAAAGAGAGGTAATTTGGACATTTATTTTTTTATATATTTTAAACAAGCAGGTGAAGCCGTTTTGCAAAACGTTTTCCAAAATAGCTTTAGCTCCATCGGAGAAGCCGCTCCACCAAAGAAGCTAGAGCCGGAGCTATTTTTGGAGGTGCCGAAGCCCTGCCAAACATGCCCTTTGAGATGCCCTGAAGTACTGCATTTGTAGTCTCGTCTTCTCGGCCCTTGCCTCAACATTATCCCATACCGGTAGTTATTAGATGCCAAGCATCAACGTCATTTTTAACCCACCGAAAAAAGAATGAAATAAAATGGCTTTGTTTAGCCTGGTCTAGGTCGGGTCTATTTGGATGGGCTAAAGTTGAAAATTTTGACACATATTAACACACATATCTTTGATAAAAAATTTTAAATCTTAGCTAAAGTTTAGCTCATCATATTCTCCTGTTTGGATAAGCTAGTGCTAAACTTTATCACTTATCCAAACACCCTTTTAACACGGTCACGTCATCAAACGAACATGCAACATATGTCACTATCGTCGAGCTAACGCGTCCTTGTCAAGCAGATGATGGTTGGTTTTTGTTAATGCTTGCAGCTTTCTGCCACACATGCGCCTAAGAATTAGTTGGCGGTTGTGCCATGCTGATGTAGTGATGTTGTTGCCGTGCCATGCTCACTAGTCACTACTACTACTACACTTTATGTGTGGTATACTCTATATACTATCAGCCCCGGAGAGGGCGCGCTCGGAGCAGCCCGCCGCTCCTCGAGCGTTCCTCGGGCGCCACGTGCCCCGGAGAGAGAAGCCCGACACAGCCCATGGATTTGCCGCGCCCATGTGCCGCGGTCGCAGCGCCTCGGTCTGTCCGCGCCCCGCGAGAGAGGGGGGGGGGGGGGAGGGAGGGCCAGCCCGCCGGCGCCGCGAGGAGGGAGGAGGAAGGAGGAGGCCGGTCGCGCGCATAGGGGAAGGGGAAGGACGCCCGGCGTGGCGAGGAAGTGAGGAGAGGGGTGTGCCGATGGGGAGGAAGGCCGCCCCTGCTCCTCCTCCTCCGAGGACCCACGCTGCTCTAGGCCCGCCGCTGCGCGAGGATTCGGCTGGCGAGGAGGCCGAGGCCAGTACTCCCCCACCGTCCGGATATGCTCGTGAGCACCTCAGCCGCCGCCGCTGCCGGAGAGGACTGGCCGCCAGGAGCAAGGGCGGGGTGGTGGCGGGACCCACGCCCGCAACGGCATAGCCCTGCTCCAGCCGCCGGAACCATGCCTGCCGCCGTGCCGGCCCCACCTTGCTGCTGCCGCGGACGGCCACCTGCGCCACGAGGAGCCGCCGTCGGCACCTTCGCCAGCACGCCGCGGGCGGGGAAGACAACTCGAGGCCGGCCGAAATCCCGCACGCCGCTGTAGGTCCGCTGCTTCGGCTGCCCGGCGTCTCCGATCCGGCCTCCCACAAGGCCTCTTCTCAGCTCCGCTCCGGCCGCCGCGCGCACAAGGGAGAGGGCGGCGCCGCGCGGCGAGGCAGGAGGGAGGAGGAGGGGGCGGAGCTCGATCAGGCCATGGATCTGCCGTGGCCCCGCGCGGTCTGGGAGGGGGGCGCGCTCGCCGCCGGCGGAGGGAGCAGGGAAAGGACGGCGGAGGGAGTAGAGAGGGACGGCGCGTCGCGAGGGAGAGAGAGGGGCTGGGGGAGGCCGGAGGAGAGAGAGACCGGATGTTTACTCCACGATCCAGCCTGGGCGCAGCGTAGCGCGCGAACTACCTAGTTGCTAGTTACTGGTTACTACTAGATATATACTAGTGGTGTCCGTTATGTGTGTATGTCTATCTTATTGGGGTCGTTAAATAAAAATCTAACCTTTGGTGCTTGGCCTCGGTAGTCGGTATGGTTTGTTGTTGCATGCATGGGTTAATGACTTGGTTGACTAAACAAATTGGCCTGATTACGTGTATATATATTCAAGTTTAAATTTGTCCTTGGATAGTGGCATGGGGAGCAAGAAACCTCATGATCCGCAAAGGCCGGGTGACCACGAACATTGTGAGCATGGCTTTGGTACATGTGTAGTTATTTGAACGTAGTGTATGTTTGGTGCTTTTGTCCTTATTGTCACTAGACTAACATAAAGAAATGTAAAATGAGGTTTAGGATCCATTCAGAGCACTAGACTTTTCTATCTTAGATTTCTATCTTGGCGCATTAAAATCATTTGTTGTTAGTTTTTTTTATTTACCGAATTCTCATGAAATTCGATTATATTCGCACAAAGTTGGACGCTGATATTGATTGATTGATTTCAATCGGTATAATTGTAACAAGTAACAGTAACATCGCGCGGATCTAGCTTTATACACACACGGTGATGATTATGAGGCAGTTTGATTTGGTCCATGTGTTGGTTTCAGCTGTGATCCCACTCTTTGCTGCCGCCTAATTACTGATCGGTGACACCATGTGCTTGACCACGGCCCTATTGGTACGTATTTCCTACGAGCTAGGAATTGAAAATCATTATCGTAATAAGGTACAGTAACATCATCATTACTAGATCATCAACCTGGCTGTGATCCTCCCACCCTCCGATCCTGTGGCATAACCAGAATGATCGATCGGTGACACCACCGCGTGCATGCTAATTTCTCCGGTGATGCTGGCTGGATTAATTTGGGAGGTTTCGATCTCTCATTTAATACAAAGGATGGGCATGGGCTACTAGCTGGCACACCACGCGTGTATCCCCAAGTCGATCTCCGGTTCCTACCAACAGTGTGCGTCGAGTACCACGAGATGCTTTAGCTGATGGAGCCAGGGCATGCAACAGCGCGCAGCTGATCGAGCCAGGGCATGCTACATATATTATTATAATACTATGTAAACATATATAATAATATATGTAAATATTATGCCTCTATCATAACGACTATCAGCGGTGTTGTTCCACACACACACATATATATATATATATATATATATATATATATAGACCAGGGCTAATCTCTACCCTGGGTATGGAATAACTATTCCATACCCGAGCCACACTCGAGCGCGAGCCGAGCGCCCCTCCGCGCGTCCCTCTCGGTCGCCTGCCTCTGTTTTTTTTTCTTTTACACATGAGCTTGCAGCCGGTTTCCTCCCGTCCAGCGCGCACGTATCGCGAGCAGTTGAGGAGCTGCGCCGGCGGCGACTCTGCGATCTCGTTTTCCTTGCTGGTGTCTGCAATCCGCTCGTGTGGAGTCTGCGATCTCGTTTTCTGATTCGCTCGAGACCCCACGAGGCCATCCTCGATCCGGTGGTCCCCGTCGAGGCCGCTGGCGAGGCCATCCCTGGAGTCTGCACGCACGTATCGCTGGTGGAAATTGTTCGCCGGAGTCTGCCGCCGCACCACCCTCCCGCACCGCACAACGATTCGCGAGGCCATCCCTGATCCCAGTCAAGGCCGCTAGCGAGAACTTGCCTGGAGCCTACGATCTTGTCGAAGCCGGGCCGCTCGAGACCTCGCGATCGCGAGGCCGTCCCTGGATTCCGTTGCCGAACAACCCGACGACGTGCTAGCGGTAAAACATCAGGTTGCCTGATGCATGGAGCTACAATTAATGCGAACGTATCCTTCTCATTGCTTCATTGTTTCTAATATAATCGCTGGTGGAAAATTGAAAGAGACGTCCAGCCCGGTCGAGTATCATCAAGGTTTGGTCTTTTGTCTTCATGTCCCTCGCCGGAGTCTGCTGTCACTCGCCGGAGACCTGCAACGCCCTCCACCGGAGACAGGGAAGCCGCACTATGAACGAGGCCGGTGGCAGTAGTAAAGTGCTGTGAATTATATTCTGTATGCCAACTTGTAGCATGGGATTGGAATAAACGACGAATCAGCCAGAATTAGCTATGTATGTCGATGGTGGAGGGTTGTTGTTGGATGCTATGAATTGGCTTGACCTCTTAACTGAATTAAATTTGTAGTTTGTGTTTGGAAAATTGATGAAAAACTCCACTGTTTGAATTGGCTGTCATTCGAGAATAGTAATTACCAAGTGACCTGAGTGCCAGTATCGAGTAAATTGTGATGAGAAACTAGGAGCATGCTGCTCATTACAAAATATGGTTTAATCACTAAATCCAGGATTAAGAACAAAAATTCAGGTATTTGAATGGGAGAAGGCACGCCCCACGCCGCCTATGCAACTAACATTGGTGTAAAGTGCCACAAGGTACTTCACTGCTATGATAGTGAGTGCATTTCCAGGCCATCATTTTGATGCAGTGCAACAATCTGAATTGGTTGCTTAATTTGGTGGAGCATCACATAAAGCTGAACCTGACAACCACGATGTCACCTTGACCGGTATGGTTAAGCATACATCAGGACATGGAATTATTAATTTATAGTAGCAGAATGATAAAACATGGGGAACCATAAAACATACTCGAGATTTTATTGATTACTCATGGAAATGTTACAATCAAGAGCAATCAGCTGCTTAGTACAGGCAGGATAACAGCCTCACCACACAACACTGTGGTTCAGACACTTCGCCATTTGTGCAAGATCATCGGCTACTGAATTCCTATCTCTTTACATGATTCAACTCAAAACCTGGCAATCTACTGGCCGCATGAGAAGCCTCCTGAATGATGGAGAGACATATAGGCTTCAAGACCTTCACCTCCTTCAAATATTGGACGGCAACCGTGCAGTCTGGTTCCATAACTGGCTCCTGGAACCATTCAGCAGCCAGGCCAATGCCCTCTTTACATGCCAAAGCTTCCATCTCCTCGGCATTCGAAGCATCGAACATCGTCTGCCATGCTGTTAGCTTGACACTGACCAGAAGGTCACGGATGACAATTCCGATTTCTGCTTCCGCAGATGCCTCTGAAATTGAACCGTCAACATTAATTTTGAGCCATAGAGCTTACAATTCCACGCTCATGGTTTCCATTGCCAGATAGTTATCTAGTCCATGAGATGAATGATACAAAACAGAGTACACTATTTTTGCACATATCTGAACATGTGCATATCTTGGATAAAAAAACATCACATATCCCTCCGCCAACAAGTCGATGACAAGGTAGCTCCCTCCCTCACTCAAAAGGATCAGGAATTTACTACCTTCCTCCCTCAATCGACAACTCGATGCACAAATCAAATTCCAAGGCTTACCTTTCATGTAGGAGTCCAGGTTGCAGGATCGAGGGAGAGGGGAAACAGCCTCTGGCATCTGAAATGAGCATCCCAGATATCAGCATGACAGCAGAGATAGTTCACTTAAACTAATCCCATGCTATGTATTCTGTCAATAATTGCCTAAGATTGAGTCAGTTTTGAGCAATCATATTTCTGAAAATGAGCACTGATTATACTGTAAAAGTGAATTAAGCTGAAACATCATTTGGTAGCATCGAAGACTGTTAAATATTGCTTATGGTGCCTACTTCTATTACATTCATGAGGATATATAAAAGCAAGGGAGATGACAGGTAGCCTCAGCACCGGAGGCATCAGTGAGGCATTCATTCAGGTTATGGAAGATGATGCCCACTGTGAGCTGATCATTGGCATACCGGCTGGTGGTACATTCGAATGTCTGTGACATGAAAAGAAAATGGCAATACTGTCAATGCAAAGATAGTTCAATGGTGCTAAGACTAAAATACAAAGTTACTTCGACCAGAATTCCTTTAAGAGTCTATACGGTGAAATTGCAACTACTAAAAAGCATTCTTTAATTCAGGTGGTAAATAATACTCAGCCCAACCATAGACACCAAAAAATTCACATGATACATTATGCAATGGTACCCACGGCCAACAAAGGTAGTCTGTGAACAAAAAGAGATGTGAACATATATTGAAAATTGTGGATATGGTACATGGTGACAACATATATTGAAAGATCTCACCGATGGCACTATGTTAGAGAATGCCACCAAAAACTGATTTGTAGATCGAGTCAAGGGAATAACAATTTTTTCAAACTGCAGAAATGCACACAACTTAGGCAGAGATTTAACCAAATGAAGCAGAAGGTCCAAACTCCTGTATACCCAGAGATACTTCCACCACATCCACTGCTAGAAGCCAATGCAGGCGTCAGCTTGGCTGCTGAGGTGTAAATCGAGCTCCACACATCAGGCAAAACTGAGAACATTAAAGAATTCATCATGTACAGAAAATTTGAGGATTAGTTGCTGTTGGAGGCTTGATTTTTGCACCATTGGGCTATATATCAGTGATGAATTGACAGGTTCACAGCTAAACTTTCACCAGTATATGCATCTGCAATTTGCATCAGCAGAAATCTTGGTACTAGAGATATTCTGAGAAGCATACCATCTGTGTAGTACTTCGAAATTTAACAAAGTGAAATTTAGTGCATTTACCTTTATCATGGTTTGGCATTATCACTATTCAAAGAAGCAATTTTCAAACAGAAAATGTAGTATCTCACTATGTTAGCAAAGAAGTAATATGATAATTACTTCTCTAATTTTCAAATCGACATAATACAGTAGCTTCGCATCTAATACCCTGAAGTTTCTATTCACTTGTTAATCAGGTAAAAATTATAAAACAGAGTTTCAGTTAATGAAAAGGAAGATGAAGACACTGTAGCCATGAGAAAGGTCCAATTGTTATATGAAATAAAGCTTATTTGTTGATTTCCATATTTTTGAAGGGAATGAATGCGAAAGTGATAAAAATAAATAAGAAAAACAATTGTCAGATTGGATGAATAAGCAGAGGAAACCACTATAAATTTTAGCACTACAAGACAATAATCTGAAACAATCTCTACAATAGCGCCACCACAATGAGAAAAGGTATTTATGCATAAGTAGATCAACGGAGGTGCCACCAAGAGAAAGTACGAATGGGAGCAGGAGCTGATCAATTTACACATGCTTGATTAATCTACCCAGCATCGTACGTAGCCAAAAGATACTGACAGCAGGAATTCATAAAACTGGCCCAAGGGCTAGATCAATTAGCAAATACATGGGATTGGAGTACTATGCACTAATCACTGCATAAATTAAAATGTAGTGAATCGAAATACATCTTCACAAAGCACAAAGAGAATCGAAGCAGGCAGTGAATGGGGGACAATTGCGTACCAGAAGGCTCCATTGGGGCAGGGTCTCTCCACGACGGCTAGAGGCGGGCGAGTCAAGTACGCGGCGCAGCGGCGAGAGACTAACACCAGGACGCTGGGAGGGGCGGCCAACGGCACCTAGCGCTGCAGCTCGACGGGCGGCACGCATCAACAGCAGGGCGACGACGGCGCAGGCACTCGCCGGGGGGGGGGGGGGGGTACCAATGAACGGTGGACGACGTGGAGATCTTCGGCGGCGCAGAGCGGAGCTGGCGGCGCAGGGCCTTTCCGCGGCGGTACGGGAGCCGGCGGCGCTGGGGGAGGGGAGGAGGTCTTTGGGGGCGCAGGGTCTCGCTAGGGCAGCACGAAAGCTGGCGGAGCAGGGCCTCGCCGGGGCGGCGCAGGGCACCGGCGTGTTGGCGATGGGGAGAACCCCGCCTCACCGGACAGTAGCAGGCGGGAGGCCCTGCGGGCTACAGTAGCAGGCGACAGATTGGGGAGGGTACATCTCCGAGCGGCGGCTGTAGCCCGCCGGGGCGGCACGAAAGCCGGTGGCGCAGGGCTTCTCCGGGGCGGCGCGAGGGGAGCCCCGCCTCACCAGAGCGTCGACGGCGGGAGGTGGATTCGCGAGAAATTGAAAACCGCATCCCCTCCACGATCTATTACTAGCTGGAAACGAGCGGGGTTGGAAAAACCAACCGGGAACCGTGCGTGGGGAGGGGTGACGAGGGGAAAAACCGGATGCGAAGAAGGGCGTTCGGCGCGGGTCGGTTCAGGTGCGGGGGTGGCTCGGGTGTGGAATATCTTATTCCATACCCAGGTACATAATAGACCTATTATATATATATATATATATATATATATATATATATATATATATATATATATATATATATATATATATATATATATATATATATATATATATATATGCAACTCTCCGTGATGTATTCTATCATGCGATACGGTCTGGCCGCTAGAGGCATGGGTCAGAGGCGGGCTCAGAATTGGAAGAGTGGGTATTCAAAAACGCTAACACTATTATCTGGCAAATGTGCTCTTGATTACCATTGACCATGTCCTAGCATGGGTGCCTATATGGTACTATGGTAGCATTGACCGTGTCCTAGCTGATCCAAGTCAATTACAGATGCTCGATGTGGTCTCGCTCAAACCGTGGCGGTTGAGCTGCATAATAAGGCGACGGTTCGACGACAGGATGGTAAAATGCCGACTTTCTTGACAGATTTTTCTTGGACCTTCACGCTAGCTATGCTAGGCTTGACAGTAGCAGAAAGAGATTTAAATTTACTCATATATACTGTAGTTGGATGATGGTTACACACATTGTGTTCGAATATCCAAAAACAGAATTTAATCATGAGAAGCAATTCGCAATCAAGGTCATCACGAAAAAGATTGGTTTAAAACAGTACCAAATTAAACCGTCGCTTATTTATGATCGAGCGGAGGAAGCATATGTCCACATCGCCACTTCAGGCATGCCATACGATCTGCACGGGACAGCCACTGTTGAGGTTGGCCATAACCACTTTGACAGCGAGGGTGTACGCTGCACGGTAATGATCCTGTCATGTGCCGGCGCGCCGCCCATCGTATCAAACCGGCTGGAGATGAAAAGCAGCACATCTGTTCGTTGTGCCGTGTCTAGTGGCTGGTACTGATTTGTTGTGAGAGAAAAGTACTGTTGGTTGGCTAGTGGCTGCTGGTTGGTGCTGATTTGGTGTGAAAGAAAAAAACTGTTGGCTGGATGCAACGAACAGACTATAGAGGACAGACTGTAGAGGAGAAACTGGGTCTGGAAATGTCTCTGGAAAAGTAAGAACCAAAACCAAAATGCGCAAATCACCGGAACAATGCAAGAATGAAGCATTGAGATCCTTCTTTAGTTGGAGAGATGGGACAGGCACCGGCGGGCGGTGGTTGAACTCCCCAGCCCGGCCGGCCTAGGGGCGTAGACAGGGGGGGCAGGCCCCCTATGGCTCCCAAATTTATATTGAAAATTTGAATTTTAATTAAATTTTTATATAAGTTAATATGATTGGTCCCCCTAATAATGAAAAAACAAATTTCTGACTCCGCCCCTGGGTCGGCCGGTCTGGATCAGGGCACACCAACTCAGGTGACGCCGGTGATTCGCCCGGATTCCATCCCCTTCCCTTCCCATTTCTTTCCTTTCTGTTCCACTCTGTTCTTCGCTGGTCTTCTGCCCGTCCGATCCATCCGTCTGATTCCGATCGATCCGCCGCCATTACCACCACCAACACCACCGCCACTGTTGAGGTGTGGTTTGGTGTGGTGGCCGGCCGGCCGGGCGGCTCGGTTCCGCCGTTCCGGTCAGGCGTCAGCCATCGCAATCCGATTCAATGTGCCAGGGAGCCCGGGACCCCACCTGCAGCCACCATCGCCGCTGCACTGTCTGCGTCCTGCTCGGCCATGCAGGCAGGCTGAGGTGGCGCCCTGCCGACCTGACCTCTGACACGCACGCATCATTCCCTGACGGTGCAGAAGAGCCCAGCGGCCTGCATGGAACCTGCATCTTCCTGCCTGCCTGCTTGCGTGCAGGAACGCAGAGCCATGGCGTCTATGGTGCCTGTGTCCAGAGATCATTCAGAGAAATAGTGCAACTGTCTTTTGCTCCTCTTGTACATGTTGGCAACGCTGTGCAGGCCTGATGAGCGTGTGGATCGATCTGTACTGTATGGATTTCCATATCCATTGGCAGTTCTGTTCGTTGATCTGTGCCAGTAGAATGTGGGAGATGCAGGCTGGCTCTGTGTTCCCTCTCCATTAACCAGAGTCACAGCAGAGCAGAGAGACAGCAGCTACAAGATGGGTGGGCACATGCATGACAGATCGGGCTGTGGCATTCTATTAACCGATCGAGATGCTACAATTCAATTTGGTATCAAAAGTACGCTTCGGATTGAACAGTGAACAGATCGAACAAATGTACCTAGGCATTTGATACGAAGTTGATACGAAGTTAGCACTGCTGCATCAATTTAGATGTAAATACACAAAGCACGAGCTCGTGCACTTGTGCTTGGCAATGCACTGCGTCACCAGGTGAAGCTACCATCATTCTGTTCAGTTGTAACCAGCCAACAGTATTTTTCTCTCACAAATCACACCAAATCAGCATCAGCCACCAGCACCAGTTAGCGAGCAGTACTTTTTTTTCTCATAACAAATCAACACCAGTCACCAGCCACAGCCAGCCGAACAGAGTGATGCCGTCCCTTCTATTGGTTCTGTCACTCTCGCTCACCATTCTCTGACGGCGTACTTTCTCTCCTCTAGTCATGGAACCTTGCCCCCCGGCTGGCGTGTTTCATGGTACATAATTCAGAGCTCAGAGATCAGAAAGAAAACTAATGAAAGCAGTTTATTTGGCTGTATGCCATGAATGCGCATTGGGTCTTAGAAGGTTTATGCCACAGTCTTCCACCTTTGTGTTCGCACGCCGTAGTATCTCGGCTCAGGATCTATTTTTTATGATCTGTAGAAGCAGCAGAATTGAACAGATGCTTCTGTGCTCCCTTTACGGGGATCAATCGACAACGGCAGGGACAACACCATCCAAAAACAGTGTAAATGAGAGGAGAAGAATAAGGCGAGCAGAGTGAGTTGGCTGGAGCTGCACGCCTGCACACTTTTATTACTGCACTTGCCACTTGCTCTCTAAATTTATTCTGGATTCATAGAAACCAGCAGGATTACTACAACCCCTACCTATTCCAGTTTGGAAATGGGACGAGATAGTAATGTATTTTGTGGTAGGATTGCCCAAGACCAAAAAAAAATTATGACTCCATTTGGATAATAGTGGACCGGCTCACCAACGTCGCTCACTTCCTACCTGTACGGACCAACTATGGAGGAGAAAAACTAGCCCAGCTCTATGTGGATAATATAGTAAAGCTGCATGGTGTGCCTAGTAGAATCGTTTCAGATCGAGGGACCCAGTTCACCTCCAAATTTTGGAAAAGTCTGCATAAGGCCATGGGGACTAGATTGGATTTTAGTTCGGCCTATCACTGCAGACTGATGGACAGACTGAGAGGGTAAACCAAATTATGGAGGATATGCTAAAGTCATACGTCCTTACCTATGGTAAAGATTGAAAACAGAGTTTGCCCTATGCAGAATTCTCATACAACAACAGTTATCAGGCAATCTTAGACATGTTGCCATTTGAGGCTCTCTATGGGAGAAAGTGCAGAACCCCTCTGATGTGGTCAGAAGAAGGAGAGCGTTCATTAGTTGGACCAGCCCTCATAAAGGAAGCAGTAGAAAGAGTAGCAGAAATCCGCGAAAAGTTGAAAGCAGCCCAGTCCAGACAGAAGAGCTATGCAGACAAGAAGAGACGAGAAATAAGTTTCAATCCAGGAGACTTCGTCTATCTCAAGGTTTCACCTATTCGAGGGACCCGGAGATTTCAAGTACACGGAAAGTTAGCCCCTCGGTACATTGGACCGTACCAAGTGCTAAAAAAAGTCGGAAAAGTAGCCTATTGACTCCAACTAACAGAAGGAATGTCAGACATACACCCGGTGTTCCATGTCTCACAATTAAGAAGGTGTTTGAGGGTACCCGAGATAGAACACGTGCCAGTGGAGGCAATAGATTTGTAGCCAGACCTGCGATACCAGGAAGTACCGGTCAAAATTCTGGACACTGTCACAAAAGGAACAAGAAACTCAGAAGTATGTATTTGCAGAGTGCAATGGAGTAGACACGGAGTAGAAAAAGCTACGTGAGAACGCGAAGATGCTATGAAGAAGGAGTTTCCCCATCTTTTTCGGAACCAGCCGAATCTCGAGGACGAGATTCATTTTAAGTGGGGGTAGGTTTGCGACAGCCCAAAAATTCATATTCAAAAATAATTCGAATTTAAACTTATTTTCAAAGTATAATTGCATAAACTCTTTCTTGAGCTCAACTCCTTGCGACTCTAATTGACCTCAGGCTTGATCATCATCATGCCTCGCACGCACACTAGAGCCAATCAGCATTCCTCTATTTTCCTAATCTCTATTCCTCTCTCCATCGTGTGTCCTCACACGTACACCATCCATGCATGCAGTAGCCTTTAATCACACGCATGCATGCATCCCTGACGCGTACACGTACATGCAAGCATGCAGACCAAAGCACCAAAGCTTATCCCTGTCCTCGCTCTTGCTGGCACAACGCAGCGGGCACGCGCACCCTCGCCACAGTGTCGCCGGCACCTTTTCCTTCTTGGCCACACCTGCCCGTCGCTGGCGACCACGCGCAGCACAGTGCGACCCCGACGCCCTGCCGCCGCAGACTGCCGCGCATCACGCTGCCGACCACCAGCTCGCCGCTCCGTGCCAGCAGCCCCGCGCACGCATAGCTACATCACCGTCAAACACCAGCGCCCTCGCTGGCCTTTGCCCGGCCTCGTCGCCAGCGCCGTCAAGCACAGCGCCGCGCTCGGCCTCACATGCCTGACCGCCCCTCCACCCCGGCCTATAAAAGGTAGGGCCGAGCTCTCTTCCCCGCCGGGCCACCAGCACTCGCCAAGCCCTCCCCGCTCTGCTAGCACACCACCTCAGAAGCCGGCCGCTCTATCCCCGTGTTCTACTCCCTGAGCGAAGCCACTGGTCGACTTCCCCTCTGATCTGAGCTATTCTGCGCCAAGGTGATCCCAGCAGCTTCTCCACCACCAGCTCCACACACCCCATCGTCCCCATCCCAACCTCCCACACCTGAGCCGAGCTCCACGAGCTGCTAACTCACGGCCATGGCCGCCACGCGCCCGGAGCCGACCTACGCCTCTCATGCTCGAAGCTGTCAAATAGGAACCCCCTCGCCCTCCTCTTTCTCCCCATATGCTTAGTTTCACATATAGTGGCCCGAGCTGCCGTATGGCATGCTGCAGAAGCTTGGCCTGCCTCCCATGGTGGCCGAGCATGAGAAGCACGAAGCTCCTCTCCACCCGTGTCCACTTCTGTTTATTTTCTTTAGAGGCCCAAAACTCTAATCAGGTCTAAAGCCCAAGTGCACAAAGCACATACACAGACCAAGCCAAGCCACTCACGTACAAGCAAATGAATTCTACCGATTCATTTTGTTTTCAGATTTAATCACCAGCCGGTTCTGCACTTCTCATATTTCACAAATCAAAGCTCCAGGACACTTAGTTCTTTTTCTAACTTCCTATATAAAATCATAGACTATCCATTACTCCTATTTTTATCTCCCATTGAGCTCATTTTATTTTATTTTGTGCTTGTTTATGTTTGCTCGTCGTTGCGCCGTTCTCGCCCGTAGCTGACGGAGTGATCGAGGAGGAGAACGTCGAGCAGTTTGGAGGACAGAGCCGGAGTACGCAGGCGAGTACCGCGAGCCGGAGCCCGAATACCCGTACCACGAGCAGGAGCTCCCGGAAGGATTCGTAGACGGCAAGTTTAATCTCATACTTTGATGAATATTTCGACCCAGTTTTATAAACACAACCTATTGGCCTGTTTTACAAAATTGCATATGTTTTGACTGTTGAAAACATGGTTGGATAGCCACCCCTTGATTTGTTATAACCATTCCTCGACCACCTAGATTAATGTCTAAATATAATTTATTCTATATTGATGTTAATCGCTGCTAGAATGCTTAGAAACTTGTGCTTAAATTACAACACATCAAACATGGTACAACTTGTTTTATAAAAAAAAGTGTGAGTGTGTGGCAAGGAAAAATGTGGAATTTTTGGAAACTAAAAGAAAGATGTGCTTAGATGAGATGGATGGCATTTCCGTGTGAATTGCCAAAGAATGTGCTCATACCAGCGTGGTTGAGCAAGGTTGGGAGGTATCCATCTTGTCACTATTAAGGACCGAGTTGATGTGTCATCTTGCCTAACTCAACTATCATGCAACCACTCGACCGTTGTGTGTGGCAATGGCTTAGCATAAAACCCACTAGCTGGTCTGTTAGTCATCAGGAGAGCTGAGAGCGACGGGTGGCCAATGAGACGGGATAAGATCGGTGTGACTTATGCCCCGGTTAATCCTCGTTGGTAGGTTAACCCCTTGGTGGAGTCCGTGTTGACTAGTCAGGCTTAGCTAAGGTGGGTAATGGCTTTGCTGAGATCTGCATTGACACTAAGGTGATCGTGCTGAGGTACCCCACTTGTGGGTAAAGTGTACAACCTCTGCAGAGTGTAAAACCTATTCGAATAGCCGTGCTCACGGTATTGAGCGAGTTACGGTTTGGTCACATAACTAGCACTTCTTCTGGGAATGGATGGGTTGGCGTGAGTTATTTTGGAAAAGTGTCCGGCAGCTGTGCCGTGTGCTACGACAGATGAGGAGTCCGGTAGCAACTTATAAACTTGGATCCTGTGTGGATCAACCCTACGTGTTACTCGGTACAAAATATTAGCTCTGAAAATCATTTTCTTTCCAAATAAACCCATGCATAAAAGTTAGCTTTCCGCAAATTAACCTTAGCCTTATTCTTGATTTATCCTGTGCATATATTCTGTTGATACCCCCTCCGTGGGTGTGGTTGAACTTGCTGAGTACGTTTGTACTCACCCTTGCTTAATATTTACAGAGGAAGATCCAGAGCTCCTTCCCGAGGACGTTGAGTAGGGGGTTTCGTTCTACACCCAACTTTGCCTGTGGATTAGGGTCACCCGCAAAAAGTTTTGCATGTAGCAAGACTCTGATGACCTCTATATAGTTTGCCTCTACGTTTGGTTTGTAGTTCTCGTTCTCGCAATAGTGGCGCTCCTTTGCCCACCACCGCGTAGAGTTGTACGGTGATGTACCATCTGATGTAATAAATGTGTTATCAGCCTCCTGGGACTGATATTTGTATCACATTTAAGTCACCTCTTTAGAGGGGATGCTTCAGATGGTATCAGAGCCATTGATTGCCCGTAGGACGTGACCCTTAGGACCGAGGATCTTTTCTAAGCCATTTTTCCACTAGATCTTTCCCTGCTTAGCCCATCTTCCCACACAACACTTACCTCTGGCCTTTATCTAGTTCCAGATGGCTGACGACGGATGGAGTGGCGGAATGTGCCCCGCAGAGCCTGGCCTCCCTAAGTTATTGGTACTCAGCTTGGAACACGTCGGAGTTGTGGACCCACCGGAGTACACCTACCGGGAGTACGACTCCAGGGGCATCCTTCGATGCGACATGATGATCTTCGTGAGAAAAAGCACCCGCTATCCTGATGTGGAACCCTGGTTCATCTCCACCACTGGCTTTTGCTTCCTAGACACCTACCGAAAGGTCGCCCGAAAAGCCCTGCGACGTCTGCGTGTGGTTTACAAACATCATCTTTAGCGGACTCCTATGGGATTTTTCCCGCCTACTGGAGGAAGAGGACGCTCATGGATTGCCCGGATGACAGGACTTGGGAGGGAAGAAGAAGAACTAGAAGATACGGTCTCCCACCTATCCATCTACCTCACCGGCTTGGACCAACTCTACTGCGAACAGGCGGCACAACTGAAACACCAAATCCGCAGGGCAGAAAAGGCAATCCAAGAGATGGAATTACAACGGAGTAAAACAATACAAGCCGAAAGTGCCCTAGCCGCTCTCCGTGCTCGAGAAAGGGAACAACTCGAGGCGCACAGGTGAGAAGCAGGGGTACTGGAGGGAGAACCCAAAGAAACCATTGGGATAAGGGTACTCAGACCGAAGATGAGGTGTTGGAGCAGTGTCTTCCACCAAAGAAGTGCCCTATCCAGATGGAGAAAGAGTCCCCATGATAGGAGAGTAGCACACCTAAGTTAGAGCCTCTATTCTAATAATCGTGTATCCATGGAAAATGTACCCCATCCTGTTGTAATAATAAGGACCATCTATCCTCTTTTATACCCAAGTATTTGTACAAAACTTGTTCACCCTATCTTTATTTTCAGATGGCTGAGGATGGTTGGACCCAGGGTGTGGCAGAACCGCCAAAATTAATCCGGGTAAAGTGCCCTAACTATCATCTATACGCACTTCAATGGAGTAATCTGACAGTCTGTCGGGTAAAATCCCGATAACACCACTGTATTTCGGATCGAAATAACATACCTCACTCGATGGTGAGCCCAAAGATTACAATAAACATAAATTTTACAACACAAACTTCAAAAGTAAGTGTTATTATAAACTGAGTTTGAGGATTCAAATAGGGTACCTTGGAAATTTGAAAGTAGATAAGTTCTTCAGAGTTTATAAACAATGGAAAGAAAACGATATCTAGCGACGATATATGACATCATGATGAAGCCCGTACATGATGTCAATCTCACCAAGTGTTCCAAGAGTTACCTGAAAACAATGTTAAAAGCAACACTGAGTATACTAATACCCAGCAAGTCTAACCCGTCTAAGGGTATAACATAGCCCTTTAACTAGATATGCAAGATTTGTGAAGGCTCTGGAGTTTATTTCGCTGAAAAGCAATAAAGAGTAGGTCCTTAATTTCAATTTTTAGCTCTCAGGTTTTAGTTTCATTAATTATTCTAGGTTTGCACCTATCTATACAAGCATGGTAGAGAAATTATTTGCATCCAACAAGATTGAGTATCATCTTTGTTTCACTTCTTACTCTATGTGGCAAAGAGATTAAGCAGTCTCAATATCCGTGAGAGGTGGAACAGTTCAAACCGAATTTCAATCCTTGCAAGGTAAACCTAACACACACGCTTGGAGTACCGACGAGTCACTCTCAAGCAACCGTTTGCCTTTCATTCCGGTTCGTGGATCAGGGCCACTCTCCCCGACTATAAGGCACCACTCCTCGTCCCTCATAGTCATAGTGTAGCGCTACATTGTTTAACAGGGCACCAACCTTGTCCCACATCCATTTTATTCATCCTATCCCTAAGAGAGAGTGGGGTAAAGTCCACTTGCCGGGCCGATTGGTTACTAGACTTGCCGTGTACCATATTTACGGCATGTGGCTAGTACTTTCAAATGCTAAATCAACACTACCACACACTACGGCCTTAGTAAAATTTTATCAACATAGACGGATTTCCACCATGAAACTAGTTGAAACTAGTAACCCAATCCGTCCATGGTCCTTATAGTGATTGCAGAAAGTAAACAATCAACTCCTATAAAGCTCGCGAGTGACAGGCAATCACTAGACTTTTACCGGTCCTATTAGCATAGCCGCTATTTCGGACTCAAATTCTAGTGTGCAATCAATAGGAACAAAAAATTATGCATCTAAGGTTTTCATTCAACTCCAATAACTTAAATGCACAAGTAAATAAGTTGCATAATTTAAAATACTAGGATTATGCACCGGGGCTTGCCTTTAGTATTATCTATAGAGTTAGTGGACTTTAGCTCTTCCGAATTTGGATTCGGGACTTTCAGTTAATTCCGTGATGTTGGTTGGACTTCATGCAGTTCACTTCTCGGACTCCGGGTTCACGTTCAGGTCTTCATTATCTTTCGTAATGTTGACTTGGGCTTCAAAAGTATCCTTGTCTGGTTTTTGGATGAAGTTGTACGTTCCGTCGACTAGCGATATTATTTGTATATGCAATGCAGTACTCGAAATTAGTGAAGTGATTAAGTATAGCTTTCCTTCACTAAAGAGTTATTATCCAATAAAGTAAACATTTAAGACCAAGCTTAAAATGTTACTTTACTGGGCAATCGTTTATAGAGTAAAAGAAAATGTAATAAACTCCATAAAATAACAAGATTAACTACACTAAGAAAACATGGTTTGAAATCAAGGAAAAGCAAGGGTAGTTCAATTCAGGAACATGGGGTGGGTTAAATTCAAATCTAGAATTTGAATTCAAAAGAATTCAACAACTAGGGTTCAAACATCAAACATCAACTCAAGGTTCAAAAGAGAAGATCATGTATGTAAATCAAGTTCAAACATGGAGTTTATTCTAACAAAAACAGAAACAATACTAGTATACATGAATTAATCCTAGAACTCAAGAATAAATCAAAAACTCAAGTTAGACAGTACAAAAATTCTCCCAAAAATTACCATGAACTACTTATGATTAGTAGAGCTCATGATAAAAAGATGATCCTAAGAAATTAATAGAAACATGCTTTAAATAAATAAAATAGGTGTATATGATAGAAATAAACAAACACATGAAATAACAAGGAAAAGTCAAGTATTTGGGCTACAATTTTTACACAATTTTTACACAATAGGTGTACAAAAGGATTCTAGGTTCCAAAACTCAAGCATAACAAAGCTATGTTTAAAAACATATAAATAAATTACTCATTTTCTAACAATTAAACTAAAGCACACATTATAATGTTTCATACAAACTTTAGTAAGCAAAGTTGTAGAACTAGTTGGAAGGAACACAACAAAACTGGTTTGGCATTTTCTGATTTTTCTACTAATTTCTAGGATTTTTGAAAGTTCACTTAAACAAGGTTTGAAAGGGTATGTAAATTTTGCAGAAAAGACCCTGGAAATAAAATAAACCAAGCAATCCAGTCCTTTAGCCAAGGCCGACGGCAGAGGAGCTCGGTCCGGCTGAATTCCGGCGAACCAAGGCCATGAGAGGAAGGGGGAGGTTGGGGGAAACAAAGAGGGGGCTCGTGCACACCAGTAGGTAGTTTTGGGGCGAGAAATGGTGGCCTAGGGTGGCGGCGCCATGAGAGCAGGCGGACCGGTGGTGGACTGAACCGTGGCGGCGGCGCTCCGGCGAGATGTGAAGGAGATGGTGGGGCTGGGGAGGTTCTAGGAGAAGTGAGGAAGCTAGATAGGGTGTCAAATTGGGTAGTGCGTGGGTGGAGCAGCGTGTCCACGGCGAGGCCGACGAGCGGTGGCGCAATGGAGGCCGACGGCCTTGTTCGGTGTAGTGCGAGCAGGGAGGGCTAGCCCAGGGCTACTTATAGCCCAGAGGAGGGAGAGGACGAGTGAAGGAAGGAGGAGATAAGCCCACTGAGCCCGTGGGCAATTCCCAGCGGCGAGTTGGGCCATCCAGCGGCGGGTGGCAATGGCGGCGCAAGGGGAAAAGGTCGGGGTGGCATGGCACGGGCGCGGGGTGCCAGCGGGGAAGATGGAGTGGTGGCAGGAGTCTAGCGCGCGGCGCGTGGAGGCGGCGCGGGGCAGCTGTTGACGGGGAAACCGGACGCAGCGGGAATCGATGGCGACGGCGGGGGCACTCTGTTTCCCAGTGAAGAGAGGAAGAAGAAATGTGGGCAGCTGGTTTTGTAATTTTGCAAAAGCTTAGGGGTCTAACTGTAAAACAAAATTTTCCGTTGATCTAGGGCTCAAATGAAAAAGTGTTCAACATGAAAGTTGTGTAACTTTTTAAGATTTACAACTTTCCTGTTGTGCAAATTTTCACTAGATCAAAGGAATTTGAAATATTTTGAAATCCGCCAAATCTTTTAAAATGTAAAAGAACACACTTAAGTTTTGAAATTGCAAGGGTAGCTTTAGGAATAAATAAATCTTTTTATGAGGGTAAAAGTGAAAAATAAAATATGCATTTGAACCCCTCATAATTTTTGAAATTTTACCTTTTGCAAAACTATTTTGTAAATAGGACTTTGTATTTTTTCCAAAATAACAAACATACCCTTGCTCTGGAAATCATGGATTAAATCTTTAAATCAACATAAAATTTTTATTTTTGACCCATAAAATCTGGATTGTCACAGCCTTCCCCCCTAAAAAGAATCTCGTCCCGAGATTCGAGAGTTGAAAAGAGGTAGAAGATAAGGTGCCAATGTTAGACTTGCTTGATGCTTGTGATCTATCAAGGGTAATACATCAGGAAGTAAGATAGACATGTGTATGGCATGAATGTTGTGACAAGGATCATCTTGAAATAGTAGAAATTTTGACAAGGTTTTGCCATCTATATCAAAGGATCAAATGGCGAGATAATGATAAAAGACTATTGAAATGGCTTTAAGAAGATTGGGGAAAGATGTGATTCTGATTTCATTGAAACATAGGGTTTCATAAAAATCCAAAAATGATCAAACTACAAACAATGCTAGTTGATCATTTGAAACTCCTTGAACAAAAGATCAAGGATACAATGGTTCTACTTAAGAAAGCTAAACACAACTAGTTCGGCATATCACTTGCAGACTGATGGACAGACTGAGAGGGTAAACCAAATTATGGAGGATATGCTAAAGACATACGTCCTTACCTATGGTAAAGATTGGGAACATAATTTGCCCTATGCAGAGTTCTCATACAACAATAGTTATCAGGCAATCTTAGGCATGTCGCCATTTGATGCTCTCTATGGGAAAAAGTGCAGAACCCCTCTGTTGTGGTCAGAAGTAGGAGAACGTTCATTAGTTGGACCAGCCCTCATAAAGGAAGCAGTAGAAAGAGTAGCAGAAATCCGTGAAAAGTTGAAAGCAGCCCAGTCCAGACAGAAGAGCTACGCAGACAAGAAGAGACGAGAAATAAGTTTCAATTCAGGAGACTTCGTCTATCTCAAGGTTTCACCTATTCGAGGGACCCGGAGATTTCAAGTACACGGAAAGTTAGCCCCTCGGTACATTGGACCGTACCAAGTTCTAAAAAAAGTCGGAAAAGTAGCCTACCCTACCGCACGCATCGCATCACCGCAGACTGCCGCGCATCACGCTGCCGGCCACCAGCTCGCCGCTCCGTGCCAGCAGCCCCGCGCACGCGTAGCTACAGCACCGTCAAAGTGCCCGGCCTCGTCGCCAGCGCCGTCAAGCACAGCGCCGCGCTCGACCTCACATGCCCGACCGCCCCTCCACCACGGCCTATGAAAGGCAGGTCCGAGCTCTCATCCCCGCCGTGCCACCAGCACTCGCCAAGCCCTCCCCGTTCGGCTAGCACACCACCTCACAAGCTGGCCGCTCTATCCCCGTGTTCTACTCCCTGAGCGAAGCCACTGGTCGACTTCCCCTCTGAGCTTCCCTCTGACCTGTTTTGCGCCAAGGTGAGATCCCAGCAGCTTCTCCACCACCAGCTCCACACACCCCATCGTCCCCATCCCAACCTCCCACACCTGAGCCGAGCTCCACGAGCTGCTAACCCACGGGCATGGCTGCCACGCGCCCGGAGCCGACCTACGCCTCTCATGCTCGAAGCTGTCAAATAGGAACTCCCTCACCCTCCTCTTTCTCCCTATATGCTTAGTTTCACATATGGTGGCCCGAGCTGCCGTATGGCATGCTGCAGAAGCTTGGCCTGCCTCCCATGGTGGCCAAGCATGAGAAGCACGAAGCTCCTCTCCACCCGTGTCCACTTCTGTTTATTTTCTTTAGAGGCCCAAAACTCTAATCAGGTCTAAAGCCCAAGTGCACAAAGCACATACACAGTCCAAGCCAAGCCACTCACGTACAAGTATACCTGGCCAAATGGGCCAAGCCCGTTGGGCCGGCACTGACACGGCACTAACCAGCACGGCCCAAAAACGGCCTAGTCCGAGGCCCATCGTGCTCGTGCCTGGCACGGCCCAGTGGTAGTGCCGTGCCTGGGCCTTTATACCGGCCCGTAGTGCCGGCCCGGGCACGGCACGATTTAATGGGCTGGGATGATGCGGCCCGGTCGTTTCCAATCGTTGGATCATTTGAGATGAACTATCACCGTTGGATCACAAGAAGCTAACATATATAAAGACCAAACCCTATTCTTTTCCCACCTCAGCGCCGCCGCCCCGCTAATGCATCGCCTCCTCTCCCCGTCTCCCGTCCGTCTCCTTTCCTCCCATGGCCCTCTCTATCTCTCTCTCGTGTAGCAGTACAAGATGCAAGTGCTCCAAGCTCCGATAGTCCGATTCCCATCCCTCGTGTAGCAGTGATGGCGGAGCGGCCGCGCGAGGAAGCGAGCGCATCGGCGGCGGCGGTGTCAGGCGCAAACCACAGTGACGACGAAGTGCGCTCCCGCAGCCAGGCTCGATGACGCGTCGGAGCTGTGGTGTGGCATGACGAAGCGGTGGCGTGACGGTGCGGCGGAGCCTCGGCGCGGCGCCGTGGCGAGCCGGCACTGGCACGACGGGGCCGCCGTGCCTAAGGGCACGACACGGCACGGCCATCCGCCCGTAGGGCCGTGCTAGTGCCTAGCTCTCAGCACGGTGGTCCGAGGCGGCACGGCACGGCGAGGCACGAGCCCGGCATAGTGCCGTGCCGCCTAGTGCCGTGCCCGATCGTGCTCGTGCCAGTGCCGTGCCGTGCGGCCCGTTTGGCCATGTATACGTACAAGCAAATGAATTCTACGTTCATTTTGTTTTCAGATTTAATCACCAGCCGGTTCTGCACTTCTCATATTTCACAAATCAAAGCTCCAGGACACTTAGTTCTTTTTCTAACTTCCTATATAAAATCATAGACTATCCATTACTCCTATTTTTATCTCCCGTTGAGATCATTTTATTTTATTTTGTGCTTGTTTATGTTTGCTCGTCATTTCACCGTTCTTGCCTGTAGCTGACGGAGTGATCAAGGTGGAGAACGTCGATCAGTTTGGAGGACAGCACCGCGAGTCGGAGTACGCAGGCGAGTACCGCGAGCCGGAGCCCGAATACCCGTACTGCGAGCAGGAGCTCCCGGAAGAATTTGAAGACGGCAAGTTTAATCTCATCCTTTGATGCATATCTCGACCCAGTTTTATAAACACAACCTATTGGCCTATTTTACAAAATTGCATATGCTTTGACTGCTGAAAACATGGTTGGATAGCCACCCCTTGATTTGTTATAACCATTCCTCGACCACCTAGATTAATGTCTAAATATAATTTATTCTATTTGGATGTTAATCACTGCTAGAATGCTTAGGAACTTGTGTTTAAATTACAACACATCAAACATGGTACAACTTGTTTTATAAAAGAAAAATGTGTGTGTGTGGGAAGGGAAAATGTGGAATTTTTGGAAACTAAAAGAAAGATGTGCTTAAATGAGATGGATGGCATTTCCGTGTGAATTGACAAAGGATGTGCTCATATCGGCGTGGTTGAGTAAGGTTGGGAGGTATCCATCTTGTCACAGTTAGGGACCGAGTTGATGTGTCATCTTGACTAACTCAACTATCGTGCAATCACTCGACTATTGTGTGTGGCAACGGCTTAGCATAAACCCCACTAGCTGGTCTGTTAGTTATCAGGAGAGCTGAGAGCGACGGGTGGTCAAGGAGACGGGATAAGATCGGTGTGACTTATGCCCCGGTTAATCCTCGTTGGTAGGTTAACCCCGTGGTGGAGTCCGTGTTGACTAGTCAGGCTTAGCTAAGGTGGGTAATGGCTTTGCTGGGATCTGCACCGATACTAAGGTGATCGTGCTGCGGTACCCCACTTGTGGGTAAAGTGTACAACCTCTGCAGAGTGTAAAACCTATTCGAATAGCCGTGCTCACGGTATTGAGCGAGTTACGATTTGGTCACATAACTAGCACTTCTTCTGGGAATGGATGGGTTGGCGTGAGTTGTTTTGGAAAAGTGTCCGGCAGCTGTGCCGTGTGATACGGCAGATGAGGAGTCCGGTAGCAACTTATAAACTGTGATCATATGTGGATCAACCCTACGTGTTCCTCGGTATAAAATATTTGCTTTGAAAATCATTTTCTTTCCAAATAAACCCATGCATAAAAGTTAGCTTTCCGCAAATTAACCTTAGCCTTATCCTTAATTTACCCTGTGCATATATTCCGTTGATACCCCCTCCGTGGGTGTGGTTGAACTTGCTAAGTACGTTTGTACTCACCCTTACTTAATATTTACAGAGGAAGATCCAGAGCTCCTTCCCGAGGACGTTGAGTAGGGGATTTCGTTCTGCACCCAACTTTACCTGTGGATTAGGGTCACCCGCAGGAAGTTTCGCATGGCGCAAGACTCTGATGACCTCTATATAGTTAACCTCTACATTTGGTTTGTAGTTCTCGTAGAGTTGTACGGTGATGTACCATCTGGTGTAATAAATGTGTTATCAGCCTCCTGAGACTGATATTTGTATCATATTTAAGTCACTTCTTTAGAGATGACGCTTCAAATATATATAAGAATTTTAAATATTTATGATACCAAATATATATTCATATGGAATATTTTTATACTATACCTATTTGGTGCCATATATGTTGAGCTCTATAACCGCCGCATTCAGTTCCTCCTTCGCAGGTGTGCGCTGATGCTGTCGCATCTGGCCCTAGTTGGGGATGAGACGAAAGGCATATATCGGTGAGAGGACGCGAACTCTTGAAGGGATGGTGAGCAGCGTGGCGGTGTCTTCGAGATGAACAATATCAACAATGCAACGAGTGTTACCTGCGTTGCCGTTCCAATGCCAACCGGAGGAGTGCAGGTTGTTTCCTTTTTTTTCTAGTCTTCCGGGATCATAGTCTTGTATTTATCTTTAAAAAAGTTCAATTTACTCCTCTCAACTATATTTAAAGTCTGGATAACTCCCTAAACTATAATTTAGTTCAATTTACCCCATAAACTATAAACTATGTTATTTAATTTATTTTTATACCATAACACAATTAATCTTTTTTATTCCTTCATACACAAATTGAATTTTAATTTCAAATTTTGCAGGGTAATAGTGGACATCACAATGCATATTTAGAAGAAAGTTTAATAATTTTTCCCCATTAGTTTTTATATAATTTTGAACTCCAATGATTAATTTATTATTAAATATCCTAATCTATCAAATTAATGATAAAAAATTATAATATATTTTTTTAACATATGTTATGGTGTGTACTATTATGTTGTAAAATTTCAACATAAAACTCCACCTATGCATGGGGAAATGAAAAAGACAAATTACATTAGGAGGATAATTTGAACCAAATGGTATAGTTTGAGAGGTAAAAAGAACCAAACAATAGTTTATGGGGTTATCCAGACTTTGACTATAGTTCAGCAGTAAAATGCATTGTCTTGTTCGTGTTGGCAACCAAAATTGGCAGCAACCGGTCTGACCGGTACTCACAAGGCGGTCTGACCGGTCTGCATCCTGTAGCCGGTCCGGCAAGAGCCAACTGGCCTAACCGGTATGCTCGACCGGTCAGACCGGTCTAGCTAGAGTCTGAGTACAGTTACAGATTTTCATAAATTTAGATCTGTAAAAAAGATTTCATGGAGGGCAAGACCTCCCTACCCTAAAAATATAAAGGGTCACGACCGACTGAGGACATCCAATTGATCAAACCACTACTACAGAAATCTTTACCGAGGCAACCGCCTCAGAGCCAATGCCACTGTTAATCGTCGCATTAACCGAGGCAGTTTCTATGTCTGGCTCGGTTAATCAAATGAAAAAAAAGGAAAAGCCCGCCGATCCCATCACGACCCATCTGCCGTCGCCGGATCTCGCCACCACCGCCGTGTCCTGCTGCAACCGCCAGGCCCGCCTTGCGCATAGGGTCCGCTGCCGCCCGAGGTCCACCACTGCGCATGGCCCGCCGCGGCGCGAGATCCGCCGCGAGCAGGACCCACCGCTGCAGCATCCCGTCATGCATGCGCGCAAGGTCCGCTGAGGTCTTCCGGCGCGTTGCGGTGGAGAGGGAGATGGCGCATGCAGCTGTGTGGTGGAGAGAGGGAGAAGGGAGAGAGAAATGTGACCGGAGAGAAAACCCTAGTGTCTTGTTTATATAATACACTAAGAGCGCTATCGGGTCGAGATGGACTATCTGGGCTCCGAGATGGGTTAGTACTATCTGAGACGGATGTTAAGGCGTCCACCTCGGTTGATCGATTTTATGAGGTGGTTATTTGTAACCGCCTCGGTTAATGCTTAGCATTAACCGAGGCCGTTATTTTTTCTGCCCGCCTTGGAGGCACTAAAAAAAGGTCACGGTAAATCGTTTTTGTAGTAGTGAACACAAAACCAATATACTATGTTATTGTTTCTACTTTTATCTCCAAATCCTAGCTATCCCAGTCCTATTATCTGCTATTCTTCTTTCATCTCGACGACAATTGAAGACTGTTGACAACCAAATTTGGCACCTGCTGAGGTCGACCAGTCTGACCGGTCAGGCCGACCGGTCAGACCGGTCTGGTCTGTACAGTCTGAGAAGAATTAGGGTTTTTGTAAAGAATCCTCATGTAATCCTACTCGTGAAGGGGTACGTCTTCCCTGGCCTATAAATATAAAGGCTAAGTCCGATTGAGGTTATTCCCAATCGAATCAATACAAAAAATTGCATTACTTTTATCTCTCAAACCCTAGCCTTTTCCAACCCTAGATTGCTTTCTTCCTTCGTCCCGGCGGCGTTTGAAGACGTTTTGAGTGGCCTGCCGAGCTCAGAGGAACCCTACGATCACGAGCTCCGACGGGGTCCCTCCCGAGCTCCCTGTTCTAGGTTTTCGTGAGTTTCCTGCCTGCACCGGTCAGACTGGTCGGCAAAACCGATCAGACCGGTCCGCCCAGGGTTTTCGCTGTGTTGATCGTTTTGACGATCGTCGCGCGTTCTAGCGCATTCGAGTGCGTTGGCGCAAATCTGTGTCAACACACTTTTTGGCGACTCCGCTGGGGACTCAGATTAATCTGGTTTTAAAACCGATCTAATCTAGATTCTCCGAGAAGATGGGTACTCATGGTCTCCACAACGACAATGCCATCAAGGCAACCATGGAGGAGCTCACTGAAGAGGAGCGCAAGGCCTACCTCATCGCTGAAGAGCACCTGAAGGAGTAGTTTCTTCAGGGATTCAAGAAGGAGCGAGGAGGCCTATTCAAGAGGGTCGAGGAGTTCGTGATGCCATCGTTCAAGTTAAACCAAGACAAGGTCGAGGTACTTCCTAATGATCCCTCTGAATTGATTAAACAATTCTCTCTCATGGTAGATTCGAAAATATCTGCTGCGCAAGTAGTTGCGGGAGAGACTCTTGCTGGGCTTAATGATGAAATTGCAGCGCTTAAAAAGGGTAAAATTGTCGAGAGTGGCACTCAATTGACAGAAGCAGATTCGGCTGGCACGTCTTTTACCCAAGATCAATTCTATGGGATGCCGCCGAACTCGTTCCCAGGGCAAACTCCGTCGCCATCTACTGTCCATGCGCCACCGGTCCCACCGGTCTCCTCGACCGGTCAGACTGGTGCTGGCGGTCAGACCGGTTACGCGACCGTTCAGACTGGTCTGACGGGACAGCAGCCAGTGCCCTCTGTGTCGCACACGTCCAACCCTAGTTCGGCCGTCCCTAGCCGAACTAATGAGATGGTGATGTATACAGGGCCCCATGTTACGTCACAGCGGGGATCTGGACCTCATAAAGGACCGATTCCTAACACTAACATGGCTTATTCCAGTCCTACCATTCAACGTGTTTCATCCTCTTCGTATACTTCGGCCAATGGTACTTCTCAGGCTGATTTTAATAGATTTAAAGAAGATTTGGCCGGTGTACTTAAATCTAAACTCGGGATTGATATGGGTGGGTCGCATTTATATCAAAAGCCATATCCTCCTGAGTTTGATTTTATTTCATATCCTGCTGGTTGGCGCGTTCCCGAGTTTGTCAAATTCAATGGTGAAGATTCTCGAACGACTTGGGAGCTTGTTAGCCAATATGTCTTGCAATTGGGAGAAGCGGGTCTTAATGATGCTTTGCGGGTTTGCTTGTTTCTTTGTCTTTGACTGGAACCGTTTTCTCTTGGTTTTCCTCGCTTGCGCTGGGATCTATTTTAAATTGGAATAAATTAGAGCGCAAATTTCATGATCACTTCTATAGTGGGGAAGCCGAAATTCGATTGTTAGATTTGACGTCGATTAAACAAAACCGAGATGAATCGGTTTTGGATTACTTCCAAAGATTTAAAGCTTAAAAAAATCAATGTTTTAATTCATCTCTTTCGGAGAAGGATTTGGTGGATTTAGCGTTTAATGGCTTGCGTTCTTATTTGAAGGAGAAACTTGAAGGTTTTGATTACATTACAATTAATCATTTGCAAATGCAAGCTATTGGCACCGAATTTAAGTACAAAAATTCTAAAGATACTTTCAAGCCTCATCGGTCCAACACACATGTTCTTGATCATGATTCGGATAGTTCGGACGATGATAGTAAGGAAGTATATGCCGCTGAATTTGTTTGGCCATCAAAGACCAAACCCGGTTCGGTTCCGTCTCTCAAGCCGATTCAAAGGAATCGGCAAGAGGAGCTGAAATTTACTTTTGATGTTTCTATGTGTGATCGGATTTTTGATGAATTGCTTAAGAATGGTAACATCCGATTGTCACATGCTATTCCATCTCCCGACGAACTTAAACGACATGCATATTGTAAGTGACATAACTCTACATCTCATGCTACTACTGATTGTAATGTTTTTCATCGATAGGTACAATCGGCCATTAATGAAGGACGATTGGTACTTTCTGAGATGCAAATTGACAAAAATCCTTTCCCTGTCCATACGCTGGAATTGAACAATCCAAAGGTGCTCATTCGGCCGGAGCAAGCCGAAGGAGCTAAGGGGAAGCAGGTTGTCATCGGTGATCCAAGACCGATGAATACAAGTGACAAGATCCTTACCCGGGAAGTTATCAAAGAGAAGACTGATGATGGCAAGGATACTTTGAAGATCATTATCAGAAATCCCAGACTCGGGGGGGGGGGGGGGCAAGGAAGCTCTCCACCAGAAAATCGGTCTGCTGATCAGGTACAACCGGTCAGACCGGTGTCTCCGACCGGTCAGACCGGTTCTTCCAGCCGGTCTGACCGCCCTGATGACCGTCCCCGGACTTTCAAGCCAAAACGTCCGGAAGTGGGTACTTGGAAGACCAATGATGTGAAGGTGCAGGGAAGAGCTATTAATCAGAAGCCCACCTTCAACCAGTTGTTGAACAAGTACACAAAGGCCGTTCAAAACGAACGGCTGCTAAAAAAGAGACCGCGATCACCACCGCGCCAAGATCGTCCAGCGTCCCCGAGGAGGGAGTTCAGTAGGCGCAGAGGTGATGTTGTCATATTGTATCCGCCTCAAAAGATGTATGCTACCATGCCATGGATGCCACCGGCGTCAAATGCAACAAATCCGGTGTGGGAGCATGAAAGGATTTGGATGCAGTGTTTTCCGATGCCTTATCCTCCACATTATCAGGGGGAAAGCTCCAGAGTACCAGTACATGTAACATCCCCAAATCCTCCGAAATAATTCACGTGATAAAATGGTTTAAAAAGTTTTTCGTCGATGAGCTCAAACCTTTTCCCGCCTGATCTCCCGATCTCCAAAAGACCCGACCTCGACACTTGAATCCATCTCACTGTCCGCCCTCGGCCCGCGTGTCGCGACCGACCGTGCGCGCGTGCCCGACGTCACGCGTGGCCGACCAGGCGCCGCGATCGCGGCGCGAATCCCGCCACCACCCTCTCCTTTTTCTCTCTCTCCCCTCCTTTTTCTTTTCTTTTTTCTCTTTTTCCATTTTTTTCCTTTCTTCATTTTCTTTTTCCTTTCCATTTCTCTTTCCCCTCCCTCCTTCTCCTGTTTTCCCCCCTTCTCCTCTGCTCCGCCCCCCCCGCGTGAGTGCCCCGAACGCCGCTCGCCCCCGCTTGCCTGCCCCGCGTGCCACCCCGGCCGCTCCCTGCTCTGACCCGCGCACGCCGCGGGTTCCACCCCGGCCTCCCCTCCCTGGCCGAGCGAAGCCCCACGCCAAGACAGGCTGCGCCCGCGCGCGGACGCGCGAGCTCGCCGTGCCACGGTGCGCCGAGCTGCGGCACCGGGCCGCCCGCACGCACACACACCGCCCGTCCGCACGCACGCGCATACCGCCACCGTTGGCGGCCGCACAGCGCCGCCTGCGCCGGTCGCCGCCTGCCCGACGTGTCCCGTCCCGCCTCGCCGCACGCGCCGTCGCCCTGCGCAGGCACAGCGCCGGCGACCTTGGCACAGCGCCGCCTGTGCCGGTCGCCCGAGGCGTCGCATCACCAATGCTTGCCTCGCCGACCGCACCACCGCCGCCGTGGCCGCCTATAAAAAGGGCCGCAGAGCACCCCCGAGCTCCACAGCCACCCCCTCGACCTCCACCGCCCCCCCTGACCTCCTAGCACCGCCACTCGCCAATGCCGCCGCTCCCGAACTTCAGCCACCACGGAGCTCCCCTCCCCGCAGCATCACGGCCCGAGCCAAGGTAGGCTTTGGGATCCCCGAGATCCCCTCCTCCTTTTCCCCCGGGACCGGCCCGCCGACGAGCTCCGTGATGCCACCCCACGCTCGCCACCGCCTGCTGCTACCCGCCGCCGTAGAACCGCCCCTATGGGCCACCATTTCCTCAAATCGAGGGAGGGGATCGACCTCCCACGACGCCCTCCCCCTTTTCCCCATCACTCCGGCCGTCCCCGAACCCAGGGCCGCCGGCCGAGCGCCGCCGACGCCCCTGGCCGCCTCCCCTATTTTCCCGTGGAGAGAGGAGGAAGAAAGGGCCATTTAGCCCAAAACCCCCTCCCCTCCGGCCAATTTAGTAAAGAAACCTCCCACCTTTTGCCACTTTGCAAAGAAAACCCTGCCCTTTATCCTATTTCAAAATATCCTCTTATGAGGGGACGCTTCAGTACATGACCGATTGGGACCACGCCAATCTGGTCCAGTGCAACAGGCTGCACTGGTCAGACCGGTCACCTTCGACCGGTCAGACCGGTCTCATCAGAGGCCGGGCCAAGCTCTTGTTCCGAGGTTCGAGTATCACATCAAGGAGAAGAATGGGGAGCAGAAGCCTGTGGCCGACCCAGAGAAGCATAAAGCCGATGTTGTGGTTCAAATCAGTGAAATCAAGGTGCCCATAAAAGATACGGGCAAGAAACCGATGGATATAGATACATCGGTTGACGTTCCTTCGCAAAAGCCGGTCATGGCCAATGATCATGAGGCCGGTAGCAGCAAGAGCGCGGCAGACAAGTACCATTAGCCTAGGTGGTGCCCTTCGGGTTTAACTCATACACAAAAGAGGAAATTGCAGCGCCTTCGCAACAAAGAAAAGAAGGAGCAGGAGAAAGAGAAGAAGAGGGATGAGGACTTCAACAGATACAGGCCCATGTTTCCTCAGAGCAAGGTTTGGAAGGCCAAGACAGCTGATCAGCCAGCCAGACCGGTCGGACCGCTGCAGCCGACCGGTCAGACCGGTCAGACAGACCGGTCAGACCGCTCTGACCAACCGGTCAGACCGGTCGAGCCTTCTGCAGAGCCAGCAGCCGAATCGGCGCCGCCCGTTTCGGTTTCTTCTATTGACAAAGCCCCAGTAGTTCCTCCGACAGCCGAAGACGAGGAATTGGTGCATTATGAAGCGTCTCCGGAGCACACCAATTTGGAGATTAACGTGGTGCACTTGGCTTCGGATTACTTTGTGGTTCTGGAGGAAGACATGGCTCATCTTCAGTTTGGTCCCCGTGAAGCTGTGTTCCAGAAGCCAAGCGAGAAAGACAATCACCTCAAGGCTCTTTACATGAGGGGACACATCAACGGAAAGCCGGTGACTCGCATGCTAGTGGATGGTGGGGCCATTGTGAATCTTATGCCCTACTCATTGTACAAGAAGCTCGGCGGCCAAGACGAAGACTTGATCAAGACGAACATGACAGTCAGTGGCGTTGGACAGAGCGAACCTCTTTGTGACACCTCAGGTGTCAGTACACTTAAATAGAATCACTATACCCCATTTAAAATTTAAAAGAAAAATGTGGGAAATTAATTCAAAGAGAAGGATCAAATAAAAATCAAAGTATACAAAAGAAATTAAAGGAGAAAGAAAAAGGAGTGAAAAGCTACTCAAATTTCAATTCAAAAAGGTGCACAAAATTTTAGTTGGCTCATGACAGGTACTTCAATTGACATGTGCCCAATTGAACTTCAGCCAAAAACAAATCAAAAACTGATTAAAATCAAAGCCCTTTTATGCAAGTTTGCAAATTTACAAATAGTTCAAAATGTGAGTTTCAAATGAAAATTTGTATAACACGAAAGTTGTAGATCTTGAAAAGTTATGCAAAATTTGTATTCAACACCTTTTCATTTGAGCCCTCTAAGTAGGAGATGTTTTTAGTTTACCGACAGGTCCCTGGAATTTCAGAAATTGCAAATATGCCCTCACCTTCATCTCTCTCCTCTCGGCTTACTCTGCTTCGCCCGCCGCCCGCCGTACGCCGCCGGTGGACCTCGTCCACGGCGCGTTCGCGGCCAAGTGGACCAGGGAACCCCTCCAGCGCCACCTGGCCCGCCCCTTGGCACCTCCCCACGCTCACACACGTCCCAGGCGCTCCCCCGAGCTGCCACGCCACCCCCGCCATGCGCAGCGCCGCTGCCCGCTCCGCCAGCCTGCCGTCGAGCCACCCCGGACCAAATCGACCTCCCCCAGATGCCACTCACCTCGCCCAGGTGCTCTTTGGCCTATAAGAACCCCCAGCGCCCCGCCGTTGCGCGGCTTCCCCTCTTTCTTCCTCCTCCCGCCGCTCCGCCATGGCCGGCGAGATCTAGCTCGCCCGGACCTGCCACCCCGGCCCTGCATTGCTCCATCTGACCACCCCACAAGCTTCTCCACCCTCCATTTAACCTCCACGCGCGCGGAATCGAACCCAATCCCTATCCCGACGCCGTTCCCCTTCTGCGCCGCTGCCGGCGAGCTCGGGCTCACCGCGGACCGGCCAGCCCAGAGGGAGACCGAGCACGACAGCTACCCCAGGCGCATCCTCAAGCTCTCGCGGTGCTCGTGTACACCCTGTTCCCTACCCCGAGCCCTCCTTCACCTACAACGCCGGCGACCCGAACATCCGCTCCGCCATTGACGCCGACGAGCTCGATTCCATGCACCGAACCCTCGAACGCCAACCAGGGTAGGTGTTCCTCGATCTCTACTCTCCCACGCGCCTCCCCGTTGCAGCCCCGGTAAGCCCTGCCTAGCAGAACACCACCGGGCGAGCTGCAGCGGCGGAGAAGGCCGGCGAAGGGCCCGGTTGTAATTTCTTTTTTTTCGTTCAAGGGTGTGTTTGCAAGAATCCCAGGGTATGGCAGTGAACTTCAAAAATGCAAAACAAATCACAGAAAAATCGTAAAAATGTAAACTCAACTGATCTGGAATCCTTGTAACAAGATCTACAAGTTTTGTAACTGTCAGATCTGCAGAAACTCTACTAATTTTAATCTGGGAAAAAGAATAAGAAAATCACCCTATGCATGTTCAGGAAGTTATACTCAACAAATGACCTTGATTTTTGAATATGTTATCACTAATGGAATATTAAGCTCACAGTAAAAAGATGACACCCAACCAAAATAGTTATCATGTTGGAACAATCAAGATTCTCTAATCTGTTTTTGGCTTTCTCGATTTAATACTGGAAAATATGCACATGAACTGGCTCTGGAATTTTTAGTGCATGCATGTGTAGCTGAAACCTCGTTAATACATAAATTTCAGGTTTATTAGAGTTAATTTGCTACATACCATGGTTTATGCTTGTTTAATCAGCTTAATTCATCATATATAGTTGTTTTGCTCAGAAAAGTCTATATTTATTTCTGAAGTCTCATTTTAGTTCTGTGTTTCTTCCTAAAAAGTTTGAGCTGCAGTTACTAAGTTTTGCTTTAGTTAAAAATCATACTTAGCATATCATGGCTAGATTTACCATTTTTGTTCTGAGTAGTTTAGGCCATATCTGATCTTGATCTTTGGACATGTTCTTGTTTAGAGTACGTGCTAGCTATAATAAAAAGTTAACATGCAGTACTAGTCAAATGGACTTTGAGAAATTTATGCTAACTCATGTTAAGTTAAATGCATAACTAATTTATCGTAATGATATAAAGCTTGATAATTTTTCTGAAGTATGTTTATCTCTTGATTAGGCTCTGGTAAAAATTTGAGAACCATACTCCTAGTATAACTCTCTGTAGCTTAATCTTTGTTAATGGCTTGCTGTTTTTGTTCTTTTTGTCACCTCTGCTGTATAAGGGAATAAAATCTGGATAAATTACAGTACTAAGTAGATGCTTGGTAGATGCTCCCATAAAATTTGTAGCACTAGAAACCATGTAAAACGTTCTGTCCAAAAAGGTGAAGCAACTAGAGTAATCTACTTACATGAATAGTAGTGGTAATTGCTTTATGGACAGAAGCTGGAATTTATACCATAAAAACTTAAGTTGGATCTGTGTTACTTTTGTTTTTCATCACTAGCTCATTAGAAGTTTTGTTGTTATTAAATAATGAAAGCACGCTATGTGTTATAATGATAAAAATAAAAACCAAACCACACAGCTCTTTCATGAAGTAAAGTGAAATTAGAAACTACTCTATAAATGACTGCCCATGAAATGAAATGTGAAATCATCACTAAATTAACTTTTGTTGAACTACAACTTTATCGTGAAGGAAAGAAAACTTTTATCCATGAGTAACTCATAATCTCGCATTGCATATAGAAGCGGTTAATCTCGCGGACGGGGACTACGAGTTGGTGCCTGCGGACTCTCGTGGGGATCAGGAGGTCAATTTGAACTATGCTAACTTGTCTCAAGACCTGGGCCAAGCCCCAGAGGCTTTTCTGCCTGACAGTGCCCAAGAAGGCAAGCCCCGGTGCATTATGCCTTATTTTCCGAGCTATTATTCATTTATCTATTTATAATGTGTTGTAATAGTTCCTTTCTGCATTTAAGTTTTCTAGGCGTTGATCGAAAACCTTAGATGCATGATCCCTAGGTACCTATGTTGATCCCGGATCTTTTTATCGACTAGTTGCCATGCTAATTAGGTACGGTAGAAGTCGAGGGGTTTCCTGCCTCTCGCGAGCAAATAGGAATTTTGACTGACTTTAATTCCTGCTGAAATGTAAGGACAACGGGCGGGGTTGTGTAGTTGTGATACCCCGCTGGTGTAGTCAAAAATGGCTAAGGTCGCGGTGTGTGGCTCATTTCGTTAAGCCACATGCCGAGAAATATGGTAATCGGTAAGCTTAAGTACCTGATTGGACCGGCGAGTGGAACGACCCTTCACCCTCCTGGTAGAAGTAGGTTTTATTTTTGTCGCGACGTACGGGTACAGAGACGTCGGGCTCTGTAGTCAGGGAGGGTGACCCGGATTCACGGACTAGAAAGAAAGGGGAACTGTAGCGTGGGCGGGAGCGAAGTCGATCCCCATGCGTGTGGTCTAGGTTCCCCTGGCCAGGTTGAAATTCGATTCGGAATCGTCCGCCTCTCACGGCATGAGATTGCTTAATGTTTTCGGTCACACAGAGTAACAAGTGGAACATGATGATGGTAATACTGTTGGTTGATAAAATGGTTGCTCTACCATGTTTGTGTAGAGTTAGTTGCAAATTTAGAATGGTTAATCCAACTAGAATATGGCTAAGTAAAACCTGAAAATAAGGATCAACATTTAGTGGCGTTTTTGGCAAAACAAACCACACCAACCAAAAAGCCTTGCATGTCTAGTTATCGGACTATGTTATATCCGGAGACGGGTCAGTCTTGCTGAGTATTAGTATACTCAGCCATGCTTGTGGCACTGTTTTTCAGGTACTAACTTTGAGGACCTGTTTGCAAGTCTTACTTGGCCGTGTACCTTGCCTCCGGGTTGGTCTGTAGAGTGGGATGGCCCCTCAGCTGGTGCTGACCACCCTCCCGCTGAGTGACGCTTTCGTACGGGCTTTATCGATGCGTCACGTTATCTCGCTAGTTATCTTTTATTTCTTCCGCTGAACAATGAGACTTGAATAATTTTATTAGATAGAACTCTGTAGTACTTTGCTACTCTGAACATGGTTTGTAATAAATTTTCCTTCCGCTGCAATCACTCTGAGATGTATGAAATGTTCTGTGTTGTAATCTCTGGGCTCACCTTCGCGTGAGTGTTGTCTGCTGATCCTGGAATAGCGTGGCTTTTATCGAGGCTTCACTCGAGGAACTACCGGTGAGTGCCAAGTTGGGTCAGAGTTGCTTAGCAACAAAGATCAGTGCACCCGGGCCCAGTAGTTTTGGGTGGTTCCGCCACAGCTAGTATCAGAGCTCGCAGACAGCCTACCAGAGATGACAGCCTCGGTTTTCAAAACAACAAATTAAAACTTGACTTCAAAACTATTAAAGTTTTTGAAAGAGTTTGGGATCTCCAAGGACAAGTCTAGGACGTAAAGCCCTAGGGAATCTTATGGGTATAATCCAGCACATAACTTTTCAGTACTTAAATTCTGTAATTTAAATTTTGCAACCACATCGTCGCCACAGAGGTATGCTTACTCAGTCAGCTGAGGGAGTCTGACCTTCCCGTCGGTGATGCGAGCCGAACGCTGGAGCTCAAGCAGTGGCCTACTTGAGCTGCTGCCCATATACCAACTTCGGTTGATTATATGGGGAGTAATGGTTCGAAATTGGAATTAAATCCCCGTCAAAGACGGTACTCAGTCAATACGTTGTTTCGATGACGTATGCTTAACGTTGTCCATACGGCGGTAATTGTATGGATGCCGGTTCTATAGTGATCGGTAATGTATGGGAACGCTTTCGTGAGTGCTGGCACGGAAGGTTCAATCTATATATTGTCAAATTTTCTGCAGGTACGCTAACTCGCAATCGAATCCTAGGCTATTTAGCTATATCGAGTAGCTACATAGTGAGAGATGTAATATGTATGCCACCAGAGTCAATTGCGTAAGACCAAGGTTACTTGGCAATTCTTTTCCTTGGTGAGGACGGATAGGTTCTGCATTCATCCTCAAAATGGTTAACAAAGAAATCTTTGAAAGAAATCGAAATTCAAAAAGGTTAGAACACAATCTCAAGGATCATCTAGACAGTCTACAAATTCAGGGAAATTGGTTTCCGTGAATTTTAACCCTCTGTTAAATTATCCAAATCGACTTGGGGTAGTAATACGAAATGATGTTCCCTAAGTTATCAAACTCTTGTAAAATTTTGAGAATTTTTGAAGCCTTTTAGCTTGGTATTTGTGATTTTTTTGATCAACCCTGTGTAAAACTATTAACTCTGAACAGTCTGGACAACTGGAATTTTTCGACCTTCATAAGTTGTTCAAACGAAAAATCGTTCAACATGAAAGTTGTATACAACTAAGTGATGATCTTACCATAAAAATTTGAATAATTTTTGACAACTGGGTTGGGAGTTATGGTCAAAATACACCCTCTCTGGACACCCAGTTTTCCTGGTTGAAGTCATTCTGAAAACCTGAGCATATCATTCCCCTGGAGTCCGAATTGATCTTAGTGATGACTAGATGAATCGTTCCTTAATATCATAGGGATCTTGTGTAAATTTTTAAGAATTTTCGGAGCATATCAATTATCGTTTTAGCAATTTCTTCCGCTGTCCAGAGTCAGCTATTCCTGGTTTACCCTCAGCTGATCCATCGGTCTTTTGTTGGGACAGATGGAGGAGCTGCAGGTCATTGACGCGTAGGGGCACGTGCACTCCGCTTGCTTGCACTGGGACGGGTTTCCTCGCCGTCTTTGGGAGCTTTTGAGTGCAGCCGGTTACCTCCAGCCACCGATTTACGATGGCCACGAGTTTGTGGAGGACGGAGTTCGTCCCTGCAGTGTGACGTTGGTGATCCCGCAGCACCCGCTCAACGGGTGGGAGCCGATCGTGACTCAGATGGTTGGTCACTACCAGCTGGACACTTGGGAGCTCACCGCCATGAGGGCGATGACCACTTTTTTTGCTCTTCGCACCCTCTGGAGGTGGTTCTGACCGCGTTCGGGTTGTTTCCTACACCTGACCCGACAGACCCGCTTTGGCTTGACCGGATGGCACACGTGGACGTGGTCGCTACCCTTGACCCGGTCGGGGCACTTTGGACGACAGTGATGTGCCTGGACGGCCTCTACAGACTTCACACTTACCAGAGTTACGCCGTCGCTTAGTTGGTGGACCATGCTTAGGCCTTGCACCTGGCGGTCCAGCTGAGAGATGGGCAGCTTCAGGAGGCTAGTACCGAGCTGGAGAGCAGGGCTACTCTTATCGCCCAGCTCTACGGCCAGGTTCACGAGCTTCAGGACACGGTGATGGGTCGTGATGCTACGATCAACTTCCTGGAGGACCAGTTTCACGACCTGCAGCTTGAGTTGGACGAGGCCCAGGGGCAGCTCCACGCGATACAGCACGCGCAGGATGCCCTTCACGCACCACCCGACGAGATGCAGGTGGACGGTGAGGACGAGCCCCAGGAGATCGAGGGCGTTTCGGAGATGGACTCCGAGGACCAGGCGCCGCAGCCCGCACCGGTTGAGGTTCACACTCCCGCGGCGAGTGAGGCATCGGTCAACATGTAGACCGAGGCGCTGTTTTCTTAGCTTTTGTAGACTCCTCTTAGTGTAGCCTACTTTTGGATTATGGCTACTAGGCTAACTTAGAGTTGAGTAACCCCCTTAGTACTGATGTTAGAAGTAACCAAGTGGAAATGAGAGGATGATGAATGTAATGGACCTCTAATGCTACTAATGTGATATATCGGTGATCTGTGAAAAGCTGAATGCAGCAGCTAGTTCGAATTTTTATCCTCCTTTCCTTTCTGATTTAGCTTCTGAGTTGAATACCAAAGTTGTTCCAAATTTCATCGGGAAAATGCTCACAAAATTTCAGCCCAAACGGTTTAGTATCGCAGGAGATAATCGCAAATTACAGAAGCTCTGTTTTTTGTAAAACAGAAAAACCAGAGGAGTAAGTGAATTTTTCGACTAACCTACTCTGGAAATCTGACTTTGTGATGACTACCAAATTTGTAGCTCATGAAATTATATATATGCTGTAAAAGTTTCAAGTTTATATCATGTACCGAACTCCAGTTATGAGCAATTTCGTATCACTGGTTTTGCTGCACAACATGATTTAAGCAATTCCCATTACTTCCATGTCATTTTGAGTTGTAACTTCCATTTGAAATGATGATAATGTTGAGCCTAATGCAAAAGTACTCACATTTCAGATGGTTGGATCAACTCGAGCACCCCTAGTGGTTTTGGAGCCAGGGGGAATGGCGATCCACCTCCACCAGTGGGTATCGCTGAGGTTCTTGCCGCCCAGACGGAAATTTTGCGGCAGTTGGTTCAAGCTCAGCATCAACCGCGGGGTGGGCATCATGCTCATCAAGCACAAGAAGAGAGCTACCAAGATTTCCTCAGTACCCAGCCTCCACAGTTCAATAAAGCGGATGAGCCTCTGGACGCGGACGCTTGGATTCGCACAATCGAGTCCAAGTTTTCTCTATTGACTACTCCTTGTTCAGAACCGAACAAGACTCGCTACGCTGCGCAGCAGCTTCGCGGATCAGCTCGTATGTGGTGGGATCATTACCACGGGATGCTACGGGCTGATCATATGGTGAATTGGGATGAGTTCAAAATGGCTTTTCGGGATCATCATATTCCAGCTGGACTTCTTGACCGTAAGCTCAACGAGTTCTTGGCTTTAACTCAGGGCACTCGTACTATGGTGTAGTATGCCCAAGTATTCAATCAACTGTGTCAATATGCTGTACATCACGCGGATACCGACGCTAAGAAGCGTGAACGCTTCCGTCGAGGCCTTAGCACCAAGTTACAAGAAAGGCTAAATCTTGTCCGTGCGGACTCTTTCAATGGATTGGTGAATATGGCTATCTCTCAGGAGGATCTTATTTCTGCACACCGCGCTGAAAAGAAGCGCAAGGCACCGGTTGGACCCTCGAGTGCCTCTGTACCAAGGTATCGTATTGTGTAGAACAACCCACCCGCACCCTCTCAGAAGGCCCCTCAGCCAGGGCGTTGGATTATTCGGCCTCCTCAACAGCAGCAGCAGACTCGATTCGGGCTTCCTCAGCAAGCTCGATTTGCACCTCAGCAGTAGCAGAACGGCCCAAGGCCGAATACTCAGCAATCCCCTCGTCCTGACAACAATAACCGCTATTTCAAATGTGGGAGTCCAGATCACTTTGCCAAGATGTGCCCCCAGGCGGGACAATCTCAAGGGCAAGCTTATCGCAGAAATGATCAGAACAAGGGCAAGAAACAAACCATTCAAGTCAGGCAGGGCCGACTTAATTTCACCAACTTGGCTGACCTTCCAGAAGGAGCACCAATTATGTCGGGTACATTCTCTATAAACCATCACCCCGCAGTTATCTTATTCGATTCTGGTGCATCTCATAGCTTCATTAGTTCTAAATTTGGAGCAAAAGTTGGGTTAGATTTTTGTCATACTAAAGGCTCTTACATGATATCTACTCCTGGTGGTAAAGTAGCATCCAATCAAGTGGTTAGAACAGCGCCACTTAGTTTGGGTAGTAAAACCATTCCTACCACATTAATTTTATTGCCACTAGAAGGTATGGACATTATTCTGGGAATGGATTGGACGAAAAGACATGGGGTAATGTTAGATATCTCTTCCCGAGCCGTTGAAATAAATTCTCCAACTCATGGTCATTCGGTTCTATATTTACCTCATCCCCAATGCAACAACTTTTGTGCCTATGCCATGAAAGATATTCGTCTCGAAGATATTCCGGTAGTCCGTGAATATGCAGATGTGTTCCCGGATGATTTACCTGGTATGCCGCCAGACCGGGATATCGAATTTGTCATTGAACTTCAGCCTGGTACAGTACCTATTTCAAAAAGGCCGTATCGAATGCCGCCTAAAGAATTAGCTGAACTAAATATCCAGCTGCAAGAACTGTTGGACAAGGGTTTTATTCGCCCAAGTGCTTCATCTTGGGGTTGTCCAGCATTGTTCATAAAGAAGAAGGATGACAGTCTGAGGTTGTGTGTTGACTACCGGCCTCTCAATGCGGTGACCATCAAAAATAAATATCCACTTCCCCGCATTGATGTATTATTTGATCAGTTGGCTGGAGCAAAGATCTTCTCCAAGATTGATCTTCGTTCGGGGTATCATCAAATTAAAATCCGGCCTTGTGATATTCCCAAGACCGCCTTCTCAACCAGATATGGTCTTTATGAATATTTGGTTATGTCTTTCGGTCTCACCAATGCGCCAGCTTATTTCATGTATCTTATGAACTCCGTATTCATGCCGGAACTTGACAAGTTTGTCGTGGTTTTCATCGACGACATTCTGATCTATTCCAAGAATGAGGCAGAACATGAACAACATCTACACATTGTTCTTCAACGTCTCAGAGATCATAAGCTGTACGCAAAATTCTCCAAGTGTGAATTCTGGCTGGACACAGTCAAATTTCTGGGTCACACTATATCCAGTGAAGGCATCTCAGTTGATCCCAGCAAAGTACAAGAAGTGATGGACTTGAAACCTCCTACTTCAGTTCATCAGATTCGCAGTTTTCTTGGCTTGGCGGGATATTACCGCAGATTTATTCCGGACTTCTCTAGAATTGCAAAACCCATGACAGAACTACTAAGGAAGGATGTCAAGTTTACATGGGATGTGAAGTGCGATGAAGCATTCCATACATTGAGAGCACATCTAACCACAGCACCAGTCTTGGCTCAACCTGACAACAATAAACCCTACGATGTTTATTGTGATGCTTCAGGTACTGGTCTTGGTTGTGTTCTAATGCAGGACAATTGGGTTATAGCATATGCTTCCCGAGCTCTTCGGCCACACGAGCTAAATTATCCCACTCATGATCTTGAACTAGCCGCCGTTATTCATGCTTTCAAGATTTGGAGACATTATCTTATGGGCACTCATTGCAATATCTATACCGACCATAAGAGCCTCAAATACATTTTCACTCAAAGTGAGCTAAATATGAGGCAACGAAGATGGCTGGAATTAATCAAAGATTATGACCTGGAAGTTCATTATCATCCGGGCAAAGCCAATGTCGTAGCCGATGCATCAGTCGTAAGGTTCACTGCAATTGCCTTTCAGTGGAGTCATATAATGACACTTTGTGTGCTGAAATGCAAAAGCTGAAATTGGAAATCATTCCTCAAGGCTCTTTGAATCACATTTCGGTGGAACCGACACTTTATGACAAGGTCATCATGGCACAATTACATGACAAAAGTGTTGGTATCATCAAGCAGAAAGTAGTAGAAGGTGAAAATAAATACAAGTGTTTCCGAGATCAGCTAGGTGACCCTTTATAATAATACGGTAGTACGTTCTGCGACACGTTGTGTTAGTCAAGTCGGATGTTAAACTCGGCTAAGTCGTGAAAGTTGTCTGCTTGTTATTATGCTACATGTTTGATCTGGATTTTTGAATGATTGCATAGCTTAGTAGTTTAAATTTTGTTTAGATAAAATCACTCTTATGTTAAAGTTAACTAATTTATAAAATGAGTTAGATCGTTGGGGGAAAAACCGTCTACTCTACCCTGTCTACTTTATCATGGCTGAGTCTTTTTCCGCAAAGAGTTATCATATCCATCTGAATTTATTCCTGCAATATCCTTACTCGTGAAATCTTTTGTCCAAAATCAGATGGTGAACACCAGGCGTGGTTCTGACCAGCAGGGGCAGAACAACCAGGGGCAGAACACCCAGGGGACCGGGATCCCGATGGCTCCGCCTTTGACTCCGGAGCAGTACTTCCAGCTCCAGATGCAGATGATGGCCACCCTGAACAACACTGTTCAGGCTCTTCAGCAGGCTCACACTCAGCCTCCGCCTCCTCCGCCGCCGCAGCCTCGCGACAGTCATGCTGAGTTCCTGAGGGGTCACCCGCTGACGTTCTCTCACACGTCCGACCCTCTTCAGGCTGACGACTGGCTCCGTGCAGTGGAGCGCCAGCTGGACATCGGCCAGTGCGATGATCGGGAGCGAGTCTTGTACGCAGCAGGACAGCTACGAGGTGCAGCTTTGGATTGGTGGGAGTCCCGCCAGTTCAGGACTGCGAGGCTCTCACCTGGCTCCAGTTCTGGGAGCGGTTCCGCAGCCACAATGTCCCCGCGGGCGTTATGAAGATGAAGCAGAAGGAGTTCCTTGCACTGAAGCAGGTAATCTCATAAATAATCATTTAGCGTTTCCTTTTGAGCTAATACCCCCTTGAGCTATCTTTCTGAGTCATGAATTAATCTTTCGATATATGTCTGTCTTTTTCACTTCAGGGGATTATGACGGTCACGGAGTATCGTGATCGTTTTCTACAGCTCGCTCGCTACGCCCCTGCCGATGTTGCGGATGACCGCAAGAAGCAGGAGCACTTCATGGAGGGTCTTGAGGACTACCTCCAGTACGCGCTGCTCAACCTCCGCTTCGACGACTTCAACCATCTTGTTGACAGCGCGCTCAACACTGAGCGCAAGCACTTGGAGATGGAGGACAAGAAGAGGAAGATTATCCCCGTTGCTTCCGGTAGCAACACTCGTCCTCGCCTCCAGCCACCTTAGCAGTACTAGTAGCAGCAGTACCGGCCTCCCCAGCAGTACCAGCAGAGGCTGCAGCAGTACCCGCCTCGACAGCAGCAGCAGGCAGGTTAGGGCCCGAGGTTACTGGCACCTCCGGCTCGTACTGCTCCACCGGCTCCGCCAGCACCTCAGGCTCCACGGCAGGCAGCTCCTCCTGCCGGACAGCAGGCTCAGGGACCCCCTCGCACTTGCTATCACTGCGGCCAGCCGGGGCACTACGCCAACACTTGCCCCCGGAATGCGCAGGCGGGACAGCAGGGGCGCCCAGCTCAGCCCAGGGCGCCAGCACAGGGTTGGGTGAACCACGTGACGGCTGAGTCAGTGGCCGAGGCTCCTAATGTGGTTATTGGTACGTTCATGGTCAACTCTCACCCCGCTACAGTGCTTTTCGATACCGGTGCTACTCATTCTTTCATTTCCAAGTCATTTGCCGAGAAGCATGGTATACCAGTTTCTTGTATGAGGACAGCTATGGTAGTTACCTCACCTGGGGGCCAGATACATACATGTTCTATATGCTCCAGAGTTAGTATGGTCATAAAGGGGGTAGAATTCCGCACTGGTTTGATCGTCATTGATTCCTCGGGGATAGATGTGATTTTGGGCATGGAGACCCTTACCAGATGGGGAGTCCGTATTGATTGTGCTCAGCGGACAGTTCACTTATCAGCATCTGATGGCCAAGAGGTGACAGTCAGTGCTTCAGAGCCTTCTGGATTTCTTCATCAGATGGAGGCTAGACCCACAGATGGTATTCGCGTGGTGTCTGAATTCCTGGATGTCTTTCCGGATGATTTGCCAGGTATGCCGCCTGAACGCGACAATGAGTTTTCTATTGATCTCTTGCCTGGCACTGCTCCTATTGCAAAGCGGCCCTACCGTATGGCACCTATAGAGCATGAGGAAGTCAAGAAAACTATTGATGAGTTGCTAGCCAAGGGCTATATCCGTCGCAGCTTCTCTCCTTGGGCTTTTCCATAATTGCTGGTAGATAAGAAGGATGGCTCGAAGAGGATGTGTGTGGATTATCGGGAGCTGAATGCAGTCACTATCAAGAACAAGCATCCACTGCCCCGTATTGAGGATCTCTTTGATTTGCTTCGAGGTGCTCGTATATTCTCGAAGATTGATCTTCGTTCGGGTTATTTTCAGCTGAGGATCTGTCCTGGGGATATTCCGAAGATGGCATTCACCTACAAGTACGGGCTATATGAGTACACGGTCATGTCCTTCGGCTTGACTAATGCCCCGGCTTTCTTCATGCACTTGATGAACATGGTTTTCATGGATTATCTGGATGTCTTCGTGGTGGTCTTCATTGATGATATTCTGATCTTCTCCAAGACAGAAGAAGAGCATGAGGAGCATCTGAGACTCATATTGCAGAGACTGAGGGAACATCAGTTGTATGCCAAGTTCAGCAAGTGCGAGTTCTGGATTGACGAGGTTCCATTCCTCGGTCATGTTATCTCTCAGGGAGGCATTGCTGTTGATCCGAGCAAGGTGAAGGATGTGCTCGAGTGGGAGACACCACAGACGGTGAAGGAAGTCCGGTCATTCTTGGGCTTAGCAGGATATTATCGGAGGTTCATTGAGAATTTCTCCAAGATCGCGAAGCCTTTGACTTCCTTGCTAGAGAAGAATGTGGCATTCATATGGACTGATGAGCGTCAGAAGGCCTTTGATGAGCTGAAGAAGAGGTTGACTACGGCGCCAGTCCTTACTCTGCCAGACCAGAGCAAGAGGTTCATGGTGTATTGTGATGCTTCGAAGGATAGTCTTGGGTGTGTCCTGATGCAGGAGGGCAGAGTGATTGCTTATGCTTCACGGCAGTTACGTCGGCATGAGCTGAATTATCCCACTCATGATCTTGAGTTAGCCGCAGTTGTGCATGCTCTGAAGATTTGGAGGCATTACTTGTATGGGCAGCAGTGTGATATCTACACTGATCACAAGAGCCTCAAGTACATTTTCACGCAGAATGAGCTGAACATGCGGCAGAGAAGATGGTTAGAGTTGGTCAAGGACTATGACCTGGAGATTCACTATCATTCGGGTAAGGCCAATGTTGTAGCAGATGCTTTGAGCAGGAGAAGTTATGTCAACATGGCCGTGGCTTTCCAGATGCCTCCAGAGTTATGCGAGGAGTTCGAGTAGTTGTGTCTGGGCTTCTTGCATCATACCTCCAGTGCAGCGTTTGAGGCAGTACCGACTCTAGAGTCAGAGATCAGGCAGCATCAGAAGGAAGATGAGAAGCTGCAGGAGATCCGTGAGTTGCTCAAGAAGGGCAAGGCTCCACACTTCAGAGAGGATGATCAGGGTACCTTGTGGTACAAGAACTGGATCTGTGTGCCAGATGTGAAGGATCTCCGGAACTTGATTCTGAGTGAGGCCCATGATACAGCTTACTCTATTCATCCGGGCAGCATGAAGATGTATTATGATCTGAAGGAACGTTTCTTGTGGTATGGGATGAAGCGTTCAGTGGCAGAGTACGTGGCTATTTGTGACACCTGTCAGCATGTCAAGGCTAAGCATCAGAGGCCAGCAGGTCTATTACAGCCTTTGAAGATTCCAGAGTGGAAATGGGAGGAAATCACTATGGCCTTCATTGTTGGATTGCCTCGTACTCAGAAAGGGTACAACTCTATATGGGTAGTAGTGGATCGATTGACGAAGGTTGCTCACTTCATTCCAGTGAACACTACTTACTCCGGTGCTAGACTTGTAGAGTTGTACATCTCTCGGATTGTCTGCTTGCATGGTGTGCCCAAGAAGATTATATCCGACAGAGGATCTCAGTTCACTTCACGGTTCTGGGAGCAGCTTCATGATTCGCTGGATACGAAGCTGCGTTTCAGTACGGCTTATCACCCTCAGACAGATGGGCAGACAGAGAGAACCAACCAAGTGTTGGAGGATATGTTGAGAGCTTGTGCCATTCAGTACAGTACTAGTTGGGATAAGTGCCTGTCTTATGCTGAGTTCTCATACAACAACAGCTATCAGGCCAGTCTGAAGAAGTCCCCCTTCGAGGCATTGTATGGCAGAAAGTGCAGGACTCCTCTCTATTGGGATCAGATTGGTGAGAAGCAGCTCTTTGGCCCTGAGATCATAGATGATGCAGAGCAGATGGTTCAGGCTATGCGAGAAAATCTGAGGATTGCACAGAGCAGGCAAAAGAGCTATGCAGATGGCAAACGGAGAGACCTGACTTTCAGTGTTGGTGATCATGTATACCTGAAGGTGTCTCCGATGAGAGGAATCCGCAGGTTTAATGTCAAGGGGAAGTTAGCACCTCGGTATGTTGGTCCATTCAAGGTGCTAGAGAGGAAAGGTGAAGTTGCTTATCGCCTGGAGTTGCCCACCAGCCTCTCAGGAGTTCACGATGTCTTCCATATATCTCAGCTAAAGAGGTGTCTGCGAGTACCCGAGGAGCAGGCACCACTGGATGGAGTAGATGTGCAGGAAGATCTGACTTATACTGAGCATCCGGTGATGATTCTGGAGACATCAGAAAGAGTTACTCGGAACAAGCGCATCAAGATGTGCAGAGTTCAGTGGAGTCACCATAGTGAAGCTGATGCTACTTGGGAGCGAGAAGATGAGCTGAGGAAGACATATCCAGATCTCTTTGCTAGCCAGCCCAGCTAAATCTCGGGGACGAGATTTCTTTAAGGGGGTAGGGTCTGTAACACCCTAATTTAAATTTCAGCATTTATTAATAAATTTAATTGGCTTTATTTAAATTTCTAAGGTTTATTGTGTTAGTCTTGCATTTAATCCAATTTTTGTTCCTTAAGTAATTAAAATTTATCATAGGTTTAATTTTTGTTGTTGCATCATGCTGGAGCATTTCTTTATTTGTTTGAGTGAATAAGGTTTTGGATTCAATTTTTGTTTGAATTCAAATAGGTTTGTTGGAGCTAGAGTAGAAAAGAGAAGGAAAAGAAATAGAAAGGGAAACCCTTACCCAAACTCAACCCAACCCAAACCCCACACTAAACCGGCCCAGCTAAACCCATGCGCGGCCCATCCTTTTTCCCCTCTCCCCCTCGGGCCCGCTTCCACCCGCAAAGCCCAGCGGCTCCTTCTTTCCGCGGCCCAGCCAGTAACGCCAGCTCGGCCCAAGCGCGCGGCCCGTCTCCCTCCGCGCTCAGCTCTCCACCGCACCCGAACAGCCCGACTCCGCCTCACCCCGCTCGGCCTGCAGCCCGCGCGCACCCCCGCAGACCCCGGCCCAGCTCACCGCTTCAGCCCATCACTCCACGTGACGCGCTCACCCGCGCCCCCGCCTTCCTGTCACTGACGACGCGGCCCCACCGGGCAGCTCCGTCTTCCCCGCCGTGATGCCGCGCCTCTGTTCCGCTCCATAGCGCCGCTCTCCGCTGTCCCGTTGCCCCGTCCCCCCCCCCACACTCGTGCCTGGACCTACCGGCCAGCTCCGAGCACCTCCCTCCTTCTAGAAGTGCCACATCGGGGCTGGATCACGCCAAGATCCACTTTGCCCGAGTTGCACCGGCCCGCCGCGATCGCAGCGCTACGCCAACCCGGGCACGCACGCCGAAATCCCCGGCCTCTCCCCTTTAAACACAACCGCTGCCACCCTACGCCTCCTATCCCGCCGCCCTAAACCCTAGCCGCAGTCCCAGCTGAGATCCAGCGCCGCCCCGTGCCGCTCGGCCTCGCCGTGCCTCTGCGCCGCCTCATACCCACCGCGGCCACGCCGCTTCACCACCTCCCCGCCTTCGCCGAGCACCGCAGGAGCTCCGCCGGGCTGCCAGGAGACACCCCGACCTCGCTGCTCTTGGCTCCGACTTCTGCTTCGACCCGTCCGCGAGCACATCGCCGCCCTCGCCGCCGGACGTCGTCGTCGCTCCCCCGGCACACCGTCCTTGCTCGATTCGGGCCTAGGTGAGCCCCACCTCGACCTGCCTTTCCTTCTGCACCCGTTGTCTTGGCCTGTGTGTCACCCCAGAGGCTGGGCACCGCCCGCCGGCGGATTCCCGATGCCCAGAGTCGCCGCCACCGTCGCGAGCGCAGCTCCGAGCACCCCCGCTCCCCGTGATTGGCACGGGTGGATTAAGCGTGCCGTGCTGAGCCTCCCTAGCACTTCTCCTGCTCGAGTTAGCCCCGGGAGGACCGAGTTTGGCCTCCTCCGGCGAACCCGCCGCCGCGGGAACCCGCTGCCGGCGCGACCCGCCGCCGCTGCCGCCTGCGAAGCAACCCAGCCGCCTGATCCGAAATCGACGGCCGCGATTAGAACCCCAACTGTTTAGATCTGAGCCTTTAGATCGAGATCCAAGCGCCCAGATTCAAAGATACCGGTTCACTGTGGCGGTTTTGCATAAGAGCCCCTGTCTTTGATGGATATCAACCCGCGGTCCAGCTCTATTCAAAATTAATTTCAGTTAGGTCCCTGTTTTAACACTTTAGCCCCTGAGCTTTGTAGATTTCGAACCCGCCGTCCAGCACTTGTTCTTTTATGAGTTAGACCCCAGAGTTTTAGTTTAATTATGTTTTAGCCCTCAGTTTTTGCAGGAAACCCCCTGGAACCTAGTTTTTCTCGTAGATAAGCCCCTAGAACTTATTTTTAGCCTAGATTATGCGTTTTAACTCCGTTTTAAGCGTTCTTTATGTCCACGCGATCGTTGTAATGCGTAGAATAGTTTTAGACTAGTTTAGTGTGCTGTTTTTATGTATTGATGTACTGTTTCTTAGCTTTTGTTAGTGTTTGCTTGTATGCTTATTGTTTTGCACTGTTTTGGCCATGTGTTCGTGAGTAGACACTGATCCATCTGAGGAGCCCCAGTACCAGTACCCGGAGCAGCCGTCTTCTGACCACTTTGAGCAGTAGCAGGAGCAGTACGAGGAAGGCAAGTGTAACATGAACAACCTATCACTTTTAAATACATTTTCATACTGCATTTAATACTGTATGCCTATAAGGATTTCCTAGCCACTTTATATCCTTTATATATATCCTTTGGGTTGCATTTTGGTTAGTTGTGCTAGGTGCCGCGCTATAACATATAATGATCCTTTTTAATTAATTTGATTAATGGTTTATGCAACTTAATTCTGGGAGTGGCCCTCTGTGCTTCGTGCTTGGGTGGCTCACGTCTTGTTAAAATATGTTTTGTTAGAAACTTGGTTTAGTTGGCCAGCACGGTGCTTAGTGCTTGGTTGGCCACTCTCCATAAGAACCGGTTCGTAGAGCGACAACCTGGGACAACAGCGCTACCACAAGACTGGAATGGGACGGTCTTGGCATAATAATTAGGTCTTTTTGGTTTGGAGTAACTTACCTGCGGGGCAGGGGCGGTAAGCTTCTATGGCCCTCGTGCTGAGTGGCCTCGTCTGTGCTTCGTGTCTTGACGCCCACTAGACCTGCTCCATAGTCGCCGATCCACCCTCGCGGTTACTCCCTACCAACGAGATTCTTTGTAAAGGCTTCGTAGTGTGCTTGCTAGCCATCTCACCTAAGGAAGTGTGATGAACAACTAGCGTAGCTCACGACTTGTGGGTGTTGGCGCTCCTTAAGTACCCATTTTATCCCTTGTTTATCCTTGATAATGGCATGAATTCAATATCAAAATCACTAACCATCCTAACCCCGGCCTAATTATTGGTCATTTTCACATATGCACATATATTTTGGAGGAACTTTGTTTTTGCAGGTTTTTGGCCTATTTTGGAGCATGAAATGATGAGGCCCGTGATCGAGCGCTAACACGGAGAAAGACGAAGGCCAAAGCCCAAAGGAAGGACCAAAGCCCATGTTGATTCGAAGCACATTCATGCACATCCATCCTCCAAGAGAGCCCAAAGGACCAAGCCCACGAAGATGAGATCAAGATACTTCGGGATTAAGCAAAGCAAATGAAGATTTAAGGAAGGATTCCCTATCCTATCCTTTCCTCGAAGATATCTCCAAGATAACAACGTCCAAAGGGGTGCAATCATGAAGGACAGAAACTCTAGAAGATGCGAGGAGTCTACACGCCAAAAATGAGACCGAGGCGAGCCCGAAAAGGGGTAGGCCGGCCGGCCTAGACCCATGGGACCGGCCGGCCCAGCCCTTTTCTGAGGCGGTTTGCCTTCCCCTTCGACCGGTGGCTTCCTTGGATTATAAATAGCTCGCACCTTATTCAACTCGAAGCATCCATCCAACCAGAACTCGACGAAAACCTAGGGCCAAGACCGGAGGGAGACGACGGCCGCCGCAAGTCTTCGAAGTTGTCTAGGAGATGGCTTAGGCCATCCCTAGCCGCCATGGCCTCCCTGCGTGGTTGTGTCATGGTGGAGTTCATGAGCTAGTTGGAGTCGTCAATGGTGTATACGCGGTGGTGGCGATCCAAACGAATCTATTATGTGAGTAAGGTCTTCATGACATCCAATCTATTTAGCGATCATGTCTCTCCTCTTTCGATTTCGTTCTTGCTTTGGGTGCGCTTATTCCTAGATCTATTCTCGAGATAGATTGCATGGGGTGTTCTTGTAGCTATGGTGGCTAGGAGTTCATACCGGATCTACCCAAAGGGGGTTCGACTTGCTTCAGGGTATCCCGTTGAAAACGGGGGCATCGTGACAGGCCGTCTCCACAGAGTAGGTTGGGTATCGAGGGATCGGATTGGAGGTTTTGATTTAAAGAGGCTTTGGATGAGATGCATGTTGAGCTTACTCGTTTAGCTAGAACTACAACTAGAATGCGCGTGATAGGTTTAGTCATGCTTTCGGTCATGCTTTATCCTTACCGATGTTCATGGATGAGAACAACCTTCGTACATCACTCATATCTATCAAAGTTTCACCTTTTATATGCAATTAATGCTTCATGTTAGGATAGATCCGTTAGATTAGATGGAAAACCCTAGTAAGTTCATTGTCGATCCACGGATTGATAAACCTTGCGCTTGCGGTATACAAATCGGGGGCGTTAGTGAACGTCAACAAGCTTTTCTGGCGCCGTTGCCGGGGATCGGCAACTCGAACCCTAGGGCGATCTATCTAGTTTTTTTGGACTAACCCTAATTTTTATTATTGCATATACCCTTGTTTTCTTGTTTGTGTCCTTGAAAGCAGGTGGAAAAAGCTAGACACCAAACTTGGATTTCGAGAAGTCCATAATCCACTTCGACAAATTTCAACAATCGGCAACAAGATGATCGAGGAGCCTCGACATGGAACATCGACAACGTCCACATCGACATGACGGCAACAATATCAAGATTCACTCTATAGTGGTAGGTGCTAACTTTTGTTAGTGGCCCAGCATCCGCTATCGAGTCCCCACTCCCCAAAGCAAAAGATGATAGATAAGGTATGCTGTCGTGTCAATTGATTTTAAAGACTAATTTTTTTGGGAAGAATTGTTTGTTCAAGCAATAGGTATGAAGCATGCCCGCGAAGAAAATCGTGCGATCATCATCATCTATGAAGTGTTACTGATGTGATAAGTTTTTTGTCCAAGATCAGAGAAGTACCATGAGCAAATAATATATTATTTTGAAGCTCCATTAAGTCTTCTTTCCAACGGATCAAGAACCATCAGCTTTGGAGATCGGTGTGGAGAGTTATGGTAAAATCTTTCAACGCTGCGCGTTCTGAAATCCCTCTGGACAGATTGCAGCGCCGTAATAAAACGAGCATAACTTCTTTATCCGGAGTCTAATTGGGGTGAATAACCACTTTATGGAAAGATAATTTGATGCACCTTGCAATGGAGCAGAAGTTTAGTACATGTTCTGCATTTGATGTAGGGGAATTCAACGAGGACAGAGGCAGTAGCAACCGACGAAGAAGGTGATGACGATGTCAAAGGATGATTGGAAGGCTGTGTACACAAAAGATGATGATTTGAAGTTGATCAAAGCTGAAGGCAACAAGATTAGAAGAACCACAACACCACCTATCTTCTCCAGTGAGATGCTCGATATACTTCTAATCGAGTGATGCTATCAAGGAAGAAACCGTTCGGATCATCAACACGAAGCACATGAGCATCTTCCAATCCCTACACCTTGGGTAAAGCAAGAACAATGGAGAAGACACATCATTGAAGCTGTGATTGATGGTAATCAATGGTGATGACCTTGAAGCCTAGGGACGCACGACACTACGCTCCAAAGACCACATGATCGAGATCATTGACATCTTCGGATGAATTCACAAGAAGATATTATTCTCATCAATGTCCAGCTCGACCTCAGAAGAAAATAGCAGCATATTTCTGGATATTCCAAAGCCCAATGAAGTTCCGGTTCCAACGAATCAAGAATGAAGTCAATCGAAGTTTCCTACAAGGAATTATGGCCAAAACATCGAAGGTCGTGCACTCTGAAATTTTCTGGACAGCACGCAGCGCTAAAGTAAAACGGTCATAACTCTCTCGGTTGGACTCCGATTAAAGCGAATGACCACTTGTTGGAAAGGTAATTTCATAAATATTTCAATAGATCTATATTTTGGTATATGTTCTGTTGAGTATACAGGAGATATTCCATGAAGAAGAGGCAGGAGCAACACGATGAGAACGAGATAAAGAAGATGACGATGCCAACAATGAAGGGGAGCTTGGGCAATGTTTTCATCAAGCGTATATGATAAAATTCAGAGGCTTGGAGCATAGGAAGAACCCCAATGACATTGGCAAATGAAGACACAAGCGGTCGACTTTCGACAAACGAAGATGTTGCAAACAAACCACGACGGATTACAAGAGTGCAACAATCAACACATGGAGACGTGAGAAACAAATCACGACGGACCACGAGGAGTGCATCAAGATGACATCTCGCACAAAGCACCACGACTCCAATGAGTATGAAAAGGCTCCGAGGCTAAGGTATACACTGAATTCTCAAGCTTCTATTGGTTTTGTTGCTAATCTTTAAAAATCTCATGCTCGAACCGATAGTCGGAATGAAAGTTTAAATTCTATGCCTTGTTCTTTTCATGATGATAGGCTAGAGTTTCTTGAGAATGTTGATTTCATGCTTAATGAACCTCTGCCTAATAATGAGTGCCGCGCTATGCAAGAAACACTTGCCGCATTTAATTACACCATGCCTTGTTGATGAAATTTAATTAAGGATGTGATTATGTTGCATATGTTTACAAATAATTGCAAATCTCGATCTTGCTTTGCGCTTGGTCAAGCTCATGACCCTAAAAGAGCACATGTCGGGAGAAGCCCGGGATTTCACTAACCATGCAGGACATGAAACTCAAATGATGAGGAGGGAAACCGTGCCCAAAATTTTGAACACCATCATCAACATCTTCAAGTTTCAAGAACGGACGTCGCTAAGCCTCATCAATTTTGTGCACAAGTCCAGAGATTTACAATGCAATAAAGTTGAATATTTAGGATCTCCATCAAGTCCTCGGTTCAATGCATCCATAATCGATACAATTGAAGACCCATGGGAGGAGCTATGTCTCAAACATCAGAGATGCACGTGCTGAAATCAGCACGGGGCAGATTGCAGTGATGGGAAAAAGGGGCATAACTCCCTCAATTGGAATGAGTTTTGGGCAAATGAAGACTTGTTGGAAAGAAGATTTCGTGCACCTGCATTGGATCAATTGTTTGGCACAATTCCCAATCTGGACAGAGAGGAAAATCCGTGAAAAGAAAGGTAGCGACGAAGGACAACAAAGAAGGAGGTGACCATGATGTGAGAGACGATTGGGCAAGTTTTCCATTAAGCGTGATTGATCATGTCCAACATAGGAAGTGGAATAAGAGCTGCATGGAACACCTTCACCTCTTGCATGAAGGACCATGGCTTCGCATCAATGAGAAGGTATGTAAGAAAGTCGAGCTCTATGACTTTAAATGAAGTGCTTTGCGGGAGGCAACCCGATCTTTTATTTTATATATATTAATATGACCGTCTACATTGTACTCTTTAATCGGAATATCAAGTAACATTGTACCATTGCTTTAATAAAAACCACAACTTCATGTTGTTCATTCTAAATGTTATTGAGGGAGCACTTTGTTATTTGATCTTGGGAAACTTGTAGACTTTTTTGTGTGCCTATTAGTGTTTAGAGTCTTTTTCTTTGTGTCTCTTTTAGAGAGATTTATGAAGCATTGTACCACCATTTGATTCTAAACTTGTGGCTAGTTAACTTAGGCTAACTTTTTGTTTTGTTTTAGACCACCTCATCATGTCATATCATTTTGTTCACCCACCCCGTGTTGCATTGCATACCATGTTGTTCGTCTCACCCTTGCATTGCATTGCATGTTGCATTTAAAAAAAACCTTTTCTAAAAACATTGACTAGCCTCGCTTTTGAGATCCTAAAACCCTTAGGAAAACCACTCATAGAGCAATCCTAAAACCATAGGGTATGTTTTTCATTCAACAAAAATCTAACTTTTGTTTCTCTCTAGTTTTTTTTGAAACCACCTTAGATAGAATTTCTATACCCAACACTCTCTCTTCAAAATTTTTGTTTTAAGCCAAAAATATAGGAAACCCATAAACCTACTTCTAAAACCTTGTTAGCTCGGTTGCTTGATCCTTTTTCGATAAATAACCTTTTCATTGACAAAAGCCTCACTTCTTATGAAGTGTCGCGAAGGCTTTTTGTCACTCTTAGCAATTGTTTTTGAATAAGCTAGTTGCGGAACAACATCGAAAGGTCCTTTCAACCTTGCTAACACTTGTTTTTGCTAACTCTGCATTTGCACTTTGCATCCATTCCATTGTTGGTGCCCTCATTTTGCTAGCTTGGTCTCAATCTTGTTGATGTATGCTTTCCTATCCATGTAATGCTTATCATGATAGCATTTTCCTTTTTGCAATCTTGTGTAAACATGGTGTTTAGACATGATTGAAGACCATCATCATTTAGTTACCAAGCTATGAGGTTGCATTTGGTTGGTTTATAAGCTTTGCAATGCGCTTTATTTTTTTCTTGTGCTATGAAGGCCTATTGATCTTGGGATAGACATTGTGTTTTGACCTTGGTTAAATAAGTCTTTGTGGCTATGGAGAAGTTCGGCAACCTAGTTGTAAACATGGTGTTTAGAACTAGGTGTAAACATTGTCTTTGTTTATATACCTTCCTCTCATTTGCATTTACACTAGCACACACGTACACTCACTAGTTTCGCTAAGCTAGCTATGCCACAAATTGAGATCTTAGGAATGGTAGGTTTGTTGGCATTTGTTTCTACTCCCGACCGTCACCTTGGGGGTAGATTTTGCACTTGAATTTTTTTGCAGGCATGACAAAGTGTTCCCGTGAATTCGTGATCAAAGAAGAAATCAAATTCGTCAATATCTCCAAAGTTCGAGAGCAAGCCCCGCTGTTTTCATCAAATTTTGCACATGGACAGAGGTGTACAAGGAACAAAAAGTTGATATTCAGAAGCTCCATGAAATCTCGTTCCAACGCATCCAAGATCAATGAATTTGAAGACCCGTACAAGGAGATATGGCAAAAACTTTGGACGTTGCGCGTTCTGAAATTCGTCGAGACAGATTGCAGCGCTGGGATGAAATGGACATAACTCTGTTGTTCGGAATCAATTTTGGGCGAATGAGGACTCGTTGGAAAGGAAAATTCGTGCCCTTCGCAATGGAGCAATGTTTCAGTACATGTTCTATTCTGGAAATTGAAAGAAAAATTCGTGAAGATGAGGCAGCAATGGGACAATGAGGAATTGAAGGAGGCGACGACGATGTGAAGCAATGATTGGGACCATGACTTAGTACAAGAAGAAGTTGAAGAAAATTGAGGCAACAAAGGTGAAGACACATTGAAGATGATATTCATACACATGAGGGAAGGACTTCAAGAATTTCAAGATGGTCCATCTCCTTCCACGCCTAGCATCATGCTAAGCATGGAGGAGGATTTCGTGGACAAGGAATAAAGATCTCATGGAGAAAGATAATCACGGTTGCCACAAGATGCTCATGATTCTTCTTCCATGCTTAGCACAATGCTTAAGTATGGGAGAGGCCGCGCTACACTTCATTACGAGCATCGAGAAGGACGGTAATTCTTCCTCAACTCTCTCTTTTTCTAAATGCTTGTACATATATGCCTTCAACCATAGATGCAACCTTTGTATATCTCTCTCTATAATAACATGGCTACTAGGAGTACAACCTAGATTTGTTTTTGTTTTCAATGAATGATAACCACCATCACCTTGAGCTCACCACGATGATATTATTATATGCTCTTGCTTATGGAAAAGTGATGAAAGTTGCTGCTTTGTTTTACCTACGCTATGTTGTATATGACTTGACCTTTTGCTCTCAATTAAATGGAATTAAAATGATTAAATACTGGCTCTTTTATTTGTGGAGGTTAAATGACTAAATTCTAAACCCACATATTCTATGTTGCTCTTTGATTTAAGTCTACCGATGACCTTACACCTTGTGTTGCTTTAATTTGAAAACTTAATTCCTATGCTATCTACATTTGTGAATCTCTTGCAAAGTTCTACCTACCAAAGCCTATAGAAGCATATTCTTTCATGATGAAACCTTTAGATTGCAAACTTATATTTTGATGAGTTGGATTAAGATTGATTTCTTTGGTATGAGACTAAGAAGCTGGTCATTCCGGTTTTTTTTGTGTAACCTCCTTTTTGCTAGCCTATTTATTCATGCATTGTGAGTTTCTACTTCGGAAATTTTACAAACCTCGCTGGATATCCACCCTAAACCAAAAATATCTTTTTGTGATTACCTCCTTGACCACAACCCAATTTGAGTATGGATTATCATTTCGACAGAATCAAAAGAATCAAGGGCACCATATAAAGAAAAGTTTTGGGAGACAAGGCTCCCCGGAGATACTTTGATGCCAAATAGAATCGCGACTTGGCTTTGGGTTTGCTTTGCTCTTGCATGGTTTACCTAGAGTACATCAACTATCGTGTTCTTATTGTTCGTTACCGATTATCCTCGTGTAGTGACAGTATGCGGGAGGGAAAGGTTTTGATCCTGGAACACACCTTCAAGCGGTTTTACGAAGAAGAAGGTGAATTTGAGATACTTACCCTAGCTAGTTGGTTCTCCCACTATTCATACTCGAGGACGAGCATTCGTTCAAGCATGGGGGGGATGGCTGGGTAAGTATTCTATGTTATCAAAAGTTCTAAGGAGCAAAAAGAAAGAAAAAAAAAGAAAAATGAAAAAAGGGAAAAAAAGAGAAGAATAAAATGCTCCTTAGTTCTTTTTTGTTTCATTAATTTTCCAAATTACTTTGAAGAATTATTCCATACTCAAATCTTCCAACCATGTGCAATCCGATAACGAGAACTTCATTTGTGTCTCGGGATCATCCATTTGCCACTTGCACATGTCCACCTATATAAATGTGTGTGTTTCATCTTTCCCCCTCTCCAACATTATTTTCCAATGGCCTTTTTGACTAGTCTCGGTAATCCCATTAGATCTCTCTGTTAGTTTGACAATATTTCAGATATAATGTTTTGCTAGGATTGTTTTTACCTACCAAGCTCCACATAAGCCTTCCACTTTTATATATGAGTAGAATAGGTTGAAAACAATCTAATGTAGGCTTGAGCGACTTGATGAGATGAGTATTTCCATGATCTTTTGCAAGAGAACCTCACTTATGTTTGATATGCATTCTTTTGAAAACTCTTCACGTTGAAACAAGGTAAAGGTTTGAAGTTCGCTTAAGTTTGAGAGCATTGCATTTATTTATTATTGTGGCTTGTTCTTTAATTGCTAGTCTATCTTCCATAATGAAAAAGTAGCCGGTCACAACATGAACTTAAATGCTAAATACTTGAGAGAGCAATATATCTTGTTATGTATGACTAAGTGCAGAGAGGACATTGAGGGGCAACGCTGATTTCTTTATAAGCAAAGCTCCTGGACTTACTCGAGGACGAGCAAGGTTTAAGCATGGGGGGAATGTTGGCGCTCCTTAAGTACCCATTTTATCCCTTGTTTATCCTTGATAATGGCATGAATTTAATATCAAAATCACTAACCGTCCTAACCCCGGCCTAATTATTGGTCATTTTCACATATGCACATATATTTTGGAGGAACTTCATTTTTGCAGGTTTTTGGCCTATTTTGGAGCATGAAATGACGAGGCCCGTGATCGAGCGCTAACACGGAGAAAAACGAAGGCCAAAGCCCAAAGGAAGGACCAAAGCCCATGTTGATTCGAAGCACATTCATGCACATCCATCCTCCAAGAGAGCCCAAAGGACCAAGCCCACGAAGATGAGATCAAGATACTTCGGGATTAAGCAAAGCAAATGAAGATTTAAGGAAGGATTCCCTATCCTATCCTTTCCTCGAAGATATCTCCAAGATAACAACGTCCAAAGGGGTGCAATCGTGAAGGACAGAAACTCTAGAAGATGCGAGGAGTCTACACGCCAAAAATGAGACCGAGGCGAGCCCGAAAAGGGGTAGGCCGGCCTAGACCCATGGGGCCGGCCGGCCCAGCCCTTTTCTGAGGCGGTTTGCCTTCCCCTTCGACCGGTGGCTTCCTTGGCTTATGAATAGCTCGCACCTTATTCAACTCGAAGCATCCATCCAACCAGAACTCGACGAAAACCTAGGGCCAAGACCGGAGGGAGACGACGGCCGCCGCAAGTCTTCGAAGTTGTCTAGGAGATGGCTTAGGCCATCCCTAGCCGCCATGGCCTCCCTGCGTAGTTGTGTCATGGTGGAGTTCATGAGCTAGTTGGAGTCGTCAATGGTGTATACGCAGTGGTGGCGATCCAAACGAATCTATTATGTGAGTAATGTCTTCATGTCATCCGATCTATTTAGCGATCATGTCTCTCCTCTTTCGATTTCGTTCTTGCTTTGGGTGCGCTTATTCCTAGATCTATTCTCGAGATAGATTGCATGGGGTGTTCTTGTAGCTATGGTGGCTAGGAGTTCATACCGGATCTACCCAAAGGGGGTTCGACTTGCTTCAGGGTATCCCGTTGAAAAGGGGGGCATCGTGACAGGCCGTCTCCACAAAGTAGGTTGGGTATCGAGGGATCGGATTGGAGGTTTTGATTTAAAGAGGCTTTGGATGAGATGCATGTTGAGATTACTCGTTTAGCTAGAACTACAACTAGAATGCGCGTGATAGGTTTAGTCATGCTTTCGGTCATGCTTTATCCTTACCGATGTTCATGGATGAGATCAACCTTCGTACATCACTCATATCTATCAAAGTTTCACCTTTTATATGCAATTAATGCTTCATGTTAGGATAGATCCGTTAGATTAGATGGAAAACCCTAGTAAGTTCATTGTCGATCCACGGATTGATAAACCTTGGGGGAATACTCTAAGGGAAAAGCTACCACAAACCGTGCGCTTGCGGTATACAAATCGGGGGCGTTAGTGAACGTCAACAGTGGGTAAAGATGTGCAACCTCTGCAGAGTGTAAAACTGGTATACTAGCCGTGCTCACGGTCATGAGCAGCCTAGATCCTCCTTTTGATTAGTGGGGTTATCTTCCTTTGGCGAGGCAGGTTTCCCCGGGTGGTTTGGTTTGGTTTGGTTTGGTTTGGTTTGGTTCTTAGTAGTTTCTTAATTAATCCTGATTAATTACTATGTAACTGGGTTTATGGTAATTCATCAACTTGTAGTAAATAGCTTTAATAAAATTTTGCCAAGACTTAAAAGCTAATGCAGTTGAGTCAGCCAACCTTAGAGCCTCATAGTTTGTGTTATACTTGTTGAGTACAAGTTGTGTACTCACTCTTGCCTACTCTACTCTTTTTCCTCTTGGGACACTCTACTGCTACTCAGTTCCTGCCGACGCGAGGGAGTTCACCCGGAGCTACCAGGAGTACAAGGACTTCTAGGCGTTCGTCTCCCAGTCGACATCCCTGTGGCGCCCTGCTCAGCTTCGGAGAGTTTTTATCGTATTTGTACTTCGCTTCCGCTATATCAGACATTTTGTCATTAATGTAATAAATAACTTTCGTATTCGCTTTATTATATTCTTTTACGTGATATGTGCTGTGATATATTGTTCATTCTGTTGCATATACGTGTGACTTGATCCTGGCACATATATGATTGCTCGGTTTATGTCCTTTTATAAACCGGGTGTTATAGTAGTAGAAGGTGAAAATAAATACAAGTGTTTCCGAGTGGACCATACAAGTGTTTCATGAGCTGCGAAAACAAATCCTAGACGAAGCCCATCTCTCTAAATTCTCCATTCATCCGGGTAGCACCAAGATGTACCAAGATCTCAGACAAAATTTTTGGTGGACTCGCATGAAGAGAGAGATTGCCAAGTATGTCGCAGAGTGTGACACATGTCAGAGGGTGAAAGCTAGTCACTTGAAAGTTGCTGGAACTCTCCAACCTCTGCCAATTCCGTCTTGGAAATGGGAAGATATCAGCATGGATTTCATCGTGGGCTTACCAAATACCTCTCAACATCATGATTCCATTTGGGTCATTGTCGATAGGCTTACAAAGACCGCTCATTTTATTCCAGTGCATACTGAATATCGAGCCAAAAAATATGCTGAAATCTATGTCAATAGGATTGTCTGTCTACATGGTGTACCCAAAACTATCATCTCGGATCGTGGTCCTCAGTTTGTGGCAAGGTTTTGGGAGCAGCTCCAAGAGGCTCTCGGAACTAAACTAATTCGAAGCTCAGCTTACCATCCACAGACTGACGGACAGACCGAAAGGGTGAATCAAATTCTTGAGGATATGCTTCGAGCATGTATCATCCATTATGACAGGAACTGGGACAAATGTTTATCCTTGGCTGAGTTTTCCTATAACAACAGCTATCAGGCCAGTCTGAAGATGGCACCATTCGAGGCCTTGTATGGTCAACGGTGTCGAACTCCTTTGAGTTGGTCCCAGACTGGAGAACGTCAAATATTTGGACCCGAATTGGTGGTCGAGGCTGAGGAAAAAGTAAAAATAGTACCAGCAAATCTCCGAGCACCCCAGTCTCGGCAAAAGAGTTATTTTGATAAAAGAAGAGATCCTTTGAAGTTCATGGTTGGTGACCACGTTTATTTACGGGTATCACCAACTCGAGGCGTCCAACGTTTCGGAGTCAAGGGTAAGCTAGCACCTCGCTATGTTGGGCCATATGAAATCATTGAAGAATGTGGACCCGTGGCTTATCGTTTGCGACTCCCTTCACGACTCGCCGCCATCCATAATGTTTTCCACATATCCCAACTCAAGAAATGTGTTCGAGTTTCTACGGAAATCATCGATCAACAAGAAATTTTAGTGGAGCCCGATCTCTCTTATACCGAATATCCACTCAGAATTATGGATCAAAAAGAGAGAGGTACTCGTCGAAAGGTGGTAAAAATGTATAAAATTCAGTGGTCTCATCACACTGAAGAAGAAGCCACCTGGGAGACGGAAGATTATCTTAATCGACATTATCCGGGTTTTCTTAGCTCCACCTCAGGTATATCATTTTCCCTATCTCAATTCAATCATCCAATCTCTGGGCGAGATTCTTTTTAAGGGGGGTAGGCTATGACACCTCAGGTGTCAGTACACTTAAATACAATCACTATACACCATTTAAAATTTAAAAGAAAAATGTGGGAAATTAATTCAAAGTGAAGGGATCAAATAAAAGTCAAAGTATACAAAAGAAATTAAAGGAGAAAGAAAAAGGAGTGAAAAGCTACTCAAATTTCAATTCAAAAAGGTGCACAAAATTTTAGTTGGCTCATGAGAGGTACTTCAATTGACATGTGCTCAATTGAACTTCAGCCAAAAACAAATCAAAAACTGATTAAAATCAAAGCCCTTTTATGCAAGTTTGCAAATTTACAAATAGTTCAAAATGTGAGTTTCAAATGAAAATTTGCATAACACGAAAGTTGTAGATCCTAAAAAGTTATGCAAAATTGGTATTCAACACTTTTTCATTTGAGCCATCTAAGTAGGAGATATTTTTAGTTTACCGACAGGTCGCTGGAATTTCAGAAATTGCAGATATGCCCTCACCTTCATCTCTCTCCTCTCGGCTTACTCTGCTTCGCCCGCCGCCCGCCGTACGCCGCCGGTGGACCTCGTCCACAGCACGTCCGCGGCCAAGTGGATCAGGGAACCCCTCCAGCGCCACCTGGCCCGCCCCTTGGCACCTCCCCACGCTCACACGCGTCCCAGGCGCTCCCCCGAACTGCCCCGCCACCCCCGCTATGCGCAGCGCCGCTGCCCGCTCTGCCAGCCCGCCGTCGAGCCACCCTGGACCAAATCAACCTCCCCCAGATGCCACTCACCTCGCCCAGGTGCTCTTTGGCCTATAAGAACCCCCAGCGCACCGCCGTTGCGCGGCTTCCCCTCTTTCTTCCTCCTCCCGCCGCTCCGCCATGGCCGGCGAGATCTAGCTCGCGCGAACCAGCCACCCCGGCCCTGCATTGCTCCATCCGACCACCCCACAAGCTTCTCCACCCTCCATTTAAGCTCCACGCACGCGGAATCGAACCCAATCCCTTTCCCGACGCCGTTCCCCTTTTGTGCCGCCGCCGGCGAGCTCGGGCTCACCGCGGACCGGCCAGCCCAGAGGGAGACCGAGCACGACAGCTACCCCAGGCGCATCCTCAAGCTCTTGCGGTGCTCGTGCGCGCCCTGTTCCCCTACCCCGAGCCCTCCTTCACATACAACGTCGGCGACCCAAACATCCGCTCCGCCATTGACGCCTACGAGCTCGATTCCGTGCACCGAACCCTCGAACGCCGACCAGGGTAGGTGTTCCTCGATCTCTACTCTCCCACGCGCCTCCCCGTTGCAGCCCCGGTAAGCCCTGCCTAGCAGAACACCACCGGGCGAGCTGCAGCGGCGGAGAAGGCCGGCGAAGGGCCCGGTTGTAATTTCTTTTTTTTCGTTCGAGGGTGTGTTTGCAAGAATCCCAGGGTATGGCAGTGAACTTCCAAAATACAAAACAAATCACAGAAAAATCGTAAAAATATAAAATCAACTGATCTGGAATCCTTGTGACAAGATCTACAAGTTTTGTAACAGTCGGATCTGTATAAACTCTACCAATTTTAATCTGGGAAAAAGAATAAGAAAATCACCCTATGCATGTTCAGGAAGTTCTACTCAACAAATGACCTTTATTTTTGAATATGTTATCACTAATGGTATATTAAGCTCACAGTAAAAAGATGACACCCAACCAAAACAGTTATCATGTTGGAACAATCAAGATTCTCTAATCTATTGTTGGCTTTCTCGATTTAATACTGGAAAATATGCATAAGAACTGGCACTGGAATTTTTACTGCATGCATGTGTAGCTGAAACCTAGATAATACATAAATTTCAGGTTTAGTAGAGTTCATTTGCTATATACCATGGTTTATGCTTGTTTAATCATCTTAATTTATCATATATAGTTGTTATGCTCAGAAAAATCTATATTTATTTTTGAAGTCTCATTTTAGTTCTTTGTTTCTGCCTAAAAGGTTTGAGCTGAATTTACTGAGTTTTGCTTTAGTTAAAAATCATGCTTAGCATATCATGGCTAGATTTACCATTTTTGTTCTGAGTAGTTTAGGCCGTATCTGATCTTGATCTTTGGACATGTTCTTTCTTAGAGTACGTGCTAGCTATAATAAAAAGTTCACATGCAGTACTAGTCAAATGGACTTTGAGAAATTTATGCTAACTCATGTTAAGTTAAATGCATAACTAATTTATCGTAATGATATAAAGCTTGATAATTTTTCTGAAGTATGTTTATATCATTATTAGGCTCTGGTAAAAATTTGAGAACCATACTCTTAGTATAACTCTCTGTAGATTTAATCTTTGTTAATGGCTTGCTGTTTTTGTTCTTTTTGTCACCTCTGCTATATAAGGGAATAAAATCTGGATAAATTACAGTACTAAGTAGATGCTTGGTAGATGCTCCCATAAAATTTGTAGCACTAGAAACCATGTAAAACGTTCTATCCAAAAAGGTGAAGCAACTAGAGTAATCTACTTACATGAATAGTAGTGGTAATTGCTTTATGGACAGAAGCTGGAATTTATACCATAAAAACTTAAGTTGGATCTGTGTTACTTTAGTTTTTCATCACTAGCTCATTAAAAGTTTTGTTGTTATTAAATAATGAAAGCACGCTATGTGTTATAATGATAAAAATGAAAACCAAACCACACATCTCTTTTATGAAGTAAAGTGAAATTAGAAACTACTCTATAAATGATTGCCCATGAAATGAAATGTGAAATCATCACTAAATTAACTTTTGTTGAACTACAACTTTATCGTGAAGGAAACAAAACTTTTATCCATGAGTAACTCATAATCTCGCATTGCATATAGAAGCGGTTAATCTCGCGGATGGGGACTATGAGTTGGTGCCCGCGGACTCTCATGTGGATCAGGAGGTCAATTTGGACTGTGCTAACTTGTCTCAAGACCTGGGCCAAGCCCCAGAGGCTTTTCTGCCTGACAGTGCCCAAGAAGGCAAGCCCCGGTGCATTATGCCTTATTTTCCGAGCTATTATTCATTTATCTATTTATAATGTGTAGTAATAGTTCCTTTCTGCATTTAAGTTTTCTAGGCGTTGATCGAAAACCTTAGATGCATGATCCCTAGGTACCTATGTTGATCCCGGATCTTTTTATCGAGTAGTTGCCATGCTAATTAGGTACGGTAGAAGTCGAGGGGTTTCCTGCCTCTCGCGAGCAAATAGGAATTTTGACTGACTTTAATTCCTGCTGAAATGTAAGGACAACGGGCGGGGTTGTGTAGTTGTGATACCCCGCTGGTGTAGTCAAAAATGGCTAAGGTCGCGGTGTGTGGCTCATTTCGTTAAGCGTTTGAAAGTACTAGCCACATGCCGAGAAATATGGTAATCGGTAAGCTTAAGTACCTGATTGGACCGGCGAGTGGAACGACCCTTCACCCTCCTGGTAGAAGTAGATTTTATTTTTGTCGCAACGTACGGGTACAGAGACGTCGGGCTCTGTAGTCGGGGAGGGTGACCCGGATCCACGGACTGGAAAGAAAGGGGAACTGTAGCGTGGGCGGGAGCGAAGTCGTTCCCCATGTGTGTGGTCTAGGTTCCCCTGGCCAGGTTGAAATTCGATTCGGAATCGTCCGTCTCTCACGGCATGAGATTGCTTAATGTTTTCGGTCACACAGAGTAACAAGTGGAACATGATGATGGTAATACTGTTGGTTGATAAAATGGTTGCTCTACCATGTTTGTGTAGAGTTAGTTGCAAATTTAGAATGGTTAATCCAACTAGAATATGGCTAAGTAAAACCTGAAAATAAGGATCAACATTTAGTGGCGTTTTTGGCAAAACAAACCCCACCAACCAAAAAGCCTTGCATGTCTAGTTATCGGACTATGTTATATCCGGAGACGGGTCAGTCTTGCTGAGTATTAGTATACTCAGCCTTGCTTGTGGCACTGTTTTTCAGGTACTAACTTCGAGGACCTATTTGCAAGTCTTACTTGGCCCTGTACCTTGCCTCCGGGTTGGTCTGTAGAGTGGGATGGCCCCTCAGCTGGTGCTGACCACCCTCCCGCTGAGTGACGCTTTTGTACGGGCTTTATCGATGCGTCAAATTATCTCGCTAGTTATCTTTTACTGCTTCCGCTGAACAATGAGACTTGAATAATTTTATTAGATGGAACTCTGTAGTACTTTGCTACTTTGAACATGGTTTGTAATAAATTTTCCTTCTGCTGCAATCACTCTGAGATGTATGAAATGTTATGTGTTGTAATCTCTGGGCTCACCTTCGCGTGAGTGTTCTCTGCTGATCCTGGAATAGCGTGGCTTTTATCGAGGCTTCACTCAAGGAACTACCGGTGAGTGCCAAGTTGGGTCAGAGTTGCTTAGCAACAAAGATCAGTGCACCCGGGCCCAGTAGTTTTGGGTGGTTCCGCCACACTGTTAGCGCCAAAGGAGTTGCTTCCATGGAGCTCACCATTGGGAGTAAGACGCTTGCTACAGCTTTCTTCGTCTCAGAAGTGCAAGGTAACTACAATTTGATTCTTGGGAGGGATTGGATTCATGCAAATCAGTGCGTTCCTTCTACCTTGCATCAATTTCTTGTTTAGTGGATCGGCGATGAGGTTGAGATTGTCCATGGGGACACTTCATCCTTTGTTGCTTTAGCCGATTCGGATTTTATTAGTGCACACGACAACGTCAAATGTTTATCGGGCGTGGATCTGTCCGATTATGATTTGATCAATTGCACTAAGGATGGTTTTGTCTCTGCTGTACTAAAGCCGATGGATAATCAGCTAAATCATTTAATGTAAATCAGATGAGTACAACAGAAGCTCTAGAAGCGACCGGTCAGACCGCCCATGCCGACCGGTCCGACCGGTGCTGTCCCGTTCGGCACACAGGGCCGACCGGTCAGACCGGACACCCCGACCGGTCAGACCGGTCCAATGCAGAATGGCTGCAGCAGAGGCTAGATCAATATCGGGCTCGTACGAACGATATGTGTGAAGCCATTGAAGATTCTGGTGATCTAGATAAGTTGGGCCAAGGGTTTACATCGGCCGATCCTTTAGAAAAAGTAGATATTGGTGATGGAACTATTTCCTAGGCCGACTTTTGTAAACAAAAATTTATTGGCTGAATATAAAAGCCGATTTGGTTAATTTATTGAAGGAATATGTTGATTGTTTTGCTTGGGAGTATCATGAAATGCCTGGTTTGAGTCGTGATCTTGTTGAGCATCGTTTACCAATTAAAGCCGGTTTTAGACCTTATAAACAACCGGTTAGGCGTTTCAATCCCATTATTTATGACCGAATTAAAACTGAAATTAATCGTTTACTTGATGCTGGATTTATTCGGTCTTGTCGTTATGCTGATTGGATCTCTAATGTTGTACCCGTTGAGAAGAAAGATTCAGGGAAAATTAGAGTGTGCATTGATTTTAGAGATCTTAATAAAGCTACTCCCAAGGATGAATATCCTACGCCTATAGCTGATATTTTGATTAATGAGGCTTCCGGACATCGTGTTATTAGTTTTTTTTATGGTAACGCCGGTTACAATCAGATATTTATGGCTGAAGAAGATATATCTAAAACGGCCTTTAGATGTCCGGGATTTGTCGGCTTGTTCGAGTGGGTGGTTATGACTTTTGGTTTGAAAAATGCGGGTGCTACTTATCAAAGAGCTATGAATTTAATCTTCCATGATTTGATTGGTGTCATCTTGGAGGTGTATATTGATGATATTGTCATTAAATCGGCCGGTTTAGATCATCATTTAGCCGATTTAAGAATTGCTCTTGAAAGGATGCGCCGGTATGGTTTAAAGATGAATCCACTCAAATGTGCTTTTGGTGTATCGGCTGGAAAGTTTCTTGGCTTCATTATTCATGAGAAGGGAATAGAGATTGATCCTAAGAGAGTTGAAGCTATGAAGAAGGTTGAAGCCCCTACATGCAAGAAGGATTTACAGAAGTTCTTGGGCAAGGTAAATTTCTTGAGAAGATTTATATCTAACTTGTCCGTGAATGTCGATGCTTTTACTCTTATTCTTCGGTTAAAAGATGAAACCGAATTTACTTGGGGGGCAAAACAGCAAGAAGCATTTGAGAAGATCAAGCTTTATTTGTCTTCACCACCTGTACTCAAAGCACCTAGGAGAGAAGTACCTTTCAGACTTTATGTGGCTGCTGAAGACAAGGTTATTGGGGCTGTTTTGACTCAAGAGACCGAAGGGAAGGAATATATTATTACATATTTAAGCCGACGACTTATTGATGCGGAGACGAGGTATACATTTATTGAGAAGTTATGTTTGTCTCTTTATTATGCTTGTACCAAATTGAGACATTATCTATTATCTAGTACTTGCATAGTAGTATGTCAAACCGATGTGATCAAACATATGTTACAAAAACCGATTTTGAGTGGTAGAATCGGTAAGTGGGCTTATGCTTTGGTTGAGTATGATTTGGCTTGTGAACCTTTAAAATCTATGAGAGGCCAAATTGCAGCGGATTTTATTGTTGAGCATCGGATTAATGACAAGCATGATTTAGAAGTCGGGTATATTATTTGCACACCATGGAAGTTGTACTTTGATGGATCGGTTTGTGATGATGGTCAAGGGATTGGTGCTGTTCTTATTTCTCCGAATGGTGCTGTTTTTGAATTTTCAAACCGATTGGAAGAAGAGTGCACAAATAACCAAGTTGAATATGAGGCTCTTCTATTTGGCTTGGAATTCTTGCAATCCATGGGCGTGAAGCATGTTGAAGCCTTTGGAGATTCTCTTCTGGTGGTGCAGCAAGTATCTAAGGTATGCCAGTGTTATAATGGTTCTCTAAATACATATCTTGATAAATACCTCGATATTATTTCCTCTTTCGATGAATTTATTTTATCAAACATATTCCGAGGAAAGAAAATGGAAAGGCAAATACTCTGGCTCAACAAGCATCTGGCTATAATGTTACGAAAAAATATTTCAACATTCGCAAGCCGATGCAAACGAAAGCCGAGTGTTTGGTTCTGGACGCACCGGTCCGACCGGTCAGCGAAACCGGTCTGACAGCTGATGCAACTGCTGGTTCTGATTCGGCCAAAAAAGATGATTCAATCGTCTCGGCTGAAGCCCGGGATTGGAGGGTTCCTCTTATGTCGTATTTGAGAGATCCTGGCCGTGGCGTAGAGAGAAATATTCGGCGTTTGGCTTTCAAATATGTTTTAATTGACGATGAACTTTATCGTCGAACTGCCGAAGATTTGCTCCTCAAATGTTTAGACTCTGATCGGGCTCGGGTTGCTATGGGTGAGGTTCATGAAGGTATTTGTGGTACTCATCAATCGGCTCCCAAGATGAAGTGGTTACTCAGAAGAGCTGGTTTCTATTGGCTCACCATGCTATCCGATTGTTTTAGATAATATAAAGGGTGTGAAGAATGTCAACAATTTGATTTCATAGAATCCAGAACAGTTGTAGATCTTGTTTCATAGAATCCACAACAGTTGAGTTTGCATTTTTATGATTTTTATACGATTTTATATCGATTTTACAAGTTCACTGATTAATGCGCCCTGGGCGCCAGGACCTAAATGTAAATTGTTTTTACATTTAGGTCTTGTCACCCACTGGATGGGCGACAGGCACCCTGTCGCTCATTGGGGGGCGACAGGCACCCATTTTTTAAAATTTCCCTATTCAACATATATTTTTGAAATCTTGTTTTTTTTTAAATATAAAAATGAAAAAAGCGTGTCGAGCTGGGATGATGGCTTGGGCCTGCGGGGTGCCGCGCTGGTGGGACGTGCACGTGGGTAGCAGGCCAAAATGGCCTTCGGGTTTTGGTGGGTTTTGGGCTAGGCTAGTTAGGAGTTAGAGTTTGGGCTCGGTAGGTTTAGGGGTTTAGGTCCGTTGAAGGTTAGGTACTAGTTAGCTTTTGAATTTTGTTGGAATGGCTTAATTCAAATTAAATTGCACACAATTTCAAACAGAAAAAAAATATTCAAATAGATTTGAAACAAGATAGATCCAATAAATCCAAATAACTCCAAATTATTTCACACTATCAATTAATATCCTCAATTCAAACCAAAATTTTAATTACTAGGAAATTTGGATGAGCAGAAACACACACTTAAGTGGACCTAACTACAATATTACTATAAAAATTTTGAAATTCATATTTTTTTTCTTATAACATTCTGAAAAAAAATCGGGATGTTACACATACCATAGGCATTTTCTGGCGTCGATGCTAGGAACTCTAAACCCAAAGACGACGTCAACAAAGGTATTGACCGACATAGGCTCTGTTTAGGACTGCGTTGGCATGGCTTATCCGCGAAAAACACGAAATAAGCCCGCCAAACGCCACGCATCTGACGCGCATTTCTTGGCTGCCCACCCGCAGTTTAAGCGGGATTTGAATTGGACGACGCTGGAATCACAGAAGCAGTCTGCGAGCCTCATTGGCTTATCGGAGTCGCGCGTTTCTCCCCCGCGGTCCCAAACAGGGCCATAGTCACGTCGCTGATGCGAAAGAGCTCGATGTGGTCGTAGAACTGGCAGTGGATGTCACTGCTAACGGTGATGGGGGCAGCACAAGAGATGCACGTTCCACTGCTCCATGAGGATTGCTTGGCCTGCTCGCAGTGCATCTTGACCTCCGTCTCCGCTAGAAAAACTTCCACTCCCGCAGTTGCAAGATCTGGCGGTCCAGATAGCAGAGAGAAGGGGAGCAGATGCTGGCAGACGAGCGGGGCGGGCCGAGGCGGCGGGAGTCGCGCGCGATCGTGTTTGGGTGGATCTGCGAAGGGTGGCGCATCGGGGCGGGCGAGCGTGTGGGTTGCGCACTTGGGCCCCAGTGTGTGAGAGACGCGGGACTTGGGCACTTGGGTTGCGCACTTGGGCATCGGGACCAAAGGGTCCGTGATGCTAAAACGCTAAAAACACTTTGTGCCCTGTTGGAATTGAACTCAAAACCTCTCACCTCATGCACAACTTCCTTATCAACCCATCTACGAAGTACATGTGACTTTGTATCACTACTACAAAATTTATTTGTAGGAACACCTCAATTTTTTTCAGAGGCGGATCTAAATTTCACCTGTTGCTACAAATATATCAGGAGTAATGTAGCAGCTGACCCACCGCTAAAAATATCATTTCTAGAGACGGGTTACTGTACCACCCTCCCCTGCAAAGTTTGAATAGAGTGAGCGGGGTTAAAAAATAAAGGCTGCAGCGGTTCGGGCGCCTCTTCGATGGCCAACCCTTCTTATCCTCATCTCTCCCCTTTCTCTCTCTCTCACTTATTCTTCCTCTCTCTCCCCTTCGCTCTTGCTTTCTTCCAGAGTTTCAGAGCAGCTCTGGCAGCTTGGGGCAGGGGCGCGGCGGCCGACAGGCCTGGCTTCCTGCGGCGTCGGCGGGCGCGCGGACATGCGCCCTCATTCCCGGCTCGCCACAGTGTTCGCGACCGCCTCACCGGGCCGCCACACCGCCGCATACCGCCTCACGCTGCCGGCACCGTGCACTCGTCGTCTCCATCGAGCCCGTGCACTCGCGGTGCAACTCTTTCACGCAGGTTGCTCACCCACCGAACAAATCTGCTTTGAGATGTGTTTGTTTCTCTACTTTATTGTTCTTAGAACTGATTCTTTTTTACTTCCACGGCGTTTCAGAATTTGAGTGGCGGGACGCTCGTGCAGGTGCCAGGTAGAGGGTCCTGGATGTGCCCCTGTTGACGCAAATTACGGCCAACACACAAGAGTGCTAGAACGTACAGGTCGCAAAAAGACCGAATCACCGTGAGACTGCGCAGACCGGTTAGACCGGCTTAGCATCCCGGTCAGACCGGATTCTTAGGGTTTGGCCTAAATCGGTCGTTCGAGTTGGATAACTATCACACTTATGTAGTGAAAGACGGCGAGGTTTACAAGCAAACCAGCAAAGGATAATCAACGCGCTTACGTGACGAAGAACGACTAGTTTACGAGCAAACTAGCAAAGGCCGTCGAAGCTCTCGCCCGGGAGGGATCCCGTCAGGGCGTGAACGTCACCTGGCATGCCCTAGGTTGACCAGCAAGCCCTAGGACACCATCTCTGGTCGTGGAGACCAGTAGACGAACAACATGTCGAGGTTGGAAGAGAATTAGGGTTTGGAGAGGTAAAAAGTAGATGCAAGGTTGATAGATTCGATTGCGTGTAACCTCAATCGGCCTTAGCTTTTATATTTATAGGCCGGGGAAGACGTACCCCTTCACGAGTAGGATTACAAAGGGACTCTTTACAAAAAACCTAATTCTACTCGAACTGTACAGACCAGACCGATCGGCCTCTGCAGGTGCCAATTTTGGCTGTCAACATATGCCTCCCTGCTTTTTAGTAAGTTTACAAGCTAAAAAGCAAAGAACAGAAATCATGCAATATATCACTAGGGCCTAAAAAATACTACTAAGGGCGATCTTCATAAATTGACCGTCTTCTCTTCACGCATCTTGCCATACACAGGGATAGTATTTCTTCAAGTATCTTCCATTGATAGCTCTAGGTAGACGATCTCCTTTCAGCGTCTCTATCATATAAGAATTCCCGAAGATAACTTTAACAACTCTATATGGACCCTCCCAACTTGGCGACCATTTACCAAACTTATTGCTTTTCATCCCAATAGGCAATATTGTCTTCCAAACTAGATCTCCAACCCGAAAAGATCTACCTTTTACTTTCTTGTTGTAAGCTCTAGCAACCCGAAGGTTGTCTCTTTCAATTTCCTTTAAAGCCTTCATTCGCTTGTCGGTCACCTCTTCAATATTATCCATCATTAAATTGTAATAATCAATGGCGGAAAGATCATTTTGCTTAACTAATCTATAAGTGTCCAGATTTACCTCAACGGGTAAAACGTCCTCTTGACCCTATACAAGTTCAAAAGGAGCCACTTTGGTAGCACCATGACGAGATATACGATGTGCCCACAATGCTTCGGATAATACTTCATGCCACCTTTTAGGATTTTCTTCTTAATAAGCTTGATCAAAATCTTATTACTTGACTCGGCCTGTCCATTGGCCTGAGCATAATATGGAGATGAATTGAGCAACTTGATTTTGTAAGATTTGATAAACGTACGCATCTCCTTTGATATAAATGAAGAACCTTAATCCGTAGTCAAAGTTTGAGGAATACCGAACCTATAAATAATATGCTCAGTTATGAACTCAATCACATCTCTATGTGTCATATTCTTCAATGGAACCGCTTCGGTCCACTTAGTGAAATAATCCGTAGCAACTAACACGAAGCGATGCCCCTTTGAAGATGGAGGATTAATTTGTCCAATAAAATCTAACCACCAACCTTGGAATGGCCATGATTTAATAATAGGATGGATTAATGCAGCGGGAACCAATTGCAAGTCTCGAAACAGCTGACATTCTTCACATCCCTTATAATACCTAAAGCAATCCGAAATCATTGAAGACCAATAAAAACCGGCTCTCCTCAGTAACCACTTCATTTTAGGAGCCGATTGATGAGTACCACAAATGCCTTCATGAACTTCACCCATAGCAACTTTGGCCTGATCCGAATCCAAATACTTAAGAAGCAAATCTTCGGCGGTTCGACGATAAAGCTCGTCATTAATTAAAATATATTCGAACGCTGCACGCCGAATATTTCTCTCTGCACCACGACCAGGATCTTTGAGATATGAGATTACAGGGACTCTCCAATCCTGATCTTCAGTCTTCTTTGCAACCAAATCAGTGTTTTCTGCTGACTGGGCGGTCAGACTGGTCTCTGGACCGGTCAGACCGGTCTGGGCGGTCAGACCGGTCGCGGCAACCGGTCGGACCGGTTCGTCCAGAACCTACAACTCGGCTTTTACTCGTATTGGTTTTGTAATGCTGAAATTTTTCTTCGTGGCACTATAACCAGATACTTGTTGAGCCAGAGCATTAGCCTGTCCATTCTTTTCTCTTGGCAAATGTCTTATAACAAATTCATCGAAAGAAGAAATAATGTCGAGGCATTTATCAAGATATGCGTTTAATGAGCCATTATAACATTGGCACAGCTTAGATACTTGCTGCACAACGAGAAGCGAATCACCGAAAGCTTCAATATGCTTCACGCCCATGGATTGCAAAATCTCCAAGCCAAATAAAAGCGCCTCATATTCAACTTGGATATTTGTACAATATTCCTCAAATCGGTTTGAGAACTCAAAAATAGATCCACTTAGAGATATAAGAACAACACCAATTCCTCTCCCATCATCACAAACCAATCCATCAAAGTAGAGCTTTCATGGTGTGCAAATAATATAGCAGACTTCTAAATCATGCTCATCATTAATTTGATGCTCAACAATAAAATCCGCTATAATTTGACCCTTCATAGATCTCAAAGGTTCACAAGCCAAATCATATTCTACCAAAGCATATGCCCACTTGCCGATTCTACCACTTAAAATCAGTTTTTGTAACATATGTCTTATCACATCGGTTTGACGTACCACTATACAAGTACTAGATAGTAGGTAATGCCTCAATTTGGTGAAAGCATAATATAAAGACAAACATAAATTTTCAATAAAAGTATACCTTGTCTCCACATCAATAAGTCGTCGGCCTATGTATATAACAACATACTCTTTGCCTTCGGTTTCTTGAGTCAAAGCAGCTCCAATAACTTTATCTTCGGCCGCTATATAAAGTTTAAAAGAAACACCTCTCCTAGGTGCTTTAAGAACCGGCGGCGAAGACAAGTAATATTTAATTTTCTCAAATGCCTTTTGCTGTTTTGCCCCCAAGTAAATTCGACTTCATTCTTTAACCGAAGAATATGAGTAAAATCATCAATCTTTCCGGACAAGTTAGAAATAAATCTTCTCAAATAATTTATCTTGCCTAAAAACTTTTGCAAATCTTTCTTGCAAGTAGGAGCCTCAAGTTTCTTCATGACTTCAATTCTTTTAGGATCAATCTCTGTGCCCTTCTCATGAATAATGAAATCAAGAAACTTCCCACCGATACCCCAAAAGCACATTTGAATGGATTCATCTTCAAACCATAACAACACATCCTTTAAAGAGCAAGTCTTAAATTGGCTAAATGATGATCTAAACCGGCTGATTTAATAATAATATCATCAATATATACTTCCAATATGACACCAAGCAAATTATGTAAGATCAAATTCATATCTCTTTGACAAGTTGCACCAGCATTTTTCAAACCAAAAGTCATAACTACCCACTCAAACAAACCAACAAATTCGGGACATACAAAGGCCGTTTAGACATATCTTCCTCGGCCATGAATATTTGATTGTAACCCGCGTTACCATCAAGAAAACTAATAACACGATGTTCTGAAGTTCATTAATTAACATATCGGCTATAGGCATAGGATATTCATACTTGGGAGCAGCTTTATTGTGATCTCTAAAATTAATGCAAACACAAATCTTGCCCGAATCCTTCTTTTCAACGGGCACAATATTAGAGATCCAATCCGCATAACGACAAGACCGAATAAAACCAGCATCTAGCAATCGATTAATTTCCTCTATAATTCGGTCATAAATACTAGGATTGAAATGCCTAGCCAGTTGCTTAAACCGGCTTATAAGGTTTAAAACCGGCTTTGATTGGTAAATGATATTCAACAAGATCATGACTTAAACCCGGCATTTCAGAATACACCCAAACAAAACAATCGATATACTCTTTTAACAACTTTATTAAATCGGCTTTAAACTCAGCCGATAAATTTTTGTTTGCAAAGGTCGGCCTAGGAATAGTACCATCACCTAGATCTACTTCTTCTAAAGGATCAGCCAACGTAAAACCTTGGCCCAGCTTGTCCATGTCTTTTGACTCTTTAATAGTCTCACACATATTGCTCGTACGCGCCCAATAGTGTTCAATACACTGCTGGAGCCACTCTGCGTTGGACCGGTCCGACCCACCGGTCTAACTGGTCGGCACTGGTAGCCGATCCAAAGAGGACCGGTCTGACCGGTCATGGGACCTAGTCTAATCGATTGCACCTGAGTCACCTGCTTGACTCATTTTGATCACATTAGATGATTTAACCGATTTTCCATCAGCTTTAGAGTTGCAGGAACGAAACCATCCTTGATGCAACTGATAAGCCCATAATTGGACAAGTTCATGCCCGATAAACACTTGATGTTGTCATTGGCACCAATAGAGTTAGGATCGGCAGTAGCAATGAAGGAGGAAGTGTCACCATAAACTATCTCAACTTTATCGCTGATCCACTGAATGAGAAACTGATGCAAGGTAGATGGAACACATTGATTGCCATAAATCCAATCACGCCCAAGTATTAAACTAAAGTTACCTTGCACCTCCGAGACGAAGAAGGTTGTGGCAAGCATCTTGCTCCCAACGGTCAACTCCATGGACGCAACCCCCTTGGCACCAATGAGATCACCTCCACCCACGCCGCTGACCGTCATGTTGGTCTTGAATAACTCCTCGTCCTTCCCACCAAGGTTCTTGTACAATGAGTAGGGCATAAGATTTACAATAGCCCCACCATCCACGAGCATGCGAGAAATTGGCTTTCCATTAACATGCCACTTCATGTAGAGAGCCTTCAAATGGTTATCCGATTCTTTGGGCTTCTGGAACACAGCATCACAAGGCCCAAACTGAAGATGAGCTATCTCCTTTTTGAGAATTATGAGGTAATCCGAAGACATATGCACAATGTTAATCTCCAAATTGTTGCGCTCCGGAGATGCCTCGTAATCCACCAATTCCTCATCTTCTTTGGCTGCAGGAGCTGATGGCACTTCATCAACACAAGTAACCGAAACGGGCGCTGCTATTTCGGCTATGTTCTCTGTACTGGGCTCGACCGGTCTGACCGGTTGCTCAGGGCGGTCAGACCGGTCGGGTATACCGGTCTGACCGGTCGCCGGGGTCGGTCCGACCAGTTCTGCTGTTGCCTTGAGGGATCATGGGTCTATATTTGTTGAAGTATTCATCCCTCCCCTTTTCTGCCTCCTGCTCCCTCTTTTCCTTATAGCGAAGGCGTTGGAGATTCCTCTTTTGAGTATGCGTCAACCCCTCTGGACGCCAACGGGGTTGATGGTACTTGTCCGCCACCTTGCTGCCGCTAGCTTCATGATTATTGGCAGTAAAGGGCTTTTGAACAGGAGGAGTAGAAGAAGTAGCTGATTTGTCAATCACTATCGGCTCTTTACCCTTGTTTTGTACAACCACCTTGATTTCGCCGATCTGAACAACAGTATCAGCTTTGGTCTTCTCTGAAGTAGCACTCGGTTGCACCTCTTGTTTTCTCTCCTTCACGCGGTATTCTTCCCGTGAAGGAACAAACTGTGCCAGCCTCTGCTGAGACCGGTCTGACCGGTGGCGCCTGCTGAGTTGGACCAGATTGGCTTGGCCCCAATCAGTCGTGTACTGGTATCCTGGATCCATCCTCCCTCTAATATGGTGGTGGATATGGCATTGGAAAGCATTGGAGCCAAATTTCCTCATGCTCCCACACTGGATTGACCGCATTTGACGCCGGTGGAGCCCATGGCATGGTATGTACTTGTTGCGAAGGGAACTATGGAAAATCACTTCTGCGCCTGATGAAATCCCTCCATGGAGGTGAAGTATTGCCTCGACGTAGTGGTGAACATGATCTCTTTTTTAACGGCCGATCTTGAACAGCCTTTCTGTACTTGTTCAGTAACTGTCCAAAGGTAGGTCCCTGATTTGCAGATCTTCCTTTCACCTTTGGTTTATTAGTTTTCCAAGTACCCACTTCCGGACGCTTTGGCTTGAAGGTCTGGGGCTGCTCTTTGGGCCGGTCTGACCGATCGTTGGACCCGATCTGACCGGTCGGACCGGTCTGACCGGTTGTTGGCACCGGTCTGACCGGTCTCGCCTGGACAGCAGGCTGACTGGAAGACTTCTCTTGCCCCCCGGGCTTAGGAGCATTAACAATGATCCTCAATGTCGGCTTCCCATCAGGGGTCTTCTCAGCTATGACTTCCCTGGCTAGAATTTTATCATTTGCATTCATCGGCCTTGGATCTCCAATTACGACATTCTTCCCATGCGCCCCTTCGGCTTGCTCCGGCCGAAGGAGGACCTTTGGATTGTTTAGCTCCAAAGTGTGGACAGGGAAGGGAGTCATGTCCACTTGCATCTCGGAAAGCACCAATCGTCTTTCATCTACAGCCGATTCGATCCGTCGACGAAAAACTTTACAATCATTAGTTGCATGCGCGAAAAAATTATGCCACTTATAATATGCATGCCTCGTTAGTTCTTTCAGCGACGGTATAACATGAGATAGACGAATATTTCCTTGTTTAAGTAATTCTTCAAAAATTCTATCACACTTGAAAATATCAAAAGTAAATTTCATCTCATTTTGCCGATTCTTTTCAATCGGCTTTAGCGAAGGACATGTGGAGGGTTTGTCCTTTGATGGCCAAATAAACTCGGTGGCATATACTCCCTTTTCCTCATCGTCCGAACAATCCGAATCATTTTCAACAACATGCGTGTTGGAACGATGAGGCTTAAAATAATCTTTTGTACTTAAATTCAACACCAATGGCTCGCATTTGCAAATGGTTAACCGTAATGAAATCAAAACCCTCAAGTTTTTCTTTAAAATAAGAATGCAAACCATTGAATGCTAAATCTGCCAAGTCTTTTTTCAGAAAGAGATGAATTAAAGCATCGGTTTTTTTAAAGCTTTAAATCTTTGGAAGTAATCCAAAACCGATTCATCTTGGTTTTGCTTTACCGATGTCAAGTCTAATAATCTAACTTCGGTTTCCCCACTAAAGAAGCAATCATAAAATTTTCTCTCTAATTGATTCCAATTTAAAATCGAACCCAGCGCAAGTGAGAAAAACTAAGAAAAAGTGGTCCCGGTCAATGATAAAGAAAATAAGCGAACGCGCAAAGTATCATTAAGACCCGCTTCTCCCAACTGTAAGATATATTGGCTAATATGTTCCCAAGTTGTACAAGAATCTTCACCATTAAATTTAACAAACTCAGGAATATGCCAACCAGCAGGATATGAAACAAAATCAAACTCAGGAGGATACGGTTTTTGATATAAACGTGAACCACCCATATCAATCCCAAGTTTAGCTTTAAGTACACCGGCCAAATACTCTTTAAACCTAGTGAAATCGGCCTGATAAGTACCGCTGGCCGAAGCTTGTAAAGAGGACGAAACACGTTGTGTGCTAGGACCGGTGTAAGCCATGTTAGAACTAGGAATCAGTCCTCGGTGAGGTCCAGATCTCTGCTGTGATGTAGCAGTAGGCCCTGCATGCAAAACCATCTCACCAGTTCGGCTAGGGGAGGCCAAACTAGGGATAGAGGCATGCGACGTAGGAGATGATGAGCTCTGCCCTACCAGACCGGTCTGATCGGTCATATGACCTGTCTGACCGCCTGCACCGGTCGGACCGGTTTGGTGGACCGGTTGGACCGATGGCGCATGAACTGATGATGGCGGCGGTGTTTGCCCTGGGAACGAGTTTGACGGCATCCCATAAAATTGTTCTGGGGTAGCAGATGTCCCAACCGAATTCGCTTCTGGAAAATAAGTGCCACCCTCGACACTTTTTCCCTTTCCGCAATTTCATCATTAAGCCCAGCAAAAGTCTCACCCGCGGCTACTTGTGCAGCAGATATTTTTGAATCTACCATAAGAGAGAATTGCTTGACTAATTCAGAGGGATCATTAGGAAGTACATCAACCTTATCTTTGTTCAATTTGAAGGATGGCATCACAAACTCCCCGACCCTCTTTAATAGGCCTCCACGCTCCTTCTTGAATCCTTGAAGGAATTGCTCCTTCAAGTGTTCTTCAGCGATGAGGTAGGCCTGGTGCTCGTCGTTTGTGAGCTCCTCCATGGTTGCCTTGATGACGTTAGCTTCACTGACTTCAGCTTTCTCGGAGACCATCTTGTCGGAGATTTAGATTAGATCGGTTTTAAAACTAGATAAATCTTTCCCCAGCGGAGTCGCCAAAAAATGTGTTGAAGCAAATTTTGGCCAACACACGAGAGTGCTAGAACGCACAGGTCGCAAATAGACCAAATCACCATGAGACTGCATAGACCGGTTAGACCGGCTTAGCGACCCGGTCAGACCAGATTCTTAGGGTTTGGCCTCAATCGGTCGTCCGAGATGGATAACTATCACACTTAGTCAGCAGAGTCTGGACAAGTCAATACACCGGTTAAACCGATGTGTTTGAATTTAATGTCGGTGCATTAGTCCAGAGTTGGTTTTTCCAGGGTAATTCAAGTTCTATACACCGGTTAAACCGACGCTGTTTGAATTGGAACGTCGGTGCAATTGGCCAGTGAGATGGTTTTTCCAGGGATTTCTGAAGTTGTTCTCACCGGTTAAACCGACGATGGTTTTGAGTTAACATCGGTGCAGTTGTCCAGAGACTTGGTTTTTCAGTTGATCAGTGGACAACTACACTCACCGGTTAAACCGATGATACGTCGGTTAATCTGCCAAGTTGTAATGGCTAGTTTTCAGAAGGGGCAGTTTACATTCATCGGTTAAACCGATGATGACTATTGGAGGTACGTCGGATTAACCGGCGCTACGCAGTTTTCTGGCAGCTTTTCTCCAACGGCTCTATTCGTGTGAGCTGCCTATATATACCCCTCCAATGGGTCATTTCGACACTCTTGACACCAGGCAACATCCAAACACCCATACTATAGTCAAGAGCCACCTTGAGTTTCATCTTTCACATACTTGTTCATTCAATCAATCAAAAAGCAAGATTAAGGACTTGAGTAGAGAGAAGCTTGTGTGCATCCGTTCTTGATGATCGGTTCTTGCTCAAGTGAAGGCCTTAGCTTGTTACTCTTGGTGATTGGCATCACCTAGGCGATCTTGGTGATCGAGGTGTTTCTCGCGGTGCTTGCCAAGGATTGTGGGAGCCCGGAGAAGAAGATTGTACGTGGCTTGATCTCCACCACGCTGGGATGGTGAACGGAGACTCTTAGTGAGCGCCCTTGTCTCGGTGACTTGGGAGGTGACAAGACTATTTGTGAGTGTCACAACGTGGATTAGGGGTGTGTGCCAACACATCGATACCACGGGAAAAAATCCGGTCGTCTCTTGTCCACTCTCTTTATTCAAGTATTTTCTTTCATGCAATTTATTCATGTGCTTGACTTAGAGATCATAACTTAGCTCTACCTTGCTAGGCTTTACTTCTCATTTTATCTCTCTTAGCTTGTATAGGTAGATTAGTTATCCGGTTGGTGAATTGGTGTCTTACTAGTATTGCATAGGTTAAGGTTGATTAATTGTGTTTTAGAAATTGAAAAAGGCCCAATTCACCCCCCCCTCTTGGTCCATCGATCCTTTCAATTGGTATCAGAGCCTCGTTGCTCATTTGGATCATTAGGCCTCACCGCCTAGAGCTATGGCCAAGATGGGTGGTTCGCCGCCTCACTTCGAGGGCAAGAACTTTACTTATTGGAAAGTTCGCATGGCCGCATACCTTGATGCGATTGCCCCCGAAGTGTGGTTGGCAACTAAGATCGGGTTCACCGGAACTCCCACCACGGAACAATTAAAATGGAATGCAAAGGCTAGAAATGCAATTTTCGAAGCCATTAGTGAGGAAGTCTTTGCTAGAGTAAATGGCATGGACTTAGCAAGTGATATTTGGAAAGAACTAATTGAAATTCATGAAGGCTCCACAAAAGTTCGTGAGCAAAAATATCACTTGTTTAGAGCTAAGTATGATTCTTTTAAAATGCTAGCTCATGAAAATTGCAATGATATGTATTCTCGCTTGAATGTCATTGTCAAGGACATTAATGCACTTGAAATATCCAAATTGACAGTGCCTCCATCAATCGCAAGATTCTCATGCTCCTCCCGAAGCCCAAGTATAACATCATCAATGCTATGCTTCAAAAGGAGAATCTTGACACAATGGAAGTGGGAGAACTTGTGGGCGAAATTCGCGCTCATGAAATGAGTATCCTTGGTATGTCCGAAGAGCCAACTTCAAGCAAATCAATTGCTCTAAAGACCAAGGAAAACAAATCCCGCAAACTCAAGATGATCAAGCAAGATTCAAGCTCAAGGAATGAAGAAGATGGTCATCATGAAAGCTCATCTGATGTTGAAGATGATGGAGAACTTGCTCTCATGATGAGAAAGTTCACACGCTTGAATGACAAGATCAATAAGAAGGGTTTCAACTTTGACTCTAAAAAGGGAATGTTCCGGCCAATGGATGTCAAGAACAAAATTTGCTACAATTGTGGAGAAAAAGGTCACATCCGTCCAAATTGCCCCAAACCGGACAAAAGAAACAAGGATAACAAGAGCAAGCATCGCCATGATTCAAGCGATGATGAAGAAGAAGAAAGAAAGAACAAAAACAAGAGACTTGGGAAGAAAAAGAGCCATGACAAGAAGACCAAGCTCTTCCCAAAGAAGAAAGGGCACACCAAGAGAAGCTTCTTGGTGGAAAAACAAGAGTGGGTGATCGATGTCTCATCAAGCGAAGAGTCAAGTGATGAAGAAGACATAGTCACCATCGCCCTCATAAATGAAGGACCATCACTACCTCCACCTCCAATGTGCCTTATGGCCAAAGGTAACTCTAAGGTGAACTACAAAGCCGATGGAAAACATTGGGTACTTGATAGCGGTTGCTCTCAACACATGACCGGCAATGATAGCATGTTCACCTCTCTTGAAGACCCCGGCGATCATGAACATGTCACCTATGGTGATAACTCAAGGGGGAAAGTTTTAGGTTTGGGTAGAATAGCAATTTCAAAAGATTTATCTATTTCTAATGTCTTGTTTGTAGAAGCACTTAGTTTCAATCTTATTTCTATTGCTCAATTATGTGATCTTGGACTAACGTGTACTTTTGATAAGAATGGTGTTGTAGTAACTCTTGAAGAAGACAAGTCAATGGTATTCACGGGGTTTAGGCATGGCAACATCTATTTAGTGGATTTCTCTTCAAAGCAAACAAGCACCATGACATGCCTCTTCACCAAGTCGTCTCTTGGGTGGCTTTGGCATAGAAGAATTGCTCATATTGCATGAGCAACCTCAAGAAAGCCCACAAGAGAGGGATGATCACCGGCTTGAAGGACGTCACTTTTGACAAGAACAAATTATGCAAAGCATGTCAAGCCGGGAAGCAAGTTGCAACACATCATCCCATCAAGACGATGTTGTCTACCTCCAAGCCGCTCGAGCTACTACACATGGATCTCTTTGGTCCAACAACATACAAGAGCATTGGTGGTAACCTCTATTGCCTAGTTATCGTTGATGATTTTTCACGTTACACTTGGGTCATGTTTCTAGGCGATAAGGGTGAAACTCCGGAAATCTTCAAGACTTTTGCAAGAAGGGCTCAAAGGGAGTACAACTCCCCAATTGTGAAGATCCGGAGTGACAACGGCACCGAGTTCAAAAATATGAAGATTGAAGAATGGTGCGATGAAGAGGGCATCAAGCATGAGTTCTCCGCCACCTACACGCCTCAACAAAATGGAGTGGTGGAAAGAAAGAACAAGACACTCATCACCCTAGCAAGAGCAATGTTGGATGATTATGGCACGTCCGAGAAGTTTTGGGCGGAAGCAATCAACACGGCATGTCATGCATCCAACCGAGTATATCCTCACCGACTCCTCAAGAAAACTCCATATGAGCTCATCACCGGGAAGAAACCAAATATATCCTACTTTCGAGTCTTTGGTTGCAAATGCTTCATCTATAAGAAGAAAAGGCTCGGTAAGTTTGAGAGTAGATGTGATGAAGGTTTCTTTCTTGGTTATGCATCAAACTCCAAAGCATATAGAGTATTCAATCAAACCTCCGGGTTAGTTGAAGAAACATGTGATGTGGAGTTTGATGAATCTAATGGCTCCCAAGAGGAGGTTGTTGGCTATGAAAATGTAGGTGATGAGGAGACTGATGAAGCTTTGAAGAATATGTCCATTGGGGATATCAAGCCGGAAGAGGTACATAAAGGCAATGATCAAGGGGGAGGACATTCCTCATCTACACCAAGCACCTCCACGGCACCCCAAGCGGATAAAGATCAAGAAAAAGATAATCCACTACCTCAAGAAGATGTGCCAACGCCAACACCCCAAGTCCAAGAACAAGAAGAGCAAAGTGTTCCACCACAAGCACAAGATCCACCCCAACAAGCATCCACGCAAATACCGCTAGTGAAGCATGGTCGCATCTCCAAGGATCATCCAATTGGTCAAATCATTAGTAGTCCTTCCAAGGGAGTAAGAACTCGCTCTAAGCATGCTTCATTTTGCGAACATCACTCGTTTGTTTCTTGTATTGAACCCACTAGCATAGAGGAAGCGCTTGAGGACTCGGATTGGGTGATGCCCATGCAAGAAGAATTGAACAACTTCACCCGCAATGAAGTTTGGGTCCTCGAAGCTCCTCCGAAAGACAAGAACATCATTGGCACAAAGTGGGTCTTTCGAAACAAGCAAGATGAACATGGGGTGGTGATACGCAACAAAGCTAGACTTGTGGCAAAAGTGTTCTCTCAAGTCGAAGGTTTGGATTTTGGTGAAACTTTTGCTCCGGTCGCAAGACTTGAAGCTATCCGCATCCTTCTTGCTTACTCTTCACATCATAACATTAAGTTGTATCAAATGGATGTGAAAAGTGCATTCTTAAATGGTGTTATTAACGAACTTGTTTATGTTGAGCAACCTCCCGGGTTTGAAGATCCGAGGAATCCTAACCATGTTTATAGGTCGCACAAGGCACTCTATGGACTCAAACAAGCTCCAAGGGCTTGGTATGAGAGGCTTCGTGACTTCCTAATCATGCAAGGCTTCAAGATCGGGAGGGTGGACACCACATTGTTCACAAAAGATGTCAACGGGGATCTTTTCATTTGTCAAATTTATGTTGACGATATTATCTTTGGCTCAACTAATGATTTACTAAGCCATGAGTTTGCTACCATGATGTCTAGGGAATTCGAGATGTCCATGATTGGCGAATTGACCTTCTTCCTTGGTTTTCAAGTCAAACAAATGAAGGAAGGGACATTCATCCATCAAGAAAAGTATACTAAAGATATCTTGAAGAAGTTCAAGATGGATGAGTGCAAGCCAATCAAGACACCCATGGCAACTAATGGGCATCTCGACTTGGATGTGGACGGTAAACCGGTTGATCAATCCCTCTATCGTTCTATGATAGGGTATTTGCTTTACCTTACCGCATCTAGGCCCGATATAATGTTTAGTGTGTGCTTGTGTGCCCGCTTTCAAGCTAACCCAAAGGAGTCACACCTTTCGGCTGTGAATAGAATCCTTCGGTATCTCAAGCACACCCCTAGCATAGGCTTGTGGTACCCCAAAGGCGCTAGCTTAGATATCTTGGGATACACGGATTCGGATTTTGCCGGAAGCCGTGTGGATCGCAAGAGTACCTCAGGGGGTTGCCACTTGCTTGGGCGTTCTCTAGTTTCTTGGTCGAGTAAGAAGCAAAATTCCGTGGCTTTGTCCACCGCGGAAGCGGAATATATAGCGGCCGGTGCATGTTGTGCCCAAATCCTATATATGAAGCAAACCCTTGTGGACTTTGGTGTGAAACTAGATAGGATCCCACTCCTTTGTGACAATGAAAGTGCCGTAAAAATTGCCAAGAATCCGGTTCAACACTCTCGCACAAAGCACATTGATATTCGCCATCACTTCTTGCGTGATCACGAAGCCAAAGGAGACATATCTCTTTAAGGTGTGAGATCCGAGGAGCAATTGGCGGATATTTTCACAAAACCTTTAGACGAGAGTACCTTTGTTAGGCTAAGGAATGAGCTTAATGTGTTAGATGCGGCAAACGTCATGTAAGTTGCCATGTCATATAGAAAAATGCATACATATAGGACACTTGTCTAACCATGGTAAGATAGTGATGAGCAAGGGTTTAGCTAGAGGTAGTGGTCCACTTGTTTTCCTCTAGGCTTGAAGAAAGGCTCATCATGAAGAAGCTTCCCGTGGGTTCAAACTTGACAAGTAGATCTTAATTTCTTGTTATGCATTTCTTGTCATATAGATGTGCACTTCATGTTTACTTTACTTTCGCATGTGGTTGTAGTTTACACCATCATTGCATGCGTAAAGGTCACAAAGGAGATCACTTGATGAAAATGAGACTTGTTTCATATACAAGATCTTAATTCATGAAAAGTGAAAAGAGCAAAGTGTTAGGTGTGTTATTGCCTAGTGATTCATGTCATAATGATTTTGAAGCTCTCTATCTTCAATATTCCTATGACAAGGCTCATACATTTTATTTGGCGCTTTGTCTCGCTTTGCGGCTTCTCTTTGTATTTGAAAAGAAAATTATTTAAGCAAGTGTGCTATCCTTTTTGCTTTGAGGGGTAAAGTCGTCTATGCAAGTCCATTAACTAGAGTTTAGTTGAATTTTATAAGTTTATTGGACTTAGCATAGAAGAGTGAGCTGAGTGAAGGGTTTTCGGCTTCACCGGTTAAACCGACGCTCAATGGATCTATACCCATCGGTTTAACCGGCGTTAGTAAGTTGTGTCTCAGCTCAGTCAGTTTCAGGCGTTCAACCGGCGTATACAAAAGTGACAGCATCGGATCAACCGGTGAACGTAACACAGTTTTGACCTGTCAATTAACCGGTGTTAGCAGCGTTCAACCGGCGAGTTCAATTTGCAAATCATCGGATCAACCGGCGTTCAGATGTATTTCTGCTGCAGTCTCGGGAGAACTGCACCGATGCAATCGACCGGCGTTCTAACCCTATGCGTCGGATCGACCGGCGTTAAGGAAAATCGCGGGCCCACCTATCATATATGTGTCTTGCCCACGGACGCCAGCCTCTTACCTCTATGTTTCGCCCGCGTCTCTCCCAACTCGAGCCGCCGCCGCCGTTTCACGCCGCCGCCGCACACTCCACACGCCACCCGCCTACACGCCGTCAAGCCACAGCCACCACGCCTTGCACCCCCGCACGCAGCTGTGTGCCGCCCGCGCCGCCGCTCGCCCACGCTGCCCGCGCTCCACGCTACGCACCGCCGCCGCCTTGCGCCAGCGCCGCTTCGCGCCGACATCGCCGCCACTAGCTCTGCTACTCCGCGCCACCGCCGCGTTCTGAGCCGCCACTCCCACACGCAGTGCCGCCCACGCAGCCGCGCCTCCACGCCTTTCACTCCGCAGCCGCACCCGATCAGCGCTCACCAGGTGTTCGAGGATTTGACTGATAGAGATGGGTCGTGAGAAGAGGAAGGGGAAAGAGGTCGTGGTCGAGAAGCCAGTCCGCAAGCGGACTCGCGCAGAGAGAGAGGCCGAGAGGGCCGAGATGGTGGCCAAGGCCGCCGAGGAGCAGGCGTCAGGCCGTGCTCGCCCGTTCGCGATTAGGGATCCGCCAGCCAGGGGCAGGGGCAGAGGCCGAGGTATGGGCCGAGTCAGAGGTGCCAGGGCCACCAGAGCCACGACAGAGGCAGCAGCAGCAGAGTCAGATCAGTCAGATACAGCTGCAGATTCAGATTCAGAGGCAGAGCAGTCTGAGCAGTCTCAGGGGCAGAGCACACACGAGTCACCGACTCTACGATGGTCAGGACGCACTCGGCAGACGTCCCCAGCAGCAGAGACTTCGCCAGCGACCGAGCGTCGCACTGGACCGAGGACGCGAGGAGGTCACCAGCCACAGGAGCCTCGCAGGTCCGCAGCAGCAGCAGCAGCAGCAGCTCGTAGAGCCGAGGCCCTAGAGGCCGAGTGCGCAGTGTTTCGTGTGGACACTGTTGTGCGTCTGGAGCCAGGTGTGCTGCTCCAGAACTTGACCAAGGCCAATGCGGCGAAGGTCAAGAGGCTCAGGTGGAGTGTTTAGGAGGAGGACTGGTTCCCCGTGACCCGTGACAGCAGGGTCGACCGTAGGTTCTGGACGCTTCTTAAGGCCAGTTTCTACGAGACCTACCAGAGGCGGGGCCACAGGATCTCCCCGCACAGAGTGCTTGACTGGGTGTCTCTGAGGACAGCCGCAGGGGGAGCAGACGTCAGAGAGCACTTCGCTCACTTCAGGGGCCTGCCCAGGTTACTCTAGATTGAGCAGAACATATATATCGAGGACTGGGTCAGAGTCTTCTATGCCACGGCCTGGATAGCTCCCGAGCGTCAAGCAGTACACTTCGTGTTTGGAGGCCAGGTCTTTGGTCTGTCCAGGGCGACTATAGCAGGGATTCTCGGAGTTGACTTGGTTGATGTCTCCCTGCACGAGATGGTTTACGGAGATGCAGATCCACCGCGCAGAGCTTTGATTGGCGGGATTGCACCTTCTCACGAGGCGATCTCTCAGTGCTTCCGCCAACCGTTCCCTGCCTCCTACGCCAGAGTTCCCAGCCTGCTGACCCCAGAGGCATACGCAGTACACATGGCACTCCGGAGGACTTTGCTACCGAGGAGTGGCTACCCAGAGGGGTTTACAGGACAGCAGCAGCTCCTGCTTCTACACATCCTCACTCACGAGCCGTTTGATATAGTTGACTTCATCTTGGCTGAGATCGAGGATGTTATCACTGATGGGATGGGTGTTGTGCATCAGTTTCCGTATGCTCACTGGATCAGCTATATCTATTCTATGATCATGCCAGCTGAGTCACCCGTCAGTGCAGTCTACCGTCAGGACGAGGCTCCCCGGTTCCCAGTTTATCGTTCGACAGCACCACAGGACCGGAGGAGAGGCAGACAGGCCGATAGAGCTGCCATGGCACAGTTGTCACCAGAGGCACAGGCCCGTGTGGCACAGGAGGATGAGGCACTGCTAGCCGCCGAGGCACAGCTTCCCGGAGGAGAGGATGAGATACACTGGTCTGAGCTTGAGTCAGACTCCTCCGAGGACGTGGAGTACTTCCCTGCAGCAGCCCCAGCTAGTCACGACCACGAGGCAGGGGGGTCCAGAGAGCCAGCCCCAGAGTCAGCCGCTGCTGCTATAGTCTCTAAGTCCAAGGTGTCTCAGCCGTCCGAGCTCACCGCACTTCTACAGCAGCTCGTGACTCAGCAGAGAGAGGACCGGCTTGCACAGGAGGAGGCCAGGAGAGCCCATGAGGCTCAGCTTGCTGCTATACAGATGGAGGCTGCCCGAGAGTGGGCTGCGACCGAGGAGCGTTTTGTCGGGCTTATTGACAGAGTCTCTCAGAGGACAGACGCTCAGTTCCAGCAGATGCAGCAGGGCGATGTTTGGGATGATCTCACAGCTTTACTCTCACACCGGACTCGCCCCGCAGCAGCCAGGACTTCAGGGTGTTGCAGCACCTCAGCTTGCGGTCACACCAGCTCCTCCTCCAGTTACTACTGCAGCTCCTGCTCTCTCGATGACACCGGAGACCACGTTCTCGATGTCCGCACTACTTGGGTCTGCCGGTCGTCCACTCTTCTCACCACTGCCAGCGACTTCACTCTTCCAGGACTCTCCTTCGGCAGTCCAGTCAGTCGCCCTCCCCGTTGTACCACAGACACTACCTTCAGGGGGAGGAGGAGAGGGTTCTTTGCTTCAGCAGTCGACACAGCCGGCAGCCTCAGCACTTACTTCAGATGTTGACACATCTTCTGCTGAGCCGGTTACCACCTCTACGGACCCTCTTCCAGGCAGTGCCAGCACGAGAGCCTCGACGACAGCTACACCCCCAGTCAGTTCAGATCCAGCAGGCAGTTCTGACCAGCAGCTCCCGTCCGTCACTGAGGGTTCACCGTCCGACGACGACGACGACGACGATGACCCGGACCGTTTCCTCGCCGTACCGCGACAGCCGGACCAGTAGCTCGCCTTTTTTGGTGCTTTGATGCCAAAGGGGGAGAGGGAGTTGGAGTCAGGGGGAGGGTAGAGTTAGAGAGAGCTCGTAGTTATCAGGACCTTGATGCTTTGTATCACATTTGGTGTTAATTCTTGGATATGTACATTTGTCCCTTGAGTATGCCGTGCTTTGAGACATATCTATGGATTTCGTTTGAGCCGTTGAGCTCTTTGGTCTTTCTTCGAGTTTGCTTGTGTTTATCCTGTTTTATCTTTCTCGCTCTCTCGTTATTTATGTTTGTGTTGTCATCAATCACCAAAAAGGGGGAGATTGTAAGCATCTAGGCACTCAAGGTATGTTTCGGTGATTAATGACAACCATTATTGTGACTAATGAGTTTGTGCAGCTTAATAGTTCATTATCGCTCATCTGGTCATATGTCAAAAGAGGCCCCTCAATTTCTTTATCCAAAAAGGTGATCTCGGTTTTCAACTCTAATATTTGTCAAGACTAAGTATCTTTCTAGTCCTAAGTGTCATAAGGTTGAGAAGGACACTTAGGTTAGTATAGGTTTTATAGTTTTGTAGTGATCGCACTATTAAGAGGGGTTAAGGCCAGGTAACTTGAGCATGGACATGGTCAATCAAAAATGGATGCACACTATGGTCACTCAGGTTCCTAGAAGTTCAAATAAGTGGCTCTCAACTTATATCTCAAGAATATTTGGATTTCATTCAAGACTCAAATCAGAAAAGGCAAAATCAGAAAAAGTCTTTAACACCGGTTTAACCGACGCTCTCCCTTTTCTATACGTTGGTTAAACAAAGTCAGCAGAGTCTGGACAAGTCAATACACCAGTTAAACCGACGTGTTTGAATTTAACATCGGTGCATTAGTCCAGAGTTGGTTTTTCCAGGGTAATTCAAGTTCTATACACCGGTTAAACCGACGCTGTTTGAATTGGAACGTCGGTGCAATTGGCCAGTGAGATGGTTTTTCCAGGGATTTCTGAAGTTGTTCTCACCGGTTAAACCGACGATGGTTTTGAGTTAACGTCGGTGCAGTTGTCCAGAGACTTGGTTTTTCAGTTGATCAGTGGACAACTACACTCACCGGTTAAACCGATGATACGTCGGTTAATCTGCCCAAGTTGTAACGGCTAGTTTTCAGAAGGGGCAGTTTACATTCATCGGTTAAACCGACGATGACTATTGGAGGTACGTCGGATTAACCGGCGCTACGCAGTTTTCTGGCAGCTTTTCTCCAACGGCTCTATTCGTGTGAGCTGCCTATATATACCCCTCCAATGGGTCATTTCGACACTCTTGACACCAGGCAACATCCAAACACTCATACTATAGTCAAGAGCCACCTTGAGCTTCATCTTTCATATACTTGTTCATTCAATCAATCAAGAAGCAAGATTAAGGACTTGAGTAGAGAGAAGCTTGTGTGCATCCGTTCTTGGTGATCGGTTCTTGCTCAAGTGAAGGCCTTAGCTTGTTACTCTTGGTGATTGGCATCGCCAAGGCGATCTTGGTGATCGAGGTGTTTCTCGCGGAGCTTGCCAAGGATTGTGGGAGCCCGGAGAAGAAGATTGTACGTGGCTTGATCTCCACCACGCCGGGATGGTGAACGGAGACTCTTAGTGAGCGCCCTCGTCTCGGTGACTTGGGAGGTGACAAGACTCTTTGTGAGTGTCACAACGTGGATTAGGGGTGTGTGCCAACACATCGATACCACGGAAAAAAATCCGGTCGTCTCTTGTCCACTCTCTTTATTCAAGCATTTTCTTTCATACAATTTATTCATGTGCTTGACTTAGAGATCATAACTTAGCTCTACCTTGCTAGGCTTTACTTCTCATTTTATCTCTCTTAGCTTGTATAGGTAGCTTAGTTATCCGGTTGGTGAATTGGTGCGTTACTAGTATTGCATAGGTTAAGGTTGATTAATTGTGTTTTAGAAATTGAAAAAGACCCAATTCACCCCCTCTTGATCCATCGATCCTTTCAAAGACCCTTTCTATAGCAGTGTCAGCTGGAAGTGTACCTTTTTATTAATGAAAAAGAAAGAATATTTAAATGTTATTGCAAACCCAAATAATAAAAGTTGGAACGTATCTTTTAGAGTCTACTCCGCTCACAGGTTGGTCATTCAGGTTCTACTCATCTCTCACGTTCTCCACTCATGTGGTTTTATTTTGTGGCCACTACTACTATAATCCCAACTCGCAACAAAAATAGTATCCATCTCAAGTTTGGGGGGGGGGGGGGGTTTAATACAATCAAAACATTCTTGCCGTTGCTTTGGAAATCCATAATTTGTCTTGCATAGACTATGTAAAAAATGACCTATAGTGATGTGCATAAAGGTGACATGTTGTTGTTGTACGCCACCTTTGTTATTTGGGTGACGCGCGAAGATGATGCACGTCACTTTTTACCTCTTGGTAGCCTCTCTAAAACAATGCCCGTCGCCTATGTAATGACATAAATGACGTGCAACATCAAAGCACGTTACCTTTATTATAAGTGACGGCCCACATTTATGTCCCGTCACCTATAAGTTTGATATAGGTGACGGGCGACATTAAAGCACGTCACCTATAAGGTTAGTATATGTGACGGACTTTGATAAGTAAAAGATGATGGATAACATCAAAGCGCGTCACCTTTGTGATGACATAGGTGACATGCAACATCAAGACGCGTCACCTTTGTGACTTTTATTAATATTTGAACATGCGATTTTTGAAAAATTCAAATTGTTTCAAATTAAAAATTGGTCTATACAAAAGTTGTAGGCCTCAACCAGATCTACAACTTTGTAGTTCAAAAATTTTCAGTTGAGGTTGTTTTGGCACACAAATATATAGTTTAAATTTTGAATTTCAAATTTTCAAAATTTTCAAATGACCTCAAATGGGATAAAAAAAAGTATATACAAAAGTTGTAGCTCACCACTAGATCTACAACTTTGTAGTTGAAAAGTGTTTCATTTGAGATCGTTATAGCTGTGAAAAAAAATTATATAAGATATTAGAAAGTGATGATAAAAAAAATATCTCATTGTTGGTCACATATGATGGTGTAGCCCAATAGTAGGCAAGGGTACGCACGAGGCTAAGGTTGTGGGTTCGAATCCTGGTAACGCTAGAAAAAATCGCACGCGCGCATATTCGCGCAAAAAATAGCGTGACTTGCAAATATTTTTAGCACGTCCTTGGGAAAAAGAAAATATTTTTTGATTTTTATTCATGCTGCAAATATTTATTTTAGCATACAAAAGAATGATGCCCGTCACCTATGTGTTGACATAGGTGACGGACTAAGAATACCATAGGTGACGGCTCATACTGAGGCCCGTCAACTTTTACGTACATAGATGACAGGCTTTTGCCCATCACTTTTCTGTTCTAATCAGTGACGATGTACAGGTGACGGGCACGATGTCCGTCACCTGTGAGAGATGACGCCTGTCATTATTGGCCTCTTCTTACATAGTGATATAGTACATCCTAATAACTATGTTGGAATGTATTCATTGCATATTAAGGTCTAATTTTACATATCCTAGCTGGTATGCCCTTTGCGGTAACGATTTACTAATGTCTATATTCACCTATTATCTAAATTTATCATGAATTTATGATCCTTGCTGGTATGCCCTTTGTCGTACGATTTACTAATGTCTATATTTACCTATTATCTGAATTTATCACGAATTTATGATCCTAGATTCCTAGCTGGTATGCCCTTTGTGGTAACGATTTACTAATGTCTATATTTACCTATTATCTGAATTTATCATGAATTTATGATCCTAGATGGTAGGCCCTTTGTGGTAAAAATTTACTAATGTCTATATTTACCTATTATCTGAATTTATCATGAATATGATTCTAGCTATTTAAATAGGAGAGAGGAGAGGATTGAGGTTCATTGAGCACGGCTTCATAGCTCCGAATAGTAAACCACAATTGTGAAGGCAAAGGTCCGATATCAAGGACATTACCAACCACATGCTGATGGACCAGATGAAGACGCCCTTGTTCACTCTGCCTTTTTGTATCCCTATCGCTGACTGCACAAGGTTCTTGTAATTTAACCTATTACAGAAAAATACATATGATTGACACAAATATTGATGAAAACAAAACCATGTGCGTAGGTGGTCGACCACAGTTATTAAATGCTAGAAGTTTTACCGGTAATAACACCATCAACTCAAAATCAATTGATGAGAGCAAGTTTACCTTGACATTTTGTGTTTGGGGGAAGTGCGATTTGTTCGGACATGGTGTACAAAATTGTTATTGCTGCCCGGATGGAAGTCGGAAAGAGTCCTGCCACCAGACAATGGAAGAGTGCAGGGCCAATTGCGCGTTGTGCAGACCCAAATGCTAGCTACCACCATTTGAGAGATCGATGATGCAAGACAACCCGTCAATGCCACAATCAATGCTATGTATACAAATAAGGCATTGTGTGATCCAAAAATCAATCCACTATAATATATCAGTAGTGCTTCATGTCAAAATTTATATGGAAGACAACCGCTTTTGGTCCCAATCTTTGGTATTGCTTTTTCCTATAAAAGTTGATTACATTTCTTTATGCTATTTGTACCCATCACTGGTTTATGGGTGAGTGTTATTGGCGTAGTTGGCCTGGCTCTGAACCTGCGTGCCTATGACTTTGTTTCCCAGAAAATCCGTGTAGCGGAAGATTCTGAATTTGAGACTTTGTACACCAAATAATATTCTTTTAAACGAGGGTATTCGTGCGTGGATGGATGGCAGCTCAGGATCAGCCTCATGAAAATCTTATATTCCCTGAGGAGGTTCTACCAAGTGGAAACGCTCTTTAATGAAACTTCCGTTTTAGTTGGTCGTGACCAAGAAACCACCGACTTTGCTTTGTGGGCTGGGAATGCCAGACTTATCAATTTGTCCGATAAACTACTTGGAGCTCATGTAGCCCATGCCGGATTAATCGTATTCTGGGCCGGAGCAATGAACCTATTTGAAGTGGCCCATTTCGTACTAGAAAACCTCATGCATGAACAAGGGTTGATTTTACTTCCGCACTCCATGGGTCCTTTAAGAGAAGTATTGAGGATGATAAACTTTATTTCTTCTCGAAAATAACACCATGAGAATATGAGTATCTAGCAGATATTGTACTAATGCATATGTTGTATATCGATATATACATTTCTTGATGTTTTTGCATTAGAATCAATTCATGTTCAGTTGCACATTTCATTCTATCGTGCTTTGTATACCTTGTTGCACAATTTCCTTTTGGCACCATACTAGTGTTGTAGTGAGACTAAACAAGGGAAAAGTCTGACAAAGTGCGTCTCGAGACAGGAATGTGTCATTTCTGGGGCATGCTCACTGCTAGAGAAATGGACACTATTACCGGGCGGAAACCCCCAGTTAGTACCGGTTCCCGGCCCGATACCGCCCAGTATTTAGTACCGGCCGGTCTGACCTGTACTACATAGAGCTTTTAGTACCGAATGGTGGTGTTACCAACCGGTACTAAACTGCTTGCCACGCTACAACGTCTGGTGCAGCAGCTTAGTACTGGTTGGTACTAAGTTTTTTTTTGCTTTTTTTGTTCCCTTTATGTTTCTTTTCTTTTCCTTTTAGTTTTAATTAAATAGTATTCGTATTCATAGCTATTTGTGTATTTGTATTCGTATCTAGCATTCGTATTTGTATCTAGCAAAGCAAAAAGCTATTATATATATTATATTTATATACACTTAAAATATTACTTGAAACTATATATTTACAAGTAGCCATGCACATAAATTGTTTTCCGACAAATTATTCAAACAATACTAGTCTTTTTTGTTGTCCCTGTCTGGATCTTGTTGACCCACGCTTACCCTATTATCCGTATAAAATTCTCCATTTGGATTTATGACCTTGTCCGACAGGAATCCACAGATTGATTCTTGAATTGCTCTAATTCTTTCCGGTTTGATGAGGTCCTTTTTCATTGTCCAAATCACATGCAAACATCAATATTTTCAATTAATACATGTACATAATTAAATGCAAAAAATTGTTATTAATGTTATATGTAAATCGAATTCGTGTTGTGACATCCTCTTGGTGGCTCCGCAAAATTAATGCACTTGAAATATCCAAATTGACAGTGCCTCCATCAATCGCAAGATTCTCATGCTCCTCCCGAAACCCAAGTATAACATCATCAATGCTATGCTTCAAAAGGAGAATCTTGACACAATGGAAGTGGGAGAACTTGTGGGCGAAATTCGCGCTCATGAAATGAGTATCCTTGGTATGTCCGAAGAGCCAACTTCAAGCAAATCAATTGCTCTAAAGACCAAGGAAAACAAATCCCGCAAACTCAAGATGATCAAGCAAGATTCAAGCTCAAGGAATGAAGAAGATGGTCATCATGAAAGCTCATCTGATGTTGAAGATGATGGAGAACTTGCTCTCATGATGAGAAAGTTCACACGCTTGAATGACAAGATCAATAAGAAGGGTTTCAACTTTGACTCTAAAAAGGGAATGTTCCGGCCAATGGATGTCAAGAACAAAATTTGCTACAATTGTGGAGAAAAAGGTCACATCCATCCAAATTGCCCCAAACCGGACAAAAGAAACAAGGATAACAAGAGCAAGCATCGCCATGATTCAAGCGATGATGAAGAAGAAGAAAGAAAGAACAAAAACAAGAGACTTGGGAAGAAAAAGAGCCATGACAAGAAGACCAAGCTCTTCCCAAAGAAGAAAGGGCACACCAAGAGAAGCTTCTTGGTGGAAAAACAAGAGTGGGTGATCGATGTCTCATCAAGCGAAGAGTCAAGTGATGAAGAAGACATAGTCACCATCGCCCTCATAAATGAAGGACCATCACTACCTCCACCTCCAATGTGCCTTATGGCCAAAGGTAACTCTAAGGTGAACTACAAAGCCGATGGAAAACATTGGGTACTTGATAGCGGTTGCTCTCAACACATGACCGGCAATGATAGCATGTTCACCTCTCTTGAAGACCCCGGCGATCATGAACATGTCACCTATGGTGATAACTCAATGGGGAAAGTTTTAGGTTTGGGTAGAATAGCAATTTCAAAAGATTTATCTATTTCTAATGTCTTGTTTGTAGAAGCACTTAGTTTCAATCTTATTTCTATTGCTCAATTATGTGATCTTGGACTAACGTGTACTTTTGATAAGAATGGTGTTGTAGTAACTCTTGAAGAAGACAAGTCAATGGTATTCACGGGGTTTAGGCATGGCAACATCTATTTAGTGGATTTCTCTTCAAAGCAAACAAGCACCATGACATGCCTCTTCACCAAGTCGTCTCTTGGGTGGCTTTGGCATAGAAGAATTGCTCATATTGCATGAGCAACCTCAAGAAAGCGCACAAGAGAGGGATGATCACCGGCTTGAAGGACGTCACTTTTGACAAGAACAAATTATGCAAAGCATGTCAAGCCGGGAAGCAAGTTGCAACACATCATCCCATCAAGACGATGTTGTCTACCTCCAAGCCGCTCGAGCTACTACACATGGATCTCTTTGGTCCAACAACATACAAGAGCATTGGTGGTAACCTCTATTGCCTAGTTATCGTTGATGATTTTTCACGTTACACTTGGGTCATGTTTCTAGGCGATAAGGGTGAAACTCCGGAAATCTTCAAGACTTTTGCAAGAAGGGCTCAAAGGGAGTACAACTCCCCAATTGTGAAGATCCGGAGTGACAACGGCACCGAGTTCAAAAATATGAAGATTGAAGAATGGTGCGATGAAGAGGGCATCAAGCATGAGTTCTCCGCCACCTACACGCCTCAACAAAATGGAGTGGTGGAAAGAAAGAACAAGACACTCATCACCCTAGCAAGAGCAATGTTGGATGATTATGGCACGTCCGAGAAGTTTTGGGCGGAAGCAATCAACACGGCATGTCATGCATCCAACCGAGTATATCCTCACCGACTCCTCAAGAAAACTCCATATGAGCTCATCACCGGGAAGAAACCAAATATATCCTACTTTCGAGTCTTTGGTTGCAAATGCTTCATCTATAAGAAGAAAAGGCTCGGTAAGTTTGAGAGTAGATGTGATGAAGGTTTCTTTCTTGGTTATGCATCAAACTCCAAAGCATATAGAGTATTCAATCAAACCTCCGGGTTAGTTGAAGAAACATGTGATGTGGAGTTTGATGAATCTAATGGCTCCCAAGAGGAGGTTGTTGGCTATGAAAATGTAGGTGATGAGGAGACTGATGAAGCTTTGAAGAATATGTCCATTGGGGATATCAAGCCGGAAGAGGTACATAAAGGCAATGATCAAGGGGGAGGACCTTCCTCATCTACACCAAGCACCTCCACGGCACCCCAAGCGGATAAAGATCAAGAAAAAGATAATCCACTACCTCAAGAAGATGTGCCAACGCCAACACCCCAAGTCCAAGAACAAGAAGAGCAAAGTGTTCCACCACAAGCACAAGATCCACCCCAACAAGCATCCACGCAAATACCGCTAGTGAAGCATGGTCGCATCTCCAAGGATCATCCAATTGGTCAAATCATTAGTAGTCCTTCCAAGGGAGTAAGAACTCGCTCTAAGCATGCTTCATTTTGCGAACATCACTCGTTTGTTTCTTGTATTGAACCCACTAGCATAGAGGAAGCGCTTGAGGACTCGGATTGGGTGATGCCCATGCAAGAAGAATTGAACAACTTCACCCGCAATGAAGTTTGGGTCCTCGAAGCTCCTCCGAAAGACAAGAACATCATTGGCACAAAGTGGGTCTTTCGAAACAAGCAAGATGAACATGGGGTGGTGATACGCAACAAAGCTAGACTTGTGGCAAAAGTGTTCTCTCAAGTCGAAGGTTTGGATTTTGGTGAAACTTTTGCTCCGGTCGCAAGACTTGAAGCTATCCGCATCCTTCTTGCTTACTCTTCACATCATAACATTAAGTTGCATCAAATGGATGTGAAAAGTGCATTCTTAAATGGTGTTATTAACGAACTTGTTTATGTTGAGCAACCTCCCGGGTTTGAAGATCCGAGGAATCCTAACCATGTTTATAGGTCGCACAAGGCACTCTATGGACTCAAACAAGCTCCAAGGGCTTGGTATGAGAGGCTTCGTGACTTCCTAATCATGCAAGGCTTCAAGATCGGGAGGGTGGACACCACATTGTTCACAAAAGATGTCAACGGGGATCTTTTCATTTGTCAAATTTATGTTGACGATATTATCTTTGGCTCAACTAATGATTTACTAAGCCATGAGTTTGCTACCATGATGTCTAGGGAATTCGAGATGTCCATGATTGGCGAATTGACCTTCTTCCTTGGTTTTCAAGTCAAACAAATGAAGGAAGGGACATTCATCCATCAAGAAAAGTATACTAAAGATATCTTGAAGAAGTTCAAGATGGATGAGTGCAAGCCAATCAAGACACCCATGGCAACTAATGGGCATCTCGACTTGGATGTGGACGGTAAACCGGTTGATCAATCCCTCTATCGTTCTATGATAGGGTATTTGCTTTACCTTACCGCATCTAGGCCCGATATAATGTTTAGTGTGTGCTTGTGTGCCCGCTTTCAAGCTAACCCAAAGGAGTCACACCTTTCGGCTGTGAATAGAATCCTTCGGTATCTCAAGCACACCCCTAGCATAGGCTTGTGGTACCCCAAAGGCGCTAGCTTAGATATCTTGGGATACACGGATTCGGATTTTGCCGGAAGCCGTGTGGATCGCAAGAGTACCTCAGGGGGTTGCCACTTGCTTGGGCGTTCTCTAGTTTCTTGGTCGAGTAAGAAGCAAAATTCCGTGGCTTTGTCCACCGCGGAAGCGGAATATATAGCGGCCGGTGCATGTTGTGCCCAAATCCTATATATGAAGCAAACCCTTGTGGACTTTGGTGTGAAACTAGATAGGATCCCACTCCTTTGTGACAATGAAAGTGCCGTAAAAATTGCCAAGAATCCGGTTCAACACTCTCGCACAAAGCACATTGATATTCGCCATCACTTCTTGCGTGATCACGAAGCCAAAGGAGACATATCTCTTTAAGGTGTGAGATCCGAGGAGCAATTGGCGGATATTTTCACAAAACCTTTAGACGAGAGTACCTTTGTTAGGCTAAGGAATGAGCTTAATGTGTTAGATGCGGCAAACGTCATGTAAGTTGCCATGTCATATAGAAAAATGCATACATATAGGACACTTGTCTAACCATGGTAAGATAGTGATGAGCAAGGGTTTAGCTAGAGGTAGTGGTCCACTTGTTTTCCTCTAGGCTTGAAGAAAGGCTCATCATGAAGAAGCTTCCCGTGGGTTCAAACTTGACAAGTAGATCTTAATTTCTTGTTATGCATTTCTTGTCATATAGATGTGCACTTCATGTTTACTTTACTTTCGCATGTGGTTGTAGTTTACACCATCATTGCATGCGTAAAGGTCACAAAGGAGATCACTTGATGAAAATGAGACTTGTTTCATATACAAGATCTTAATTCATGAAAAGTGAAAAGAGCAAAGTGTTAGGTGTGTTATTGCCTAGTGATTCATGTCATAATGAGTTTGAAGCTCTCTATCTTCAATATTCCTATGACAAGGCTCATACATTTTATTTGGCGCTTTGTCTCACTTTGCGGCTTCTCTTTGTATTTGAAAAGAAAATTATTTAAGCAAGTGTGCTATCCTTTTTGCTTTGAGGGGTAAAGTCGTCTATGCAAGTCCATTAACTAGAGTTTAGTTGAATTTTATAAGTTTATTGGACTTAGCATAGAAGAGTGAGCTGAGTGAAGGGTTTTCGGCTTCACCGGTTAAACCGACGCTCAATGGATCTATACCCATCGGTTTAACCGGCGTTAGTAAGTTGTGTCTCAGCTCAGTCAGTTTCAGGCGTTCAACCGGCGTATACAAAAGTGACAGCATCGGATCAACCGGTGAACGTAACACAGTTTTGACCTGTCAATTAACCGGTGTTAGCAGCGTTCAACCGGCGAGTTCAATTTGCAAATCATCGGATCAACCGGCGTTCAGATGTATTTCTGCTGCAGTCTCGGGAGAACTGCACCGATGCAATCGACCGGCGTTCTAACCCTATGCGTCGGATCGACCGGCGTTAAGGAAAATCGCGGGCCCACCTATCATATATGTGTCTTGCCCACGGACGCCAGCCTCTTACCTCTATGTTTCGCCCGCGTCTCTCCCAACTCGAGCCGCCGCCGCCGTTTCACGCCGCCGCCGCACACTCCACACGCCGCCCGCCTGCACGCCGTCAAGCCACAGCCACCACGCCTTGCACCCCCGCACGCAGCTGTGTGCCGCCCGCGCCGCCGCTCGCCCACGCTGCCCGCGCTCCACGCTACGCACCGCCGCCGCCTTGCGCCAGCGCCGCTTCGCGCCGACATCGCCGCCACTAGCTCTGCTACTCCGCGCCACCGCCGCGTTCTGAGCCGCCACTCCCACACGCAGTGCCGCCCACGCAGCCGCGCCTCCACGCCTTTCACTCCGCAGCCGCACCCGATCAGCGCTCACCAGGTGTTCGAGGATTTGACTGATAGAGATGGGTCGTGAGAAGAGGAAGGGGAAAGAGGTCGTGGTCGAGAAGCCAGTCCGCAAGCGGACTCGCGCAGAGAGAGAGGCCGAGAGGGCCGAGATGGTGGCCAAGGCCGCCGAGGAGCAGGCGTCAGGCCGTGCTCGCCCGTTCGCGATTAGGGATCCGCCAGCCAGGGGCAGGGGCAGAGGCCGAGGTATGGGCCGAGTCAGAGGTGCCAGGGCCACCAGAGCCACGACAGAGGCAGCAGCAGCAGAGTCAGATCAGTCAGATACAGCTGCAGATTCAGATTCAGAGGCAGAGCAGTCTGAGCAGTCTCAGGGGCAGAGCACACACGAGTCACCGACTCTATGACGGTCAGGACGCACTCGGCAGACGTCCCCAGCAGCAGAGACTTCGCCAGCGACCGAGCGTCGCACTGGACCGAGGACGCGAGGAGGTCACCAGCCACAGGAGCCTCGCAGGTCCGCAGCAGCAGCAGCAGCAGCAGCTCGTAGAGCCGAGGCCCTAGAGGCCGAGTGCGCAGTGTTTCGTGTGGACACTGTTGTGCGTCTGGAGCCAGGTGTGCTGCTCCAGAACTTGACCAAGGCCAATGCGGCGAAGGTCAAGAGGCTCAGGTGGAGTGTTTAGGAGGAGGACTGGTTCCCCGTGACCCGTGACAGCAGGGTCGACCGTAGGTTCTGGACGCTTCTTAAGGCCAGTTTCTACGAGACCTACCAGAGGCGGGGCCACAGGATCTCCCCGCACAGAGTGCTTGACTGGGTGTCTCTGAGGACAGCCGCAGGGGGAGCAGACGTCATAGAGCACTTCGCTCACTTCAGGGGCCTGCCCAGGTTACTCTAGATTGAGCAGAACATATATATCGAGGACTGGGTCAGAGTCTTCTATGCCACGGCCTGGATAGCTCCCGAGCGTCAAGCAGTACACTTCGTGTTTGGAGGCCAGGTCTTTGGTCTGTCCAGGGCGACTATAGCAGGGATTCTCGGAGTTGACTTGGTTGATGTCTCCCTGCACGAGATGGTTTACGGAGATGCAGATCCACCGCGCAGAGCTTTGATTGGCGGGATTGCACCTTCTCACGAGGCGATCTCTCAGTGCTTCCGCCAACCGTTCCCTGCCTCCTACGCCAGAGTTCCCAGCCTGCTGACCCCAGAGGCATACGCAGTACACATGGCACTCCGGAGGACTTTGCTACCGAGGAGTGGCTACCCAGAGGGGTTTACAGGACAGCAGCAGCTCCTGCTTCTACACATCCTCACTCACGAGCCGTTTGATATAGTTGACTTCATCTTGGCTGAGATCGAGGATGTTATCACTGATGGGATGGGTGTTGTGCATCAGTTTCCGTATGCTCACTGGATCAGCTATATCTATTCTATGATCATGCCAGCTGAGTCACCCGTCAGTGCAGTCTACCGTCAGGACGAGGCTCCCCGGTTCCCAGTTTATCGTTCGACAGCACCACAGGACCGGAGGAGAGGCAGACAGGCCGATAGAGCTGCCATGGCACAGTTGTCACCAGAGGCACAGGCCCGTGTGGCACAGGAGGATGAGGCACTGCTAGCCGCCGAGGCACAGCTTCCCGGAGGAGAGGATGAGATACACTGGTCTGAGCTTGAGTCAGACTCCTCCGAGGACGTGGAGTACTTCCCTGCAGCAGCCCCAGCTAGTCACGACCACGAGGCAGGGGGGTCCAGAGAGCCAGCCCCAGAGTCAGCCGCTGCTGCTATAGTCTCTAAGTCCAAGGTGTCTCAGCCGTCCGAGCTCACCGCACTTCTACAGCAGCTCGTGACTCAGCAGAGAGAGGACCGGCTTGCACAGGAGGAGGCCAGGAGAGCCCATGAGGCTCAGCTTGCTGCTATACAGATGGAGGCTGCCCGAGAGTGGGCTGCGACCGAGGAGCGTTTTGTCGGGCTTATTGACAGAGTCTCTCAGAGGACAGACGCTCAGTTCCAGCAGATGCAGCAGGGCGATGTTTGGGATGATCTCACAGCTTTACTCTCACACCGGACTCGCCCCGCAGCAGCCAGGACTTCAGGGTGTTGCAGCACCTCAGCTTGCGGTCACACCAGCTCCTCCTCTAGTTACTACTGCAGCTCCTGCTCTCTCGACGACACCGGAGACCACGTTCTCGATGTCCGCACTACTTGGGTCTGCCGGTCGTCCACTCTTCTCACCACTGCCAGCGACTTCACTCTTCCAGGACTCTCCTTCGGCAGTCCAGTCAGTCGCCCTCCCCGTTGTACCACAGACACTACCTTCAGGGGGAGGAGGAGAGGGTTCTTTGCTTCAGCAGTCGACACAGCCGGCAGCCTCAGCACTTACTTCAGATGTTGACACATCTTCTGCTGAGCCGGTTACCACCTCTACGGACCCTCTTCCAGGCAGTGCCAGCACGAGAGCCTCGACGACAGCTACACCCCCAGTCAGTTCAGATCCAGCAGGCAGTTCTGACCAGCAGCTCCCGTCCGTCACCGAGGGTTCACCGTCCGACGACGACGACGACGACGATGACCCGGACCGTTTCCTCGCCGTACCGCGACAGCCGGACCAGTAGCTCGCCTTTTTTGGTGCTTTGATGCCAAAGGGGGAGAGGGAGTTGGAGTCAGGGGGAGGGTAGAGTTAGAGAGAGCTCGTAGTTATCAGGACCTTGATGCTTTGTATCACATTTGGTGTTAATTCTTGGATATGTACATTTGTCCCTTGAGTATGCCGTGCTTTGAGACATATCTATGGATTTCGTTTGAGCCGTTGAGCTCTTTGGTCTTTCTTCGAGTTTGCTTGTGTTTATCCTGTTTTATCTTTCTCGCTCTCTCGTTATTTATGTTTGTGTTGTCATCAATCACCAAAAAGGGGGAGATTGTAAGCATCTAGGCACTCAAGGTATGTTTCGGTGATTAATGACAACCATTATTGTGACTAATGAGTTTGTGCAGCTTAATAGTTCATTATCGCTCATCTGGTCATATGTCAAAAGAGGCCCCTCAATTTCTTTATCCAAAAAGGTGATCTCGGTTTTCAACTCTAATATTTGTCAAGACTAAGTATCTTTCTAGTCCTAAGTGTCATAAGGTTGAGAAGGACACTTAGGTTAGTATAGGTTTTATAGTTTTGTAGTGATCGCACTATTAAGAGGGGTTAAGGCCAGGTAACTTGAGCATGGACATGGTCAATCAAAAATGGATGCACACTATGGTCACTCAGGTTCCTAGAAGTTCAAATAAGTGGCTCTCAACTTATATCTCAAGAATATTTGGATTTCATTCAAGACTCAAATCAGAAAAGGCAAAATCAGAAAAAGTCTTTAACACCGGTTTAACCGACGCTCTCCCTTTTCTATACGTTGGTTAAACAAAGTCAGCAGAGTCTGGACAAGTCAATACACCAGTTAAACCGACGTGTTTGAATTTAACATCGGTGCATTAGTCCAGAGTTGGTTTTTCCAGGGTAATTCAAGTTCTATACACCGGTTAAACCGACGCTGTTTGAATTGGAACGTCGGTGCAATTGGCCAGTGAGATGGTTTTTCCAGGGATTTCTGAAGTTGTTCTCACCGGTTAAACCGACGATGGTTTTGAGTTAACGTCGGTGCAGTTGTCCAGAGACTTGGTTTTTCAGTTGATCAGTGGACAACTACACTCACCGGTTAAACCGATGATACGTCGGTTAATCTGCCCAAGTTGTAACGGCTAGTTTTCAGAAGGGGCAGTTTACATTCATCGGTTAAACCGACGATGACTATTGGAGGTACGTCGGATTAACCGGCGCTACGCAGTTTTCTGGCAGCTTTTCTCCAACGGCTCTATTCGTGTGAGCTGCCTATATATACCCCTCCAATGGGTCATTTCGACACTCTTGACACCAGGCAACATCCAAACACTCATACTATAGTCAAGAGCCACCTTGAGCTTCATCTTTCATATACTTGTTCATTCAATCAATCAAGAAGCAAGATTAAGGACTTGAGTAGAGAGAAGCTTGTGTGCATCCGTTCTTGGTGATCGGTTCTTGCTCAAGTGAAGGCCTTAGCTTGTTACTCTTGGTGATTGGCATCGCCAAGGCGATCTTGGTGATCGAGGTGTTTCTCGCGGAGCTTGCCAAGGATTGTGGGAGCCCGGAGAAGAAGATTGTACGTGGCTTGATCTCCACCACGCCGGGATGGTGAACGGAGACTCTTAGTGAGCGCCCTCGTCTCGGTGACTTGGGAGGTGACAAGACTCTTTGTGAGTGTCACAACGTGGATTAGGGGTGTGTGCCAACACATCGATACCACGGAAAAAAATCCGGTCGTCTCTTGTCCACTCTCTTTATTCAAGCATTTTCTTTCATACAATTTATTCATGTGCTTGACTTAGAGATCATAACTTAGCTCTACCTTGCTAGGCTTTACTTCTCATTTTATCTCTCTTAGCTTGTATAGGTAGCTTAGTTATCCGGTTGGTGAATTGGTGCGTTACTAGTATTGCATAGGTTAAGGTTGATTAATTGTGTTTTAGAAATTGAAAAAGACCCAATTCACCCCCTCTTGATCCATCGATCCTTTCAAAGACCCTTTCTATAGCAGTGTCAGCTGGAAGTGTACCTTTTTATTAATGAAAAAGAAAGAATATTTAAATGTTATTGCAAACCCAAATAATAAAAGTTGGAACGTATCTTTTAGAGTCTACTCCGCTCACAGGTTGGTCATTCAGGTTCTACTCATCTCTCACGTTCTCCACTCATGTGGTTTTATTTTGTGGCCACTACTACTATAATCCCAACTCGCAACAAAAATAGTATCCATCTCAAGTTTGGGGGGGGGGTTTAATACAATCAAAACATTCTTGCCGTTGCTTTGGAAATCCATAATTTGTCTTGCATAGACTATGTAAAAAATGACCTATAGTGATGTGCATAAAGGTGACATGTTGTTGTTGTACGCCACCTTTGTTATTTGGGTGACGCGCGAAGATGATGCACGTCACTTTTTACCTCTTGGTAGCCTCTCTAAAACAATGCCCGTCGCCTATGTAATGACATAAATGACGTGCAACATCAAAGCACGTTACCTTTATTATAAGTGACGGCCCACATTTATGTCCCGTCACCTATAAGTTTGATATAGGTGACGGGCGACATTAAAGCACGTCACCTATAAGGTTAGTATATGTGACGGACTTTGATAAGTAAAAGATGATGGATAACATCAAAGCGCGTCACCTTTGTGATGACATAGGTGACATGCAACATCAAGACGCGTCACCTTTGTGACTTTTATTAATATTTGAACATGCGATTTTTGAAAAATTCAAATTGTTTCAAATTAAAAATTGGTCTATACAAAAGTTGTAGGCCTCAACCAGATCTACAACTTTGTAGTTCAAAAATTTTCAGTTGAGGTTGTTTTGGCACACAAATATATAGTTTAAATTTTGAATTTCAAATTTTCAAAATTTTCAAATGACCTCAAATGGGATAAAAAAAAGTATATACAAAAGTTGTAGCTCACCACTAGATCTACAACTTTGTAGTTGAAAAGTGTTTCATTTGAGATCGTTATAGCTGTGAAAAAAAATTATATAAGATATTAGAAAGTGATGATAAAAAAAATATCTCATTGTTGGTCACATATGATGGTGTAGCCCAATAGTAGGCAAGGGTACGCACGAGGCTAAGGTTGTGGGTTCGAATCCTGGTAACGCTAGAAAAAATCGCACGCGCGCATATTCGCGCAAAAAATAGCGTGACTTGCAAATATTTTTAGCACGTCCTTGGGAAAAAGAAAATATTTTTTGATTTTTATTCATGCTGCAAATATTTATTTTAGCATACAAAAGAATGATGCCCGTCACCTATGTGTTGACATAGGTGACGGACTAAGAATACCATAGGTGACGGCTCATACTGAGGCCCGTCAACTTTTACGTACATAGATGACAGGCTTTTGCCCATCACTTTTCTGTTCTAATCAGTGACGATGTACAGGTGACGGGCACGATGTCCGTCACCTGTGAGAGATGACGCCTGTCATTATTGGCCTCTTCTTACATAGTGATATAGTACATCCTAATAACTATGTTGGAATGTATTCATTGCATATTAAGGTCTAATTTTACATATCCTAGCTGGTATGCCCTTTGCGGTAACGATTTACTAATGTCTATATTCACCTATTATCTAAATTTATCATGAATTTATGATCCTTGCTGGTATGCCCTTTGTCGTACGATTTACTAATGTCTATATTTACCTATTATCTGAATTTATCACGAATTTATGATCCTAGATTCCTAGCTGGTATGCCCTTTGTGGTAACGATTTACTAATGTCTATATTTACCTATTATCTGAATTTATCATGAATTTATGATCCTAGATGGTAGGCCCTTTGTGGTAAAAATTTACTAATGTCTATATTTACCTATTATCTGAATTTATCATGAATATGATTCTAGCTATTTAAATAGGAGAGAGGAGAGGATTGAGGTTCATTGAGCACGGCTTCATAGCTCCGAATAGTAAACCACAATTGTGAAGGCAAAGGTCCGATATCAAGGACATTACCAACCACATGCTGATGGACCAGATGAAGACGCCCTTGTTCACTCTGCCTTTTTGTATCCCTATCGCTGACTGCACAAGGTTCTTGTAATTTAACCTATTACAGAAAAATACATATGATTGACACAAATATTGATGAAAACAAAACCATGTGCGTAGGTGGTCGACCACAGTTATTAAATGCTAGAAGTTTTACCGGTAATAACACCATCAACTCAAAATCAATTGATGAGAGCAAGTTTACCTTGACATTTTGTGTTTGGGGGAAGTGCGATTTGTTCGGACATGGTGTACAAAATTGTTATTGCTGCCCGGATGGAAGTCGGAAAGAGTCCTGCCACCAGACAATGGAAGAGTGCAGGGCCAATTGCGCGTTGTGCAGACCCAAATGCTAGCTACCACCATTTGAGAGATCGATGATGCAAGACAACCCGTCAATGCCACAATCAATGCTATGTATACAAATAAGGCATTGTGTGATCCAAAAATCAATCCACTATAATATATCAGTAGTGCTTCATGTCAAAATTTATATGGAAGACAACCGCTTTTGGTCCCAATCTTTGGTATTGCTTTTTCCTATAAAAGTTGATTACATTTCTTTATGCTATTTGTACCCATCACTGGTTTATGGGTGAGTGTTATTGGCGTAGTTGGCCTGGCTCTGAACCTGCGTGCCTATGACTTTGTTTCCCAGAAAATCCGTGTAGCGGAAGATTCTGAATTTGAGACTTTGTACACCAAATAATATTCTTTTAAACGAGGGTATTCGTGCGTGGATGGATGGCAGCTCAGGATCAGCCTCATGAAAATCTTATATTCCCTGAGGAGGTTCTACCAAGTGGAAACGCTCTTTAATGAAACTTCCGTTTTAGTTGGTCGTGACCAAGAAACCACCGACTTTGCTTTGTGGGCTGGGAATGCCAGACTTATCAATTTGTCCGATAAACTACTTGGAGCTCATGTAGCCCATGCCGGATTAATCGTATTCTGGGCCGGAGCAATGAACCTATTTGAAGTGGCCCATTTCGTACTAGAAAACCTCATGCATGAACAAGGGTTGATTTTACTTCCGCACTCCATGGGTCCTTTAAGAGAAGTATTGAGGATGATAAACTTTATTTCTTCTCGAAAATAACACCATGAGAATATGAGTATCTAGCAGATATTGTACTAATGCATATGTTGTATATCGATATATACATTTCTTGATGTTTTTGCATTAGAATCAATTCATGTTCAGTTGCACATTTCATTCTATCGTGCTTTGTATACCTTGTTGCACAATTTCCTTTTGGCACCATACTAGTGTTGTAGTGAGACTAAACAAGGGAAAAGTCTGACAAAGTGCGTCTCGAGACAGGAATGTGTCATTTCTGGGGCATGCTCACTGCTAGAGAAATGGACACTATTACCGGGCGGAAACCCCAGTTAGTACCGGTTCCCGGCCCGATACCGCCCAGTATTTAGTACCGGCCGGTCTGACCTGTACTACATAGAGCTTTTAGTACCGAATGGTGGTGTTACCAACCGGTACTAAACTGCTTGCCACGCTACAACGTCTGGTGCAGCAGCTTAGTACTGGTTGGTACTAAGTTTTTTTTTGCTTTTTTTGTTCCCTTTATGTTTCTTTTCTTTTCCTTTTAGTTTTAATTAAATAGTATTCGTATTCATAGCTATTTGTGTATTTGTATTCGTATCTAGCATTCGTATTTGTATCTAGCAAAGCAAAAAGCTATTATATATATTATATTTATATACACTTAAAATATTACTTGAAACTATATATTTACAAGTAGCCATGCACATAAATTGTTTTCCGACAAATTATTCAAACAATACTAGTCTTTTTTGTTGTCCCTGTCTGGATCTTGTTGACCCACGCTTACCCTATTATCCGTATAAAATTCTCCATTTGGATTTATGACCTTGTCCGACAGGAATCCACAGATTGATTCTTGAATTGCTCTAATTCTTTCCGGTTTGATGAGGTCCTTTTTCATTGTCCAAATCACATGCAAACATCAATATTTTCAATTAATACATGTACATAATTAAATGCAAAAAATTGTTATTAATGTTATATGTAAATCGAATTCGTGTTGTGACATCCTCTTGGTGGCTCCGCAAAAATAATGCATATGCTCACATATATACATAGTAGCCGCATAGGTTGTTTCTTCGTTTATGTCTCAATCACTATATATAGATGGGTTATGAAATATTCATGGTGTTTAAAGAAACGACACTATATGTGCGATATATATCATACCAAAAAGTCAAGTTTGGAATAAAGATCACACGGTGTTGACGTGACTCCTATGTGTTTTTTGGTGAAGCGACCTCATGCCTTTTGCATGATGTCTATGAGGTCCAAATAGTCTTCTTTTGGATTCCTCAAAGAGTGGAACACCACAACTCGGGCCCGATCGATCTCAATAGAGAGCAAGATTCAGTGGAAGCTGTTGATACACAAATATGGAAGAAATATTGGATATATACTTATTGTCAAATTGAAGTGATGAAAAATGTCAAAGGAACCACTAGAAGTTGCAACACGGTGAATGTACAAGTGTGATGCTTATCCAAGGCCATGAATATATTATTCTTGGTTCGATTTGGCCATTTCTTTACACTGTACACCACGTCTACGCTATCCCGTACTAATCCTAACCTTGGCCAAGAATGTCCATCTCTACCAAGAGTCTTAAGCTAGGATTATCCACTATACACTAGTGAACACTCAATCCAGTAAATAGTAGAAACTAGAACTTGAACTTAAACTCTATTCCTAAAGAACATAAGAAAACACGAACACTTACTATAATTGATAAACATCCATTGAGGTACAAGTGGAGAAGAGTGCCGACAGATCCGGGACTTCCCCGACTCCTCCTCACTCTCTCTATTTTTTCTACACACCTAGGCTGCCTAAAGCATCTAGGATGAGCTCTCAAGCTCTAAAGTGAAGACAAGAGTTGCTCCAAGGTGAGTTGTGTTGTGTGTCTTCATTTGGAACACCCCCCCTACTATTTATAGAAGGGAACCATGTTGTGCTCGACTGAGAGTTGGAGCCCATGCCTCCTAGAACCGCCTTTGCCATCCAATGAGGAGTTGACATGTGCAAGATGGGGGGGCCAGAGGCATCGGCCTAAAAAGGCGGCCAACCGACCTCCCCTTTGGTCTGGAGGCTTCTTGGTGGGTCCCTATGTCAGTTATGAGTGGCTTGGCCTGTCTTAAGGCGGTTTACTCCCTCTGATGGGCCCTCTAATCCATGTGCTGCTTCGTGTCGTGCTCTGATTGGCCGAGAAGGTGTTGCCTCAGATTGATGACGTGTTCATGCGCATGGCTGCATTTCCTTCTCTTGTGAGGCTGTCAAGGGAGCCTTTGATCCTTGGGCTTGTTTGTGCTTGGCTGGGTATTTATGCCTCGGATAATACTTGCTAGTTTTTGGCATTTTTGGTCAAAATTCATCTACACATATTTTCAGACCAGCATCCGTGGAATTATCGATAAATGATCCTATGCTAACCTTTATTACCTTTGATGCTTATATTTTGCATGATATTTAACGGTCAAAATGGGTCAAAATAGACCGTCAACAAGATCTCACACACTTAGTCCTTTGCTCGTTGCTGGATTGCTTATCCGGCAAGTCCACCAGGGGTATGCCCGGCAGTAGATTTCAGGTGAAGGATTCCGGAGCCAAGAGGTTGATGGTTACGTGATGACGCAAGAATTAGACAAGTTCGGGCCGCTAGAGTAGTGTAATACCCTACGTCCTATTAGTTGCTGTATTAGGATTTGCGGGACGAATGAATGAGCTAGGTTGTGTTGCGTTGTTTCTATGGATTCCCCACGACCCCTTTATATAGTCCAAGAGCCGTGGGTTACAAGTAAGAGAAAAGATCTACTTGGGTTGTTTATGAGGAAGCCGGTCGGTTAAGATCTCCAGATATCCGAGCATCTATGTAGAGCCTTCATCCTGATCCGCTAAGGACCCTTCCGCCGTCCAGTCGAGTGCCTGTCCGCTGGGTAATCAGAGCAGAGTAGTCGAGCAGGGTAGGCTCCTGGACTAAGGGACCCTAGTCGGCAGGGAGGTACCTAGATTTACCGCCATCAAACCCCCGAACTCCAGAGGGCTGAGCTGAATCTTGATGTATCTTTAGCGAAGCTCTTTGGTGTTCTTATGTTGATCTTCTCGCCACCCAACTTGAACGGGATGCGCCCCTGGGCGCACTCGTTAGGTGTAGCCTCCGAGTCTCTAAAGGTTTTGAAGAAGCGTTTCGAGTGTCAATTCGAACCATATCCTTTTTTTTTTGAGTCGCCAATCTTTAATGTACCTTCGGTATTGAGGAATTGAGTATTAAATGGCTATAACTTATCTGCATGTGGCATCCATCATTCCTAGGATGCCTACACATGACCCCGTGGTACGAGTGCACTAGCACAACTATTTATTAAGTATTCTCTTGTGTGAACTTTTCATCGCTATAGATTTTACTCCCATTATAAGATTTTTATTATCTAAATCTTTAGTAAAGGGTCAAAATGAGGGTTTCTTGCGAAACCGATTCAGCAGTGAAATCAAAGAATTTGGCTTCAGTTTACTTCTAGCTCATATTCATCTCGATTCGTAAAACAATTTTTCACTCTACAATGCTTCGATTTGCGTAAAAGATATGATGGCAGACAATACCTCCCAAACGGATTCAAAATATGTAAGTAACAAAAAAATTTAGCTTGCATATAAAACGAATCAAGGCAGCTCACGATTGATGTTGCACATAAACTTTTTGGGAATCGAGGCACATTTTTTTTTCAAACGATGTCACCCCATTTTCATTACGAGAACGGAAATACCAGAAGATCATACAACAAAAGAGAGGGGAAAGCACCGGGGAGGGGAGAAAGAGGGGACCGGTACAAGTCCAAAGGGGAGGATATGGCTTGACTTTCAAGTCTCAAATCGCCCAACTACCAATCACCCCGACCCTAGGCTAGGCTTCCTAGGACACGTCCTCAAAGCAGAGTTTAACAGACCGAGTTTAACATACAGAACAAAGTACTGCTAGAAAAAGTGCCACACGAAACAAAGGCGACTGCAACAACTTCACACCTCATCAGCAGATGTGTCTTCATCCTCCATGTGGGATTGAGCCGGTCCAATCAGCCGGGAAGGTGGACGCTGTTGCTGAACCAGCACCCTGTTAGCGCAGGAGAGAAGGAGCTTCACGCCATCCATGATCTTGTTCTGCATATCCGAGCCATATAAACCTGCCCAATAAAACATAAGAGCACAAGCATAAATCATAATTTCAGTCGGATTTTGTAGTGGCTTGTTTTCAAAACATGCTTCATTTCTCTTTTTTTTCCAAATAGCCCAACAAATCGCAGCGACACCAAAAGTGTACACCACATGCCCCCCTGAACCGGTGCTTAATCCAATGTTTGTATTGCACAAGACTTTCCGGAATGTTGGTAGCCCCATGCATATACCCCAACCAGCCCCAGAGGACTTTCGCCACAGGGCATAAGAAGAAAAGATGATCCATATTTTCGGCAGAGGAACAAAAGTAACAAGTCGGGGATCCCAACCAATTTCCAAGAGCCACATAAAGATCTTAATTCTGTGTGGAATGTTAGCTTTCCAAATATGTGAAAAGGAATGACCAGAAGCGAGGAAGTCATAGACTGAGCTGGTGGAAAAGATACCATTTTTATTGCATTTCCAGGTAACCTCATCCTGGATGTTGTCAAAAGGATAGCTATAAATGTCATTCACCAAACCAATCCAAGAGTCAAATAAAAGAGGAGGTAACCATATGGAGAACTGCAGCTGAGACCCTGCAACAGAAACTGGTGAACAGACACGAATTTATCCAAGCAAAGCTCATAAAGGGTAGGAAAAAGAATGCAAAGAGGTTTGTCCTTTATCCAAGGATCTTCCCAGAGTAAAGTTGAAAGGCCATTCTTCACTTTCACCATTCTATTTGCTACATATATATGTCTGATTTTAAGGAGGTCCGGCCAGACAGGAAAGTCGTCGAGTCTGTGCTTAATTGCACCAATCACCCTTCCACCTTTCATATATTTTGCTCTAATAATAGTTTGCCCGAGGCCATCTTCATTTTCATGTTTCCACCACCATTTGCACAACAGGCTTATGTTCATCTTTCTAATATTTTTTATCCCCAGACCTCCTTTCTTCATACTTTTGCATTTAATCAGATGCTACTTTTTTTTCAAACTGATACCCTGCCAAAGAAATCTTCTTCTTTGCTTATCCAGGGTTCGGGTGATTGTTTTTGGCAACAAGTACATAGACATGTGATAAATAAAGGTGCTGGAAAGGCTTGAGTTAATCAGGGTAATCCTCCCAGCCATGGATAAGGAGCTTCCTTTCCAGGTTGAGAGTTTTTTCAAATTTTTTCCTCCAAAGGCAACCAATCCTTAATATGGAGCCTACTTGGACTTACAGGTACCCCAAGGTATTTGATTGGGAAAGTGCCTATCTGGCAATTAAAGATGTCAGCATAGAGCAAATGTTTGACATTATCACCATGGACCAAGATAATCTCACTTTTACTCAAGTTGATTTTAAGGCCTGACATAAGCTCATAGAGGTATAGAAGCAACTTCATATTTCTAGCCATTTCAACATCATCATTTAGGCAAATGATAGTGTCATCTGCATATTGTAGTATTGCAACACCTTTGTTAATAAGATTGTCTGCTAAACCACACAAAAGGCCATTCGACTGTGCCTGCCTGACCATTCTAGCCAGGCAATTGGCTACAAGATTGAAGAGAATTGGTGACAGGGGGTCTCCCTTCCTAACCCTTTTGTGGCTCACAAAGTAGGGTCCTTCAACATTATTTAATTTCACACAAACAGTACCCCCAGTAACCACTTTTTTAATCCAATTACACCAAGTATCGCAGAAACACCAAAGCTTAAGACAGTCAAACAAAAGGTTCCAATTCACCTTATCATAAACTTTTTCAAAGTCAAGCTTGAGGACTAGACCACTTTCTTTCCTTTTTTTTAGTTTCATGGAGTATCTCATGAAGGGCCAAAACCCCATTCATTATGTTTCTACCTTTTAAAAAGGCAGATTGAGTTTTGAGGATAAGTTTATTTGCTAGACTCTCCAATCTCAAGGTTAAAGTTTTAGTTAACCAGTTATACAGACAAATTAATAGGCAAATAGGTCTGAACTGTTGAATTCTGACAGCATCCTGCACCTTTGGTAACAGAAATCGAGGTACATAATACAGCATACTGATTCATACATAAATCGATGCCAACACTGCATCATAACCCCAGGAGTTTGAGCCATCTAGCAGCCAAAAACATGTAACCCAAAGTATAAATGCCAATTCGAGCATAAAAGAATCACATGAACCATTTGTGAGCGAGAGATTCTTCATTCTCATTGACTCAGCTACTATGCTTTTATTATACAAGTCAGCTGTCAACAACAAACATCCTAAATCAGCATGAAAATGGTGGCAGTCTAGCAAAAATTTCAAAAATGCACCATTCCTGTAGCATTGCATCAAAATAAATGGCAAAAGGGTTTATGACTAGATCACCAAATACGACAATTGTAGCTCGTGCAAAGATACAGTTTGTGAAAGCTGTTCTTCTATATTAGGCTGAATATTCATTCACCTACAAAGTTAAGTGGGAAAAAAATTAGAATGGAGTTAGATCACGAGGAGAACCACATAGTGAGAATGTTGGTGCGAAATGCAAAAGAAATGAATTACAAGGGATTGGACTGCTATTTAATAGTGACAGAATATGCAAACTAAACAAGACCATTTACACTTTACAAAGTTGAGGATAGCAGGTTTGAAGGCAGTGATGTGGACATGTAAGTGCAGGAGATTTAATGAATGCAAGGTAGAGTTACTGAGTTAGAAAACAAACACAGTTTTCCTTGTTACGAATTGTGTGTCAGATATCTTGTTCAAACTTACTAGCTCAGATCTTTTTTTTAATTCAACACTATAACCTAGTTAAACTTCCGTAGCTCTTGTCTTACTTATAATACGAGTACCAACTCGTACACTTATTTCACAAACAAACTATCCAAAACTGTAGGTCTATATTCTGAATTTCTGATACTACTACAAAGTATAGTGCATTTCCCATTATTGAAGCATATCTATATGCACTTGGCTACTAAAATATGGAACTCAATTTAATTACACGAATAAAACATCATACTTGATTTATCTTCAATCCTATAGTACATCACTAGCAGTAATCACTGGGAGTCAAAAAATTTGGATGCAAATCACAAAATATATTCAATTCCCGCAAAGTAATCAACGGCTAGTATGACTGAGGGGGGAACTGGAAAGACTGGACAAGGCACTATACAGCTTATCTTGCTAGTTGCTACAATACTGTCACCGCTGAGGATCAAAAGAAGGCAGAAAAAAATTCTTCTCTTAACACAACAAATCAGTTGATATGAAGATGCTCCTAATAACACAAACAGGTTCAGAAACACATCCTGAACACCAAGCATTTTTTTTCTCGAACACGTAGGAGAGCTGTGTATCTTTGTATTAAGAGGAAAAAGGGGGGTTGGTCCAATTACAATAGACAGCACGTCACCTTGGACCAGAATGAGGGCTGCAAACTCAGTAGACTGTTACAAAGAAGAGCCTAGGACCCGACCACACAGCACCTAACGTCCTAAACTTGCTCAATCAACCTTCCTGGGTTCAGGGCAGCAAGCCCCTTAGCCCCAGCAAACCTCCAAAGCAGGGATTCATCCTTGAAATCCCGGAGTGCCCGAAAATCTGATTGTTACGAGATCCTTCCTTTCTATGAATGAAGACATATAAAACAGATGCAGAAGAAATCAATGAAGAAGAAATGCCTAAATTCTCCTCACCTTATGTGGAAACAGTTTCCTTCCTAGAATTTCTCAGCGAAGTTTCTCCTTCACAGAGTGCTTCTTAGCAGCATCCCGCACCTTTTCAATATACCCTTCAATTGGTGGTGTGAGTGTCGCCATGTACCGGTTTGCAGGGAAAGGTGTCATGTCAGGTACCATAGCAGCAGCTTGCAGCTTCTCAGGGAGCGCCGCAATTGCCTCCTTTTTTAGTGTCAGAAGTGTTGACTCTGCTGTTTGCCTTGCACGGTGTCGCCGCATGAGTACACGACTGTATTCTTTGGCAAGTTGCTGACCATCCTCGACTGTGAGCTCATACTTGGGGATTGCATCCTCATCAACCAGCCCAAGACTGATATAGTCAAGGCCTGGTGGACCCATGAGCACACGGTCCCCATCATCTGCACCAGTACCTTTGGATTTGGCTTTAGCTCTGGCCTTGGCTATATCAAGCTCGCGTTGCCTTTCCTTGGAGACAAGTCCAAGCTCCTCACGTTTGGCCTCACGAAGACGCTCCTTGGGAGGCAAGTGCCGCAGGGGAGTAGACGCATTGAGACAAGACTCTGAAATCTGGGTAATGCGCTCCATGGCCTCACGACGTCCACGGCCACCTCCACCCCCACCCCCACCGGTGGAAGGGGTCCCTTTCTTTGCTCCAATGGTGGAACGCTTCAAAGGCTGGCCAGCTTTGAGCTTAGCCTTTCCTTTGGCTGTGCCACTCACTGGTGCACGCTGCTGAAGCTGGTGATGCTGACTGGTCACACCAGATGCCAACGCAGGGCTTATAGTTAATGTCTCGAGACGTCGAAACATGATATTTCGTGCACTTGAAGCCATTGAAACAACCTTGCCTGCATAAACAGGGAAACCTGATCATTTGGCCTTTTCTTTTCTCTTTGCCTAACACGCATAGAAATTTCATGCTGGCAATTAATGAAACAGAGCAGGGTAGGGTCCAATTAAGCTATGTTACATAGATACAGGTACGTGTATCTATTGAGGCCGATACAGATATGAGGATACGGCATTTGCTAAAGATAAACTCCGATATGTGGATACGTTTCAGAATTTTTTACATGAGTGAAAAAAAATAGAAATGCATAACAGAGTTCACAACAATAAGAAGTTCAACATAGGCAAATAGCAGACAGTCCATAAAAAAAATGAGCCCACGTTGGAGCCTTGACAGTGCCGGAGGGGGGGGGGGGGGGCGCTAGCGGCAGTTTTTTATTTGTGCTGATGTTTCCATGGATGAGTTGATTGCTTTCCGTGGTTGGATGCATGGGTCATAAAGCTTGTTTGCAATGCTAGTTATGTGTATTGAGTTAATTGGTTTCCATGGTTGGATGTACTGCAATCGAGGCTGCAGATCCTACGCTACTAGCACACTGCTCGGTGCTTCCATCCACCCAAGAATTGAAGAACGAGCAACTAGGTCAGAAACGGAGATTAGGGAGGACGAAATCAAAGAGGAAGAGCAACGGAAAGAAGAAATCATCAACCCGGAGTAACGCTAGATCAGTGAGATGAGAACGGGAAGCTCACAGGAGACTTCCGTCGGCACTCCTCCTTGCCAGCGGTTCCTCGTCGGAGAGCGACGGCGCTCGTGCGAAGTGCGGACGGGCGCCTGGTCCGGCGGCGGCGGCGGCGGCGGCGTCCTGCGACTGCGAGCGTGAGGGGATCAGGGGACGCTACGGAAGATAAAAAAATGTCACCGTGTCGTACAGCCCAACAGCAGCCCAGCAGCTGCCGTAAGAGGCCCACCCGAGCAAGCCAGCAAGCAAGCAATCCAGTTCGCACTTTTTTTTATTTTTGAAAATGTGGAAGACGCAGACAGCACACATGCATTCACTAATTGTTTTGATTCAAAAGTTAAAAATATTGGTTCAACAATAATTCAGACCTATTTGAAAATTTTAGTATAAGGTTTTCAACATATTTTGTTCAGCATTTTGGAAAAATATTGAAACAGAATATCAAACTACCCAAATGGAATACTCCCTCCGTTTCAAATTATAGGTCGTTTGAATTTTTGAAATTCAAATTTGACCACTCATATTATTCAAAAATTTGTGCAAAATATTATTTCTTTTGTTGCCGGTTGCTTTATCAACACAAGATCTTCGAGAACGACTTGAATTTGGCAATGTTTGCACAAAATTTTTAAATAAGACGAGTGGTCAAACTTAGGATAAAAAAATCAAATCAATGAATTATAATTTGAAACAGAGGTAGTACTTGAGGAGCAAACCTTCTTATTAATTCACAATTAGTACACTTCAACATTTTAAAAGGCTATATTCAATGTTCTTAGAAACATTGTCCAACACTTTGAAAAAGCTAATTCACCATTTTGGCTAAAAGAAAATTCGCATCCAACCGAGTTTCTATGAAATTGAGCAGATGATGCACACTCAACATTTCTCCTTTTAAGAATAAACAGAGAGGACTCTTCATTTACATTTTTTCTTATTCCAATCGGGCTACAGGGAGAGGACTCTCTACTTCTCTAGATAATGGTTGGTGGAGAGCCTCTGACGATGGGTGAGTTCCGCAAGAAGAGATTCGTGGGACCTCCCGTTTAGAGATTCGGCCAGGAGTGTAACACGCAACAAGATCTGATGAGGACATCCTCCACTATTACCCGCTGGCAAAGACGCAACAAAAAATGGGCTAAGTGGCCCAGTTGTAGTCGGACGGCGACCGTGTGAGCCTCTGAATAATCCCACCTTGCTTAGCTTGGGAGGAGAAAGCTACCTTAAAAGAGAGAGTCATATCAGACTAGTCTTTTAGGAAGATTGGGCCTTTTTCCGAGTGGGTGCGCCGAAGTGTGGTGCTAAGATTGCTGAGGCACAACAAGAGGCCCTAGTGGCATTGTAGGCCGGATCGGTGCGTCGTAATTTCGGATGCCGGTGCTAAGATTGCGGGATTCGAGGAATCCGGATCGGTGTGTCAGGCTTTCCATCCAACCCCACCTGAGCCGGATGCATCATGTGGTAATCAGAGCAAGGTTTTTTCGGTGAGAGATTCTACCCATCCCTTTACCTACAGTCCAGAAAACTCCACAAAAAAGGCTAGATCTAAAAATTCCAACAATAAGTTTGAGCTTTGCTGTTCTGCTTAGTTCTTTGCTTGTTGAGTTTTCAGTTGCATTGTTTGGGCTAGTTGCTGGTTCTTAGTGGTTCAATCTTTAGAGTTTTGAGTTCTGCTCACGTTTTAGTCACCACGAAATCCACCAAATCCATTCATATTTCCACTGTCATTTCTGCCACCATGAATCCATCTTCCCAGATCTGAGCACTGGAAGAAAATAGTCCTATATCTTGTGTTACATATCCGATTCAAGTGTTTAAATGCATTCTGAAAAGCTTATCTCGTGTTCTTTCCAACGGATCTAACTTTGCTCTCTAATTCCTTCTGAGCGCTTCGCAATAGCATTTTAGATTCACGATCTGTTGTCTGTAACTTGAGATGTTGATCTGATTTCAAAGGAGATGTCTGAAGTAATCCCATTGTTTGGGTTGTTGTGATACTAAACAGTAGAGTTTGAGCCTCTGCAAGAAAAAAGAAAAAAAAAGAGCAAGAAAAAAGAAAAAAAAAAGAGAAGAGCAAAAAAAAAGTGAAGGGGTTAAAGCTGTTGTTTTTCTTGCATTCCTTGCTGTTCTGGTGTGTGACAACGCTTGTGTTCAGGCTCACATCTCTAGCTTGATTTAGCCCTAGGACCAGCATAGGACCATCGATGAATGCTTATTCAACTTGCTTTGACTAATGTGGTTCTAGCTGTACCTTGATTTGTTTTGTTTGCAGCCACCTATAGCTCCACAAATTATCTACTACATCACGGGGTTGTGCTTGTGTAACTATTTGTGTTGTTCTTGTTGGTTGCCGACACCTCTTGCCTTGCATGGTAAGAACATGTAAGAACACGGTTGCACAAGATTGAGAGGATGGAGTTTGCTATCACCTAGTTCCACTAATCGATTGCACATATTATTCTTGTGAATGCTTTTGCTGTCCACTAACCATGGCAGGTATGTGCAAAGAAATGAGAGCTGGCAGCCTTCTCCACTTTAATTCGCTTGCTCAACAACATATTGGAACATTTCCACTTGAGCTACATGGTGATGCTTTTGCTATGGTCGGTTCGGCCCTACTTTCTTTTGTGGGAGATTTTGATCCTCATGCATACATTGATTGGGAGCTTAAAGTAGGAGCAAAATTTGATAAGTATGAATTGTCTGAGCATCAAATGATTCTAGCTGCCGCTAGTGCTTTAACTGAACATGCTTTACAAAAATGGAAATACATATGCAGGCATAATAATGTTCCAAAAACTTGGAAAGATTTCAAAATGCACTTTAGAGATGCCTATATTCCTGCATATTATGTTGATCATTTGCTTACCAAACTACAAAAATTGAAACAGGGTAGTAGAACTGTGAAACAATACTACCATGAGTTTAAAATTTGTATCTTGTTTGGAGGCCTTAATGAATGCATGGAAGGTACAATGAGTAGGTTCATGCAAGGACTGAATTCTAAAATTCAAATATTGTTGTTAAATGAAACATCTAGCCACATCTCTCACTTGTTTTTGTTAGCTTGTACTGCTGAAAATCAAATTTTATTATCTGCACAATCTTGCAAAACTGTTGTGACATATGATGAGCAGCATTTATACACTTTACATGATAATCAAGAGCAACAGATAGTGGAGACCACTGCTGATTTTCCTTTGTCACCTAGCGATTTTCTTGTTGATCTTTGTGACAAAGAAGAGTTGTGTGATAATTTTTCTCTAATTTCATCACCACAACTGGAGATAGAGCACTCTCCTGTTTCTCTTGTTCTCAACTTGTTGCAGGAGGATGGGAACAATTCCATTGGATGCATCAAGCAGTTTGAGCAACTACAGCCGCTGCTAAAGTGCAAAAAAAAATGATTATGCAGCACCTACCAAGTCGGAGGAGGGTAAGCAAAGCAACACTTTGGATACTGAACACAATGCTTGTGAGTATGTTTCAAATACTCTACAATTGCCAGCTGCTGATGCTAGTCTCCCACATTTTCTAGTGCAACTTCCTGCTGAGTGTGGTTTGTCAAAAATAGAACACTTGTCTCATGACCACAAGAAGTTGTTGGAAAATGTCTCTTGTATACCACAAACGCATATCGGGCATGAACATCTTAAATCTGTTTGGAATGATGTGCATGTCTTTTCAACGCATATTCATTGCATTTCTAGTAAGAAGGAAGAGCTGAAACTCTTGTCCTCTTTTAACACCTTAGGTTATATTGAATTCGATGTTCCTTATAACCTGAATTGTCTAAAAGAGAATCTACACTTTGGTTTTGAATGGCTAAGTTTTCATCATTGTTCGCTTCATGCCATTGGTGAATATGATTGGAAAGGAGAATATTTGGTGCATAAAATTTATATTTGCTCTCATATGAAACATTCTATGGGGCTGCAAGGACATGATGAAACAATGGGCTGCACTAATGCTAATGATGACTTGTATAGTTTTTCTAGTTTTGATCTTGTGCAACAGATTAAGCCCCAAGAACAGGAGCAATATTGGTTGTGTTGTAGCATTGTCATTGCTCCACATGCCAACAGCAAAGCAAGTTCATTCACTGACCATTTGAGCAAGCCAGGGACGGCTTGCCATCAAGACAGGGAGGATGATGGGATCATGTCCACCATGGCAGCACGCACAAGGTCACCATTACAGCATCATGAAAACTTCACCATGTTTGCTTTCAACAGCAACTTGGCTGCAACAACCTCGACATACTCTACATCAACCTCTTCACATTCAGTATGGAATGTTCGGCCCAAGCTCTGCACAGGTCTATCGCTTGGTGTGTGTTTTCGAGTCCCCCATGGCCTCCTCCTTTCAAGGCTATTGGAGGTATTGGTGGTGTGGCTGATTTTATACTAGAAGCAAAAAAATCAGCAAGAGCTTGAGTCGAGGACGACTCAAAATCAAGAAGGGGAGGATGATGTGGACATCCCTGCAATAGATACAACCACACCTAATGGACAGCAAGCTTACATGACTAGAGACCAAGCTTACATGCTTAATTCTCAAGTAAATTCATTCTTATGTTCTTGTCCATTATATTTAGACAATGGAAACGTGTGTGCTTTTGTTTTTCTAGGAATGATGGAGAGGATGAAGGGAGGAGGATCTGCATGGACTGGATTCGATCACGACATCATTTGTGGAGCAAACGGAGCTGCTCGGTCCATTTCAGACCTTCCGCCCAGTAGCAATGGAGGAGGAGCAGACGGAGCTGCTCATTCCGTTTCTGACCTTTCTTACACCAGCAATGGAGGATGGGGCAGACGGAGCTCTTCGTTCTGTTTTGGACCTTTCGTGCACCAGAAAACAGACGAGGAGCGGACAGAGCTGTTTGTCCCGTTTCGGACCTCCCACATAGCAGAAATTTCAATCGAGGGTAACTCTTAGCTCCGGAGGTGGATTGAGGCCCATGAGTACTCGTTGGAAAGCTCTTGAGGTCTACTTTCAGATAGATCCAACCTCATCATCAGATTCATTCGGACCTAAGAATAATCGCAAAAATGACAGTCGGACTTCCAAACATGGGCTGAGTCACTTGTACCTCGTCCAGCCCACTAGGGGCCCATTTTGAGTTAGGGTTTGGACCTTAGCACCCCCCTGGCATCTCTCCCACCTATATAAACAAGTAGCAGCCACCAGAAAGCACTTGGATTTTGTTTTGTTGTAAGTTTAGCTTCTGCTACTTCCTGGTGAGCTCGTGTGTCGATTAGACCACCCGTTTGCTTGATTCAGAATCCCAATCTTGTATGTATCGGATTCATCCTTTGGGCAAGGTCTGTGTGCTGTTTGCTTGTCCACTTGTTCTTGCTTGTTCTTCGATTTGCATGCAGGTTCAAGGTTGTTCTTGGCACAGCAAGAACAACACAAAACGGAGGCAGTGTTACTGTCGCTACGGCGCAGCGCAGCCCTTGTGGTGTTGTAGTCGGGCAGCACAACGTCGATCATCCTCAAATCGAGTTATCCTCCACTCTCATCGAAAGATCGGGAGCAAATCCCAGTGGGTTCCATCATGTACAAATGATGCATCCGGCCCAGGTGGGGTTGGATGGAAAGCCCGACACACCAATCCGGATTCCCCGAATCCCGCAATCTTAGCACCGACATCCGAAATTACGATGCACCGATCCGGCCTACAACACCACTAGGGCCTCTTGTTGTGCCTCGGCAATCTTAGCACCGCACTCCGGTGCACCCACTCGAAGAAAGGCCCAATCTCTCTAAAAGACTAGCCTGACAGGGGAAGAGTGGCTCTCTCTTTTAAGGTGGCTTCCTTCTTCAAAGCTAAGCAAGGTGGGATTATTCAGAGGCTCAAACGGTTGCCGCCCGATTACAACTGGGCCACTTGGCCCATTTTTTTGTTGCGTCTTTGCCAGCGGGTAATAGTGGAGGATGTCCTCATCATTCTCCCCTTCTTAACAAGAGCCCAGCTCTGATACCAAATGATGGAACCCGCTGGGATTTGCTCCCGATCTTTCGATGAGAGTGGAGGATAACTCGATTTGAGGAGGATCGACGCTGTGCTGCTCGACTACAACACCACAAGGGCTGCGTTGCGCCTTAGCGACAGTTACACTGCCTCTGTTTTGTGTTGTTCTTGCTGTGCCAAGAACAACCTTGAACCTGCATGCAAATCGAAGAACAAGCCAGAACAAGTGGACAAGCAAATAGCACATAGACCTTGCCCAAAGGATGAATCCGATACATACAAGATTGGGATTCTGAATCAAGCAAACGGGTGGTCTAATCGACACACGCGCTCACCAGGAAGTAGCAGAAGCTAAACTTACAACAAAACAAAATCCAAGTGCTTTCTGGTGGCTGCTACTTGCTTATATAGGTGGGAGAGCTGCCAGGGGGTGCTGAGGTCCAAACCCTAACTCAAAATGGGCCCCTAGTGGGCTGGACGAGGTACAAGTGACTCAGCCCATGTTTGGAAGTCCGACCGTCATTTTTGCGATTATTCTTAGGTCCGGACGAATCTGATGATGAGGTTGGATCTATCTGAAAGTAGACCTCAAGAGCTTTCCAACGAGTACTCATGGGCCTCAATCCACCTCCGGAGCTAAGAGTTACCCTCGATTGAAATTTCTGCTATGTGGGAGGTCCGAAACGTTACAAACAGCTCCATCCGCTCCTTGTCTGTTTTCTGGTGCGCGAAAGGTCCAAAACAGAACGAAGAGCTCCGTCCACCCCATCCTCCATTGCTGGTGTAAGAAAGGTCAGAAACGGAATGAGCAGCTCCGTCTGCTCCTCCTCCATTGCTACTGGGCGGAAGGTCTGAAATGGACCGAGCAGCTCCGTTTGCTCCACAAATGATGTCGTGATCGAATCCAGTCCATGCAGATCCTCTTCCCTTCATCCTCTCCATCATTCCTAGAAAAACAAAAGCACACACGTTTCCATTGTCTAAATATAATGGACAAGAACATAAGAATGAATTTACTTGAGAATTAAGCATGTAAGCTTGGTCTCTAGTCATGTAAGCTTGCTGTCCATTAGGTGTGGTTGTATCTATTGCAGGGATGTCCACATCAAGATCCCACCTTGTGGTAGAGAGGATTGAGAAAGTGGTTTAGACAGGTTCAGGCCGTCCTGAGGCGTAATACCATACGTCTTGTATGTTGTTTATTACCTAGGATCGGGATCCGATCCTTTTACATGTGTTAGTCCCTTTATATTTATAGCCTATCAGAGAACTATAGAATATTCCTCCGTCAGTGTGAATGCTTGCACCAAATGAGGAGTGTTGTCCTATGGTTACTGCACTGAGCCCTGTTAGCCAGGGGGACATCTTGCCGAGCCTGCTCTGATGGTTCCGAGGTGAGCCCCGACGCGTCCCGGGGGTGTCCCGAGGCATTCTCTGTCTTTGTGTAGTGGGGATCCCCTCTTGGGGTGCCCTGAGTCAACCCCAGGTGGCCACTTGAGCAACCCCGGGGATGGCTTTGATGTGACGCACGGTGGTAGGGGTGGGCCCCCCGCCACCGTCCATTGCTATCTGATGGGACGCAACTCAGAGGTCCGTCCTCTCGAGCCGGCTTCTCCGCCGTCTGCTGACACGACTCCCTCTTAATCATAATATTTTTACGGCCGCGCCCTCCTCAGGTCCCACGCCCGAGCGGCTGTATGGCGCCATGAACTCCTTGGGCTCTTGCCCGGCTTTTTACAGGGTGGCTTCCTTCTAGGAGGAAAGTCCTCCTCCTGGGGTCCTTATGGACGCTGCATCGCGGGCCCGTTGGGTGGCCCGTGCTCCATGCTTTCTGTGTGAACTGGGCCTTCCACCCTGGTTCGGGCTTAGTGGGCCTAAACCCACTAATCTTATTTTTATCCAAAGTTATGAGTATTTCCATTTCCATTACACTAACAGCCCCCTACCATCCACCATCCTATATGTTGTATGTGAGCCATGATGAGCGCATGCATATCAATTTCAACTTTAAAAAAATCAATGATTCTCCAACCACATATTCAAATCAAAATTTGATTATACCATTAGGTTCGTTTCAACTAGAGCTTCACTAACACTTACCTGTCGCAGGCGTCGGAAATCAGAACGGGGAGCACCGTACCCGATGTACGGTCACCCCATAATTTTTTTGCTGTAGAGATACAGAGACAGTGTGCGCTATCATGCATGTTGAACCTGTGCTAAGGACGAACACATGAGGGGCTAATAGCTTGTTGGTGCTTAGTTTCCCATAGTCAGATCTGTTTAGTCACAAAAGAGTATCATTTAGGTTGCATCCCCTCAGTATATTTACAATTTGGCATGAAAATTTTGTGATTTGATATAATTCCCTTCAAGACTAGCTACCTCCATATATATAATAATAATAAATTGCTCGATGCATATTTGTGTTCTTACCCCTACTTTGAAGTGTAATTGTCATTTGATCTTACTTTTTAACTTTGTAATTTTATCCTTTACTATTCACAACTCCATGCAATTTTATCTCTAGTCAATGGTCAAAATAGGAGCAAATACATAAGGACCAAGGGCAAAATAGCAAGTTAGAAAAATAAAGACAAAACCACAATTGCACTTAGAAGCATGAGCGAGAACAACAACAACAAAAAAAACTTAATAGAATTTAGTTTTTTTGTTTGAAAACACCCAGGAGCACTGGGGAATCATATAAGAACTCAGTTGGGTACCCACGCTGACCGCGCGCTCAACGCAAATGGACTGCCGGGAAGTCCGAGGACGCGCCTGCCGGGGTTTACACACGCACACACACCACCCACCTATACACACGTACGCACACACGCACCCCGGTACTCTCTCTGGGGATAAACCCTGGTGCCACACTCGGGCGATCCCATAGTAGGAATCGAACCCGGGCGGATAGTCTCCGCGACGGGAGTCCGCGCCGCAGGCGCGTTGGCTAGAATTTAGTAACTACTGTGGTAGTCCAAATAGTGTGTGTACGATCGTGTCGTTATTCAATACGATCACCTTTTTATGTGGTCAGAGGGAAGAAGTGCCTTAGCTTGGAGGTGGAGGTTCAGCAGCTTTTTGTTCCGTTGCTTGATTGCCTGCAGCAGGTGGCCTCACTCCCTCAGTCCCTTCCTCTCAATTGCATCCCCAATCATGCCTCTGCTTTACTTCAACCGCAATGCAAACCACACTAAGCACAGACCTCAGCCTAGGCAAACCAAATCCTAAGCATTGTCAGTCCTTCCTCCTCTTTCCTGCATCTTGCAGAGAGCTACTATATGTGCAAATCGCTGCACCCTCCATATCTGTCGGCTTCTCACAGCAAGATCGATCGACGACTCGATGTTGGACGAGTAGAACAGGCCGCCGGGATCGAGGGAGAGAGATGGCGGAGCATCGCTCGCGGTGGCGGACCTCCGGCGCTCGTCGCCCGCTCCTCTCCTGCGCGCTCATGGCTCTCGTTGGTTTCGTGGCGGCAGGGCCGTTCGTGGCTTCGTGCTCGCCGAGGGCATCGTCTTCCACGTGGCCAACCGGTGCCCGTTCCCGGTGTGGCCGGTGTCGGCGCCCAACACGGGGCACCCGGTGCTCGCCGGCGGCGGCTTCCTGGTGCCGCCGGGCAAGTCGAGGCGCGTCGTCGCGCCGTCCACCTGGAACGGCCGCTTCTGGGTCCGCACCGGCTGCAACTTCACCGCGAACGGCGGCGTGGGCGGCGCGTGCCTGACCGGCGACTGCGAGGGCCGGCTGGCCTGCAACGGGTCCGTGGGCGCGCCGCCCGCGACGCTCGCGTGGAGGTGAGCATGCACGAGGACCCCGGCAAGGGGAGCTCCTACGACGTGAGCCTGGTGGACGGGTACAACCTCCCCGTGTCCGTGTCCGCCGTGCCCGGCACGGGCGCCGCCGACCCCAGCAGGTGCGCCAGGGACGTGAACGCGGCGTGCCCGCCGGAGCTGCAGGTCACCGCTGGCGGCAAGGCGGCGGCGGTGGTGGCGTGCAAGAGCGCGTGCCTGGCGTTCGGGCTGGACGCCTTCTGCTGCCGCGGCGTGCCGCGGCAGCGTGTACTCGCGGCTGTTCAAGGACGCGTGCCCGGCCTACTACAGCTACGCGTACGACACCACCGCCGCGACGCCGAGCGGGTGCCGCGCCCGGGAGTACGTCATCACCTTCTGCCCCGGCCGGTGGGGCGGCGAGCCCGACGGCGCCGCCGCCCAGATCTGACGCCCAGCATCTCTGTCGCCAATAATCGACCATTATGCACACGTGGTTCTCACTCTCGTGTACTATGTACTAATATATTATATATAATAACTATATAAAATTAAAATGAAAAATAACAAAATTTAATTTGAAAAGGAGTTCAATTCGGTTTGTGGGCCATCATAATCTTGCTTCGTCTCCTCGGCCAATGCAACTCGAATTCAAGATCGACGACGAATCACAGTCGAAACGTACTCCGGCCTTAGCTTCTACTGGCACGGCAAGGTCGCATGCACATAAATAGGCGCCGCGACGGCTTCCAACTCTTAATCTAAAACACCGGGCCGTTAATTCTTCCGTCTCCCGGCGAGACGGCTGGGGCTTGGACTCTCGGCTCGCCGAAACGGCGGCCTCCCTCGCGCGCGAATTATTTAATTATAAAGCCGGCGGCCGGGGCGATGGCGGCAGCGGCAGCAGACGGGAGCTTGACGAAGCACGGGTTCCCGCGCGGGTACCGCTTCGTGCCCACCTCGCTGGAGCTCATCTCCATCCTCTCCGACCAGATCCGCGGCCGCGCGCTCCCCCCGCCGCTCCACACCATCTTCCACGACGTCAGAATCCTCGACTACCACCCCGAGGAGCTCTACGGTCGGTCCGATCCACCTCTTCTCCGATCCCTCTTCCTCCCTCTCCTAATCCCTGTCTCTCTCCCTGCGTCTGACGTTGTCCGATCCGGCATTCCGGCCGGCCATGCCTGCGCACGCAGAGAGGTTCAAGGACGCCGCGGAGCACCGGTACATCTACTTCTTCAGCGTGCGGGAGTTCCAGAAGCCCGGGGCCGGGGCCAAGGTCCCCGAGGACAAGGACCAGAAAGAGCCGCGGCCGGTGCGCGTGGCCAGGGGCGGCGGCTGGAAGCCCTCCGGCGGCGGCCAGGTCCTGCGCTGGCCGCGGAAGCAGGGCGGCTTCGTCGCCGGGAGGATGGTCACCATGGTGTTCTACGACCGCGTCGACGGCGGCGACGGGGTCAAGAGCAACTGGGGCATGCACGAGTTCCTCGTCCCCGTAAACCCGAGTCTCACTTCCCTCCCTGATAACAAGTACATACGTGTCAGTATCGGTATCCCCCCTCCCCCCCCCCCTCTCCCTAGCTATTGACACTCTAAAAATACTACTACTACAATACATGCAGTATTAAATGTGGACCAAATAAAAAATTAATTGCATAGTTTGCGTGTAAATTACAAGACAAATCTTTTGAGCCTAATTGCGTCATGATTTGACAATGGGATGCTACAATAAATATTTGCTAATGACAGATTAATTAAACTTAATAAATTCGTCTCGTAGTTTATAAGTTGAATCTATAATTTATTTTGTTATTAGTCTACATTTAATACTTCAAATGTGTGTCCGAATGCTTCAAAAACTTTACACGTAAAAAAATAAACAAGGCCATAGCCTTTTGTCCCAAGAAAGTTGGGAGATTACCCAAAAAGAAACAAAATACTACTGCACTGCACTATTTATTTCAACTTGGAAGACTGAAAAGGTTAAGGGTCCGATTGGATACTTAGTTGGCTAATAATTAAATAGCGGCTAACTGTTTGTTATTAGTTATCTAATAACTATGATGAGGGGTTATTATTTAATTAGCACATACTAATAGGTACGGTGTTGGATAGTTTGTTGTGTACTGTTAGCAACGCCAGAGCGTTGCTGCTATGGAAGAAGCCATATGAATATACCCCATACTAGTTATCATAGTATAATCCTAAAAGTACTTTTAGAAGAAAAAAAATCCAGATTACCCCTCAAGTATCGCCAAAGTCATCCCAACTATAGCATTCGGTACAATTACCCCTTAATAAGATTTATCTTTTTTATTTATCCATGCACAAGTGAAATCTTAGTTAAAATTGTGCAAGATGAGATTGGACATCATAACATATTTTAGAAAAATGTGTCAAGAATTTTCATCATTATTTCGATAGTGTATGATATTTAATAATAAATTAACTTTTATGATACAAGATTAAGATAAATATGAATAAAAAATTATAATATATCTTTTAACATAAGTTTTGATGCCCACTACAATCCTGCAAAATCTGAAATTAAGATTCCAATTTTGTGTGGAGAAATAAAAAAAGGATAAATGTGTTAGGAGGTAAATTGAACTAAATAACATAGTTTAGGGCTAAATTGAATCAAGAGATAGTTAAGTAGGTTATCCGGATTTTGGTCACACTGGAGGGCAGTAATTTGAACTTTTTCATAATTTTAAGCAATAATACTACGCCGTCAGGAGTATAAAGTTAATTACCACGAGCTGGCATGTAACCTTTGTGCATGTAGTATATTGGCTATGTATCTTTGTTTTACCGTTTGCTCTTGATATGCAGTTCTACGACCTGGCCTTGTACCGCCTCTACATCCTCAAGAGCGGAGACATGGAAAGCGAGAACGGGGCCGGGAGCAGCAGCAGCGGCAGCGGCAGCAGCCAGCAGATGATGCCAAACGCCTATGACCACTTCCCGGGGTCACCGGCGGCGGTGTCGCCGTGTTCACCGCTTCAGCCGTGGGGGGTCTCCACCGGAAACTACCATCAACCCCTCGCCGCCGGCGCCTCGACCTCGCAGTTGATGATGTTGCCGCCGCAGCAGCATCGCCCCAGCCTTGAGCATGCCCAGTACTATCAGTATCAGCAGCAGCACGCGTTCGGTGCGGCGCAGGCTCACACCAGGCACGCCACCGAGTTGCCCGGTAACCTGTACCAGTTCGCAATCCCGCCGGCGCCAGCGCCGGCAGCCGCTGCGAACCCAGAAGCGGCACAGCAGGCCCCGGCGATGGCGGCTCACTGCGCTGGGCAAGACGAAGCCGGTCCCTCCGGGGCCACGCGCTCGCCGTCGCCGTCGCCACTGCCAGCTACCGCGACGGAGCCCGGGCGCTTCGAGGTCCCGGACTGCGTTAAGCCGATGGAGGCGGCGGCGCCGCCCACGCTGGAGGGTATTGTGCCGCCGGCCGCCAAAGACGAGAGCAGCATGGCCGACGCGGACGACTACAGCGAGCTCGGGATGCCGGACTGGAATACTAACTTCGACCTCATGCCGTTGGACGACAGCTACCTGGCGTTCACGATGGAGGAGATCCTGGGGTTCCCGGCGTTCGACGGCGAACCGCCGGCGATGGAGGGAGATGGCAACAACTCAGGCGGAGAGAACTACAGCCAGGCATCAGATGGTGGCACGCAGGAGGACCCACCAGCTGCGTTTGGTTGCTACTAGTTGTTGACAGCATCTTAATTTCAGTCTAGCAACCACGGTGTAGCGTTCCCATCCATTGATTTGAGTAATTGTACGCATGCCCATCATCGTCGTTGTGTATTGGGGATTTGTGTTTTAATATTTATTAATTTCTTGCAAACTTTCGCAAAGCCTGACCTGTGACCTGCGTAGCAAACCTTAGCAGATGGGAGGTTCCCTCCAACTGAAAATTATTGTCAGTCTGTCTCATGCTGGGGTTGTCAAATAGTTTCAAATAGACGCTGCAGAAAAGTTGAAGAAACCACTTCAATGTAAATTAATGGGAACAAAGAGCTTGTTTTACTAGCCTATAAGTGCCTAACAGGATGGGAGCTCATTCTTGCTTGGCTAGGGCAAGTGGCATTCATGTGTTTGTCAGATGAATGGATTGGATAGCAAAAACTTGCTTGCAACATGGGAGGAAAAAACAAGATGCTTCCCCCGAAAGTGATTTTGTTTAGCACGAGAGACCCGACTCTTGGCAACAGGAGAAGGCTCAACCACCACCCCCACCTCGCCCATGGTAGGACAATATCAATCACGGAACAGCTTAAAAACCACCTCTTATATTTGTTAAAGTAGAAAAGAAATTCTGCCTACAAAGATCTAGGAATTTCATACGTGATAAAATGAGGGTTCATCTTGCTCATTGTTATATGTTCACGTCAGTGTCTTCAGCGGCTCAGTGCATCCCAACTCCAGCTCAGTTGATCAAAACCATCACCAAAGACGATTCACAATCACAGCTGCAATTATATCCTTAAGTGTTCCCTGCAAAGTTTATCAGGCAAACATTGTCACTGGTCTCGACATTAATTATTTCAACTGGAAACTGTCCAGAGTGATACGCACAGAGCTTGTTTCACTAAGGATCAGATGTTAAAATTTCAACTGACCATTTCCATAAGTTTGGAAAACTAAAATCAACTGCAACCCAAATTCTAGTCGTGTTGGTTCAGCACTTATTTGGAGACTTGAGACCATCAAATCCATTAGTAAAAACAGTCACACAAAGTGAATTTCTCCAACTTGATTCTTACCTGAGAATGATCTTTCAGACCAAGAGAGATCACTAATGACCGTGCTGAGCCACTGCCACTACAAAAATGAATGTACAATGCTGCGTGAGTTCTCAATATATATGATTTCTTTGTGTACCCAATAGTACGAAAATGGTGTACCTATCATCAGCCAAAGGAACAGTTAATAGTAGCAATAGGAATAATAATAACTAAAATTTGTGATACTACAAGCATAGAAGTCATATGGAGAACAGAGACAAAAAAAATTATAATCAAAGAGCCATTTTGCTGCAGAATATTTGCATAGATGTCCAAGAACAGTACAAAAGAGGAGGCTCCTTGCTGCTGACTATTTTCAAATGGTTATCACTACTTCAACATTAATAGACAGGTACAGACATGGTCTGGCATGCAGCATAGGGTCGTAAATTGTGTGCAGTTTGCCATGACAAGTAAACATATATATCAAAAATAATTATTCAAATATGTGGAGACTGAAGAGAAACAAAACGGCAAAGTACATGGTGAAGGAAGTAAACCTTATGTGCTCAATAAGTTGGCGTGCACAAGCTAGTAGGACGGGCTGCAGTCACAAAGTTTTGTACAGTTGTTGGTCCGTGCATGTTTATACGATATTTTGACGTCTGATGGTCTAATGAGCTTACCTCATCTCTCTTCCCGAAAAGAACAGTCACATTGTAGGTCGGGTCCGAGAAAACACTTTCATCTTTCCTATGGAGGGGGCTTAAAGCTTAATAAAAAATACAGTACAGAAGTTTCAAGGTATATAAATGGAAAAAAAAACAATTACTACCAACATGTCATTTATAAGGCCAACATTCTTAAGCTAGAAATGTCCAGATACACTAACTTTCCACCTACTGTAGAAATGTCTTCAATAAGGTGTAACAATTAGTCAAGCAGTAACTAGTAAGATACCATCTACGGAGTATCTTACTGAGGTAGTAACAAAGGCGTTATTATCTTGCATGTGAACAATCTGGAAGTTATGACCTGATATGGATGTGGCTGAAGTGTTTTGCAGATTTGTTTCTTAGATGATAGTCAGTGACAGTATATGCAGAGGGAGTTTGAGTACTCTTCAAAAGGATCCAACAAAATTGCAATTTCAAAACAATGCGAACGAAATAGCATGGAGGAAGCTACTTTATGCGGAACTGATAGTGCAAATAGCAAAATTGAATTTCACACGTGCAGGAGAATGAATTTGCACAAGGATAGAAAGCATACTTGGCAGCCAGTATGGTCCCCATGCAGCCAATTTGTGTCACAATCACCTGCGAATTTAATAAAGATGAACATCCTTGTCATGTGAGAATCAGGACTCAACTGAATAAGAACTGAGATCTGCAACTTACCAGAAAGGTATCTTCATATTTACTTAAAACAATGTCTGTCTTATTGCCCTAGAAAATGCAGAAGAGGCAAAGGAATAATCAAGTAATCTTCATGTCAGAAAGCTTAAATCAAATCATACTCTTTCCACTACCAAATGACGCTAATAATTATAAATGTTAGCAGACCTTCACTCTAGGAACAAACTATCGTGTCCTACTATAAATATATTCATCATATATTCGCTTAGTCTGACTAAAATTCGACAGCCTTGGTAATATTGCTGCAGGAAGACAGGTACCTTGATGTCTAGCGAGAGGGACCGATGCTGAACTGGGAAGTGAGCACCGGACTGCGCAGAGTTCATTGGCACCTCCATCTACCGAATCAACAGAGCTGCGCATCACAACCTCTAAAGCATTAGCTTACCACGCTTAACACAGCATCCACAAAGCATCGCGACTTAGTCGCCTTTCCCGAACACAAATTTTGCACGGGGTTTTGGTGAAGCGTTACCTGGAAAACAAACTGAGCCATACCTTGATGTCGGAAGGTCCTGTGGTAAGCGTCCACCGTAATCGATCTGCGCGCTGAAGAAGACGAAGAGACAAATCGAGCCCCAAGGAGGGACGGACTGAGGAATTGGATCAGCAGCCTTCTCAGGCAGCAAGAAAATCCGCAACTAAACGGAGTGGGAGGAAGAAAAAATACTTGGATTCTCCTGATTGGGAGCAGAACCAACTCCGCCTGACTGGGAGGAAGCTAGGTTTTGTTTACTAACCGACCGACGAGAGAGGAAATCAATCCGAGTCCGGATATGTTTCCGGCCCGCTCCCAGTCCAGTTTGGCTCGGGGCAAGTATGAGTGGGGATCGCTGTGTGCGCGCCGTCGCCGGGGGCGAGGAGGGCGGCGGAGAGAGAGAGGGCGGCTGGACCTGGACGGAGCGGGCCGTTATAGAGAAGATGGGCCGTAGAGCGCGGATTCGGCCCATTGTTCGTTTTCTTTCAGAGAGACAACGGATGGCCCGTGTGTGCAAATCAGGTTAAAAATAGTGGTCCTGATTGTTTTTTTTTGTTTTTTTCTGTTTGTGCTCCAAACCACAATATGAGCGGGTCCGCGGGAGCGCCAACAAATCTGTGGCGCGTCTCTTCTTAAATTAGGTTGATTTTTTTTTACATCAATATGAGTAAAGCGCTGTCCCGATAAGGATTGTTTTTTTAATTACACAATATAACTCAGACACTCACAACACATGCACACTCACATCCTTAAATTCAATCCCACCCCTATGAGTATCTTCGAAGACTGAGCCGGCAAATCATCGAGATTGATAAAGGCACCACAGGCGTCTCGCTGTCGACGGGAACATCGTCTACCACTTATTGCACAACGTCATTAAATTCCAGAATATTTGTTTTTATGGGGAGTCGAATCCAGAACGTAGATAGTACCGAGGCTCTTATAATTATTAGGCTCCGGACCCTTTCGCCTCTCCCGACAAGAATTGATGAAGAGTCTCCCACCCCTACGGTTTTTTATATTGTGAGAACCCAATGAATACCTCGACTTCGGCTCGTTAACCTTAACGAACCAAGCTAGTTTACGAATTACGCGCACGCGCGGTTGAGGTCGATCAAACTCGAAGCACGCGCACGAGCCGGACTTGGACGCACACGCACGCAGCAGCTACCAACATCGAATCAATTAGCTCGCACCAACCCGCACGAGCTGACGAGCCCAACCCCACAAACTAAACACCGGCCGGTCAATGACGCCGACACGACTCGCCACTCAGCCCAGCCGCTCGTTTAAATTGTTGCCGTGGCCGCCGAACAGAGGCAAGCAAGCAAGCTCGCTCTCGATCGGGACTAGCCGGCCGGGCGCTGCAGCTAGCGACCGATCTCCCCATCTATTGTCCGTCGCCGATGACGGCCGGGACGCCGCCGGCGGTGAGGGTGCTGGGCGGGGAGGCGAGCCCGTTCACGGCGCGGGCGCGGCTGGCGCTGGAGCTCCGGGGCGTGGCGCACGAGCTCCTGGAGAGCCGCTCGGGCCCGCCAAGAGCGCCAGGCTCCACGCCGCCAACCCCGTCTACGCCAAGATCCCCGTCCTGCTCCTCCCCGACGGCCGCGCCATCTGCGAGTCCGCCGTCATCGTCCAGTACGTCGACGACGTCGCGCGGAGCACCAGCGGCGCCGGCGGCGAGGACTACGGCCTCCTCCTGCCGGAGGACCCCTACGAGCGCGCCATGCACCGCTTCTGGACCGCCTACATCGACGACAAGGTAACCCGATTTCGAGCTCTCGCCATGGCATGTTTGGCGGCGGCGCTTGTTTCGCCGCCGGAGGCTAACACGACGTGTCTCACTCGCTTGGCAGTTTTGGCCGGCGCTGGACGCCGTCTCCTTGGGCCCGACCCCGCCCGCCCGCGCGCAGGCGGCCGCCCACACCCGCGCGGCGCTGCGGCTGCTGGAGGAGGCGTTCAGGGACCGCAGCGGCGGCGCGGCCTTCTTCTCCGGCCGCGACGCGGCGCCGGGGCTTCTGGACCTGGCGCTCGGCTGCTTCCTGCCGGCGCTCTGGGCCTGCGAGCGCCTCCACGGCGGGCTCTCCCTCGTCGACGCGTCCGCCACGCCGCTGCTGGACGGGTGGAGCCGCCGCTTCGCCGCGCACCCCGCCGCCACGCGCGTCCTGCCGGACACCGACAAGGTGGTGCGCTTCACGAGGTTCCTCCAGGCAAAGTTCGGGGTCGATGATGTGACCAAATGATATTGTCTGTTTGTGTTCGTGTAACACCTCTCTCCTTGTTGTTCGATTTTAATGCCGAATCTGTGCACTTCTTGTTCTACTACCTTGGCTGCAAATAAACTTGTCGATACATAATTACAGATTTGTTTGCAAGAAAAAGTCGGCAGATGCTTAGTAATTTGTAAACATTACACACGTTACTTGGTTTGGTGGAACAAATTAAATTATACTAGACGGTTAGTCCTGAAGGCTGCATCTTGCGAACAAAAACCCTTCTCCAAGAAAATTTCAAGAAGATAGTCGTAGCATCCTATGTATAAACCTTTCTCCATAGAAAAATTGGACATTGTTTTCAAATTTTGGAGTAAGATTGCATGGCACAATAATAGATTAGATAGCTTCTAGCCATTTTGGGTAAAATAGGAAAACTGTAAGAATGCAAATAGAAAATGAAATGCCTTTTTCAGTATCCTAATTTCACCATTAAGGTCAATTTTACATTCCAGTATTGCCCGGGAAATGAAACCAAGTACCTGCTAAACAATTAATCTTCAAACATTGAACCAACAAAGTTCTCATACTCGAAACCATCTGTGGTGATCGTTGTGTAGATTGCATCAAGTTTTTTTTTGAATGGTCACCGGGGGGGGGGAGCATCCCCACCTGAATTGTATTCAAACATCAAGTTACTATTTATTAAGCATTAATGTATTATGCCAACAATCAAACCAACCTGATCAAAATCTAAATGGGATCCAAACTTTTGAAGTACTATATAGTGTATAATCATACAAAATACCACAACTATCTGCTATAGTGAGGCTAGATACCACTGGTGGGGTTGTGTAGCTACAGCCAGTGCCAGAGCCCCAACCCAGCGGAGGATGCAACAGGATTTGGATAAAGAAATCTGCAGCTACAACTAAAAGCAGAATGGCACTAGATGAAGGATGGCACCGATAAGGGAAGAATATAACTATTAAAGATGGCCAAAGAAGAGAAGCAAAGATGGGATTCTTGGGACATATAGGTTGTCTTATTTTGCAAGGAGGCCTCGAACTAAAGACACAAAACACATAACAGTTTTATAAAACCTATATCTTCTAGAACCAATTAAGATTTCTTGTAAATACATTATTTGACGCAACATCTTGATCCCGACATACATCAAATTCACAAAAGATGGAGAAGTAACTCAACTGGAGCAAGAGAAAAAGAAAACCCGACGCCATTTCTGCAAACTTCAGACGACTACTTTCTTTCATAAGGGCAGAATATTAACCTTACAACAAGACTTCCTGAAGAAACAATAAATATATGTATTATATAAGGTTCTGTTTGGTTCCAAATAAATCACTTACTTATAAGTCGGGTGACTTAAAACCAGTGACTTATAAGTCAGAATTGTTTGGTTCCAGATGACTTATGAGCTCATTAATGACTCTATTAACCCCACCTCCCCATCTTTCCTTCCCGCGCCCTCCTTTCCTTCCCTTCCAGTTCTAGATCCATCTCTCTCGTCTCTCTGCACTCTTTCTCGCTCTCTCCCAATATCCGGTGCCGCCTCGCCGCGCCCCGGCCGCCTCATGCTGCCTCCTCGCGGCCTCCGCGTGGCCTCCGAACTCACTGGGGCAGCAGCAACAGGGCGGGCGGGCGGGCGGATCTGCTTGGCAAGGTGGAGTGCCTCTTGGTGGTGGTGACTGAGCTGAGTAGCTGCAGCAGAGGGCGGAGGCCGGAGCGAGGCCGACGGCTCGGATGGCGCGCGGAGGGGTGGGCGGTGTGAGGAAGTGCAGGTCCACCGGATCCAGGCGGGCGGGTCGGCGGGGAGGAGCCAAGGCGCGTGGGTCGTGGCACGCGAGGCCGGCGGCGGAGGGGCCGAGCCATCGGGTGGCCCTGTGGAGGAGCCGAGCCGCGCTGGCGGAGGGGTGAGATCGCCAGGGCGCGCGGAGTTGGGCACGCGCACGGCAGCGAGTGGGGAAATGGAAATGATGGCGGGCGGCTGCGGCGGCGAGGAACGGTTGGGACGGCGCGGCGGCGGCGGCGGCAAGATCTGGAGGGAGCAGGTGGCGGCGGCGGCGAGAACGAGAGGGAGGAAGGGGAGGGGCGGTCTACGGGTGGGAGGGGGAGGCGCATGGTGTGGCTGGTGCCTCCGATAGGGTTGGGCATGGGCCCCACGTGGAAAAGGTGTGGGCCCCATGTGGAAAAGGTTGGCTTATAAGTTTTAAGCAAGGGTGAACCAGCTTATTGCTTATAAGTTGGAGTGACTTATAAGTTGGTAGTGTTTGGCAAAATAAGTCACTTTTTGACTTATAAATAGGTGACTTATTTGAAACTAAACAGAGCCTAAGGTGTGCAATTGTGAAAAGGAGCATAAACAAATATCTTCATAGCAGCATGTTTTAAGTACAATTAAGTTTAAAAAAAATGAAGCTTCAAAGCAAACCTAATCTGTCAACAACGCCATAATCATCAAGATAACCGCTGCTGAATGGCACAAGTTCCTGGCCTTTCTGAACAACTAGCTCTTTCAGTGACTGCCCAGTGAACATCTCACTAGTTTGCCAAAGTTTTCTATCATAGTCCATCCGGTCCTGCAATCTAAGAATATGAAGACTTGAATAATTTATCATTCCTATACAACATCATCATATTCATACACTAATAACCAAGGAAACATATCAGGTGCAAACCAACCTCTCCGTGCAAACTATGAAAACTTCAATCTGGACCATCAAATCAACGTCCAATGACTCAGATTGAAGTTTTCATAGTTTGCACGGAGAGGTTGGTTTGCACCTGATACGTTCCCACTAACCAAAGCTCCCACCAGTATTAAAAGATAACCATCCAAGATATTTTGGAACTTAGCAATTACTTTTAGACAGACCATACAAAATGACACAAATATTTTCTGAAAAAGAATATGTCGATTGTATTGCAAATTTCCCTTTTTACAATGTAATATATATTAGTAGTAATTAGGCAATGCTGAAAATGCACCAAGTTAGCCAAAATAAAGATGTTGCTTTTAGACAAAAGAGATAGGTAATCTGGTAAGACAAAATTAAAAGGAGAAAAGTGGCTTACCTACATGGCAGAATGCAATGCAGCTTGGATAAATGGCATGAAAAAAATAAAACAAGTGTTATTTGCAGCGCCGAAGTGTTATTTGCAGCGCGCTAATTTGTGACAGCGTTGAGTAAATATCAAGCAATATGGCTGAAAACAAACAAGTGAAAGATTGAGAGTAATCAACTCAAACACCACTTACATTGTTCATTGTCCTCCACATCGCATCAGGGTAGTTTTCTAGAACTTCTTCTTCTTCTTCTTCTTCTTCTTCTTCTTCTTCTTCTTCTTCTTCTTCTTCTTCCACCACCAAGATATCAAGATTTCACCACGCTGAATGATCAAATTAAAAATAAACTTATTGGCCATAATGCACTTAAGTTTATGGCTTGGAACAAAATGCTTCAACAAATATGTTTCCAATGCGGAGCTTTCTGATGTTCCTAGCATTGAGGACCATGTGTTGCATAGTGATACCACTTGACACATTTTAAAACACACACCAAAGCAGATAAATTCCAGCTCCCTACAGAAACTACCACTGTAGAAACCCCATCCCCACATCTACCTAGATCTCCTTGAATGGCTTCTCGTGTAAATCTGTTTTTATATATAAAGAAATGACACTTAATTCTATGGTACTGGATGTGAGCAGTCGATACATAGGTCAACAAACAATGCTGGGTCAAAGACTTTGATTTTTCTTCTATTTCTACTTTTTTAATGAAAAAAAATAATCGATGCTCTCATCATTTGTAATCACACTGACACCTTACAACACATGTTGCTAAATCAAGAGCTCAGAGATCACCGACAAATTCTAGACTCGGACAGAATATTCCTAACGGAGAACGTCTAAAGTATTTTCATGGATCACTTTTAGTCCCAACTTGTGATCAAATATCTTTATAATATATTGACAATTTATCATTAGGGTTTCTACCATAGTGCTATCTTCAAAAGAAAAAGGCAATGACACCATTTTTTTTAGAAAGGAAAGATGAATAACCTTATATAGAACAGCAATACTATCATTTATGAATAGAAGAGACAATTCTTCTTCTGGGACGTCCTTCTACAAACAATATAGCCTGTAATGTTGACAAAATGCTGTAATTTTGGGACAACACCATTAACAATACACCTAAGAAAAGCAGTAAGGCAAAAACCACATAGCCATAAGAGGTAATCTGGGACAGGTTGCTCAAAATCTTCTTAATCAGTGACACGCGGTGCACATCACCTTCAACTTCAGATGTCTCCAACATGTTTACTTCATCAATCAATTTAGCACGAGTTTTGCTGGCAACAAATTCACTAGAGACATTATCCTAAACATGAAAGTGAGTCATTAGGGATACTTGTTTTCTTCAGCAGAAGGCTAGAATGTTAAAGCAATTGTTCTTGATAGCCTATGTAAATTTCAACAGAAGTTTGGTGTCATATATGTACCAAATATGAACAAGTTGCCATTTCTGTTGTCACGGAAGAGAAGATATTCATATCGCCAAATTGAAATTTTGGGATGTGACAGATAGCATGTTGGTTCAGACTTCAGATCCTGAGCTAGTCGAGAATAGACATGATCATCCGTCGGGTCGGGTCGGGTTAAATTCGGCCCGTTGGTTTTTTCCTCCGGCCAGATTTTTCGGCCCGATCCCAACCCGGCACGTGGTTGGGTCGGGTCAGGTAAAACCCAATTTTTCATGTGTAAATTTCGGGTTGGGTTAGGTTTTTTCGGGTTTTGGGTCAAAAATTTCAGCCCGTACCTGGCCCGACATTTATGGCGGGTCAAAAATTTTGGCCCAAGCCCAGCCCTTATATTCGTCGGGTCAGGTCGTGTCGGATTTTTTTTGTGCGGGTTCGGTTGGGTTGGTCGGGTCGGGCGGCCCATGATCAGGTCGAGTCGAGAAATACTAAGCTACCATGATGGTACATGTTTGAGCTTGTAGTGTGTGGCATCAAATCAAACACGACTGTAACCTGTTTTCCAAGGTAATAAACATGGGAAACGACAAAATTCTACGATAGTGCCACTCTAATTGTACAAAGGCTGGTCCTGATAGTTCCATCCATTTACGTAACGGAATTAAGAACTACAACTGAATATAACTAATTTAGGCTACGTACCAATGTTCTTATGTTCATTCGCAAAAAAAATGTTCTTATGCTCAGAAAGGTCTATACATCTCATGAACGATTGGGTGAGTTGAACCATGTTCTTATGCTCTTGAGTTGAACCAATACAGCCAAATGAATGATAACCTTTTACCTGAGAACCACAATAGTAAAAGTGTGAAACCTAACCTAGCTGAGAATCATGGCATGAATTCGTTCTAACAACTAAACCTAACCTAGCTGACAATCATGGCATATATTCATTCTTACAATTAGTCACAGTGTTTATGGCACGGTTGTGAGGAACCAGCGCAAAAAGTAGAAAAGAAGAAGAGAAAATCACGAGATCAGAGGTTCCCGATGACCAACAGCAGCATGATATGGGGATATATGGTCTGGATACAAGATAACAGCCAGATTGGCTAGTCTAAAGCTACTGCTAGCCTATCAAATATCTTAGGGTTTACTTCCGCTTGCTTATTACAGAGTCCCGACCAGCCTAAATAGCAGGTGGCGTGGTCATTAACTTAAACATAGATTAACTAAATTAAATAGAGTTTAAACAGAATGAACTGCTAATTCCTACATCCTTCTCATAAGCCGTCGGATGAGCATCAAACGATCCGGGTGAAATCGCCGAAACGTCTTGAATAGCGCCAACTACCTTGCCGCTCGACTTGTTCACTTGTCTGACGAAACTGACGAACTGAATCAAGGCCTCTGTTGCCTGACAATGCCCCCCCCCCCCCCCCCCCGAAGCATCCTTGTCCTCAAGGATGGAAAGAAGGAAATATGCTGCGGATGAAGTCTGCGTCTTCCCACGTTGCTTCACTTTCTGGAAGATTAGACCACTGAATCTTCCACTGTACAACTGGCTCATTGTTTCTTGGGATCATCCTTCTTTCTAGAATCTGAAGTGGAGCTACTTTGATGTTGCCATCATCATCAACCAATGGTAACTCTTTTGTAGGAACAACCTTAGGACCAATATGTTTCTTCAACTGGCTCACATGAAACACTGGGTGAAGTTGACAGTGGTCAGGCAAAAGGAGCTTGTAAGCTGTATTTCCCACTTTCTCCAAAATTCTGAAGGGTCCATAAAACTTAGAGTGCAATTTCAGAGAATTGTGTAGGCTTAATGAAGTGTGCCTGTAAGGTTGAATTTTCAAATATACCATGTCTCCCACTTCTAAGACTCTCTCAGATCTATGTTTGTCAGCCTGGTGCTTGATTCTGGACTGAGCTTTCATCAAGGTATCCTTGATCATTTGATTTGCCAACTGCCTGTTTGCATGATTTGTCTCGCATTGTCATTTGGACGGTCCGGTAAGACCACCTCAGCAACCATTGGTGGTGGGAAACCATACAAAGCTTGAAACAGTGTCATGTTCAAAGAAGTATGGTAAGAGGTGTTGTACCACCATTCGACTAAAGATAACCAATAACTCCATCTTTGAGGTGCAGTAAAGCACATACATCTTAAATAGTTCTCCAAGCATTGGTTAACTCTCTCAGTTTGGCCATCTGTTTGAGGATGATAAGCAGTGCTTAGATGTAGTTTGACGTCCATGGCTTTGAATAATGACTGCCACATATTGCTAGTAAAGATTCTGTCTCTATCTGTCACCATGACTATTGGTACTCCATGTAGCTTGAAGACATTATCAGTAAGAATGGTGATAACACCAGCCACAGTATATGGGTGACTCAGAGAAATAAAATGTGAATCTATCCACCACTACTAGAATAACATCTTTGCCATTAGATTTAGGTAAGCCCTCAATGAAGTCCATGGAGATACGAGTCCAAGCCATGTCTGGAATAGGAAGGGGTTCCAATAATCTAGGGTAAGGAGTGTGTTCAGCTTTGTTTTTCTGGCAAATAGGACAAATTTTGACATATTCTTTGATCTGTTAGTGCATGTTAGGCCAATAGAATACCAATTTGAGTCTCTGATAAGTTGCTCTTTCTCCTGAGTGACCACCCAAAGCAGATTTATGAAAACTATCCATTAACAAATAACAATGTCCTCATGTTACCTGTAATGCCCACCAAAACTCTATTTTTGTACCTCAGAATGCCATTTTTCAGACTAAAATTTTGTACTGCATTGGCATCAATACTCAATTTGGTTATCAAATCCAAACAATATTGATCTTCTTGATAGGTTGTTGTGACTTGTTCAATCCACACTGGAACAACTACTGAAAGTGCTTGCACTTGGTGTGAATGAGGAACTCGTGAAAGTGCATCTGCCACTTTATTCTCAGTACCCTTTTTGTACTCCACTTTGTAATTGTATCCCAGCAATTTGTGCTGAATACCCTCAACCAACCTTTGATCATGGATGTATCTAAGACTTTGTTGATATGTCCTTATGATGAGGGAAGTACTGGCAAAATAGTGTTTCCATTTTTTTAATGCTTCCAAAATAGCCATGGCCTCCTTCTCATAAGTGGACATGGCTGTTGCTTTTGGTCCTAATGTCTTGCTCAAAAAGGAAATTGGTTTGCCCTGCTGCATCAATACAGCACCAATACCAGTGCCACTAGCATCAGCTTCCAGTATAAAAGGTTGAGAAAAATCTGGTAAGGCTAAGACAGGTGGGGTGGACATTATCTGCTTGAGGGTTTTGAAAGCTTGCTCTTGTGCAGTAGTCCACTGAAAAGCATTCTTCTTTAATGCATCAAACAATGGTCTGCAGATTATGCCATATGCTTCAATAAATCTTCTATAATATCCCGTAAGACCCAAAAATGATCTTAATTCAGTGACAGTATTAGGTGTTGGCCACTGTCGAATAATGGATTTTTTTGCTGGATCAGTTGCTACACCTTCCCTACTGATCACATGACCCAAATACTCTATTTTAGACTGATCAAAAGTACACTTTGAGAATTTAGCATATAATTTGTTCATTCTGAGAACTTGCAAAATGGACCTTAGATGATTGACATGATCAGACATAGTAGTGCTGTAAATCAAGATATCATCAAAAAATACCAATGCAAACTTTCTCAAGAATTCTGCTAAAACAGTATTCATCAAAGTTTGAAAGGTAGCTGGAGCATTTGTGAGGCCAAATGGCATAACCAAATATTTAAAATGACCAATGTGAGTTGTGAAAGCTGTTTTCTGAATGTCCTGTTCAGTCATCCTGATTTGATGGTAGCCAGACCTCAAATCAATTTTGGAAAATATTTGTGCACCAAATAATTCATCCAAAAAATCTTCTATAATTGGAATTGGGTATTTGTTCTTGATTGTATTAGAATTCAATTGCCTGAAATCCACACAAAGTCTCCAAGTGCCATCTTTCTTTTTGACAAAAATTACAGGAGAAGAATATGGACTCACACTGGGTCTGATCATTTGGGAATGCAGAAGCTGTTGAATTAGATTCTCCATGGCATTTTTCTGATGAGAAGGGAGACGATAAGGTCTTTGATTAACATTCTTTGTCTCATCAATCAGGGGGATGGAGTGATCCACTAGTCTTTTTGGTGGTAGGTCTTGAGGTTCCTGAAAAACATCCTCAAATTCTGAGAGAAGAGCCTGCACTGTAGGAGGTATTGGTGATGCCTGATGCTCTTCCTGAGATGCATTATTGTTTAACATCACTACAGCACCCACTGCTTTCTTCTTCAACAATTTAAATAGTTTGCTTGTGCTCAATAATTGATCAGCTGGGTAGGCTAATTGATCAGAGAATGTAATCAGTTGTGTCCCATCCTTGGTGATTGAAAACTCTCTTTGTTTTAAATCCAGCCCCACTGGACTGTGGCCATATATCCAATCAGCACCCAACAACAACAACAACAACAACATAACCTTTTTCCCAAGCAAGTTGGGGTAGGCTAGAGATGAAACCCGAAAGAAATAAGTTCAAGGTTCAGGCACATTGATAGCTAGTCTCCAAGCGCTCCTATCCAAGGCTATCTCTTTAGAGATAATCCAATCCTTAAGGTCTCTCTTAACCGACTCATCCCACGTCAGTTTAGGTCTACCTCTACCCTTCTTTACATTATCGACCCGCTCAAGAACCCCATTACGCACCGGCGCCTCAGGAGGCCTTCGTTGGACATGTTCAAACCATCTCAGCCGATGCTGGGTAAGTTTCTCCTCAATTGGTGCCACTCCGACCCTATCTCGAATAACTTCGTTCCGGACTCTATCCCTCCTTGTGTGCCCGCAAAACCACCGCAACATCCGCATCTCTGCTACACTCAGTTGCTGGACATGTCGCCTTTTTGTAGGCCAACATTCAGCACCGTATAGCATCGCCGGACGAATTGTTGTCCTATAGAATTTGCCTTTTAGCTTTTGTGGCACCCTCTTGTCACAAAGGATGCCAGAAGCTTGCCGCCATTTCAACCAACCAGCTGAAATTCTATGCCTAACATCTTCATCAATGTCGCCATCCTTTTGTAGCACCGATCCTAAATACCAAAAAGTATCCTTCTGGACCACCACTTGTCCATCTAGACTAACGGCTCCCTCATCATGCCTAGTCACGCTGAAATCGCACATCATGTACTCGGTCTTGGTCCTACTAAGTCTGAACCCTTTCGACTCTAACGTGCGTCTCCACAGCTCTAACTTCCTATTAACCCCTGCCCTACTCTCGTCAACTAGCACCACATCATCAGCAAAGAGCATACACCAAGGGATCTCACCTTGTAAGTCCCTTGTGACCTCATCCATCACTAAAGCAAATAAATAAGGGCTCAATGCTGACCCCTGGTGTAGGCCTATGTTAATAGGAAAGTCAGTGGTGTTGCCATCACATGTCCGGACAAACGTCGTCGCATTCTTGTACATATCCTTAATGAGGGTAATGTACTTAGTTGGGATTTTGTGCTTCTCCAAGGCCCACCACATGACATTTCTCGGTACTTTGTCATATGCCTTCTCAAGGTCAATGAAGACCATGTGCAAGTCCTTCTTCTATTCCCTATATCTCTCCATCAATTGTCGTATTAAGAAAATCGCCTCCATGGTTGACCTTCCAGGCATGAATCCAAATTGGTTTTGGGTCACACTTGTCACTCTTCTTAGGCGATACTCGATAACCCTCTCCCAAAGCTTCATCGTATGGCTCATCAGCTTAATCCCACGGTAGTTAGTACAACTTTGAACATCACCCTTGTTTTTGAAGATAGGTACTAATATACTTCTCCTCCATTCTTCCAGCATCTTGTTTGACCGAAAAATGAGATTGAAAAGCTTAGTTAACCATACTATTGCTCTATCTCCTAGGCATCTCCACACCTCAATGGGGATACCATCAGGGCCCATCGATTTACCTCCCTTCATCCTCTTCAAAGCCTCCCCGATCTCTACCTCCTGAATTCTCCTCACAAAACGTCTGTTGGTATCGTCAAAAGAGTCATCTAACTCAAGGGTAGGGCCCTCACTCTCCTCATTAAACAACTTGTCGAAGTACTCTCTCCATCTATCCATGATCTCCTCATCCTTCACTAGCAGTCGATCTATCCCATCCTTAATGCATTTGATTTGGTTGATGTCCCTTGTCTTCCGCTCGCGGATCCTAGCCATCCTATAAATGTCCTTCTCCCCTTCTTTCGTGCCTAACCGTTGATACAGGTCATCATACGCCTTACCCTTTGCTACACTCACAGCTCGCTTTGCAACCCTCTTCGCTAATTTATAGCCCTCGATGTTGGCTGCACTCTTGTCAAGGTGGAGGCGCTTGAAACACTCCTTCTTCTCCTTAATAGCCCTTTGCACCTCGTCATTCCACCACCAGGTGTCTTTCCCCTCCTGTTTGCCTCCCCTACTCACGCCAAACACCTCTGAGGCCACCTTCCGGACACATGTTGCCATCTTTAGCCACATGTCATCTGCGTCTTCTCCTTCTTCCCAAGGCCCCTCACCTAGCATCCTTTCCTTAAACGCTTGTGCCGCTTCCCCTCTAAGCTTCTACCACTTTGTTCTCGCAATCTTGGCACGTTTGTCCCGGTGGACACGTACTCGAAGGCGAAAGTCCGCCACCACAAGCTTGTGTTGAGGGACAACACACTCCCCAGGTATCACCTTACAATCTAAGCAATCACGTCTATCCTCCCTCCTAGCAAGGATAAAGTCGATCTGGCTCGAGTGTTGTCCACTACGAAACGTCACAAGATGTGATTTCCTCTTCTTAAACACGGTATTCGCTATCAACAAGTCGTAGGCTAACGCGAAGTTCAATACATCATCCCCCTCTTGACTCCTGCTACCATACCCAAAACCCCCGTGCACTCGCTCGAACCCTACATTAGTCGCACCCACATGACCGTTGAGATCTCCTCCTATGAAGAGTTTCTCGCTGGTAGGCACAGTACTAACCATGCTATCTAGATCTTCCCAGAACTGCATCTTGGTGCTCTCACTAAGGCCTACCTGAGGGGCATAGGCACTGATCACATTCAAAACCGAATCTCCAACTATCAACCGGATTAGGATAATCTGGTCGCCTTGCCTTCTAACCTCTACGACTCCATCCTTAAGGCTCCTATCAATCAAGATGCCTACACCATTCCTACCCGGAGTTGCTCCCGTGTACCAAAGCTTGAAGCCAGTATCCTCAACCTCCTTCGCCTTCTGGCCCTTCCATTTAGTCTCCTGAACGCATAGAATATTTACACGCCTCCTAATTGCTACATCAACTAGCTCTCGCAACTTACCCGTTAGGGACCCTACGTTCCAGCTACCTATACGAATCCTAATTGGCTCGACTACCTTCCTTACCCTTCGCACCCGTCGAGGGAAGTGCGAAGACCCTTGATTATTTTTCACTACACCCGGGCGTAGATGTAGCGCGCCATTCAGGTGACGACCCGACCCTTGCTCACTTATCATCGTACCCAGGTCATGATACGACGCGCCCTTGGGGGGATGGCGACCCGGCCCTTGCCCATTTATCACCACACCCGGGTTCCGATGTAGCGCGTCGCTAAGAGGGTTACGCCCCAACGAGTTTCTTGTGGGTTTCAAATCCATTAGAGTGGCTATTTTTATGCTGGTTTGCCAAAACCTAACACAACCCTCTTCCTTTATCCGGGCTTGGGACCGGCTATGCTGAGACGACTCAGGAGAGAGAGTCTTCCAGTCAGCATAGGCGGAGTTATCCAGTCAGCACCCAAGATGACATCAAATCCTTGGACATCCAGCAATCTGAAATCTGATACAAAATTGTGACCTTGCACCGAGTATTGGCAAGCTGTACAAGCTGTTGTACTAGTCATTGTCTTGTCATTAGCAGCAACTACCTTGACCTCAGGTACAACAGAGATTTTGTAATTTGATCTGACAGCAAATTTTTCATTGATGAATGATACATCACTGCCACTGTCCACTAATGCTATTGCCACATTCTTGTCCATTTGCAGTTTCAGTGTGAATGTGCTGGCCTGGATAGAAAGACCAGTTAGAGCGTGCATTGAGAGCTGCACTGTAGGCACTGTCTCTGCATCATGAAACTCTGCATCCTCAGAAGCAGTGTCTTCAGGTATCACAGCAAATTCTTCTTGGCCCTCGTCATTTTTCATCAAGATTACAGAATAAACTTGCTTGCCTTTGCATACTTTGGCATGACCCAGGACCCATGGTTTTTTGCACTTGAAAAATTTCCCTGCTGCTCTTAGTTCAGCAATGTTTGGTTGTGGTTTATCTTTCCCCTCTTTTTCCTTGTTCCAGGTTGGTTGTTGCTTGAATGCAGAGTTAAAGGGTTGATACTTCTTTTGAACAGGATTTGCCTGTTCCAACCTCTTAGCAAACCAGAAAGCTGTGGTCAATGATTCAGGCTTATGGCACTGTAAATGATGCTGAATGTAGTCCTTCAAACCAGAAACAAAACTACAAACAAAGTAATCATCAGGTAATGCAGGATTGTTTCTTTTGATCAGTCCCATTAATTCCTCAAATTTCTCAATGTACTCCTGAACTGAGCCATTTTGTTTTAGATGATGAAATTGGCCCACCACCTCATATGAAGAGACCTCATTGAACCTGTCGCCAATCATTCTGCAAAAATGATGCCATGGTATTGTGTTGGCATTACAGCCAATTCCTCTCCACCACATTTCAGCTTTCCCAGATATATAGAGCACAGCAATTTTTACCCTTTCTTCATTAGGTACACCCACCATTTGCAAATATTTCTCAGCTTTTCTTATCCAACCATCAGGATCTTGACCAGAAAACTCAGGAAAATGCAGTTTAGGTCCCTTCGCTACTGCTCTATGCTGCACATGCATGTGTTGGCCATAGTGGTGAATAGGAGGGGGAGGCACAAAATTGTTGTGAATCTGCTGAGTAGGGGGGGTTTGATACTGGTGCTGGGTGGGATTGATAGTATTGGTGTGGTCTTGGAGTGCCAGATCGTAGAATGCTAACAACTCCTGTTCATCCCAAGGACAATCCTCCAAACCAGGTTCATCAAAAATGTGATCTTTTTGGACATATTCATGACCCTGTGCTCTCCTAGACCACTCAAAAGGATCACTATGCATGTGTCTGACTCTAGTAGAAGCATGTGGATCATATATGTGAGCCATAACAGAATTGCTACCCATATGAATAGATCTATGTGTATGGCCAATGGGTGGAGGAGGGTGGGTTTTTGGTACTCCTTTACCTTTAATAGTGGATCCCTTGTCCTCTGGAAATACAGAAACTGGAGGCTTCGTGAGTAACTGCCTGATCTCATCAAGACTCTCAGTGATAGAATCATTCTGTTGCTTCTGTTCCTTCATGAAAAGATCCAAAGTACGCCGGATCCCGTCCACTTCAACTGCAGTTGCATAGAGTTCCTCCTGCTTCTTTTCTGTGACTTCCACCATGGTTATTCTTTGTGAATTCGGCTCAGGTAAAACCTTTACCAGTTAGATTCACAAGAACAGTCTACCGCCGCCAAGGTTGAGGAATTGAGTCCGGAATTTTACACAGAGACTTGCTCTGCAACCCTTCTCAACGTCAACCTTCCACCGTCGCCTCCACAGATCCGAACTGGTTTCTTGGCTCCCGGAATTTTACACTGGAACAGGTGCCCAGCAACCCTCGCCTCAACCAATTCCACCGCTAATTGACGGGAAATTTGGGTGTTTTCCACGAATCGGGGTGGGGTGGGAGGGATTTCACGCGAGTGAGCCATAACTCCGAAACCACCACGCCGATCAGACTCGATTCGAGGAATTGGCTCTGGAAGCGAGTGGATCTCGCCAAGGAAAGTCTGCTCTGATTACCAATTATGAGGAACCAGCGCAAAAAGTAGAAAAGAAGAGAAAATCACGAGATCAGAGGTTCCCGATGACCAACAGCAGCATGATATGGGGATATATGGTCTGGATACAAGATAACAGCCAGATTGGCTAGTCTAAAGCTACTGCTAGCCTATCAAATATCTTAGGGTTTACTTCCGCTTGCTTATTACAGAGTCCCGACCAGCCTAAATAGCAGGTGGCGTGGTCATTAACTTAAACATAGATTAACTGAATTAAACAGAGTTTAAACAGAATGAACTGCTAATTCCTACATCCTTCGCATAAGCCGTCGGATGAGCATCAAACGATCCGGGTGAAGTCGCCGAAACGTCTTGAATAGCGCCGACTACCTTGCAGCTCGACTTGTTCACTTGTCTGACGAAACTGACGAACTGAATCAAGGCCTCTGTTGCCTGACAACAGTGGTGGTGGGGCGTTCCAGCAGTGGTGAACCTGCGGCTGGTTTGCACAAGACATGACATGCAAGCCAGACTAAGTACGTTCCTTGCACTTGCACATTGTCTGACAGTTCATGGTCACTCTCACTCTTTTACAGCGTTGAGGATGAAAGATGGCTTCTGGAAGGATGGAGTTACATGGGCTCCACCTTTGGCTTTGATAGAAGGAAGCTGTCCACCTCATTCTGAAATACATGGAGAATTCGGCCACTTTAGTAATTCTTCCAGTACTAACAGCCCACGGAAGAGGATATTGTACATGAACCAAATCAGCTTAAACCGTGCTGTGCATAAGTTTTAATGAGAATCAAACAAAGTTTATCTGAAATTATAGATGGCAACACAATTAACACATGACCACAAGACTGAGATTTTATTACTATTTTAGCTAAAATGATACTTACTGCACTGTCCAATTTACAATTAATTGAACCAACAAGATTTACTTTCATTTTATTATCAATGAAATGCTTGGATCCCCTATCTTGTTCCAAATTACTAAGATGGTGAAAGGTTGTAAGGGGACATGAGAATAAGCTATGCACAGCATGTTTAAAAACTATACAAAGGATCTTCCCAATGTAATTCTGCTATGGTAGATACGCCAGTACATATAAAGAATTTCAATTACCAGATGCGATCAAAAGTTGCATTTTACTCATTTTCCAAACAACCTCAATGCAAGAGCATAAACATCTTTCTTCTTTGCTGATGTAGCTTCAGTGACCAATTTCACCGCCTATAATTGAAAACCAGCAATAATTTTAAAATAATATGAAATACCCTTTTTCAGGTATGGTATCATCTCTGTAGTTAAAACTTAAATTTCTACAATGTGCTTAAAAGCTTCAAAGTGTAGCAACGAATTGAGTTGAATGTGTACCGCTGAAAGGGTATGTCCCTTTGCCATCAATTCTCTTAGTTCATGCTCAAGGAAATCCTCTGATGGAGTTTCATCAACTGAAATTAACTGCCCCTCTATGAGCACTGTGATTTCTCCCTTAGGCTGTCGAGTTGCAAAGGCTTCATTTGCTTCACCTAGAGTTCCACGCCAGAACTGCAAATGATATGCTAAGTTCAGTACTACATATGGGGGGAACATAAAAAATTAAAGGATTGGAATGAATGTGGTCTACATTTGCACACTATTCCCTGCGTAACAAATAATAGATTAAATGCGAAGATCACTAACAGCCCAGCGTTCAGAGGGGTAACAAAAGGGGTGGGGGTTCCAACTGGATGCCAAAGGCAATGCATATGTAAAAGAGGCTGGACATGTTCTTGTATCCAATTTTTCATCAGTCAGTACCGAGCGTGCTAAGTAACATATGATCAGAATGTGGCTCACAAAACTGCAGTACTACAAACCAAAATACTTCTCTGCAGGGAAAAAGGTATGTGTAACTACCAGTTGAAATATTTTTGAAGATTATATGATCAACAGACAATGAGGAAAAGGTAAAAGGGATGGACAATTACATACAGAATAAAGAACTGGAAAGTTACCTCTTCATGTAATTTTGTTATCTCCCTTGCAATAACACATGACCTGTACATCAAAATAAATGACAGCAAGAAAAATAAACATATGTGATAGAAGGCTTGACCAAAATGCACAAGAATTCCAATATTTTTGTAGTAATCTGCTCATACAGTGATTAATGACTGCAACACCAAATGTCACATAATACATTAACATACAGAAGTGCACATACCATGATTTCCCTACACCACTTTCTAAGAAATGGAATTTCTAAATCATGAAATGGCATGCAGGAGCAACTTAGTGTCTGTTACCTTGAATCGCCAAAAGATGAAGCAGCATCAACAAGAAATTGATGAATACCATGGGGAGGAACATAGAATATTTGTGTAGCAGCTTCACGGGCAGATATCTCAAGCCTATCTCTTCTTGACCGAGCATGCTTTGGTAAAAACCCAACTAAAATTAAAAATTAGGGCTGACTCCGAGTTTTTTATTACAATTGATAAATAATCTGAATACAGTATCAGCATATTTTACCAAATGTGAATTCATTAGATGGCAAACCCGATGCAGAAAGAGCAGTAATTGCAGCCGAAGGCCCAGGAATGGGAACGACAGAAATTTTCTCAGCTGCACATAGTCTAGCCTGTGAATAATAGTACGCCATGCTTAAAGTCTCAACAATTTAGGAGAAACAATAGAGTTAGAAAGTAAGAAGTTGGTACTGTTTATTAAAAATAAATGTACATTGTCCTCTCAATTGGCTGATAGCATGTTCACTTTCCCCAAAAAGACATGATAGCATGTTCAGTTACAATGTTTCGCTCCAGGGAAACACGGGTAATGAGATAGCTATTGTTTGCTTCTTCACATGATGAGCGGATAGCAATACAGATGCAACCTGGCTATGAGATAGCCATTGTATGCTTCCTCTACTGAATACTCGCATGCAAGATGCAACTTCCAAAATTAATTGAGGTTAATCTACTTACCAATTCCATGCCAGGGTCACTAATGCCTGGAGTTCCGGCATCACTTATCAATGCAACTGCTTCACCTTCGTGAAGCCTCCTTAAGATACTGGGCTCTCTCTCACGCTCATTGAACTTATGGAAGCTAAGCTGCAAGCGTAGAGTTTAAAGATTTAAGCTGAATGTTTCATATCAAATACGCAACTATTCATAATTCAGACATGAAAGCTAATAATGTGATTGGCTCACAAGAGGTGTTTTGATGTTATAGTGCTGGAGCAGCTTTCCAGAATGCCTTGTGTCTTCAGATAATATCACATTAGCACATTTAAGGACACGCAGTGCCCTGAAGGAAGAATCATCCAAGATTAATTTCAGTAGTTTGTTTCAGGAAATGATCAATAACACAGTGATTCTAATATATAGCATGTAGCTTTTAGTTCAAACATGCAAGCCATTGTGTATTTCTAAATGGGGATAACTTGAGATCTATACACAATAATAACTTAAAAGATGTTTCAGTAAAATTAAGCTACTTATGGCCTCCTCCTCATGGTAAAGATACAGACCTGACTTCACAATAATGTCAAGTGACTTCAAAGCATAAGCACATCTACTCAAATCTTTTCCATGTGCAAAATCATTACGAACTGAGGCAGTATAAAAGGAGTAGCAGCTGAGGCAAATATACCGCAAGGTGATATCTTCCAGGTTCCCAATTGGCGTTGCGACAAGATACAGACCTGACTCCAGATTCTGCAGATTAAAATGAAACACCACAAGGAAAGGTATCACAAACAAGCAATGAAGAATGAAATCAGACATGCTTATATCCCTGTGAATCGAGCTGATGCCTGGAATGGCAAGAAAGGAGAGGTGGCAATGGGTAGCCTTACTCATTCTCTTCTACATCTCGAACATTTCCCAAACTAGTTAATCCAATTTTGAGATAGCATTGCTGCAGCCATGCAGAGCACTCATACACGTCCAGTTTCTGGTAAAAAATCTACTAAACTCATTGATTGAGCCATAAGGCTACATAGAAAATTTCTTTATCATATTACGTTCCAGATGTAATGTAACCAAGGATAAATACATTTTTTAACAAGGAGATCCATTGCGTTTTTATTATTAAAATGTCACTTGAACAAAAATCTCTTAATTGTGTCACACAAACACTAGCAAGAACATCAAATCCAAATTTCGACAACTATAACATGTCATAAAACAAATCTGCTTAGCTTTGAAATCGTAACGGCATAATGCATTAGGACTCGAGTAACAAACAAGCTAGGTAGTCATCACTCCTAACCGCGCGGAGCTAAAAAAACAGTTTTAGAGTCCTGGAATTAGCAAAAAGTTGTGGCCGCATCGAGACACCAAGCTGCACATGAAAATCACAAGTCCACACTACTGACACACCCCTACAGGAGCTACCCAAAAACATCGGCACACATAAATAGGCATCGCTGGGGTTGGGAGAGGGGATCACCGGTTCCGAGGATGGCGGCTCCGGCGAGCTGGTGGAGGCGGCGGTGGAGAGGCGGCGAGCCAGCGGAGCAGTGGCCGCGGAGGCTAGGCCGAGCGGGGAGAGGAAGCAACGGTTGCGGGGAACGTTTAGGGCTGGAGCGAAGGCCTGGAGGCGGAGCAGCGACGCCATGGGGGGGTGGCGGCGCGCGGAACGGGAGGGAGGCGGAGCGCCGCCGCGTCGGTTGCCTTGCCGTAACTCTAGCGAGAGGATGGAGGGGGAGATGGCGTGAGCATCAGGCGCCGTTGGATTCGATCCTGACGGCCGAAATGGCCTTTAGTTATCATCGGAGGCTCACAGCAGACACCATTGCTCGAAATGTAAGCAAAGGTTGTACATCAATGTTTTATCTGAACTCGAAATATGTCATCCCTGCTATCTGCAAAAAAAATTAGCAAACAAACATGGACATCTTGTTAGAAAAAAAAATCTATTTTCCTGTTATGAATAAACCACTTTATCCATTTGGAAACCCTCCCTAGACAAAAGTTTAGCTCATCTTACTCACTCGAACCATTTCAGTTAGTCCAATCCATCTCCAATAAGATTGGAGTTTTCACTTCTCTGTGTACGAATTGAGTTTTATTTTATGAAGTAAAAAAGGACATGATATCCTATGTATGAAATATATTTGATCGTGCAACTTTGTATTTGTAGTAGGGTTCATTTAGTATTAAATCCTCTAGCCTATGAAAATCAACATGAAAATTTCTTGATAGATTTTCTAATATAAGTTGCAATGTCGAATTAAAAATTCAACTAGCACTATGAGGAAGAAACAAAAAGAAACTCTTATTATGGATAGATTAAACCAATTGAAATAAATAATGCCACAGGGGTGGGTCGTTGCCTCGTTGGGCCATTTCTTAGGTCTGCATAACCAAAGGAATAGGGTGTCGTGGTTGTTCGTTTGGTCCTGCAAAACAAAAGAGCTGCCAAAAGAATTCCATGTTCAGACTCCAACGGGTTAGTCCTTCATTCTTCAGGAATTAAGACCGGCGTATTTCCTGTGAACTCATTATTTATTCACTTATAAGGTTTAAATTGTTGTCGTTTAATGTATTTAATTATGTAGGAATTATCCGTACTAGCAAACTCTGATGATAAATAATCCATGCTGGATGCTGTTAGCATATAAGACTTTACTATTACATATATCAAAATGAACTAATAATGGCGAAATTTAAATCCCTTTTATTCAAATATCTGTTTGACTACGAGCCAATTGTCTTTTACATGCACAAGATCTGCCACAAAAAGGTTTTCAAGCAATATGTCAAAGTGAAAGTAAAGGTAAACTGAAAAGAGAAAGATAGATGATAAGAAAATCAGTATTGCACACATCCTTAATTAATTTTACAACAACAACATACTTTACATTTCAAAAGGAAAAACACCAGACTTTAAAGATTTATCTCATAAGCTTTCTATGGGTGAAATCGACATAGTAGAAAAATGAGATTCTCCATGGAGCGAAGAAAACTAATGATCCGAACCACAACCACAGCCCAAATACAACTCCGGCAATTATCGAGTAGAAGACATAGATACCTTCAAATTCTTTACTGCGGTCCAATGTTTGTATACTCGAACCATTGAGACATGATATGCTCAATGGAAAGCCACAAAGCCCGAAGTTGTTGCTGTAAATTGAAGGGTCGGCTAGTGTTTGGAGTTGATTACCAGTTGGTATTTCACCTGAGAGCATATTGTTAGAGAGATTTAACGAACTAAGAGATACCAGTTCCGAGATGCCTGAAGGAATATGACCAGACAGTTCATTCCATGAGAGATCAAGTGATTCCAAAAGTTTTAAATCACCAATATTCGCTGGAATAGTTCCAGATAGATGATTTCTTGACAGGTTCAGAAACCGAAGGCCTTGAAGATTTGTTAATTCAGTTGGAATTTCGCCACTGATAGAATTGCCTGACAAATCGATACCAATCATCAGCGCAATTGCCTCCTGAAATTCATAAGTCTGCATCTTCCAGTTAACATCCACTCATAATAAAAATTAACTTCCAGATATAAAATTTGATGGTGCATTGTCGACCTCATGTTGAATTCAGTCTGTGGTTGGATCATGGAAGTTAAGTTGGTGAGACCACGTGGTATGTGACCTTCAAAATCGTTGCTAGCCAGGTCCAGCAGCTGGAGATGAGAGAGCTGTAGCAGCTGCAGAGGGATACTGCCATTGAACATATTCGACCGCAGTCGAAGAAATCTTAGCAAAGGTAACCTTGAACCTATCCATGATGGAATTGCGCCGGAAAAATTGTTACCAAGGTCCAGGACAGATAGCATCTTCAAGTACTGAATTATTGATGGGAAACCTCCTGTGAATCTATTATTTGCCAAATGCAATGACTCCAACGATAAATTAGAGTTTGCGGAAGCCAGTACATCCCCTGAAAGCGCATTGTTGGACAAATCCATGAACTTAAGATCCTGCAAGTCCCATATGCAGCTTGGGAGCTGACCAGAAAGTTGGTTGCTAGATAGGTCCAAGATATCCAACGAAGTTAACTGGCAGAATGATAGAGGGAAGCCTCCGGAGAATTTGTTACCGTACAATTCAATAGTAACCAATGTCTAACTAGCAAAGCTCGGGACAGTGCCGACGAAGTTGTTACTCGCCAAGGAAAGATAGTGAAGATCTTTGAGCAATGTCAGGGTAGGAGGCAGCTCACCTTCCAACTGGTTGCTGATGAGGTCAAGGCCTTGCAGTGCTGTCAGGCTGCCGATTTCAGCAGGGACCATTCCTGTGAGGTTGTTGAAGGACAAAACCAGGATCACAAGCTGAGTCAGGTTCCCCAAAGAAGGGGCGATCGGCCCGGTGAGGCAACTCTGTCCCAGGTGCAGCATCTGCAGGCCCGGCAAGCCGCTGATCTCCGCCGGGATCATGCCGGTGAGGTTGTTGCTCAAAAGTGATAGCCGCCGCAGTTTCTTGGCCTCTCCAATCTCCGTTGGGATGGTTCCCGTGAAGGAGTTGTAGTGCAGATAGAGCACGGTTAGGTCCGGCCAGTTAGGCGGAATCGTACCCGAGAGCCTGTTTCTCGACAAGTATAATTCCTTCATCTTGCTCATCCCTGCGAAGGACGGCGGCAGCCCGCCGGAGAGGTTGTTCCTGGAGAGGTCCAAGAAGCTTAGGCTCGCCATGCCTCCCATCTCCGGCGGCAGCGTGGATACTAGCCCCCCGGCCTGCAGGTCCAGCCGCTCCAGCGTCCGCAGCCCGCCGAGTGTGAGAACTGTCCAATTTGTGATCGATTTAGGTGAAAATTATTGATTAATTGATTAAGATGTTAACACATGACCATCTCTGGACACGCCACGTGTTAATCCACATCTTAGAGGTACTTAATCAACACAATTCACCTAAAATGATCGCAAATCCGGTAGTCCCAGTACGTGTTTGCCACATGTCTAGAATTAACCACACGTACCGTTATACAATCGCACACACAGTGCCGATGAACCACAAGAGCAGTTTTACATTATCAAAGTTCAATACAGGTTCGATATAGGAGACTTTAAATTAACTTCCATTACAAGCCTTGAGCTCACGAAAATCATATTAAACAGAAACTTAAATTTTATTGAATTTACATTCTCTCATGGAGTTCGATTACGATAAAAGCATACTAAGATAACGATGTTTTGCTTAAGAATACCATCACAGCCACAACAACCTACTCCTTCCCCGCACTTGGATCAGTGGGGTAGAAATAGCCGAACACCATTTCCGGCTCACCTGCAACTAGATTTAGAAAGCAACTTGAGTACACAGTTACTCGCAAGTCTTACGCGAATAAATAAATAAGGATTATGTAATGGCTCATATAAAAGCTTTAAGGTCAAATCATTATTGCATAAGCATAAGTTCTCTGGACTATCACCTAGCAAAATTAATTAATATTGCCTACCCCACACTTCGGCATCCTCCTATTGTCGGTCAAAACCCACCGGTGAGTAGCGAAAGGCAACACGAAGAGCCGGGAGGTCGCTGGGGAGCTGGCGGGCACTACTTCCTCGGACAACGGCCCGCAATCCGGCACACACCGAAGATTCCGGAGAATGTAAGGCGTGCCACCTGACCTATACCAGATCAGGAAGGTGCAAACGTGCTTGCAATGATTTGCCTGCATACACAAACACGTGGAAACGTAAGTCCAAGCCGTGGTCGGCTCCGCGAGACGACTCTTGCATCGGCTTTAAGGGGCCGATCGTGTCCCGGTGTCAGATTGGATCTGCATCTATCCAGATATTGATGAATAAAGCAAATAATTATGGAAAACTTGCTTCAATTAAATCTAGCTGATCTGATCCACGATGGTAAAATCCTCACTGCTAGATCGGAACATCCTATACGTAACTAGGCCTAGCGAACACAACAGATAACTTAACCATAACAAAAAACAGAGGCCTAAGAACTAGCAAGAGCCGATTCCCGGAACAATCCCTATCAAGGCTAAGATAAAGCATATATTACATCACCGGAACATCCAATCCGTTTGGAGGACCTAACCTAGCAGATATTGAGCTAATCCTTATAAAATAAGAACAAACTGTAACAGATTGGATCTACTAGATAGAAAAGAAGTAAGGTGTTGTCTCCGTGCAACTAATTCTATGCAACAAGAATTAACATAAGATTAAAACGTGACTGCACAGAAACAACATGATATTCGTAGATGGTGAGCGACAAAAGCATAATGAATCTACTAAAAGCCATGATACGAACATCAAGATAACTAGTACTACTCGCCATCAAAAACGCTTCAGTACGAGTAATACCAAGGTAAAAGCAAGAACAACACTGCCCTGTTCACAAGAAGCGATCAGGGCAGCATGGCGCTTACTTGGATGAAACCCTAGATTTAGGGGTGGCGGTGCGCCGAGAGTTGTTGTTTGCAAAACGTGACGACGTTCTCCTTTTTTTACGAATATCATGGGGTACATATTTATAGTCCGGAGACTTGGGAAACAATCTAAACTAATGTGTCCATATCGGACTCTATCTCTAACTCAATCTGAACTAAATCTAATGATACACGGCCCATAGGGCCCAAATGCTCACGCAGGAGCCGATTCGTAAGCCTTATTCAATCTCTTCATTAAGCCCAACTCACTCGCGGCTCATAAATTAACCCTGTTAATTTATGGCGATAACACATACCCCCTGTTTTTGGCAATGATAATTCCAAAACCACTATGTCGCTTCATCTTCCCGTTAATGCTCACTAAAACACACTGAAACCACCAAGGAAGACGTTGTCTCTGCAACTGGCTCCTCGTAGAATGTGAAACTGCCGATCCATCTCCCATTTTTTTTACTATTTAATCTCATCCCGAATAGGCTCTCTTCACGGCAAACTCATCTTTCTCCCAAAACCAAGTAGCACAGAAAACCCCCACCTTCAGCAGCCATGGCGATTTCTTCCTCCTCCGGCTCCAACTCCATCGGCCATTCTTCCTCCCCTCCTTCTTCTCCTTCCTCTTCAGACCTGTCTGCCTCCTCCCTCGACTCCATTCCAGAGAGTCGAGAACCGACGCCGGAATACAATCCGACGGAGGCACACGAGGCGCTCGCTCCTCTGCATTGGGATCGTCTCTGAAGACGACGAGCCCGAGACCGAAGGAGAAGACCTCCAGCTCATGTTCCAGGAGGAGCCGGAGAGTACCAGCGATGACGGCTTCTCCTGGGATGGAGCTGATTCCTCCTCGGAAGAGGAGATCGGCTCCCCCTCCAGCGACGACGAGCCGATGGGCGGAAAACCCTTCCGGTTCCTCGGGTCCTCCGAGGAGGACAGCGAGGAAGAGAGCGGCGGTGGCGGCGGCTGGAGCGACGACGCCGAGACCGACGGCGGTAGCAGCGCCTTCGACGGCGCCAGCGACGACGACGACGACGACAACAGCGATAGCGGAGATGCGCCGGCTCGAAGCCCCAAGCGCTGTAGGTACTAGGTACCTACGAGTAGTAAGTGTAGGTAGTAGTATAGGAGTAGTACTGTAAAGCCGAAGGAATTATCCTTTGTCAAATCGGCTTCTCGCTTGTAAAAATCCAATCTTTAATGAAGTCTTTTTCTTCATCTTTTTTGTTCGGATCTCACCCAAAAAGCCGATGGCATCGCATCAGGCTTTACTAATGCCCAAGAGCCGACGGAATTCAAAATTTGAAGCAATCCGCATAAGAACAGAACACCACCTCCACTCTGAATCCGACTCGTAATAGACACTCCAAGTCCGAGCGTAATTCGAGAACCCCGCTCCATAAATTCGAGCAAAAACTCGCAAAATCATCCAGAATTCGAATCAGAACCCGTAAACCAACCAAACCCTAAGTCAGCAGATCTGAACCATGGCGGATTCTGCAGCTCAGACAATGAATTCTGCAACCAGTGATGTAGGAATCTGCGGCCTGAAGGTAATATTCAGCCTACCCTTTTGACATTTTTCAGCTTGTTGAGCCTCCAACAAATTAAACTCTGAAATATGACACCACATGTAAATTTCTGAATCTTTGGACTTCAGGTGTCAGACATCCTTCTGCCGCATCCTTCCAATCCCAAATCCTTTTGTCTTGGCCCACGAACTTATGAAAATCCCACAGATTTAATCTCTTGTGAAGCAAATAGGATTCCTTTCGTAAGTCAAAACATTGATTTGAACCTCTGGGCCGACTGCTTTAGAGCCTGGCCTAACCCTCATGAGAGCTGGACTACATGGTATAGCAGAGTGACAAAAACTTATATGCCCTTGTGGCAGGAATTGAACATAGCCGATGCACTTAGCTTATCATTATCATCCCTTGACAAAGATGAGAATCTTTTGAAAACCATCGGCTATTTTTGGTCTGATGCCCTGAACTGTTCCCTCTTTGGCCACAGTCCCATGACCCCTACTCTGCTAGATGTCACCATGATCACTGGCCTAGACATTAGATCCCCTAATACAGCTGCCCACAAAATGGCAGAAGTTCCCTTTAAACTTTCATCTAAGGAAAACTGCACAAACTGGGGCACTTACATGAACCAGCACATGAAAACAAAAGGTCCAGTGACTGAAAATGAACACACAACATTTTTAAATCTTTGGTTAGAACATTTTCATCTTCTGGGTCCTTCCTTAGCTCCAACTAAGAATTACCTTCCTTTGGCCTACCACCTGGCCCATGGCAACCGCACCGGCCTAGGCAAACTTTTCCTTGGAGAAACATACAGATGTCTCCACCTGATGACCACCAATTTCTCAACCAAAGGAAACTCAGAACTAGAGGCCCTTGGTGGTTTATTCAATTATGGGCACAACTTTACTTTTAGCATCAGATCCCAAACTTTCAAAGCCTAACCAAGAACTCCTTTCCCGACGAAAACGGCAAGCTAATTAGATGCACTAGCTATGGCCAAGCCTTATTCAGCCTCCCTGGCAGCAGACTAAATTCAACAGATGTAGCAAACTGGTTCAGAATTTTCTACAGAGGTCTAGAGAATCCACTCTATTTTCCATTCACTGAATCTGAAGCTTTTGAGAACCCAACTGCCTTTAGACTGGATAGTTTTGCCGATGACGACAGCACTCGACATCTATATTCCCTGATGATTCGACCTGGTTTCCTCCCTATTGGCATGAGTACTTCCAATAGAATTATCAAACCAGGCTATGAAACCTATCAACCAGTCATAGCAGTTCGGCAATTTGGCTTAGGACAAGACCCTCCCCACTTCCATATTCACCACTTGGTGGAAAGTAGAGCCGATCTGCCTGATGGTCTCACCAGTTCAAGATGCTACAGCATGTTTGACAACCTCCACATTCCAATACCAGCCGATCTGTCCTTCACTCCCTCATCAATCGACTTCTACACATGGTGGGGAATGTGGAAAACTCATGTTTTCAGAAAAGCTCTAGGTCCTCGACTGCAGCAAATTGATCCTGAATATGTAATCCCCGAGGAAGAGGTATTGAATATGTGCACTTTATCCTGTCTGAGTCCTCTATCCCTTTACTTGACTAATCCTGCCCACCCTGCTTACATCAACAAGATGATCCAGAACCCGTGACTAGTAACGGGGAACCATTCCATTTTCTTCCAACTGTTCCTCATGTCCTCTTTTGCAAGGGATCACCATCAATGAAGAAAGTAATAATGGCTGCTCAGCCAGACTTACTCCAGTCGGCTTCTAAACGAAGACAAACCTCTGCAAGTGTTGCCCCCCGAGTCCCAACTAAGAAAAGAAAGATGATCACGAGGCGAGTCATCAAGAAATCAGCACAAGCTTCCCCGAGTCCATCAGAGTCTAACACCAACCAAGTAATTCATCTTTCCGAAACCTCTTCCTTATTGCATACATATGTGTTCTGGTTGACTGTAATTCTATTTCCAGGACGCAGCTGAAGACGACCTTAATACTCGTAGACCGGTACAACACGTAGTCATCGTTCATGAAGCTGACACTGGAGTAACTAAAACTTACAATGCTCTGACGGATGTGCATGACGAACAGGCTGACATAATCGAAGCCCCTGTTGTCACCTCCAAACCAACTGGATCGGCCACACCTGAACCGATCATCACTCCTTGTTCAGAATAGGTAACTTTATGAGCCGATTTAAATCAGTTGATCACTCCATTAATGCACTTCGCTCCCAACTAATCTTCATCATATCGGTAGGGCTTCAATATTTCAGACCTGCTCTCCTTCGACCCATCATCAATGGGTCTGAACGCACCGGATGTAGAAATGCAATCACCACAGCAGCCGATTATAATTACAAATCAGCTTCAGAATATCAAGCAACTGTTCTCTGCTCCAATTACTACTCTAGTTGGTGATTCCAGCGAAATAAAGAACATCTTCGAGCAAATAGAATCCCAACTCCCGGAGCCGCTGCAAATCAAGCTTTGGCCAGCCAGCAATCTTCCATTCTTCCGGGTAGAAGTGAATAGAGCACAACAAAGAATAGAAGCACGTCATTCTCAAGTCTCTCTGAAAGCTGACATTGCTCAAAAGTGCAAGGCCCTCAACCAGAAGAAGGCAACTCTAGATATCAAAGCTGACATGTCTGCCAACATGAACTCGACCTCCTAAAGAAAGAGTTGGCAGAGCTCGAAGAAAAGGTCCGCACCACCAAGAAACTCATCCAGGCCGAGGAAGCTTCTATTGCAAACTCCAAGCAAGAAACCCAAGAAATGACCGAGCAGATACAAGCAGAGTTTGCAGAGATAAGCACCTTGAGTCGGCAGATAGTAACAGGCGATAACAAAGATGACGAAGCAATCATAGCACGAGCAGACGCCGTTCGCACAGAAGCCATCCATGCCATAGAAGAATTCATGAACCAATAGATAGGCTCAAGAAACTTTTAGTATTGCCTGTTAACCTGAAACTTGTAACTGTTTAAAACATCTTAAGTCGATGGTCACACATCGGCTGTCTCGCTTCTCATATATTATCTCTCCTTTTTTTTTACTGGCCAACTCAACGTGTTGGCCTCTCGTGATTATTTTTTTACTGGCCAACTCAACGTGTTGGCCTCTCATGATTTTTTTTGTTTACTGGCCAACTCAACGTGTTGGCCTCTCATGATTTTTTTTACTGGCCAACTCAACGTGTTGGCCTCTCATGATTTTTTTACTGGCCAACTCAATGTGTTGGCCTATTACAATGCAGCCAGATGGATCTCATCGGCTCTTGTTAGTCGCCTTCCCACATGCTCGGAAAATATTTCTTGAGGTGTTGGCCATTAACCGCCACAGGAAACTTGACACCATTCAACTCTTCAAGCATGTAGGCATTTCCAGGCAAAACTTGATCAACCTTGTACGGCCCGTGCCAAGTTGGAGACCACTTGCCATATTTTCTATCTTTGGTTCCCAATGGTAACACTGCCTCCCAAACTAAGTCTCCAACCTGGAATTCTTTCGGCCTGACCTTTTTGTTATATGCACGAGCAACTTTAGCCTTATTTTCCTTAATCTTCTCTAACGACCAAAGTCTTAGCTCTGTAAGATCCTCCACATTATCGCTCATCAAGGCTGCATACTATTCAGCCGATAGATCATTCTGAAACTCAACACATCTCGATCTGGCCGTAATCTCCCATGGTAACACAGCATCTTGGCCATAGACCAAATGGTATGGTGACGTCTTGATGGATCCGTGACATGAAATACGATATGCCCACAAAGCCTCTGACAACACCTCATGCCAGCGCCTAGGATATTCATCGATCTTTCTTTTGATCAGCTTGATCAGGCTCTGGTTGGATGCTTCAGCTTGTCCATTAGCCTGGGCATAATATGGGGATGATCTGATCAGCTTGAACCCCGTGTCATCGGCAAACTTTCTAAATTCCTCCGATATAAAGACTGATCCTCCATCGGTCGTGATGGTCTGAGGGATCCCAAACCTATGAATAATGTGCTCTTTGACGAAACTGATCACATCTTTTGATGCCACCGACCTCATGGGTACCGCCTCTACCCATTTTGTGAAATAATCTGTAACAGCTAACACTCATTGGTGACCTTTACTAGACGACGGGTTAATCTGGCCGATCATATCCATGGCCCAACCCCTGAACGGCCACGGCTTAATAATAGGATTCATTACTGATGCCGGCACTATCTGAATCTTGCCGAATCTCTGACATGCCTGACATCCCTTATAATATTTGAAGCAATCTTCAAGCATGGTAGGCCAGTAATATCCCGATCGCTTAATCAACCATTTCATCTTATGAACCGATTGATGAGTGCCGCAGGCTCCTTCATGAATCTCATACAAGAGCCGATTCGACTCTGCAGGTCCCAGACATTTAAGCAGTAGCCCTTCCAAAGTCATGTAGAACATGTCGTCCCCAATCAGAACATACTTCATGGCTTTGAGTCTTATCCTTCTGGGTGCCCCCCAAGCCGAATCCTTCAAATAATTGAAGATATCGGCTCTCCAGTCTCCAGGTTCTAGAAACTGAACCTCCACATCGACTCCATCGGCTGTTTCCTTGTAACCGAAAGCCATCTGTGCCAAATCATTGGCTTCATTGTTCAGAGTTCTGCGTATCCAGTGGAAATTAATGTACCTGAATTGTGACATCAACTCACGACATTGCATCCATATTGGGAAAAGAGCCTCGCTCTCACATTTTATATTCTTCCGTGAGCTGAGAAATCACCAGTTTCGAATCCCCAAATACTTCCACTGCCTCTGCACCAGCTTCTTGGAGTAATTTCATCCCTCTGCATACGGCTTCATATTCTACTAAATTATTGGTGCATGGAGCAGTCATCCTGATGGAAAAAGAGTAAGTCACCCCTCGAGGTGACACCAACAGAATTCCCACGCCGCATCCATCATCGCATGCCGATCCGTCAAAAAACATGGCCCAGGCACGTATAAACAGTGCAGCTATATCGGTGCTGACCCTGTCTGCCACGAGATCCGCCAGTGCCTGTCTTTTGACTGCCTTCGCAGGCAGATATCGGATATCGAACTCCGATAATGCAAACATCCACTTTCCAAGCCGGCCTTTCAGAACTGGAGCCGACAACATATAATTTATGACATCCGATTTGCAGATGACAATCATTTCCGCCGAAAGCAAAATATGACGAAGCTTTGTGCACGTAAAGAATGTTAACAGAGGCAAAGCTTCTCGATCTCAAGGTACCTAGTCTTGGCGTCTAACATGCGCCTGATGAGGTAGAAAACCACCCTCTCCTGGCCGTCGTGCTTCTGAACCAATACTGAAGCAATGGAAGTGTCACCCACGGACAGGTACACGTAGAAAGGCCTATCTTGCTGGGGTGGAACCAACACTGGTGGCTTCGATAGATATTCCTTGATTTCATCAAAAGCCTTCTGTTGTTCTGCCCCCTAGCGAAACTCAGCATCAGACTTGATTTTCACCAAACCCATGAACGGCTCGATGCGCCCAGACAGATTGGAGATAAATTATCTGACAAAGTTGATTTTGCCGATGAGCTTTAGTAACTCCTTCTTCGTAGTAGGCGGTCTCATTGTCCCTACTGCCTCCTGACTCTTCAAGCCGATCTTGATTCCCCGCTCGTGCACCAGGAATCCTAAGAACTGACCGGCCGATACACCAAAGGCGCACTTCTTTGGGTTCATTCTGAGCCCAAACCTTCGAGTCCGCTCCAAGACCTGACGCAAATCTTCCAGATGTCCCCCAGCCGATGTGGACTTGACCATGACATCATCTATGCAGAGCTATACCAACTTGCCGATGAGATCATGAAAAATGTAATTCATGGCACGTTGATACGTTGCACCGGCATTTTTCAATCCAAAAGTCATGACCAAGTACTCGAACAACCCGACCGCACCTGGTACTCTGAACGCGGTCTTGTGTACATCCTCTGGGGCCATAAAAATCTGGTTGTACCCGGCATTACCATCCATAAAACTCATCATCTTATGACCAGCTGCTGCGTTGATCAATATTTCTGCAACAGGCATCGGATACTCATCTTTTGGCGTTGCTCTATTAAGGTCTCTGAAATCCACGCAGACTTGCCATCGGCCATCTTTCTTTTGTACATGGACCACGCTGGAGATCCACTCCGCATACCGACATGGCCTGATGAATCCTGCATCCAGCATCTTTTGTACCTCTTTCTTAACCTCCTCTAGGACTTCGGCCTTCATCTGACGTGCTGGTTGCTGAAACGGCCGAAACCCCTTCTTAAGCGGGAGCCTATGCTCGACAATGTCTCTATCCAGGCCGGGCATCTCAGTATAATCCCAAGCAAAACAGTCCCGGTACTCCTTCAACAGTGCTATCATTTGCTCACGCAAGTTCGGGTCTAACTTTTTGCTGATAAATGTCAGTCGCGGCTTATCCCCGGGACCGATATCGACTTCCTCCAAATCGTCAGCAGACGTAAACACATACCCTAACTTGCCACCGTCTGAAAGATCGACATCGACAGCAAACACAGGGAGATAACAAGAAAAATTTCCCGGCCAACCGCACGGGCTGGCCGTTCCCATATTTCCGTTATTATTCAAAACTGAATGCTCAGCAAAGGCCATTGTTTGTACATAATGTAACAATTGTAACCCCAAGTATATATTACTCATTTTTTGGGGCCGGTCGCTGGGACCGGCCTCTCTAACCTTGCTGGATTCTATAGCTTGCTAGGATGTGTCTACTCTGTGAGGCCAGTGGATAAGACCAGCCTCAGCCCATTTTTTGTCGCTTCAATCCATCACAGTCTTCCAGCGCGATCCCTGAGATCGGCTCTTGCCCTTCCGCATCCCAGGCATTCATGTTTGCAAGCAAAACCTCGCTGGAATCATCTGCACGGACCACCTCTACTTCATCGCCATCCCACTAGACCAAACACTGGTGCATCGTGGTAGGAACACAACAATTTGCGTGAATCCAATCCCTCCCAAGCAGCACTGTGTACGTACTCTCACTGTTGACGATGAAGAACGATGTTGGAACGGTCTTGCGGCCAACTGTCAACTCCACATTGAGGACACCCTGTGCCTCCGACGGCTGACCATTGAAATCATTGAGCATCACATTGGTCTTGATAAGATCAGCAGTAGAACGACCCAACCGGCACAGCACTGAGTACGGCATCAGGTTGACTGCGGCGCCAGTGTCGACCAATATCCTGTTCATAGGTTTGCCATCGATGAGGCCCTTGAGATACAATCCCTTCAGGTGCTTGTAGCTTTTCTCCTTGGGCTTCTCGAAGATGATCGGCAGTGGGCCGAGATCCAGCTACGCAATGGCCAATTCCTCCGGTTGGGGCGCCCGAAACTCCGATGGGAGCACGAACACCATGTTCACATCAGCCGATGGCTTATCATCGGATCTTGGCTACTTGGGGTGCCACTCCCTCCTTGGAGGGCGCTTTTCCACCCTTTGCGGGCGCCTGACTTGCTCTGCGAGATCTGGACGTGCTTTCCTCAGCATGTCAAGGTACTTTGCTTCCGCCTCTTCGAGATTGCGTAGGCGCTGCACTCTGCGCTTCTGTGATCGACTGAGCCCGTCAGGACACCATCGTGGACGATGATACTTATCTTCTTCTTCTGGCTCGAGATCATCCCTGGATGGCCGCCTCACACGGTCATCGTGACGTGTTCTGGGCCTTAAGCGCTGGAACACCGATGTCTCGCCTTGCTGGCATCCCCGAGGCCTGCACTCCAAGCAATCATCTATAGTAGGCAATCGGCTCATGCCGAAATTCCAACAGTACCTGAAGAACGGGCAATGCCAGTGATCTCGTATAGCCTGGCGTCTCCCCAGTGTCCTCCCTGTGCGGTGCTCATACTCATCCTCTTCCGATTCGTATTGGCGGCGCAACTTGTACTGATACTGGTATTTTTCCAGAAGCCGATTAGAAGCTGGGAACTGATTGCAGATGTGACGCACTTGCTCTTCAGTCACATGTTGCTGCTCCAGCTCGTGTTCATCTTGGGGCCCTTTGCCAGAAACGGCCTCTTTCCTCTGCTCGACACGGCGGCGGATGGGTCCTGCCATGTTGATCTGAAACGCCAAATTCTGGCCCTCAGGTCCAAGATCCGACAGCTCTACCATGTTAGCTTGTGGGAATGGTTGACTGTCCACTTTCATCGTGTGTTGAGCCAGAATTAATCGGCCCTGCTCGATAGCCGATTGGATCTGCCGACGCAGCTCGTTGCAGTCATTTGTGGCATGGGTGAATGAGTGGTGCCACTTGCAGTACAGCCTCCCCTGCAGCTCTTGCGCCGTCGGCAGCTTGTGATTCTCCGAGAGCTTCAACTACTTCTCCTTGAGTAGTAGATCGAATATCTGCTCTGCCTTGGCCACATCAAAGTCGAAGCCCTTCACAAGCCCCTTCTGTTTGACCCACTTGCATGGGATGGGGTTTGCCACCCGGGTCCACTCTGCCACAGCTACTTCTTGTTCCTCGCCAGAATCATCGGAATCGCCAGCTTGGGCCATATTGACATGGAGTTTGAACTTTTCCTAGTATAGATCAGGGTGGTAGTGTTCATACGCCGTAAGCTTCTGCACCATGTGTGTCAGCGGGGAAAATTCCAACTGAAAAGCCAGATCCTTGATCGGCTTAGCGAGTCCTAGAACTGCCAGATCAACCGCTTCCTTTTCTGTTATGCGCGACATGTAGCATCGGTTCTTGTCCTCTCGGAAGCGCTGTACGTACTCTGAGACACTTTCCCCTCGCTTCTGCCTGACTTGGGCGAGTTCGGCAATCCCGGCTTCAGCAGCCTCTGAATGATACTGGGTGTGGAACTGATCTTCCAGTTGCCTCCAAGTCCGGATCGAATCTGGGGGCAGTGATGTATACCATTCAAAAGCTGAGCCTGTGAGAGACTGGGAGAAGAAACGGACCCTCAGAGGATCCGATACTGAGATCATCCCAAGCTGCGTCAGGTATCGGCTCACATGTTCAATGGAGCTGGCTCCTTCTGCTCCGCTGAATTTGGTGAACTCCGGAAGCCGATACTTGGGTGGCAACGGGATCAAATTGTAGTCACTTGGATACAACTTGGAATAGCCGATTGCCTTTCTCTTGGGCAGGATGCCAAACTGGTCCCTTAGTATTGCAATGACCTGCTCCACACTAAGAACTCTTGGGGCCGAGGGTTCAGCACTCGGCCCGGTAGCGTACTTTGCCAGCCATGCCTGTTTCTGTGCGTCTGCTCCTGAGGCTCCTGTACCCACCAGCTGCCCCGTGCGTGTTGGGTTGATATTGTCAGGTATGTTCTGTAGCCAGGCTCCTGTAGCCATGCGGGATCTCCTTAGGTGGCTCGTTCTGGAACTGGCCTTCTCCAGGGTCACCGCCGATCTTGTAGACGATGTAGATCGGTGAGCTTTGCTGTCCTGCTACTGCGAGTGAATATGGCAATGGCGACCTAGACTGGAGCGAGGCTTCCCCCCTGTGACTCCCTAAGATTGGTCCTGACGGGGAGTACTGGTTCTTGATGACCTCCTGGACGACGCGATGTGCCATATGCTCGAGCTCATTCACCAGGCTTTCTGAGTGCCGATGGAGCGTGTGAGCCACCATGTAGTTAATCTTCTGGCGTAGGGCTCTGGTGCGCTCCTCTAATGGCGCAGACAGATCAACATTGTCAAGAGCGCCCTCTGGTTAGAACCCCTTCCACCTGATGCCATGGTTGCGGGTCCTCTCGATGGAGCCGATGAGATCGGCTTCGAACTGAGCTTTGACCTCATCATATTTTTGCTGGTGTTCTGGAGTCAGCTCTTCATATGTGACAGGTTTGGTGACTGGCGGAATAGGAGCTTGGTCTTGAGGTCCAGTCATCTCTACGGTGGGCGTTGTTGCTGATGAATGTCCCACCGGGCGTGCCAGAATGTGTTGTCGGTCAAAACGCACCGGCGAGTAGCGACAAACAACACGAAGAGCCAGGAGGTCGTCAGGGCGCTGGCAGGCACTGCTTCCTCGGACAACGGCCCGCAATCCGGCACACGCCGAAGATTCCGGAGAATGTAAGGCGTGCCACTTGACCTATACCCGATCAGAAAGGTGCGAACGTGCTTGCAACGATTTGCCTGCATACACAAACACATGGAAACGTAAGTCCGAGCCGTGGTCGGCTCCGCGGGACGACTCTTGCATCGACTTTAAGGAGCCGATCGTGTCCCGGTGTCAGATTGGATCTGCATCTATCCAGATATTGATGAATAAAGCAAATAATTATGGAAAACTTGCTTCAATTAAATCTAGCTGATCTGATCCACGACGGTAAAAGCCTCACTGCTAGATCGGAACATCCTACACGTAACTAGGCCTAACGAACACAACAGATAACTAAATCATAACAAAAAACAGAGGCCTAAGAACTAGCAAGAGCCGATTCCCGGAACAATCCCTATCAAGGCTAAGATAAAGCATCTATTACATCACCGGAACATCCAATCCGTTTGCAGGGCCTAACCTAGCAGATATTGAGCTAATCCTTATAAAATAAGAACAAACCGTAACAAATTGGATCTACTAGATAGAAAAAAAGCAAGGTATTGTCTCCGTGCAACTAATTCTATGCAACAAGAATTAGCATAAGATTAAAACATGACTGCACAGAAACAACATGATATTCGTAGATGGTGAGCGACAAAAGCATAATGAATCTACTAAAAGCCATGCTACGAACATCAAGATAACTAGTACTACTCGCCATCAAAAACGTTTCAGTACGAGTAATACCAAGGTAAAAGCAAGAACAACACTGCCCTGATCGTAAGAAGCGATCAGGGCAGCATGGCGCTTACTTGGATGAAACCCTAGAATTAGGGGTGGCGGTGCGCCGAGAGTTGTTGTTTGCAAAACGTGATGACGTTCTCCTTTTTTACGAATATCATAGGGTACATATTTATAGTCCGGGGACTTGGGAAACAATCTAAACTAATGTGTCCATATCGGACTCTATCTCTAACTCAATTTGAACTAAATCTAATGATACACGGCCCATAGGGCCCAAATGCTCACGCAGGAGCCGATTCGTAAGCCTTCTTCAATCTCTTCATTAAGCCCAACTCACTCGCGGCCCATAAATTAACCCTGTTAATTTATGGCGATAACACCTCCGAAACTTCTTCAGCAGTGGTATAGTTAAGATGGCCACGCTTAGGAGCTTGTTATGGCTTGACTTCCTGACATGGTGCTTGAGGTGGATTATTGGGACTAGGTGCATTGAAGGCACCACCACGCCTCGGAGAGGGGCAATTCTTGGAGATGTGACCTATGCCACCACAATTATAGTACGGACCCTTTGCGACAACACCTGGGTTGATCCAATAGACATTGGCCGGCCTAAGAGCTTGTCCTTGAGGAGGTTGAGGGTGGCGCACAATCCACATAGGACGTGGAGGTGGGGCTCCTGGCCCCCGAGGTGGAGGAGGAGGTGGAGGCCCCATACTTGAATGTGAGGAGCTACCGCTTGCCGAAGTAGGAGCAGGACGCTTGTTCTTTGCCTCAAGATTCTTCATCTTGTGCTCAGCTCTGATGGCGATATTCACCAAGTCATTGAAGTCTTCAAATTTGGTAGTAGAGAACTTGTTTTGTAACTCTTCGGAGAGCCCATCATGTAAACGTTCTTACTTCTTGGCATCGGTGGCCACTTCTTCAGGTGCATATTGGAAGAGAGTGTTGAAGGCATTGACATAGGCCATCACGTCACGATTTGCTTGAGTGAGATTCAAAAATTCCTTCTTCTTGATGTCCATGATACCCTTGGGAATATGGAAGGAGCGAAAAGTTGTGCGGAACTCCTCCCATGTGAAGCGGTGGTTAGCAGGGTGAGAGGCCTTGAAGTTCCGCCACCAAGCCCCAGGAGCGTCATGAAGTTGGTGAGCGGCAAAGAGAACCTTCTCATGTGGCTCACACTCAATAAGACCAAGCTTTTCTTCAATCACATTGAACCAGAAATCTGCATCAAGAGGATTCTTGGAGCCACGAAAGATGGGAGGGTTGGTTCGGAAGAATTCCCCGAACCGATTCACTTGAGGCTCAGCTCCTGGACCATGATTGCCGGCATTGCCCATCTAATTGACTATGTGCGCCATAAGTTCAGTTTGTCGAACCAGGACGTCCGCGAGGGTTGGATGAATGGGAGGTTCAGGAAGGGGAACCTTGTTGTTGCGGTTGTTATTGCCACCCGAACTATTAACACCATCCCTCTCAGTTCCCGAACACAACACCATTCTGTTAATAAACAAAACGATTAGCGGTCAGAAATGAAAGATAGAGAAGGATACTCAAAGGAAGGGTGGAAAGAAAATGTGTAGATAAAAATCTAACACACGATCAACATAGGAGTAGCCATTCTAAAAGGAAAAACAGATTTGGCCCACTAAGATTAACCAGAACCAACTAGGCAAGATTTTGACAGCATCACACTAGATTGATTTAGCACAGATTTAGAGACCAGAAAAGAGTATGCATGCATGCGAGATATGAATGCAACATGATGTCTCTTCACATCGTGAGCACGCCTTAACGTTCTAGCACTCACTCACGACCCGATACAACCACATTGCCTAGCAGCGTTACAACCCTCCTACTAGCACTTAGGACAATGGGTGATTCCCACCCTCTCAACTCCGGTAGATGTCTCAAAATGTTTTCAGAGGGTGAAAGGGTTTTCCTACGCTCCCACTACTCATAAAGGCAAGAGGAGTTAAGCATATGTTAATTAAAAAAGTGAAGCATTAAAGAAGAATTAGCTCTAAGACAAAGAAAGAAAGGTAGTATTTTTCTTTAACTTCAAATTTTTAACAAAAATAAATCTTAGTGCAAGTGATCAAATTTTTATTTTTATTTTTCTCTCAACCCACTAAACAAATTTTAGGTTCACTTTATGGAACCTCGGCTCTGATACCCGTTGTGAGAACCGCCCAATTTGCACTCGGTTTAGGTGAAAATTATTGATTAATCCATTAAGATGAGAGTTAACACGTGTCTGTCTCTCGACACGCCACGTGTTAATCCACATCTTAGGAGTACTTAATCAATACAATTCACCTAAAATGATTGCAAATCCGGTAGTCCCGTTACGTGTTTGTCACATGTCCAGAATTAAGCACACATACCGTTATACAATCGCACACACAGTGCCGATGAACCATAAGAGTAGTTTTACATTACCAAAGTTCAATACAGATTCGATATAGGAGGGTTCAAACTAACTTCCATTACAAGCCTTGGGTTCACGAAATCCATATTAAATAGAAATTTAGATTTTATTGAATTTACATACTCTCACGGAGTTCGACTACGATAAAAGCATACTAAGATAATGATGTCTTGCTCAAGGACACCATCACAACCACAACGACCTACTCCTCCCCCACACTTGGATCAGCGGGGTAGAAGTGGCCGAACACCACTTTTGGCTCACCTGCAACTAGGTTTAGAAAGCAACATGAGTACATAGGTACTCGCAAGTCTTACGCGAATAAAGAAACAAGGATCATGCAATGGCTCGTATAAAAGCTTTAAGGTTAAGTCATTATTGCATAAGCATGAGTTCTCTGGACTATCACCTAGCAAAATTAATTAATGTTGTCCACCCCTCACTAATTTTTACTTGGTTAAGAGTATAGCATAAAATATAAATAATTGTAGATGTAATATGAACCAAAGCCAACAATACCGAAATTCTCTACGAGGAATTCGACGAACCAAGAGCTTGCTCATAACCGAGAGCGTAGCAATTCGAATCAATTAAAACCTTGCAAGGGTGTACTACTTTACCCACACGACACAAGGACCATGCAGCTCACCCAACCGGCCAAGTTGGGTAAGGAGATACTCGTGTCAGCCGTTCCCAACGCGGCTCAATCGTTGAGGGTATGCCCAGCTTGCGCGGAGAATAACCTAGGTCCACTGGGGACACCCCTAAGCCTCTCTACATAGCCCCTTGGCCACTCATCTGGGACCGGACCTCAACGATCGAGTCAAAGAATGTAGTTGGCTCATCCGTACCATTATTTGGATATGTGGTAGCACGGAAAGGTGCTAAGAGTCGATGGCATCCACGGATGGTCCTTAAACGATCCAAGCGGACTATGCCCATGTGACTTCATTCTCTAGGCCCTACCATTCCGCTCGAATCTCGGTACTACTACTCCAATAGAACTCCAACTACTCAAGTGCGGTCAAGGATAACCAGTAGGGGTGATGTTCCAAACTAACCTCTCTAGCGAGCAAAAGGAGTACTCTAAGTAGAGCTAAGCATCTAATCAGATTAAGTAATTAACTGACTAATAAGTGACAAGAACATGAGTAACAATTCAAGGAAAGACAATGCATGAAATTAGGTACAAGAATACAATACATACATAATATGTATAACCCAACATTATCTGGTGAGATAACTAACTAACTCGATTAAATAGGAGCAAGGAATCATGCTTAACTGCTTGCCTTGGTTAGCTTCAGGCTCGACCACGAACTAGACTCCGGGTTCAGGCTCAACGGACTCGGTGGGCTCCACGGGTTCGGCCTCCGACGGTTTGATCACTATAATGCATGAATGTGATGCATGCATTAGCGAGATGCCACGAATTATGCAAGAGTGATATGACATGAAGATTGAATGACACAACATGCAAGATTCATGAAAGAAGTTGCACCTCTGGAAAGAACATCTCACAAGGAGTCTAGCAAAACTTGATTTGGCATTTTAGAGCAGTAAAGAAATAACTAAGCAATTAACTCAATTGCAACACTAACTCAAAGAAAAATCTACAGCAAGATAACATGCAAAATAACATTTTTCCTAAGTAGATCTGAGCAGTACGAACCCAGCAAAACAAGTTTCATATTTTTCGGAGGTCTGTACGATTTTCTACGAATTTTATGAGTTTGAAGATATATAAAACATCAAAAAACCCTAGCAAAATGCTAGATCCACCCACAGCCGGCCAGCCCAGAGCCGACAGGTGGGCCCCATGGGCAGGCGCCCCACTCAGGCCGGATCAAGGCAAGACCGGGCCTGGACCGCGGCGTGGGCGCGGCCACAGCGCGCGCGTCGCACGCAGCGGCGGCGGCAGGCGCAAGCGGCGCGACGAGGCGGGGCCAGAGAGGGGCCGGGGACGCGAGCACGACGTGTCCCAGGGGGCGGAGAGGCTCACCCCAAAGGTGGACGGCGAGGAGAGGCGACGAGGGGGTGGCGCGATGGCGACGGGTGGCGGCGGGCGGAGGTGCTCGCCGGCGGCCCTGCACGGCGAGGGGGAAGGCCGGATTAGGAGTGGAATGGTCGAGGAGAAGGGGGAGATGCTCCCCACGCGAGGAATCGAGCCACGACTCACCGGAGATAACGAATCGGTGGTGATGGCGGCGGAGCTTTTGGCGGGCTCCAATGGCGGGCAGCCGGTGCGGGGTCGATTTCGGCTGGGAGACGCGAGGGAGAGCTCGAGGAGGCTTGGAGTAGGTAGAGGGCGAGGTGAGGAGGCCGTGGGCGCGCGGAATCGAAGAACGGCGGCTGGAGTTGTCCGGGGCGCCGGCGGGGGCAGCTCTGCTCGTCTCAAGGTCGAGGAGGGAGAAGAGAAGGGGAACGCGGCAGAGGGGATAAGGTCGACGGCGAGGTCACGGATAAGGGCATGCACAACGCGCGGAACGAGGATGGCCGACGGCGAGGCCGACACACGGCATGCCGCGATGCGTGCGCCGGCACTCCGCGCGCTCAATGTTTTGGGGTCGTGACACCGAGAGACGCCGGGATGGCACCGTCGAGCGAGTTGTTGCACAGCACGAGAACCCACAGCGCAGGCAGCACCACGAGCGCCGCCCCCGGGATGCCGCCGGTGAGCGCGTTGCCCGAGCGAGACGAGCGACGCCAGCGCGGAGACGCTGGCCGGGATGGCGTCCGCGAGGCGGTTGCCGCTGAGGTTGAGGCCCGCGAGCCCCGGGAACGCGGCGAGGTCGAGGGCCGCGAGCGTGCCGGCGATGCCCGCGCCGGGGAGCACGATCTCGGCGACACGGCCGCCGGCGCTGCACGCGACGCCGGCCCACGATGGGCACGCGGCGGTCGCGGGCGACCATGAGGAGAGCGGGGTGCGGGTCGGGCCGAGCGGCGGCAGAGTGGACTTCCACCGCAGCAGCGCGCGGGCTTCGGCGGCGGCGGCTGCCGGCGGTGGAGAAGCGGTGACCGCGGTGGTGGATGCCGCGTGCGTCAGTAACCGGAACGTGTTGCGCGTAGAGGAGGGCGGCGTCTGTGTGGGCGCGTGTTCTCGTGGCGCTTGCCATGGCGATGGCATCCTCTGCCGGTCGGAGCAGAGGTCTGTCATAGTTTGACGTGCTCCTTCTTCCTAGTCCACCGGTTAGTCTCGGTTGCTGGATACACGCCCTCGCTCAAAAATCTTCAAGGTAGAGAACTGGACGATAGCTAGGTCTGCGGTTGTGCAGAGTGCAGACCACCCGCTTGGAAAAAGTCTCGGTCAAAAAACTTTTTTAAGGTAATTTAATTAAGTTGGTTAACCAAATTTCATCATGTAAAAACTTATCTACATTCTTGCGAAAGAAATCAGGTGCTCGTAGCTTAAGACGAACATGGGATGAATTAGACACACAAGTTGCAATATAAAATATGAAAAATATAAAAAGATAAAAGTAAGTGAACTCTTACACAAGGATGTATCTTATAGTATTGGTACCCTAGTCCATGTTATTGAAGCAGTTAATCAAGAGTATCGCTTCTTGGCCAAAGTCTTTTGGAGACATCTTGACTTGCCAAGAAGGTTAGGCCACCAAGGCTCACGTCAAGTTTCCGATCACCTTGATCTCACTTTCTACTAAGGAGATTCTCCGAGAAAGAGGGGTCTTCACGTCCCCCGCACAAAACCGTCAACAACGCTCCACACCAAACTCGAGGGCTGAAGACGTAGCCGGAGAGGCACCAGACTCCAAAGCGGCCAGCACACCGAGATATAAGTTTGAGTAACTCTCAAACACAACACACAAGGTATAACACCTTGCTCTCACTCGAACTCCAACTAGTCTAGGATTTTTACTTATAAAACTTTGCGCTAAATCTAAGTATATGATCAACGACCTCTTGGAATGTGAGCGCGTAGAGGAGGAGGTGCGCGTTCTCGTGGCGCTTGCCATGGCGATGGCATCCTCTGCACGTCGGAGCAGAGGACGTGTCATCGTTTGGTGTGCTCCTTCTTAGTCTCGGTTGTGCAGACCACCCGCTTGGAACCAAGGCCAACCGGTCAACCGGATTTGTTTCCCACAAATAATTTAAAGGGTCCTAGGCCTACATTTGCATGCGGAGTTAAAATGGTGCACGTCGTTGTACGTGGAACTAAAATTCTACGGTGACGTGATCCTCTCCGCAAATGTTAAAAGTCACACGTGTAACTGACAATTAAATTATCATAAAAGATTCAATAACTATTTTTTATTTTGAAATAATTTTTTTGTTGCTGGAATAATTGCATTGTTCGAGCAACAAAAAAAATTATTTTAGCAATAAAATATGAGTAAACCGGTTTGGTGGGCTAAATTTAAATCCAAAACACATAAGGTGGAAGTGGTGTGACAGGTCCACTCGGGGTTACACGTGTGACCCCATGCAGCACCTGATCCTCTTCTTCAAATTTCAAATGCTTTGTTGATTTCTAGAATAACATCTCACGTGTACAGTTTGTATCCTCCTCTTATCCCTCCGTTCTAAAATATAAAGTATTTTGCTTTATCCTAAATCAAAGTAGTTTGACCAAATTTATATAGAGAAAAATATTAGCATCTAACACATCAAAAAAAATTATGAAAATATATGTTATAGTGGATCTAATTATATTAGTCTATTTGACATTCAAAAAATATTATTTTTTTTATAAATTTGGTCAAATTTAGAACAATTTGACTTAAAACTTTATCATGTGAAAACTTATTTAGCGTAGCTAGCTTTACGGCGTCTCTCTAATTTTTATCCTAGGTTTACGTCTGGCAACGAGGTCCTTAGCCACGTAGTACATAGCAGTAGTTGGAAGCTATGATGACCATCTATAGTCATCAGCTCCCTCTCCCTCTACTTTTTTTTTCAAAGACCCACTTTCACACCTCCAGATTCTGTATTTTGGATCTAAAATCGGCCTAACAAATTGGCACACTTGCATTTTGTTGCTAGAATAATTTTTTTGTTCCAGAACAATTTTTTTGCTCAAACAATGATAATTTTTTCGGAACAAAAAATAGTTATTGGACCTTGTGTGATGATTTGACTGTGTGACTCTTAACATTTGCGAAAGCGGCGGCCCTAGAGCTGGCGCGCGCACCTGTTTCGTGTCCGTGAAAAAAAAAAGAGAACCGAGGGTGAGGAGAAAAAAAGGAAAAAAGAAGAATCGTTGGGTGGAATCAGGATTTGAACCGCGCTGGAGGGAGGCTAGGATAGTTGAGGCGCCTGATCCATACAATTCTGGCCATCGATTTAGGTTGAAGCATCACGGGATAAATCCAAGTTGTAGATTTTGGTGGAATTGTAATTATGGGTACAAGCGGGGGACATTTTCGTGGATGGATGCAGTGTAATTTTTTTCGTGCTTTAGTAGAGGGATTAGTGATGTTTGGTGCTTCGATCACCGCAACTGGAATGGACTACTGCAACGGCAGAAGGCGGCGGGCAGCAGGGATGTAAGTGGGTATCCATTGGTGTTTTTAGGTTTTTCAGTTTAGTTCATTTTTTCTCCCAAACTAATTACGTAGCATGTCATTTTATTTCATTTTATCAAATTTTGAGTCGACCAAATGACCAAAAAAATGTGAGACTTGTATCCCTAAGCAGGAGCGTCAAGGGACCGAGGCAGCGGACGCTGCAGCTATATGTCGCGTGACAAATTGATCAACCATTATTTGAAAAAGTTGGTGAAGTCAATTCCGCGCAATATTACTTAGCGCACAAAACTTAATATTTATTTGTTTATTGATTCTCTACTGTGTAGTAGACTGTTGCTATCTGCATGTTTTAATCTATCAATCAGTTGTTGCACACTTGAACTACTATTGTGTTATTAGGATTGGTGGGCTTGTTGCAGCACCTTCTAGCAGATTCTCATTAGGCAAAATTTTCAAAATAGACATATTTGTCCTTCAACTTTACCACGAGAGTCGAGTTGGTACCTCAATTTTCAAGTTGACCAATCTATTCCATTAGCTTTTATTTTTAGATCAAACCTATCCTTATGCTGATATGTCGCGTGACAAATCGATACCATTGTCTGTACGTAACTAATTTATTCGCCACATGAAATTACTTGTTTGCTTTGTAGATTAAATTGTTCCATGACATTGATCTATTTGGTCATGATATTTATTTTTATTTAATATTTATGCTATACAATTAAATGTTTGCGATGTGACGACGTGTAATATTTTGTTCATTGCACATTTTTTTGTTCATTATATTTAACTTTTTGTTTGCAGAAAATAATCATTTGTTCGAGTCTTGTTTGTTTCAGTAGCTGAAACTTATTATTTAGTATTAAATATATTTTAAAAAATATCGTACAAACATGTATTATTTTGAAAAGCTTTTTATAAGAAACAGAATTGTAATCCAAATTTAATCTGAATGCTCAGAATAATCTTTATAGCTTTTTTATTTTTAGAATTTGCATGACGTCTGCATTTATCTACTTCTGCATGCATGTAAAAGTTTTCTTCTATTTAGTTAGCATCATGTGCAACAGTCAAATAATATCAGACCGGCCCAAAACATACTACAGAGCGGGCATTACGCTCTTGAGGTAAGAGTGGGAATGTGCGATCAATGGATCACGGGGTGCTAGAGGAATCTCAAACATCAGAATTTTGGTAATCCATTTCTTATTGTGGTTCACGTGTCTTCTTTTTTTTTTCTAAACTATGTACATAATGGCTAGAAAGACATTGATGTTTCCCTTTTCTCTTCTTTAGAATATTTCTTAATTTATTAGGTTTCCCTCATTTCTTATATAATAATTATTTTACTTTATCTTTCTATTTCATATTAAAGTACTTATCAATTTTTTACCTATCTTTTATTTTATTCTTATTTAGTTTACATTCTCCCTTACCTTTTATACATAATTTTATCCATTTATTTTTTTAAGATTATAGAAGCGATTGATTGTTTATAATACTAGGTGATTCCTCGGCATAAGATCAGATGAAAATTATTTTAGCTAAATAGAAGATTAATAAAACAAAAGACAAAGTAGCACTCATGAAACATTTCTTTGGCATGGAGTAAACCACAGTTTCGCTGTGTGTTAAATCCAACAACCCGATCAAATAGGGGTTGGATCAAGTGCATATGGATCTACAGCGGCATACGACCTGCCGCATGCCACAAAATTGAGGGGAGATACAGGAGAGAGTATAGCAACAGAATTGGAGGGGGGGGGGGGGGGGGGGGCAAGCGCGCACCTGGTCCTGAAGGCTGAAGCGTCTGAGTGGGGATGACCGGAGCCATCGATGGCGAGCTCAACGGTGAGGGCGGCGGCAGCGAGGACCGCGAGCGGCGCGGCGAGGTGTGCCGGGACCGCGACGCATCTGCTCGGCACCACTAGCCTCCTTTGTATCGGCATCACGCTTCACGCCGCCGTCGATCTCCTTCCTAGCGCCATGGAGACCTCGGCGAGCAACAGCACGATCCCAGCCAGCGTGGCGCCAATGGCCTCAGAACCCCATCCAGTACGTGCTCGAGGACTGGCCCGCAGGCCTCCCGGAGCCGGGCCCAACCCCGAGCACCGTAGGGCCGATGGAGAGCAAGACGATGGCGTTGGTCGAGAAGGGCGTGTGCCGGAGACTGCCGAAGAAGAACGCGAACACCGTGCTGAAGGCGAGCTGTGCTACCAGCAGCAATGACGACCTGGATAGCGGCAACACCTGCAAGGCCAGCCAATAGACGAAGCAGCAGATGGCGTAGAACGCCCTGAGCACGGCCGCCGCGAGAAGGAGATGGCGGCATTCGGGAGATGAGTCGACACGCTATGCCGATGCCGATACGAAGGAGGCTGGTGAAGCCGAGCCGATGCCAAATTGCCGATACGCTCGCGGAATTTGGAGATTTGAAGCCGAGCCGCGCGATACGAAGTGGTGCCGTCCAATCCAATGGGGCTTTCAGGGCACGTGATATGAAGAGCTGCGCGATACAAGCGTAACTGAAGTTTTTCGAAAGATTCCACAATTGAAGTGATAACTCAAAGCCTATTGGTGTTTAAAGTGATAACTGAAAGTCTGTTGGTGTTCTTTTTTCTAAATGCGCTAGGCAGGAGGGGAAGAATGAATTGCCATGATCTAGTTGTGACTTAAGATCGAACGGTCGAAACAAAAAATGTGACGTGACTTAACGTGGTTTTAGAGAAATCGCAATCAATGATTCTAAGTAGAGAACTTTTTTATAAGAGATATAGATTTGTTCCAGGTACAAATCGTTGTTCCGTAAACTCATTTTCTTCTGGGTGTATAAATATTTGTTTCCGAGTTCATATTATTTGTCAGCGCGTAACTAATTTGTTCGCGACACAAAATTATTTGTTCGCTTTGTAGATTAAATTATTATGTGACGTTGATCTATTTGTTCGTAATATTAATTTTTTTATTAATATTTATCCTATACAAATAAAGAGTCACGATGTGTAATATTTTGTTCGTTGCGCATTATTTTTTGTTTGTTATGTTTAACTTTTTATTTGCAGAAAATAATCATTTGTTCGTGTTTTTTGTTCCTAGCTGCTAAATTAATTATTTAGTATTAAATATATTTTATGAAAATATCGTACAAACATAGGCAAGTAGTGTATTATTGTTTTGAAAATGTTTTCATAACAAAGATAAAAGTGCAATCCAAATTTAATATAGATGCTCGATTTAATAGTCATAGTTTTTTTTTAGTTTCAGAATTTGCATGACATCAACATTTTTTCTACCTTGCATGTATGTATAAACTTTCTTCTATTTATTTAGCACCATGCGCAACAGTCAACAATAATAAACCAGCCAAAAACACATTACAGAGCGGGCATTATGCACTTATGGTGAGAGTGGGAATGTGGGATCAATGGATCACGAGACACTGGAGGAGTCTCAAATCTCAAAATCTTGTTTAGGAACCTATCAGGTGCAAACCAACATAATATATGTTCTCTCGTAGCAAACGGGTCGGTGACTTGCTCGGCCCAGAAAGTCGTGTCGCTACGGGCCAGGCCCACGGCCAACAGAGCACCAGCAGCCATCCATTATGTCCGTAACATTTCGGATTGGGCTAGGAATTACTAGATTGGACTGGTAGTTTGGTGGTGGGCCATTGCAGCAAAGTGATGATGGCTGGTGCGGGTTTTTTTTTCTTTTTTATATTTAAAAAAAATAAAAATTTCAAAAATATATGTCCGTTTTGCAATATTTCAAAAATACCCCCGGTCGCCCCCCATACGGCGACAGGCCTAAAGTGTAATTTTTTTTCTTGAAATTCGCAACGAGGTCCCTGGAGAAAAAAAAAAGGGCCTGTCGCCCCCCCAACGGGCGACAGGGGCCTGTCGCCCGTTGGGGGGGGGGCGACAGGGTCCCCTCCAAGCCCTGGCCGCCATTCCCTTTGTCATTTGAGCCTAAAAATTCAGGAAAAAAGCTGGAGTACTTGCCGTGTTGTCACATCTTTTTGAAATTGTGGAAGAGCACTACTATTGGGTCACGTATGTCTGGGCAAAGAATGCGATATTTGGGAAACCCGTGATCAGCCGTGCTGAGTAGTGGCAACCTGTGATCTCGTACTCGCAGCTAGATACACTATGGTTCCTATTTTGAGCTATTCGAGCGTGTAGTCGTCATCATCGTCGGCAGGATCTCGGCCGCTAACTCCTACCGCACCTAACTTGTCCTTCATTAAATCACGGAAAAAAATCGCAAGAACTTCCCTTATTTCACGAGCATTATGGAACCCACAAACATAACAAGTTCACATCAATGATACCTATAGAAACAAATGACAAGTAAACTAGCACAATCATAAACATCGGATACAAATAAGCGGTCCGCAGCTATCTCATTACAAATAAACATCAGAGATACAAACATCAGATATATCTAACCACCCCTAGGGCATCGGACCCTCTTAGCCCTCTGCTGGGCACGGACATGGCCCTCGGAGTAGGTGAGAACATCCGGAGAACTCACCTGTCGCTCAGAACGCGCAAGGGGCTGCGGTGTCTGCTGCTGAGAAATCCCAAGTGGTGCTCCTCCTAGCTGTGAATACCCCAAGACATCGGGGTCACCTTGCGCGGCAGGCTCTTCTGGACTCAAGCTGTCGAAGTCGTCTAAGGTGAAGGTCTCGTTATCTGGTCGAAAGGAGGAAGAAGAAGGTCCGGCGCCCGCATGGGGGTAGAATCCTAAGCAAAAAATGTGGATGTTAGCGTACGCTCGTATATTTTGTCATGACATGTAGAAACCGAAATACGAAACATAAACTAACCTGTGTAGGCCGGTATCTGTGGCCCTGGTACCATCCCTAGATACGGTCCGCCAACTGGTGCTGTCCCTCTAAACATTCCAGTATGGCCGAACGCAGTAGCTGGATCGTATCCTGTATGTGATATTAGTAAATATGTAGGAACACTTGATGTAATTTTAAAGAGATATGTACGTTACCTGCACTTGGGAAGAACTGCGACGTCGGCCCGTGCACGGTCGACGGACACGGGAACGACGACGAGGCCTGAGACGACCCGTGGCTGTCTTCGTACTGCACGCGGCTTCCGAAGTTGTGCACTACCTGATGCAACTGATCACGCTGCCTCGACCATGCCTCTGTCTGCTCAAACTGGGTCATTGGGGATCCGGCACGTACCCTCGTCAAGTAAGTCGAGCAGTTCGTCTCCATCATGTTGCAAAGGCGAAGCTGCATCAATTCTGGAAAAATACAGTTACAAACACATGAATTATCTTATGAATATGATTATTTATATATATATATATATATATATATATATATATATATATATATATATATATATATATATATATATATATATATATATATATATATATATATATGGCAGCGCTATTCTACACTCTAGGTGTAGAATGCCATTCTACACCCAACCCAACCAATATAGCCTCCCCACCGTAACTCCACTGCCAGCCCAGCCCAACAAGCCCACCACCTGTAACCAGCCCGTCACCAACCCCCTTCCCCACGCCAAAAAGCAGATACGCGAGCGCGAGCCGCGAGATGCGCGGCGAGCGGCGAGCGCGAGCCGTTTCGTGCTAGCTTCTCCGCGGCGCTCGCGTGATCAGCGGGGGACAGCGCGGCGCGCGGCGTGCGGACCCAGCAGGCGCAGCGAAGGGAAGCGGGTGGCGGTGAGCGCGACGCTGGGAGCGGCGCCGGCGCGGCCTGCTCAGAGTGGGCGCGGCCGCGGTGCACGCAGCACAGACGCGGCGGCGAGCGCAGCGCATAGCGTCGAGCGGAGCCGGAGCTGTTCCTCCCCCCATCCCTCTCGAATCAGGCAGCTGATCCTCCCCCAATCCTTTCTGATCTCTCTGGTTTTGCTTTAAGTGGTGGGTAATGTACATCTACCTCAGTAATTCGCTCTCTCATCGCCCCTAACCTCTCTACGCCTAGTGATTTTGTTGAAATTTTGGTCAAATCGTGGAGTGCAGATAGGTGGATTGCAAAATTACTGAAACCATACACTGGAATCCGAAAAAAAATACTGAAAACCTCTACGCCTAGTGATTCAGTGAGTTGAGGGTTCGGTAGACTAGTATTTGAATCCAAAAAAATAGTTCAGTAATCAGTAGAATCGTATTTGATCCAAAATAGTTCAGTATTCAGTAGACTAGTATTCAGTATTCAGTATTTGATAGTATAGTAGAATCAATACTATCATGGGTCCCAGATATTTGTATTTTGTAAAGCTGTATCAATACTGACCATGTTCAGTAGTAGTTTTCCCAAAAAAAAGATTTGGCAGTTTAATATCTCATAGTCTGGATTAGTTTTTTTAGATGGAGTGTGAAACTAGGGTGCAAATGTGGTGATCTTGCATTGTTTTTTCTTTTTCTTTTGTAGCAGTCTGCTTCGGATATAGAAGGTGGTGATACTGCAATGAATCACTCGAGCCCAGCGATCAGCCTTGTTAGTAGGCGTGTGATGGAATCCCCGGTTTCTGTACCTGTATCAGGAACAGCTACGCGGCCTTCCCCGGGTTCAGTACCTGCGGGAGCCGCTACCAAGATGGTTTTCACATCAAGAAAAAATAGGACTATGAAGAATGGGCAAAAATTCAAGCAAGGTTGGGAATGACCTCAAGACGTCAAAGTGTCAAAGCATGATGGGTGCAAAAAGCAAATGGTTTGTGCTAGAACAACGAGGATGGACAGCGTGCCTTTTTAATTTATGCGCATTGTGCTCCAGCATAACTACAAGCTCGTCCCTGCAATGTGCATGCCGTGAAGGATCCAGCTATGATGAATCCATTTACGTTATGCGCGTTCTACAATGTGTCGATGAACGCAATGTTGGATTACTGAATATTTATTACTAGGGCTCTTGATTATTGAATCCAAGACATATGCATAGGTATTACTGGATCATGAAAAAAATATATGGATTTGCTGCATAAATTTTTAAAAGAATTACTAGGCTTCAATATATGGAATAACTGAATCTCTGTATTATAGAATCTATGTATGCATAGGCATTACTGGATTTATGTAAAAATTACTGATGATTAATGAATACTGGATCTGCTTGAGAAAATATTGAATATCTGAAAGGTACACATTTGTTGATTACAAAAAATGATTTATGAAAAATAAGATGTTAGTGAATCCGAAATGATCACTGGATGTACATAATACTGAATAACTGGGTTACTGAATACAAGCATCTGATGAATATTTATTACTAAGTCCCTCAGTTTTGAATCTAAACACCTGAGCTATTTGCAACAATTTCTGCCCTTCAAGGGATCCTGAACACATCCAATATACAAACAAGTTCTGAATAACTAGATATCCGGATTACTGAATCCATCAAATGGGAAAAAATATAGGAAGAAAGTCCCAAGTCACAAAAAAAATATGTGAAAAAAATAATGGATATACATAAAAAATACTGAATAACCAGATCTCCCTATTACTGAATCTAAGCATGTACATGGTGTGTTACTGGAAAAACAATTTACCAAGCAGCCTTCAAAACACAAAAAGTTACAAAAAACACAAGAATCATCTCTCTCTGTGCTTGGAACCCACTCCCTTGTGAAGTCCAGTATTATCATTGTCGTATGCACGAAACGATGAGTTGAAAAAGGGGTGCCATGCCCACATGAACCTGCCACCAGTAAAATCTGAATAAGATCAGTTCTAAATAACTAGATCTCCGGATTACTGAATCCATCTAGTATACAAAGAGAAAATACTGAGCCTAAACTGTACAACAAATGTTCAGTAGGGACTGAAAAAATTACTGATACTGGATGCTAACAAATTACTGAACAACAAATGAACTTACAGAACTACTAGACTACCTACTCGGTTCAAATCGTTAAATTGCTCAGTAATCGAAAAAATACTGGACTACTAAACATAACAAATTACTAAAACTAAAAACCCTAACAAAACTACTAGCCTAACTACTAAATTCAAAGCATCAACATTCAGTAATTTGCCAACAAAAAAAGAAAGGACATTCGATTTTAGATATTGAAAATGCCTCACACTGTTCTCACATCAAAAAATGTTAGTGGTGTTGCTTGTTTAAAACACTAGCTCGACGGGATTAGTATGGCAACAGATGTTACTGGATTACTGCACTGATGATCTCATATATATTACTGGATTACTGGATTGCTTGACTAAAGCACTAGCTCGATGGGATTAGTATGTCTCCATTTCCATTATACAACCCTAGACACTGTAGATAGGTGCCAAAAAAATCAAATTAGAATCAAAATTGCAAGCAAAAAATCCGGATCGGGGGATTGCTCACCGGAGAACCGTGGGCTCGTGAGGAGCCAGGCGCATAGGGGCTCGGTGCTCCGGATAACCCTACTGCGGATCACAGGTGCCCCGCACTTCAGGGTTGGGCGAGCGCGCGCTCACCACAAGCCGCGCTCCCACCCCCAGCAGGTCTAACTCCTCTCACATCGCCGGGGGCGCGCTGAGCCGCGAGGGTGCCAGGCCAGCCGAGCTCACGTGGCTGGAGAACGCCGCGCTCCCCGGCCGGGCCACCCGCTAGGAGGGTGCCTGGGTTCCGGCTGCCGCCGCTCGAGGGACGCGGAGGTGGGTCCTGCAACCGCCGCCGGATGGCTTGAATCCCGCCTCCGTCGCCGCCCGCCTGGGATCCCGGCGCCGCCATCGCCGCCCACCTTGGATCCCGCCGCCGCCGCTGCGGCCACCGAAGGCTAGGTTTGCGTGGGATGGGCGTGAGTGGGGAGGGGGATGAGGCCGAGGCAGCCGGGCCGAGGGTAACGAGCGCGCGGGGGAGGGGGGATGGGCCGTGGGCCTGGGGGTTGCGAGCGCGGGTGTGCAGGTTGGCCTGGGGGTGGGAGCGCGGTGCGCGGTGGGCTAGTTGGGTTGGGTGCTGGGTGTAGAATGGTATTCTACACCTAGGGTGTAAAATAGCACATAGGTATATATATATATATATATATATATATATATATATATATATATATATATATATATATATATGATCAAGAGACTCACCGCGCCAGCTAGTGCCTCCACGTGGTGCCGGGCATAGCCATCCTGAGGCCTCGCCTGGTGTGGCTGCGGGTGAGTGTCAACAAAAACCAGACGAGCCCGAGTCCGGGGTAAGTACCAGGTGAGGTAAGCTCTAAAGGAGCTGTCTGTGTGTGGTCCTGTAGGATGGACCAAGTGCTCGTCTGCCTGTTCCCATTGGTCAACCCACGGCTGGATCTTGGTGAGCCAATCATCAGAGCACGGCAAGCCACTCCTTGACAACCTACAAAGTGGGCCACGAAGAATCGTTAGATTCGACACGAATGTATGAGCCAAGTTCATTCATAATTACCTGTAGTCCTGTCGACTGACAAGCTCCAACGCGGTGGGCACCGGAAACTCCTGGCGCTGCCCAAACTGTCTCCTGACTCTCCAGGGGCAATATGCCTCAACCGCGATGTCATAAACCAGGACGGCGGTAGTAAGCCACAGGCTCGCATTCGCGGAGCAGTGCAAAGACAGGCCTGCTGGTGCACGGGTAGCCACAGCCTCTGGGCTATAAGGCTCCCAGACAACGTCCTCGGGCGTCAGCATGTCGAGCTCCGAAACAAACTCAGGATACGCGTGTCTAACCTGCGCATGGGCCCAGGACCTCTGCATTCCGAATAAGTAAAATTAAAAGTGCGCTAATGCATCATGTAACAATGAATAACAAAATTAGATTTGTTGCGAACATACCTGACGCCAGATCCAGATAGTTCCCATAGTGGGCCTCTCGTCCTCCTCGTCGTCGTACATGACCCCGTGGTAAGGCTAGTGGCTGACCATGGGCCGACCAACGGCTAGCCTCTCGTACGACCAAAGCTGTAGTAGCAGTGGGCACCCTGCCAGGATAGCGTTCCCATGTGTCTTCATGCAGCCGTCGCAGAGTCCACGGTACGTGGCTGCAAGTACCGCCTCACCCCAGCTGTAGGGCGGTACGTCCTCGTCCCCATCCGCAATCTCCCGTGCATACGGAAGGAGAATCCTATCGACCGAGTTGCCATGAGTGTTGTTGAACATGATGTAACCAAACAACCAAAGTAGGTACGCATCCAGCGATCTGGTCACACTGTACTCGTCGGCATCCGCAGCCAACAGGGCAGGCTGCATAAACAATTAAGATTAATGGTTTTAACTGACAATGGAACATGTGAATTGTAACAATTAAATTTAAATATGGAATGAATGTGTACTGTAAACTGTAGGAACCAGGTCTTCGAAGGACCTGCTGCTCGCGGGTGCGGGTTGATCGGACTTGCTTCTTCCACGCGGTCAACCAGGGCAAAACAGGGCCTCCAGGTCATCCTTCCACGAGGCCGCCACCACACGCGGACCTACAGCCTCCCCGACGATAGGGAGGCCGAGGAGGTAGGCCACGTCCTGCAGCGTAGGAGTCATCTCCCTACACGGGAGGTGGAACGTGTGTGTCTCCGGCCTCCATCTGTTAACGAGCGCCGTCAGGAGGGATCGGTCGAGCTGAATAGGCCCAACCTCGACAAGACGGCTCAGAGTCAGTAGACCGGCCTCACGTAACCTGCAAAAAAACAAAATTGTCGAAACAAAGGAATACCGACGAATACATAAGTGATAAACAATAATATTTCATTACATACCGGTCACACCAATCGTGGTGTATAGAGATCGCTTCCCCGGGTGGACGAGGACGTAGCACCTCTAGGGCTCGGTGCTCAACAGCTGCAAAGTAAGACCTGTGGCTCGAGTCGATAACTGGGTCTAGCAAGGAGTCCATCTCCATACCTGCATTCAAAAATATATGAGAACACATATGTAAATATATATTTCATACAAACTGGACACATAGGTACAATAATAGTTCATTACATACCTGCAATATTTCATTACATACCTGCAATATTTCATTACTACATATTACAAATAATGAAATACAATTGTGGATCATGACACCGAATGCCTTCCACGAGCAATTCTCACCGATGCTCATCTGAACGTAGGAGGTGCTCCATCTCTGGGATTTCCGGAAGGACCGACGTCAGCAGCATCGTGAAGTGCATTCTGAGGACACTTCTTGTAGTTGTGACCCAATGCTCCACATTGGCTGCAACGCTTTTGTGCCTTGCTTGCTTCCGACTCGTCCATACCATTCTGAATACGACATGTCTGACAACGGCCTTTGCCTTTCTTACTGGCTGGATCAGGAATAAACATCTTATTCTCATTATCCTGAGTGAAAGGCCCCACAATTCCAATCCCGTATACCTCATGTCCCCAGGTGGATACAGCTGCTTTCTTATTCTCATTATCCTGAGTGAAAGGCCCCACAATTCCAATCCCGTATACCTCATGTCCCCAGGTGGATACAGCTGCTTCCTTGCTGAAGTACGGTGAAACAAATACTCCTGGCTGCAACGCAGACTCTGCACATGCCGCAATGAGATGGGAGCATGGCATATGCAATAACTTAGGCTTCATGCAGGAGCAGAATGCTTTGCCATCAACTGTAATCAAACTCTCCTGTACCACCCTATCTCTACAGATACCACGACCACTTCTATCCTTACATAGAACATCAAATCTATGCTCCATTGTACCTATGGATATGACACGGTGCAGTTTGGCCTTTTCAATCTTCTCTTGCATATATTGTGTCACTTTTTTGCAAAATTGAATTTGGGGGTTGCTGATGTTTATGCTTGCAGCCGTGTAACGCTCTCTGAAATACTTCATGCACCCATACATGATGAACTCAACAATTCCCACAAGAGGAAAGCCACGACAAGAACGCATAACCATATTGAAACACTCTGCATGGTTCGTTGTCTGAATACCATACCGTATTCCGTTGGTATCATAAAGGAATGACCATTTCTCCTTAGGTGCACCTCGAATCCAGTGTGAAAATGACTTCTCAATTGAATCCCTAGCCTCTGCAGTCTGACTCGTGCAGTCAACTGATCAAGCATTTGCCATAATGCATTGAATTTTCTCTGTTGATTTTCGGTGCACAACCTCTTAAACAGGTTCTTAAGATCCTTGTTCTTGAAATGGTCATAGAAGTTTGCACCCATATGCCTAATGCACCACCTATTTTGGACATCGGGCCATAATGGAGGAGTTGTCGCAGTTCCACATTGCAATTTCAGTATTGATTGCAGAATACTTGCATGTCTATCACTAATAAGGCACACATCTGGATGTGCAGCAACAACATGAATCTTCACTCGTTCAAGGAACCAATACCAACTGTCTAAGTTCTCATTCTCAACAAATGCAAATGCGAGCGGAACTATTTGGTTGTTGCAATCTACCCCGATTGCGGTGAGTATCTGACCTTTATACCTTCCAGTCAGAAATGTGCCATCAATGCAGATCACCGGAAGACAAAACTGAAATGCTCTAAGACAAGCACCTATGCAAAAGAAGGCTCGTTGCATAATTCTTTGTCCCCTAATCAAGGCTGGTACAAGGTATGTGTCATAAAAGCTTCCAGGATTTCTAGCAGCAACCTGGGATAACATACGAGGTAGGTTATCATATGATGCCTCGTATGTGCCGAACCGCATCTCGAACACCCTTTGTTTAGCCCGCCATGCCTTCAAATAGCTGATGGTGTACTGGTAAGTCTGCTCAATGTGTCGAACAATCATTTTTGGCTCATAATTTAGATTGTCCATAATAAACCCATACATTTGCTTTGCAACAAAGTCGCATGATATATTGCGATGCGAGGGAAGAACTTCTGACAGCAAACAAGTGTGCTCTGTGACAATGGAATATTTCCAGTTTAACTTCCATTTTCCCTTGAATGCATGTACCCGCCACGGACATCCAACATTCACACACTTCACCTCATATTCTTTACTGCCAGACTTTACGACTCTGAATTCTCGTTTCAATGATATTGCCCATAGTCTCACAGCATCTTTTACGGCTTCAATATTTGGATATGTTGCACCTTGCACTACCTCATTCCCTCTGTACTCCCACTCCTGATTTCGTACATCTTCTGCCATATGACTGCCAAAACTATGCTCCTTCCACTCTTTTGGCAATGAGTACTGCTCGTCATCAGATGAGCCCTCATATTCTTTCATCTCTATTGCGGTTTGGTCTTCTGCCTCCATCTCGTCCACAATGCTATGTATCCTCTCTCCCTCATCAGCAAGGCCCTGTGGTCTCATGTTTTGGTTCTCTGTCTCTTCTGACTCATCTTGCTCAACATAATTGGTCTCTCTTCGAATACTCGGAGTTCCTTGATCTGCACAATGTTGGATTTCATTTTGTGTCTTCTCCCGGATTTGAACAAGAATGGCCATAGGCCACCCACGCTCTAGAGCTGCTTGCATGTACTTCTGCCAGTCATCAGTGCTGTGTATCATCATCAATTCCCATAATTCACTTTCTACCTCCCAATTAACAAGAGACTGGACAGTGATCACATGTGCAACGGATCAACATGGAACCCACGCTGCAGCCATTTACATATGGAACCAAAACTTCTTTCCAGAGGTTTATCTATACCGCTAGATGTGCGCTTAAAGGCAGAAAGATCTACTCCATTTGGCCCATACATAACATTGTATTCACCATAAAATACTTGAAACTGCATCTTACTGGACATATCTGTATATCACATAATGCTTATCGAGTTATACTCTTTACTTCACTACCTTATTCAATAATCCGTAAAAACTAAGTATGAAATTCAACTACAACGTATAAGTATTCATAACTACGTGATGACACTCAAATTCTATACTGCATATGCCAAATTCTATTCTAAATCATAATTAATTTATAAACACGTCTCTAATAGTACTGCAATTATAATAATAAATGCGTACTACTAATTTTCTAAACTAATTTACTACTACGTAACTACAAACTAAAGTATCATTAAACTCCTACTTAAATGGTTCTACTATAGCACTAATTAAATTAAATTACTCACCCCTACTTAAATTACTCATACTTAAATACGTAGTACTTAAATATAACAATATATAAAATAAATGTAATAACCTGCAGATCACAAGTGCTGAATCCGGCAGGGCTTCGCCGCTTTCCTTCTCCTCACTCCTCTCTTTTTTTCTGGATTTTTGGTGGAATTTTCAGGCTCAAATGAGGAGGAAAGAGAAGGGTTGGAGCTTATATAAGGGGGCACACCCCGGTCGCCCGAGGGGGGGGGGGGCGACAGGCCCCCCTGCCGCGCCCGTGGGCTAGGCCCAGCGGTCGCCCGAGGGGGGGCGACAGACCCCTTTTTTTCTAGGGACCTCGTTACAAATTTAAAAAAAAATTACACTTAGGGCCTGTCGCCCTTTGGGAGGGCGACCGGGGGTATTTTTGAAATATTTCAAAACGGACATATATTTTTGAAATTTTTATTTTTAAAAATATAAAAAAGAAAAAAACCGCACTGGTGCGGCCTCCGCACCGCCCGCACCAGCGAAGCCCAATTTTCCAGAGCCGTGCCGCCGCCGCAGCCGCCGTCCCAACGAGCTGCGACCCAAAGTCTGCTGCGGCCTGCTGCCGGCGGCCGGCCGAGCGATCCTCCGAGACCCCGGCCCCATGCCGCCGTCGGCCGAGCTCCACACGGACGCGGGGTCGGAGTCGGAGTCGGAGGAGTTTGAGGACGATGGCGTCGAGACGGACGACGACGAAGGAGCGGGGCCGGAGTCGTCGGAGGATGGCGTGGAGACGGGCGGCGACGAAGGATTCGGGTCGGGGTCGGAGGATGGCGTCGGGACGGAAGACGACGGAGCCGGGGAGGGGCATGATGGCCGCGCCGGGGCTAGGGTTCCGGATGCGGCGGCGGGGTGCGATGGAGGCGTGGAGGCAGGGACGCCTGCTGCCTGCTGCGTGTGCATGGAGCCCTGGACCTGCTCCGGCGCGCACCGCATCTGGTGGGTTTGTTAGATACGGACGATCATGGGAAAAGGCCGGGTTTATTCGTTTATGAATTCGTGTGATTGCTTTCTTCGGGTGATTATTGTTGCTAGTGCTGCCACCGAAACGCTTGCTAATCACGCCTAAGGTTTTCTTGTTTTCTCTCGTTTTCCCGGATTAGGGAGATTGTGGGAAAATGGCACTATGGAGTCCGTAATTTTTCAGCTGTTAAGTTGAATAGCTCACAACTCAGATGTCGGTTTTATGCTCTACTTTTAGAATCAGGAATATAAACCCACCGTCAATTTTGCATGATCTAGTGGTTAAGATGTGCTGCTCTTCTTAGGACTATTAATTAGGAGTAAATAAGTGGAAATGGTTTATTCCATATATAGCTAGGTTGTCAGAGATAAACATGGATTGGTTTGTAGTCACGTGTTTATTAGGCTCACTTGTGGATCTAACCATGAAACTGTCTGTTAAGTAGCAATGTAGCATGGCTATGTTCCTATGTGGTATCTTCTTTTCAAATATATGAAACTTCAGTGACCTATTCTCATAATTATTCAATGGGTTAATTCACTTAATGTTTCACAAGGCTCATCATTTAGTGGTTACGACTTACGAGTTATTGACATATCGGTTGTTCTTGTTCTTAACCATAACTAAAACTGGTATGTTAGAGAAAAGAAAGGACAGGGCACATCATTGATCTGCATGCATATTCTGAGATGATGACCCAGAATGAGCAGGCCATAGCATAAACAGAGACTAGAGCAAGAGAGAGAGTGATGTGCATCATGATTTAAATTGGACCGACTAGTTCGTTTGTTTCATGTGATCTGTCTTTTTTTTCATGCTATAATGCGTGCATGACTTATATTCTAAGAAGAGAGTGCTTAATTTTAGCAAATAATTGTTGCTTATCTATCTACCACGTGCAGTTGCATTCCCTGCGGGCATGTGTATGGCAGGTCATGCCTGGAGAGGTGGCTGCGGCGCTGTGGTAGTAGGAGTGCAAAGGTACCATACGTGGCTTTACATCATCAACATCAACAAAGCCTTTTAATCCCAAGCAAGTTGGGGTAGGCTAGAGTTGAAACCCAACAAAGACCATTAATTTCATCAACATCAACATCAACAAAGACCATTAATTTCATACGTGGCTTTAGAGAGGCAAATTAATTTCATGTTAGATACGCTTTATAATTAAACAAAAATTTGATCCTAATACACACAATCATAAAAGTTCTCAATATTTCTTTCATATGCTTGTCAATCTTTGCAGTGCCCCCAGTGTGGTGAACGATTTGAGCTCAGGCATATTACTAACCTCTATGTACCAGAAAATCTATGGGATGATTGTTGCCGTGTTGAGGTTCCCCTTCTTTCTGTTCCTCATTGTTCTATGGAAGCCTCATAATTGATATCATATCTCGCTTTCCTCAATGCTTCTTCTGAGGAAGCAAATCTCTTTTCAGTCTCATCCCCGATAGACTCAATTCCTGTCGCTATTTTTGTTATTAATTAAACAAGAAGTGTAATCCTTAGTTACAAGGTTAATAGTTAAGACAGTATGCATTTTAACCAAACTCCTTAACTTTAATTGTTCAATGATAATGCATGCATCTCACTAGTCATCTTTCAATGCACAGATTCACAAGTTGATGGAGAAAGGTAAGGCTGCATTTAATGAATTGATCCACAAGCACATACCAGAGCTTCGGTCTGAACTTCAGAAAGTGTATCAGAAGCAGCTGGACCATGATGTAGGGGCGATGGTTGAAACATTTGTGTCAACGAAGGAGCAGATGAAGAAGATGGCGGAACAGAATGCAACGCCCATGGATCTGATAGAGTTCATGGAGCAGTCCTGCAGTCAACTGCCGATTCCAAGTAGATATAGCCCGCCAGAAGACCGGGCCAGTGAATGAAGTTATAAGTGGCCGGATGAGGCTGTTTAATTTGCCGCTGTAGTGAACGGCTATTGCTGTATGGATGGGATGCGCTGATTGCATTGTAGGCTCGGTCTGTACTGTACCAGTCTGGTTTGTGTCTGTCGTGGTCAGCCTTACTGAAGACCTGTACGTTGGTGGCCCTGTTAATATGATCGATCAAGCTGTAGGTACTTGGTGCGCTGATGAGTAGTATGCGTTTACAATGCAAGTGACCTGAACATGTGATATGTCTATGTATTGGGTTTGATCATATTATTATGGGTCGTGGTGGTACCTGTCTCTGTCTGGTATGTGTTGTGCGTGCCATGGTCATTCTTGTCAGCTTGTGATGATCGCTCATGTGTGGCCGCCAACAATACAGTATTGAGATTGCTGTATTATGAAATTAAACGGACCTGTCAGCCAACTGAACTCACAAGGGCCATGTTTGTGGTCTGTATATGTCCATGTTCATGTTCATTTTCATTTTTTTGAGGGCTCTTTGTATGATGTTCAGTTCTGATACACGGGCCTCCAACCACACTGGAGTCAAGTGATTTCCCGGTCCGAAATAGATCCGGCCTCGGCCTAACACCGTAACAAAAGTTTATGTAACAAAAGTTGTAAATCTTGTTTCATAGAATTCAGAATAGTTGAGTTTGTATTTTTTTTATTTTTTTCTACAATTTTATATCGATTTTACAAGTTCACTGTTTAATGTACCCTGGGCGTCAGGATCTAAATATAATTTTTTTTACATTTAGGTCCTGTCACCCATTACGGGGGCGACAAACACCTATTTTTGAAAATTTTCCTATTCAACATATATTTTTGAAATTTTGTTTTTTTTAATATAGAAATGAAAAAAGCGCGGTCGACGGAGTGCGCTGCACCCCTGGGGCCGGGGCACATCTTGATTTCACTCTGTCGGCCGGAGATGCCACCGTGGGGAGCCACGCCGTCGGGCCACCTGGATGTGGTCCCCAAGAGCAGCAGCGGGTGGGAGATGACTGCTGTGGGCTGTTCGTGGAATTATGGCCCTGTTTGGTTTGCGATACGCTAGGAACAGTAGCAACTTTGACCGCTAATTAATGATAATAGTCTATCAATCCGTGCTTCCGCACGAGCTAGTTAGAGATATCTAATAATTATCTATCTCACGCTCTCTTTAATCAATTAAATATTATAATTCAGTATTATAAAAATACATATTTATATTATGTAATTGTAATAAGTGTGATAGGTTTAGTTACTAACAATTTTTTTTCTCACTTTGCATCATACTTAAATATATGTTTGATATGTATTTAATTGAACACTTTGTTTGAGCTATGTGAACAATATAAAAATTAGTATTCTTATCTCTTCTCTTATACATGAATATATGGTGACACACAATATGGTTAGTATTTTTATATAAATAATAAAATAAATAATATACTAATAATGATAGAAATAGTAATCTAGAATTTTATATTGATGCGCTTTAAAATTTTATTATAATAATATAATTTTGATTCAGCTTTGAGGTTTATTTTAATTGTTTATTATGATATCATTGGATAATATAAACAAAAATTTAAGGGGTTATTTGATATTATTTTATAATGGCATAAGTGGGTAATTTACATGAAGATTAGGGGTTACTTTAGATTATTTTTTATAATGGCAGAGGTGGGTAATTTAGATACATGTGTAGGGGTTTACTTTAGTTTATTGTCATAATA